>NC_090322.1:42629917-43321478 GCF_040869045.1 Eurosta solidaginis
ATGGTAGCGTGCTCCGCCCACCACACCGTATGCCCTGGGTTCACACCCCGGGCAAAACAACATCAAAATTTTAGAAATAAGGTTTTTCAATTAGAAGAAAATTTTTCTAAGCGGGCTCGCCCCTCGGTAGTGTTTGGCAAGCGCTCCGGGTGTATTTCTGCCATGAAAATCTCTCAGTGAAAACTCATCTGCCTTGCAGATGCCGTTCGGAGTCGGCATAAAACATGTAGGTCCCGTCCGGCCAATTTGTAGGGAAAAGCAAGAGGAGCACGACGCAAATTGGAAGAGAAACTCGACCTTAGATCTCTTCGGAGGTTATCGCGCCTTACATTTATTTATTTTAGTAGACAAATATATATGGATATACTAGCCGGGCCCGTGCTCATCTTGCACAGCAAATTACAGAACATAGTTGCAAGCTATAAGAACATACAAATTTATTTTTTCCATAATAATAGCTATTTACACATTGATATTAAAGATTCTAACTACATTTTTAAATATTTTATTTTGACGGTATCATTGCGTAGTAAGAGGATTCTCAATTCTTCGCATATAGAAATTTGCGGCACAAACTCATCTTTGCTTTGTGAAAACAAATTGAGGAACTGTTATCGCTAATCTCCCCTGGATAAAGTTTCGCCGCGCAGAACAGACATTGTTGGTCCATACGCCCAAAGCTATCTGATTCAACTAAAATGCCAAGGTGTGCACAACAATACGTTTTTGGAAGCTTTTCCTGCGCCCTCCTGGCGTTTACATATCTGCTTAGTCTTAAATTGTATTACGACTTCAAATCACTTCTACGCTAAACTATCGCCTGTTCACTTTGTTCCTGTTTGTGATTACGCATACGACGGCTTAATCGGTGTAGATCAATATTTCTTTGCTGACTTGTTTGACTCCGTCTAGTGTTTTGCCGTCTTTTTCGCTCAGCTAATGCATTTAAGGTCCTCCTTCTAGGCATTGTAATCTCTGGATAGTACTAAAATGTGAGCAAAATTAATTGAAAAATACAAATTTAAAGAATTACCACGTATGTACGTAGGTACTTAACTTAAACTTAAACTTTCAAAGTTTCATATCAAATGTCAACAGAAATCAGCTGTTCTATGAATCAATAATCTATCAATAACAAGTAAAGAAGGCTAAGTTCGGGTGTAACCGAACATTAAATACTCAGCTGAGAGCTATGGAGACAAAATAAGGGAAAATCACCATGTAGGAAAATGAACCGAGGGTAACCCTGGAATGTGATTGTATGACATGTGTATCAAATGAAAGGTATTAAAGAGTATTTTAAGAGGGAGTGGGCCATAGTTCTATGGGTGGACGCCATTTAGGGATATCGCCATAAAGGTGGATCAGGGTTGACTCTAGAATTTGTTTGTACGATATGGGTATCAAATGAAAGGTGTTAACGAACATTTTAAAAGGGAGTGGGCCTTAGTTCTATAGGTGGACGCCATTTCGAGATATCGCCATAAAGGTGGACCAGGGGTGACTCTAGAATGCGTTTGTACAATATGGGTACCAAACGAAAGGTGTTAATGAGTATTTCAAAAGGGCGTGGGCTTTAGTTCTACAGGGGGACGCCTTTTCGAGATATCGCCATAAAGGTGGACCAGGGGTGACTCTAGAATGTGTTTGTACGATATGGGTATCAAATTAAAGGTATTAATGAGGGTTTTAAAAGGGAGTGGTGATAGTTGTATAGGTGAAGGAGTTTTCGAGATATCGACCAAAATGTTGTCCAGGGTGACCCAGAACATCATCTGTCGGGTACCGCTAATTTATTTATATATGTAATACCACGAACAGTATTCCTGCCAAGATTCCAAGGACTTTTGATTTCGCCCTGCAGAACTTTTTCATTTTCTTCTACTTAATATGGTAGATGTCACACCCATTTTACAAAGTTTTTTTCTAAAGTTATATTTTGCGTCAATATATCAATCCAATCACCATGTTTCATCCCTTTTTTCGTATTTGGTATAGAATTATGGCATTTTTTTCATATTTCGTAATTTTCGATATCGAAAAAGTGGGCGTGGTCATAGTCGTATTTCGGCCATTTTTTTATAGCAATACAAAGTGAGTTCAGATAAGTACGTGAACTAAGTTTAGTAAAAATATATCGACTTTTGCTCAAGTTATCGTGTTAAGGGCCGAGCGGAAGGAGAGACGGTCCACTGTGTATAAAAACTGGTCGTGGCTTCAACCGATTTCGCCTTTTTTCACAAAAAACAGTTATCGTCCTAGAATCTAAGCCCCTACGAAATTTCACAAGGATTGGTAAATTTTTGTTCGACTTATGGCATTAAAAGTATCCTAGACAAATTAAATGAAAAAGGGCGGAGCCACGCCCATTTTAACATTTTCTTTTATTTTTGTATTTTGGTGCACCATATCATTACTGGAGGTGAATGTTTACATAATTGACTTATATACTGCAAAGATATTAAATTTTTGGTTAAAATTTGACTTTAAAAAAAAGTGGGTTCTCCGATTTTGCTTATTTTTATTAAGCATACATATAGTAATAGGAGTAACGTTCCTGCCAAATTTCATCATGATATCTTCAACGACTGCCAAATTACAGCTTGCAAAACTTTTAAATTACCTTCTTTTAAAAGTGGGCGGTGCCACACCCATTGTCCAAAATTTTACTAATTTTCTATTTTGCGTCATAGGTTCAAGTCACCTACCAAGTTTCATTGCTTTATCCGTCTTTGGTAATGAATTATCGCACTTTTTCGTTTTTTCGAAATTTTCGATATCGAAAAAGTGGGCTTGGTTATAGTCCGATATCGTACATTTTAAATAGCGATCTGAGATGAGCGCCCAGGAACCTACATACCAAATTTCTTCAAGATACCTCAAAATTTGCTCAAGTTATCGTGTTAACGGACAGACGGACGGACGGATATGGCTCAATAAAATTTTTTTTTCGATACTGATGATTTTGATATTTGGAAGTCTATATCTATCTCGATTCCTTTATACCTGTACAACCAACCGTTATCCAATCAAAGTTAATATACTCTGTGAGCTCTGCTCAACTGAGTATAAAAACAGTGGCGCTTGCACTGTCATCTGGCTAATTTTAGCGACTGCCGGTAATGCAGTGTTAGTTCTAATCAAATATTCACAATAGTGCCATAGTACAAATAGATTGCTTTGTGTGTTTTAATAAAATATAGCTAGACAAAAGAACTATGGCCAATAATGCCCACAGCTCGCTAATAGCTCGAATACCCATTTTTACAACCAAAACTTTATTTATAGATGTGGATTCCAAATAAGAGCGAAAAAGGGACCTGTACATAAAAACAGCAATTAGAAATAATATATAAGATTTTTTTTTCAAGCAGATAAGATTCACAAGAAAAATGCAACTACTTCATATGAAATTGTTGAATACACCAATAAAACCCATATTAAACTTTAAAATTCATATCTTGTTGAACTGATTTTAGATTTCCCTAACATCTCCAAGAATCAATTAGCATTTTATACACTGCTGAAAGCGCAAAATGCTCTCTTTCTGACAACATATAAGTTTTGTTCGTGGGATCATCTAATTGGAGAGAGGTAATGGACTTGGCAAATTTTAAACACCAACAAAAAATGTTACCAAAACTTTCTGGAACAATTTTAGTACACAGGTCTATTTAACATCTGAAAACTTTTTTAATTTCAAGTCCACGTTTGCTTCCTAGGAAAATAATAAGGATAAGGGCAGGATCAATTTAAAAAAAAGCCGTTTTCCAAAGTCTTTTTTAATGATAACCAAAAGTCTTGACAAAATTTTATTTAAAGCACAAATATTTTAAAACATCCAAATTCACAAAACCGATGAGGCGTGTCTTTGAAAACATGTTTCTCTGTCCAGGATGCGGGGATAGAATAAACTATTTGATTTCCACATCATACACAAATTTGACCGTTAATCCCAAGTGATAGAAATAAAGTGTGACCACTTTTGATTTTCGGTTCGTGATGGACTTTATTTGGGATTTGCCCATATATAAACAAACAACTGCGCGGAAATTTCCGTTTGAAAAGTGTGACAAAATGTTTTGTAATTTTTCGCTTCGCTAGAATATCAATAAATACATTTAGTTTGTTATCTTGATAGACCAAAATGTATTTGCTCAGCTAATTAAAATGAACAAAAACAAAGCAAGGGTGTCTAAGTTTGGGTGTAACCGAATATTATATACTCAGCGTGAGTTTGAATTGTACTGTTCATTTCAAATAAATTACTTTTTCGAATTTTGTTAAGAGTTATTTTTTTAGGCTCTAGAAATGTGTTTTAATGCTTCATCGGAATTGGGAGATTGGCACCGCCCATTAAATAAAATGTCTCCTAATTTCATCTTACAATAAAACTTGGTGAGGGAAATATCATTGATACAAAACTATTTTTCGCTAAGATATATCTTATTATTCTAGTTTACGGCCCTTTCAAACATCTTTTATATAAAAGTAGGCGTGGTCTCTAACAGATCCCGTCCATTTTTCCTTGAAATATTTCCTGCTATAAGGAAAATATGTCTACCCAGTCTTCTTACGATCCGATAATCCTTCTTCGAGTTATTTCTCCGGAAGCAAGGAACCCATATACCAAATTTGAATATTTTATTCTCAATATTTACTCAAGTTATCGTGTGCACCGACAGACGGACGGGCAGATGGACGGCCGGATGGTTGGACGGCTAGATCAATTCCTTTTTTCATATTGGATATGTGTATCGAAGTGTGTATTTATCTCGATTCGTTTATGCCGTTACGATCAACCGTTATGTTACCAAAGATAACACACTCTGTGAGCAAAGCACGCTGAGTATAACAATATTAACCTTGAATAGCTATAATTTAAATTTATATGTACTTTTGTTATTTCAAATTGCTGGATCTTATTTTTTATTTACACAACTCTTTTAGGTATAAATAGCGCCCGCAAAATTTATCTCGATGTACTTTATACTTAGAAAGTGGTAGAACAAGTTTTAAGTGAATCTACGAAATCACTTCGGGCTGCCGATTGTCCTGCTTAGCTGTGTTTAGACACATACGAATGCACAATTTCGTATTTTAGGAGGACGGCATATAAATATATAGAGGAGCCAACATTCTGTAGCAATATTAGATTATAATAAAGGCTATATTTGTGTTGGTTCCATAGTAAATATTAAATCGGTGCTTGCAGCTGCGCATTGCGTAAGATATCAAATTCTGCGGAATCTCGTTAAGTGATATTATTTGTACTGCACGATTCGGTTCAAAGGGTATATTCACTTTAATAATAGCTATATACATAAATTTTGTTCGTGGATCATAAAGACGATCAATATGCATATCCTTCACATAGCGTTGTTTCGCTATTCCTGTGTATATTGCACGTAAATCGTTTACACCAGCTAGAACGTCGAGATTCCGCAGAATTTCATTTTTACGCAATGCGCAACCGTAAGCACCGATTTAATATTGACTAAGGAACCAGCACAATAATAGCCGTTATTTTTATAGACTATTGCTACAGAGTGTCGGATACTCTCTATGTTTATATGTCGGCCTCCTATAATACGAAGTTGGGCATTCGTTTGCGTCCAAACGCAACTAAGCAGGACAATCGGCAGCCCGAAGTGATTTCGTAGATTCATTTTTGTTTAAAACTTGTCCTACCACTTTTTAAGTATAAAGTACACCAAGATAAATTTTGCGGGCGCTTTTTATACCCAAATGATTCGTGTAAATAAAAATAAGATTTCAGAAATTTGATATAACAAAAATACATCTAAATATAAGTTAAAGGTATACAAGGTTAATCTTGTTATACTCAGCGTACTTTGCACACATAGTGTATTAACATCGGTAACATAGCAGTTGATCGTAATTCAGACATAGCGGCATATAGGCAGCTCCTTTTCGTGCTGTCGAAGGCGGCTTTAAAGTCGACGAAGAGGTGATGTGTGTCGATTCTCTTTTCACGGGTTTTTTTTCAAGATTTGGCGCATTGTGAAAATCTGGTCGATGGTAGATTTACCAGGTCTGAAGCCGCACTGATAAGGTCCAATCAGCCGGTTCACGGTGTTCTTCAATCTTTCGCACAATTCACTTGAAAAGACATTATATGCGATATTAAGAAGGCTGATTCCACGATAGTTGGTGCATTTTGCCATATCCCCCTTCTTGTGGACTGGGCAAAGAACACTTAGATTCCAACCGTCGGGCATGCACTCGTCTGCCCATATTTTGCTAAGAAGCTGCTGCATGCGCCTTGCCAACTCCTCGCCGCCGGACTTGAATAGCTCCGCGGGCAATCCATCAGCGCCCACGGCCTGGTTATTGCTATTCTAACTTCGTCATAATAGGGCGGGGGGACATATATTCCTTCATCATCGATTGCGGGATCGGGTTCTTCATCTCTGCGCGGTGAATTGCTGCCTCCATTTAGGAGAGCAGAGAAGTATTCCCTCCATAATCTAAGCACTCTCTGGACATCAGTTACAAGGTCGCCGTTTTCATTCCTACAGGAGTTTGCCTCGGTCTTAAAACCTTCCGTCTGTCGCCGTATTTTTTGGTAGAATTTTCGGGCGTTATTCCTGGTGGCTAGCAGCTCAAGTTCCTCGCACTCACGCCTTTCTGCTTTTGATTTTTTCTTCCTGAAAAGGCGTCTCGCTTCCCTTTTCAACTCACGATAGCGTTCACACACTCCTCTTGTCGCGCTCGCTTTTAACGTAGCCATGTAGGCAGAGTCTTTTCTTTCGGTTGCAACGCGGCATTCTTCATCGTACCAGTTGTTTTTTCGTGGCCGCCGGTAACCAATTTTTTCCTCGGCGGCAGTACGAAGTGCTTTGGAGATATGCTCCCACTGCTCCTGTATTCCTTCAGTATGAGATTTGCTCTCAGAGAGCAGGTGTGAGAGTCGAGTTGCGAAATCATTGGCAGTCTGTTGTGATTGAAGCTTTTCGACGTCTAGCTTTCCTTGTGTTTTGGAAAATGTTGATGAAAAAAATATTAATTCTAGTCAAATGGCAATGATTGTTCCCTTACTTAAAGCTTTTCCTTTTCACAAGACATCCATGGAAATTCTTAACAACGAATGGCGATCATTAATGTTATATGATAAGGAAATAATAGAAAAGATATTTTCCGACGATATTCTTAAAGAGTCTTCTAAAAGAAAATTTGAGTGAATAAATGTGCTTAAAAATTTTCTAGCATTTCCAATCAAATATTAATAAAAGAGTATTGTATCGGACGGACTTTATTTCAGCCTCCAATTAAATTAATAAGATTTTATACAAAATTTTACTTTGCAGAAGGTGATTTTGTTCCTTGTATTTAATAACACCCATATTGAACTAGATTTTTTTTGTTTTTTTTGACAATTTTTTTTTTGGTTGAAATTCGGTTCTTATTTTGAAAAATTTGTGCACAAATTCAAACATGCCAAAGTCGGTTATTTTGTGGCAGAAAAATACTGGTGCATTGAAAAATTGTTGTTGTAATGAGACGTATCGGTAAAGTTTCTCAGTATTTCAAGCTCAAAATACAGGAAAAAAGCAAGTATGATATAGGCATTAGCTATGTATATACAAATTTACATGCACATTTTTGTTTTGTTTACATTTTTTTTAATTGTTATTTCCGTGAAATGTGCTTTATTTGTTTTACAATAAAATATGAATTGTTTTGTACAAATATAAAATGTAGCTATTGTTTTCTTGAAAAAAAAACTCTACCAACTTCTACCACTATTTTAATTTTTCGTCTACCAATATTCTCTTTTTAAAAGTCCGTCCACTGAATATAGACTTCCATATTCAAAATGCTGAGGATGAAAAAAGGAATTGATGTAGCCGTCCAACCATCGGTCCGTCCGTCTGTCGGTGCACACGATAACTTGAGTTAATATTAAGAATAAAGTATTGAAATTTGGTATATTGGTTCCACGTCCGCTTTTTACATATATAACATTTTAAAAGCACATAAAACCAGATAATGTAGTAAATACTTCATCTAAATCAGCGGTCGTCAGAAACTTATTATGGATGCGTGAGCACAACTATATTGAAAACAAATTGATGGCCAACAATAAAAAAAATGGGGACGGACCCTAGTAAAAAGTACAGCGCAAAAAAATTTAAATATATTTTTATTTTTTAGAAATATTAAAAGTTTATTTTATTACTTCAAATTTCAAAAATCAATTGCATCAAAATCAGAACCTTGACCTAAGGTTTGGCTGATATAAAGGAAAAATACGGTCTGCGTATGTACATACGTCACAGGTTTTAGTCATAAAAGCGACGAAATAGTTCAAGTTCTGCGCATTTACGCACTAATAAAAATACCATAAAGCAATCAATATTCTGTTAAATAAATGAGTGCAATTATTTTCTCCGGTTAATAATGGTGAAACAAACCATGCATGTACTCAACCTTCAAACGTTTCAAAAATATATTCCATATCTAATTTTACTTCCGATGGTGGTGCACGGATCGAAAAAATTAGATAAAAATTTGGAAATTTGAAACCGGGTTTTAAGTAACTTCTCCATGAGCTAGAGGCTAAAAATTTAGAGATTAATTCAGAGGTCGATGACAGCCGATGACACAATTCAAAAAGTTTCGTTAGGGGGCGCACGGACTGAGATATTTAGAAAAATCGTGCGAAACGGAGGGAATTTTGGGATTGATTTTTATGTAAGTTCTCACTGAGCTACAACTGTAAAACTTCACAGATAGGATAAGACGCCGAGAAAATTTAATACAAAAGGAGAACAAATTCCGTTAGGTTGCGCACGGATCGAAATATTTAGATAAGAATTTGGAAATTTGGTGTTTTGAGATCGATTTTAAAGTAACTTCTCATTGAGCTACACACATGCAACTTTAGAGGCAGGTTAAGACACCGGGACAGAGGAACAAAAGGAGAAAAAAATTCCATTAGGTGGTGCACGAATCGAAAAAAATTAGATAATAATTTAGAAATTTTCAAACCAGCTTTTAAGTAACTTCTCGTTGAGCTAGGGACTTGAAATTTCAAACTTAATTCAGAGGTCGATGGCAGCCGATGGCACAATACAAAAAGTTTCGCTAGGGGGCGCACGGACTGAGATATTTAGAAAAACCAAACGGAACGGAGGGAATTTTGGGATTGATTTTTATGTGTGTTCTCATTGAGCTACAAGCGTAAAACTTAACAGATAAGATAAGACACCGAGAAAATGTAAGAAAAGAAGAAAATAGAAATAAAATAAAAAAATGTTAAGCACTTCCCTTACATAAATGCACAAAAATCAGCGAAAAATGTCTCTTATATAAAGACTTTTTCTTGCTAAACTTTGATTTTTAAATTTTTACATAGAAATTGCAAAAATGTTTATGAGAATAAAGGGACGGTGCCACGCCCATTTTTTAACATTGGAAGTTTTTCCTATTTATTCTTATAAACCACCTTGGGAAATGAAATACCATTTATATAAAGCTCTTTTTTGCAAAGATATAGCTTATTTTATTCGTACACGACCCCTTTCAAAATCTTTTATATAAAAGTAGGCGTGGTCCTTAACCGATTTCGGTAATTTTTGTTCAAAGCATTTCTTATAGTAAATTCAACCTCTCTGTCGAATTTTGTTACGATAGATTTAACGATTTTTGATTTATGATTAATAATATTTGTAAAATTGATTTTATTACAAGTGGGCGGTACCACGCCCATTTTAAAAAATCTTTTCAAATTTTTATCGAGAGTCTCAATATCAGTCCACACGTAAAGTTTCAACATTCTAGGCGTGTAGTTTACTAAATAATCAAGTTTTTTTGTGTTTTCCAAAATGTTATATATATAAAAAGTGGGCGTGGTTATCATCCGATTTCGCTATTTTTCAATACCGAGCTATTCTATGTCCAGATAAGCTCGTGTACCAAATTTGGTGAAGATATCTCAATATTTACTCAAGTTATCGTGTTAACGGACAGACGGACGGACGGACATGGCTCAATCAAATTTTTATTCGACACTGATGATTTTGATATATGGAAGTCTATATATATCTCGATTCCTTTATACCTGTACAACCAACCGTTATCCAATCAAAGTTAATATACTCCATGTGCAAAGCACGCTGAGTTTAAAAAATTAAACCTATCATAACAAAATTCAGCAGAGAGTGCCTTTACTATAAAGAATGCTTCGAAGAAAAATTAACGAAATCTGTGAGGTCCCACGCCCACTTTTATATAAAAGATTTTTAAAAGGGTCGTGGACGAATAAAATAAGCTATATCTTTGCAAAAAAGAGCTTTGATCAATGGTGTTTCGTTTTCCAAGTGGAATTAAAATAAGCAAAAGGAAACATGGACGGGATCGGTTAAAGGCCACGCCAACTTTTATATAAAAGATGTTCAAAAGGTCGTAGACTAGAATAAGCAGATATATCTTAGCAAAAAATAGTTTCGTATTAATAATATTTCACTTACCAAGTTTTATTGTAATATGAAATTATAAGAAATTTTTTTAATGAGCGGTGCCTAGCCCTTATTCCGATCAAACATTAGAAAACATTTCTAGAGCCTAAAGAGCAAAGAGCACCGCTTTGACAAACAATTTTTTTATAATTTTTCAAATACATATTTAAGATTTCATGAGCTAATAATATTTGTTTAAGAGAAACTGAAAAGAAAGAAACATTTACTGGCATATTGCGATGGTACCATTTCGAAAACAAGCCTTATATGTGAATACTAGCCTTTACCCGCGGCCCCGTCCGCAAGGAGAAATTTAAATATATGGGCTATTCGCGTTAGCCTGCTCATCAAGTTATCTGTTTAAAATTTTGTTTTCTGTCTAATGCATTTTATTTTTGTAATTGAGTAAAAAACAAGAACTAAATGAGCTGATAACCTGATAGGATCCCAAATGATCCCGAAATTATCCAGAAAAAGCTACGACATTACCCCCACGCTATCGCGGACGGATCCCGAAAACCATCCAGAAATGCCCAGAAAGGGTCTCCAAAAGTTCCCGGAATAGTCCCAAAAAAACCCGAAATGACAACGACACGATTCTAGACGTATCCAGAGAACCACACAGAAATGATCCCTGAAGGTGTTCCAAAATGATCCCGAAAAGGTTCCGAAATGACCCTGACGGGCTCACGCGCGGATCACAAAAAATATCCAGAAAATATCCAGGAAGGGTCCCTAAATTATCCCGACATACTCCAGAAAAAGTTCAGAAATGGCTCCGAGGGGACCCACGACGGATCGCGAAAACCATACAGAAATGATTCCGGAAGGATCCCAAAATGATCCCGAAATAGTCCGGAAATGACCCAGATGGGATCCCGCACAGATCCAGAAATGATCCCGGAAGGGTCCAAAAACTATCCCGGAAAAGTAACAAAAAATCCCGAACTTGCTCCTACGGCATCCCGGACGGATACAGAAATGATCTCGCAAGGGTCCCCAAATGATCCCAAAATGGTCCCGAAATGACCTTGATGGATCCGGCAAACCATCAAGAAATTATGCCGGAAGGGTCCCCAAATGATCCCGAAATAAAACAGTAAAAGTCACGAAACGACCCCTAGATGATCCCCAAATGATCCCGTATTAGCCCCGAAAAGGTCACGAAATAACCGCGACGGGATCCCGGACAAATCCCGAAAACCATCCAGAAATGATGCCGGAAGGGATCCCAAATGATTCCGAAAAAGTCCCGCATTGATTCCGACGGGATCCCGAACGGATACCGAGAATCATCCAGAAGTGATGCCGGAAAGGTCCTCAAATGATCACCTAATAGTCCCGAAATGACCCTTAAGGGGTCCTGGACGGATCCCGTAAACCATCCAGAAATGATCCCGATATAGTCCCGAAGAAGTCCCGAAATGACCCTGGCGGGATCTCGAACGCATCCCTAAATGACCCTGACGGGATCCCGGACATATCCCGAAATCCATCCAGAAATGATCTCGGGAGGGACCCCAAACGATCCCGAAAAAGTCCCGCAATGATTCCGACGGGATCCTGAACGGATACCGAAAACCATCCAGAAGTGATGCCGGAAAGGTCCTCAAATGATCACCTAATACCAAAATGACCCTGACGGCATTCCGGACTGATCCCGAAATCCATCCAGAAATGATCTTGGGAAG
Organism: Eurosta solidaginis; assembly: GCF_040869045.1. Lineage (NCBI taxonomy): Eukaryota > Metazoa > Arthropoda > Insecta > Diptera > Tephritidae > Eurosta > Eurosta solidaginis. The sequence goes on from NC_090322.1 coordinate 42,642,093, forward strand.
GTCCCAAAATGATCTCGAAATAGTCTCGGAAAAGTCCAAAAATTACACTGACGGTTTCCCGGACGAATCCTGAAAGCCATCCTTAAATGATCCCGAAAAAGTCCCGAAATGACCCTGACGGGACCCCGAAAGGATCCCGAAAACTTTCCAGAAATGATGCCGGAAAGGTCCTCAAATGATCTCCTAATAGACCCTGACGGGATCCCGAACGGATCCCGACAACTATCTAGAAATGATGCCGAGAGGGCCCGCAAATGATCCCGTATTAGTCGAGAAAAAGTCCCGAAATGACCCCGACGGGATGCTGGACGAATCCCAAAAGCCATCCAGAAATGATGCCGGAAGGGACCCCAAATGATCCCGATAATGTCCCGCAATTATTCCGACGGGATCCTGAACGGATAGTCTCGGAAAAGTCCAAAAATTACCCTGACGGTTTCCCGGACGAATCCTGAAAGCCATCCTTAAAAGATCCCGAAAAAGTCCCGAAATGACCCTGACGGGATCCCGAAAGGATTCCGAAAACCATCCAGAATTGATCTCTGAAGGGTCGGTAAATGATCCCGAAAAAGTCACGAAATTACCCCGACGGGATCCCGGATGGATCCCGAAAACCATACAGAAATGATGTCGGAAAATACCCCAAATGATCCCGAAATAGTCCCGAAATGATCCCGACGGGATCCCGGACGGATCCCGAAAACTATCCAGAAATGATGCCGGAAAGGTTCTCAAAAGATCTCTTAATAGTCCCGAAATGACCCTGATCCCGGACAGATCCCGAAAACTATCCAGAAATGATGCCGAAAGGGTCCCCAAATAAGCCCGTATCAGTCGAGAAAAAGTCACGAAATGACCCCGACGGGATCCCAAAAACCATCTAGAAATGATGCCGGAAGGTACCCCAAATGATCCCGAAAAAGTCCTAAAATGACCCCGACGGGTCCCGGACGAATCCCGAAAACCATCCAGAAATGATGCCGGAAGGGACCCCAAATGATCGCGAAAAAGTCCCGAAATGACCCCGACGGGATCCCGGACGGATACCGAAAACCATCTAGAAATGATGCCGGAAGGTACCCCAAATGATCCCGAAAAAGTCCTAAAATGGCCCGACGGGATTCCTCACGGATCCCGAAAACCATCTAGAAATGATGCCAGAAGGTACCCCAAATGATCCCGAATTAGTTCCGAAATGACCCCGACGGGATCCCGGAAGGATCCCGAAAACCATCCAGAAATGATGCCAAAAGGGACCCCATATGATCCCGAAAAAGTTCCGAAATGACCCCGACGGGATCCCGGACGGATCACAAAAACCATGCACAAATGATGGCGGAAGGGACCCCAAATGATCCCGAAAAAGTCCCGAAATGACCCCGACGGGATCCCGGACGGATACCGAAAACCATCCAGAAATGATGCCGCTATGTGCCCCAAATGATCCCGAAATGACCCCGTCGCGATCTCGGACGAATCTCTAAAACTATTCAGAAATGATGCCGGAAGGGTCTTCAAATGATCCCCTAATAGTCCTGAAATGACCCTGACGGGATCCCGGACGGATCCCGAAAACCATCCAGAAATGATTACGGAGGGGACCCAAAATAACCCCGAAAGGTCCCGTAGTTATCCCGGAAACCATCAGGAATTTATCTCTCAAAGGTTCGCAAATGATCCCGAAAATACCCCGACGGAATCCCGGACGGATCCCGAAAACCATCCAGAAATGATCCCGGAAGGGTTTCGATACGACCCTAACCATGTTAATAAGGCAGCAGGCGCGTTGGAGCGAATGAAGAGTTACATTGAAACATACAGATAAAGCTAATAAAAGCGTGCTAATAAAAACAACTGAAGGAGGGCGGATGGCGGGAGGAGAAGGAGAGGATCACTGATCGTTTTTCCAAAATTGTTTAGAACTCGATCTGCATGTGCCAGATACCAAAAACTCTTGATTTTGGAGAAAATTTATTTTGAGTTATAACAATTTATAGATTTTACACCAGAGGTGGAGAGAAGGGGGGAGAGAGACGGAGGGTGTCACTGCTCACTTTGTAAGCCCTCGACTTATTTGACCCCTTGAGTCTGTGATATTGGTGAAGGCCAGTATACGTAAAGTTATAATGTGTAAAAATTATTAAAAAGTAATTGCTCGAAGGGGTCGTGGGACCTCCACCCCTCTTTCCATGTTCGAAAAAAATTTCGCTAGTAGACTACTATCTGTGTCCCAAATTTCATCAAAATCCGTGTAGCCGTTCTGGCGTGATTCTGTCGCAAAGACTAAAAAATATAATAATTAAATTATAACTGTTCCTAGGTGGCGGGGACCTTGCCCCTTTTGAAAAATATATAGCTAGTAGATCCTTCTAGACTATTGGCTATATGTGTGCAAATTTCAATCAAATCGGTCTAGCCGTTCTTGCGTGATTGAGTCACAAAGACAAACGTCTGGACAAACATCCAAACATCTTCACATCCAAACTTTGCCATTTATAATATATACTAGCCTTTACCCGCGGCCCCGTCCGCAAGGAGAAATTTAAATATATGGGCTATTCGCGTTAGCCTGCTTATTATCTGTTTAAAAAATTTTGTTTTCTGTCTAATGCATTTTATTTTTGTAATTGAGTAAAAAAAAAGAACTAAATGAGCTGATAACCTGATAGGATCCCAAATGATCCCGAAATTATCCAGAAAAAGCTACGAAATGACCCCAACGCTATCGCGGACGGATCCCGAAAACCATCCAGAAATGCCCCGAAAGGGTCTCCAAAAGTTCCCGAATAGTCCCAAAAAAACCCGAAATGACAGCGACACGATTCTAGACGTATCCAGAGAACCACACAGAAATGATCCCTGAAGGTGTTCCAAAATGATCCCGAAAAAGTTCCGAAATGGCCCTGACGGGCTCCCGGGCGGATCTCAAAAACCATACAGAAAATATCCAGGAAGGGTTCCAAAATTATCCCGACATACTCCAGAAAAAGTTCCGAAATGGCTCCGAGGGAATCCACGACGGATCGCGAAAACCCTACAGAAATGATTCCGGAAGGATCCCAAAATGATCCCGAAATAGTCCGGAAATGACCCAGATGGGATCCCGCACAGATCCAGAAATGATCCCGGAAGGGTTCAAAAACTATCCCGGAAAAGTAAAAAAAAATCCCGAAATGGCTCCTACGGCATCCCGGACGGATACAGAAATGATCTCGGAAGGGTCCCCAAATGATCTCAAAATGGTCCCGAAATGACCCTGATGGATCCGGCAAACCATCAAGAAATTATGCCGGAAGGGACCCCAAATGATCCCGAAATAAAACAGAAAAAGTCACGAAACGACCCCTAGAGGATCCCCAACTGATCCCGTATTAGCCCCGAAAAGGTCCCGAAATAACCCCGACGGGATCCCGGACAAATCCCGAAAACCATCCAGAAATAATGCCGGAAGGGATCCTAAATGATTCCGAAAAAGTGCCGCAATGAATCCGACGGGATCCCGAACGGATACCGAAAATCATCCAGAAGTGATGCCGGAAAGGTCCTCAAATGATCACCTAATAGTCCCGAAATGACCCTTAAGGGATCCGGGACGGACCTCGTAAACCATCCAGAAATGATCGCGATATAGTCCAGAAGAAGTCCCGAAATGACCCTGGCGGGATCTCGAACGAATCCCTAAATGACCCTGACGGGATCCCGGACAGATCCCAAAATCCCTCCAGAAATGATCTTGGGAGGGATCCCAAATGATCCCGAAAAAGTCCCGCAATGATTCCGACGGGATCCTGAACGGATACCGAAAACCATCCAGAAGTGATGCCGGAAAGGTCCTCAAATGATTACCTAAGAGTCCCAAAATGACCATGACGGCATCCCGGACTGATCCCAAAATCCATCCAGAAATGATCTTGGGAAGGTCCCAAAATGATCTCGAAATAGTCTCGGAAAAGTCCAGAAATTACCCTAACGGGTTCCCGGACGAATCCTGAAAGCCATCCTTAAATGATCCCGAAAAAGCCCCGAAATGACCCTGACGGGACTCCGAAAGGATCCCGAAAACTATCCAGAAATGATGCCGGAAAGGTCCTCAAATGATCTCCTAATAGTTCCGAAAAGACCCTGACGGGATCTCGAACGGATCCCGACAACTATCTAGAAATGATGCCGGAAGAGCCCCCAAATGATCCCGAAAAAGTCATTAAATGACCCCGACATACTCCAGCAAAAGTTCCGAAATGGCTCCGAGGGAATCAACGACGAATCGCGAAAACCATACAGAAATGATTCCAGAAGGATCCCAAAATGATCCCGAAATAGTCCGGAAATGACCCAGATGGGATCCCGCACAGATCCAGAAATGATCCCGGAAGGGTCCAAAAACTATCCCGGAAAAGTAACAAAAAAATCCCGAAATGGCTCCTACGGCATCCCGGACGGATCCAGAAATGATCTCGGAATAAAACAGAAAAAGTCACGAAACGACCCCTAGAGGATCCCCAACTCATCCCGTATTAGCCCCGAAAAGGTCCCGAAATAACCCCGACGGGATCCCGGACAAATCCCGAAAACCATCCAGAAATAATGCCGGAAGGGATCCCAAATGATTCCGAAAAAGTCCCGTAATGATTCCGACGGGATCCCGAACGGATACCGAAAATCATCCAGAAGTGATGCGATATAGTCCCGAAGAAGTCCCGAAATGACCCTGACGGGATCTCGAACGAATCCCTAAATGACCCTGACGGGACCCCAAACAGATCGCGAAATCCATCCAGAAATGATCTTGGGAGGGACCCCAAATGATCCCGAAAAAGTCCCGTAATGATTCCGACGGGATCCTGAACGGATCCCGAAAACCATCCAGAAATGATCTTGGGAAGGTCCCAAAATGATCCCGAAAAAGTCCCAAATGACCCCGACGAGATCCCGGACGGATCCCGAAAACCATCCAGAAATGATGCCGGAAGAGCCCCCAAATGATCCCGAAAAAGTACCCAAATGACCCCGACGAGACCCCGGACGGATCACGAAAATCATCCAGAAATGATGCCGGAAGAGCCCCCAAATGATCCCGAAAAAGTCTCCAAATGACGCCCGACGGAAGGGTCTCCATATGACCCTTACGGGATTACAAATAAGGTGAAGCTAATTATAAAACCATGTTAATAAGGCAGCAGGCGCATTGGAGCGAATAAAAAGTTACATAGAAACATACAGGTAAAGCTAATAAAAGCGTGCTAATAAAAACAATTGATGGTGGGCGGATGGCGTGAGTAGAGGAGAGGACCACTGATCGTTCCTCCAAAATTGTCTAGATCTCGATCTGTATGTACCAGATACCAAAAACTATTGATTTAGGAGAAAATTTATATTGAGTTATAACAATTTATAGATTTTACACCAGAGGGGGAGATAAAGGGGGGCGGGCGGAGGGTGTCACTTCTTACTTTGTAAGCCCTCGACTTATTTGAGTCTGTGATATTGGTGAAGGCCAGTATACGTAAAGTTATAATGTGTAAAAATTATTAAAAAATATTTGCTCGAAGGGGTCGTGGGACCCCCACCCCTCTTTCCATGTTCGAAAAAAATTTCGCTAGTAGACTACTGTCTGTGTCCCAAATTTCATCAAAATCCGTGTAGCCATTCTGGCGTGATTCAGTCGCAAAGACGAAAAAATATAATAATTAAATTATAACTGTTCCTAGGGGGCGGAGACCACGCCCCTTTTGAAAAATATATAACTAGTAGATCCTTCTAGACTATTGGCTATATGTGTGCAAAATTTCATCCAAATCGGTAAAGCCGTTCTTGCGTGATTGAGTCACAAAGCAAACGTCTGGACAAACACCCAAACTTTGCCATTTATAATATACTAGCCTTTACCCGCGGCCCCGTCCGCAAGGAGAAAATAAAATATATGTGCTATTCACGTTAGCCTGCTTATCAAGTTGTCTTTTTAAAAATTTTTTCTGTCAATGTATTTTATTTTTTAATACAGTAAAAAAAAGAACTAACTGAGCTGAAGGGCACGCTTACATGAATAGTACAATACACTTGTTTCGAATTAAAAAAAATACATTTTGTTTCTAAGTTAAATTAATTGACATGACAGGGGTGAAAGAATTACTACTCATAGAACAAAGGAGTGAAACTACAATTAGCTAAAACCAAAAAGAAGTTTTTAATGCTTTCATTTGTTGCTTTTCGGGTATTTAATTGGTTAAAATATTACAAAAATTTTAATTATAGTTGTAATAGTTCGTTACAGGATTCATTTAAAAATAGAACGAAAAAGCTGTGATATATTAAAGATAAAACATACCGAATTTTAATTACGAATAATTTGCCGTAAATCCACGGCCATGTGTGCTGAATTACCGGTTTCGAAGAGACCTAAAATGATCCCGGAAGTGTCCCTAAATTACACCAAATAGTCACGAAATGATGCCGACAGGATCCTGGACAAATCTCGAAAACTATTCAGAAATGATGCCGGAAGGGTCCCAAAATAATCCCGAAGTAGTCACGAAAAGTCCCGAAATGACCCTGACGGGATCCCGGACGGATCCCGAAAACCATCCAGATTTGATTCCTGAACGGTCCGCAAATGATCCCGATATAGTCCGAAAAAGTCCCGAAAAAACTCTGACGGGATCCCGGACAAATCCCGAAAATCGCCCAGAAATTATCCCGGAAGAGTCCCAAAATGATTCCGAAATAGTAGTCACGAAAAAGGCCCGAAATGACCCTGACGGGATCCCGAAAACCATCCAGAAATGACTCTGGAGGGATCCCCAAATGATCCCGGAAAAGTCCACAAACCATCCACAATTGATCTCTGAAGGTTCCGCAAATGATCCCGAAATAGTCCCGAAAGTCACGAAAAACTCAGACCCATCCCGAAAATCATGAAGAAATTATCCTGGAAGGGTCCCAAAATTACCCCGAAATAACTCCGAAGGGATCCCGGACAGATCCCGAAAATCATCCAGAACTGAGCTCTGAAACGTCCGCAAATAATCCAAAAATAGTCCGGAAAAAGTCCCGAAAAAACTTCGTCAGGATCCCGGACAGATCCCGAAAATCACCCAGAAATTATGCCGGAGGGGTCCCAAAATGATTCCGAAATAGTCCCGAAAAAGTCCCGTAATGACCTTGAGGGGATCCCAGACCGATACCGAAAACCATCCAGAATTGATCTCTAAAGGGTCCGCAATTTATCCCAGATAAAGTCGCGAAAAAACTACGAAGGGATCCCGAACAGATCCCGAAAATCATAGAGAAATTATCCCGGAAGGGTCCCAAAATGATCCCGAAATAGTCCCGAAAAGGCGCGAAATAACCCTGACGGGATCCCGGACGGATCCCGAAAACCACCCATAAATGATCTTTAAGGGCAACTGACCCCGAAATAGTCGTGAAAAAGTCCCGAAATTACCCCGACGGGATCCCGAAAACCATCCAGAAATTATCCCTGAGGGATCCCCAAATGATCCAAGAACAGTCTCGAAATTCCCTGACATTTTTCCGAAAAAGTAAAAAAATAAACCCGACGGGATCTCGGACGGATCCCGAAAACGATCCAGAAATGATGCCGGAAGGGACCCCATATGATCCCGAAATTCCCCCGATTGGATCCCGGACGGATCCCGGATCATCCAGAAATGATGCCGGTTGGTACCCCAAAATGATCCCGAAATAGGCCAGAAATGACCCCGTCGGGATCCCGGACGGATCCCCAAAAGTATACAGAAATGATGCTGGAAGGTGAAATGATCCCCTTAAAGAAAGATGAAAAATGAAATGATCCCCTTATAGTTCCGAAATGATCCTGACGGGATTCCCGACGGATCCCGGAAACTATCCAGAAATGATGCCGGAAAGGTTCCCAAGTTATCCCCAAATAGTCCCAAAATTACCCTGACGGTATCCCGGACGGATCACGAAAACCATCCGGAAATGATGGTGAAAGGGTCCCCAAATGATCCCGCATTAGTCGCGGGTTCCGAAATGACCCTGACGGGATCCCCGAAGGATCCCGGAAACTATCCAGAAATGATACCGGAAAGGTTCCCAAGTTATCCCCAAATAGTCCCGAAATTACCCTGACGGTATGCCGGACGGATACCGAAAACCATCTAGAAAAGTGGCCGGAAGATACCCCAAATGATCCCGAAAAAGTCCTGAAATGATCCAGACGGGATCCCGGACGAATCTCGAAAACTATCCATCTACGTACCCCAAATGATCCCGAAATGACCCCGCCGGGATCACGGGCGGATCCCGAAAAAGTCCTGAAATGACCCCGACGGGATCCCGTACGGATCCCGAAAATCATCCAGAAATGATGAAGGTAGGTACCCAAATGATCCCGAAATAGTCCCGAAATGATCCCGACGGGATCCCGGACGGACCCCGAAAACCAACCAGAAATGATGCCGGTAGGTACCCCAAATGGTCCCGATATGACCCCGTCGGGATCCCGAACGGATCCCTAAAACTATCCAGAAATGATGCCGGAAAGGTCCCCAAATAACCCCCTAATAGTCCCGAAATTACGCCGACGGAATACCGGATGGATCCGGAAACCATCCAGAAATGATGCCGGAGGAGACCCCAAATGATCCCGCTAAAGTCCCAAAATGACCCCGACAGGGTCCCGGACGGATCCCGTAAACCATCCAGAAATGATGCCGGTAGGTACCCCAAATGGTCCCGATATGACCCCGTCGGGATCCCGAACGGATCCCTAAAACTATCCAGAAATGATGCCGAAAGGGTCCCCAAATGATCCTGTATTAGTCGAGAAAAAGTTCCGAAATTACTCCGACGGGATCCCGGACGGATCCCTAAAACCATCTAGAATTGATACCGGAAGGTACCCCAAATAATGCCGAAATAGTCCCGAAATGACATCGACGGTATCCCGGACGGATCCCGAAAACCATCTAGAAATGATGCTGGAAGAGACCCCAAATGATCCCGCAAAGGTCCCAAAATGACCCCGACAGGATCCCGGACGGATCCCGAAAACCATCCAGAAATGATGCCGGAGGAGACCCCAAATGATCTCGCTAAAGTGCCAAAATGACCCCTACAGGGTCCCGGACGGATCCCGTAAACCATCCAGAAATGATGCCGGAAGAGACCCCAAATGATCTCGCAAAAGTCCCAAAATGACCCCGACAGGATCCCGGACGGATCTCGTAAACCATCCAGAAATGATGCCGGAAGAGACCCCAAATGATCCCACAAAAGTCCCAAAATGACCCCGACAGGATCCCGGACGGATCCCGAAAACCATCCAGAAATGATGCCGGGAGAGACCCCAAATGATCCCGCAAAAGTCCCAAAATGACCCCGACAGGATCCCGGATGGATTCCGTAAACCATCCAGAAATGATGCCGGAAGAGAACCCAAATGATCCCGCAAAAGGCCCAAAATGACCCCGACAGGATCCCGGACGGATCCCGTAAACCATCCAGAAATGATGGTGGAAGAGACCCCAAATGATCCCGCAAAAGTCCCAAAATGACCCCGACAGGATCCCGGACGGATCCCGAAAACCATACAGAAATAATGCCGGAAGAAACCCCAAATGATCCTGTATTAGTCGAGAAAAAATTCCGAAATGACTCCGACGGGATCCCGGACGGAGCCCGAAAACCATCTAGAATTGATAGCGGAAGGTACCCCAAATGATGCCGAAATAGTCCCGAAATGACATCGACGGGATCCCGGACGGATCCCGAAAACCATCCAGAAATGATGCCGGAGGAGACCCCAAATGATCCCGCTAAAGTCCCAAATTGACCCCGACAGGGTCCCGGACGGATCCCGTAAACCATCCAGAAATGATGCCGGAAGAGACCCCAAATGATCCCGCAAAAGTCCCAAAATGACCCCGACAGGATCCCGGACGGATCCCGTAAACCATCCAGAAATGATGTCGGAAGAGACCCCAAATGATCCCGCAAAAGTGATCGCGCAAATGATCGCGAAATAGTCCCGAAATGATTCCGGAATTGTCCCGAAAATGTCCCAAAATAACCCCGACGGGATCCCGGACGGATCCCGAAAACTATACAGAAATGATCCTGGAAGGATCCCAAAATGATCCCGAAATAGTCCCGAAAAAGTCCCGAAATTACCCCGGCGTAATCCCGGACCGATCCCGAAAACCATCCAGAAATGATCCCGGAGGGTCTCGATATGACCCTTACGGGATTACAAATAAGGTGAAGCTAATTATAAAACCATGTTAATAAGGCAGCAGGCGCATTGGAGCGAATAAAGTGACATAGAAACATACAGGTAAAGCTAATAAAAGCGTGCTAATAAAAACAATTGATGGAGGGCGGATGGCGGGAGTAGAGGAGAGGACCACTGATCGTTCCTCCAAAATTGTCTAGATCTCGTTCTGTATGTACCAGATACCAAAAACTATTGATTTAGGAGAAAATTTATATTGAGTTATAACAATTTATAGATTTTACACCAGAGGGGGAGATAAAGGGGGGGGGGCGGAAGGTATCACTGCTTACTTTGTAAGCCCTCGACTTATTTGACGCCTTGAGTCTGTGATATTGGTGAAGGCCAGTATACGTGAAGTTATAATGTGTAAAAATTATTGAAAAATAATTTCTCGAAGGGGTCGTGGGACCCCCACCCCTCTTTCCATGTTCGAAAAAAAGTTCGCTAGTAGACTACTGTCTGTGTCCCAAATTTCATCAAAATCCGTGTAGCCATTCTGGCGTGATTCAGTCGCAAAGACGAAAAAATATAATAATTAAATTATAACTGTTCCTAGGGGGCGGGGACCACGCCCCTTTTCAAAAATATATAGTTAGTAGATCCTTCTAGACTATTGGCTATATGTGTGCAAAATTTCATCCAAATCGGTCCAGCCGTTCTTGCGTGATTGAGTCACAAAGACAAACGTCTGGACAAACATCCAAACATCCAAACATCCAAACATCTTCACATCCAAACTTTGCCATTTATAATATATATTAGATACCAGCCTTTTCCCACGGCCCCGTCCGCAAGGAGAAAATTAAATATATGGGAAATTCACGTTAGCCTGCTTATCAAGTTATCTGTTTAAAAAGATGTTTCTGTCTAATACATTTTATTTTTGTAATGAAGTAAAAAAAGGACTAAATGAGCTGATAACCTGATAGGATCCCCAAATTATCCCGAAATTATCGAGAAAAATCCACGAAATGACCCCGACGCTATCGCGATGCCACGGAAGGGTCTCCAAAAATTCCCGGAATAGTCCCAAAAAACCCGAAATGACAACGATACGATTCTAGACTTATCCAGAGAACCACAAAGAAATGATGCCTGAAGGGTACCAAAATGATCCCGAAATAGTCCCGAAAAAGTTCCGAAATGACCCTGACGGGCTCCCGGACGGTCCTCAAAAACCATCCAGAAAATATCCAGGAACGGTCCCTAGGGGATCCACGACGGATAGCGAAAACCATACAGAAATGATTCCGGAAGGGTCCCAAAATGATCCCGTATTAGTCCCGAAAAAGTCCTGAAATGACCCCAACGGGATCCCAGACGGATTCCGAAAACTATCCAGAAATGATGCCGGAAAGGTCATCAAATGATCCCCTAATAGTCCCGAAATGACACTGACGGGATCTCGAACGGACTCCTAAATGACCCTGACGGGATCCCGGACAGATCTCGACATCCATCCAGAAATGATCTTGGAAGGGCCCAAAATAATCCCGAAACAATCTCTGAAAAGTCCAGAAATTACCCCGACGGGATCCCGCACAGATTCCAAAAACTATCCAGAAATGATGCCGGAAGGTCCTCAAATGATCCCATAATAGTCCCGAAATGACCGAAAACCATCGAGAAATTATGCCAGAAGGGACCCCAAATGATGCCGAATACCATACAGAAATGATGCTGGAAAATACCCCAAATAATCCCGAAATAGTCCCGAAAAAGTTCCGAAATGAACCCGAAGGGATCCCGGACGGATCCCGAAAACCATCCAGAAATTATGCCGAAAGGGTCCCCAAATGATCCGATACCAGTCGATAAAAAGTCCCGAAATAACCCCGACGGGATCTCGGACGGATACTCAAAAACATATAGAAATGATGCCGGAAGGTACCCCAAATGATCCCAAAATAGTTCCGAAATGACCCTGGCAGGATCCCGTACGGATCCCGAAAACCATCCAGAAATGATGCAGAAAGGCTCCCCTAATTATCCCGCATTAGTCCCGAAAAAGTCCCGAAATGACCCCTACGGGATTCCTGACCGATCCCGAAAAGCATCCAGAAATTATGAAGAAAGGGTCCCCAAATCATCCCGTATTGGTCGTGAAAAAGTCCTGAATTGACCCCGTCGGGATCCCGGATGGATCCCGTAACTATCCAGAAATGATGCCGGAAGGTACCCCAAATGATACCGAAATAGTCCCGAAATGACCCCGCGTCCCCAAATGATCCCGTATTAGTCGAGAAAAATTCCCGAAATGACCCCGACGGGATCCCGGACGGATCCTCAAAACCATATAGAAATGATGTCGGAAGGTACCCCAAAGTATTCCGAAATAGTTCCGAAATGAACCTGACGGGATCCCGAACGGATCCCGTAAAACATCTAGAAATGATGCCTAAAGCGTCCCCAAATGATCCCGTATTAGTCGAAAAAAAGTCCCGAAATGACCCCGACGGGATCCCGGACGGATCCCGAAAGCCATCCAGAAATGATGCCTAAAGCATCCCCAAATGATCCCGTATTAATCGAGAAAAACTCCCGAAATGACCCCGGCGGGATCCCGGACGGATCCCGAAAACCATCTAGAAATGATGCCGGAAGGTACCCCAAATGATCCCGAAATAGTCCCGAAATTACCCCGACGGGATCCCGGACGGATCCCGAAAACCATCCAGAAATTATGCCGAAAGGGTCCCCAAATGATCCGATACCAGTCGATAAAAAGTCCCGAAATAACCCCGACGGGATCTCGGACGGATACTCAAAAACATATAGAAATGATGCCGGAAGGTACCCCAAATGATCCAGAAATAGGCCCGAAATGACCCCGACGGGATCGCAGACGGATCCCGAAAGCCATCCAGAAATGATGCCTAAAGCGTCCCCAAATGATCCCGTATTAATCGAGAAAAACTCCCGAAATGACCCCGGCGGGATCCCGGACGGATCCCGAAAACCATCTAGAAATGATGCCGGAAGGTACCCCAAATGATCCCGAAATAGTCCCGAAATTACCCCGACGGGATCCCGGACGGATCCCGAAAACCATCCAGAAATGGTGCCGAAAGCGTTCCCAAATGATCCCGTATTAGTCGAGAAAAAGTCCCGAAATGACCCCGACGGGTTCCCGGACGGATCCCGGAAAGCATCCAGATATGATGCCGAAAGGGTCCCCAAATGATCCCGTATAAGTCGAGAAAAAGTCCCGAAATGACCAAGCCGGGATCCCGGACGGATCCCGAAAACCATCTAGAAATGAAGCCGGAAGGTACCCCAAATGATACCGAAATAGTCCCGAAATGACCGTGAAGGAATCCCGGACGGATCCCGAAAACCATCTAGAAATGAAGCCGGAAGGTACCCCAAATGATCCCGAAATGACCCTGACGGGATCCCGGACAGATCCCGAAAACCATCTAGCAATGATGCTGGAAGCTACCCCAAATGATCCCGTATTAGTCGAGAAAGGGCCCCGAAATGACCCCGACGGGATCCGAACGGAACCCGAAAACAATCCAGAAATGATGCCGAAAGGGTCCTCAAATGATCCCGTATCAGTCGAGAAAAAGTCCCAAAATGACCCTGAAGGGATCCCGAAAACCATACAGAAATGATGTCGAAAAGGTCCCCAAATGATCCCGTATTAGTCGAGAAAAAGTCCGGAAATGACCCCGAAGGGATCCCGGAAGGATCCCGAAAACCATAGAGAAATGATGCCGAAAGGGTCCCCAAATGATCCCGTATTAGTCGAGAAAGGGCCCCGAAATGACCCCGACGGGATCCGGACGGAACCCGAAAACAATCCAGAAATGATGCCGAAAGGGTCCTCAAATGATCCCGTATCAGTCGAGAAAAAGTCCAGAAATGACCCCGACGGGACCCGGACGGATCCCGAAAACCATCCTGAAATGATGCCGATAGGGTCCCCAAATGATCCCGTCTTAGTCGAGATAAAGTTCCGAAATGACCCCGACGGGATCCCGGACGGATCCCGAAAACCATCTAGAAATGATGCCGGAAGGTACCCAAATTATCCCGAAATAGTCCCGAAATGACCCCGACGGGATCCCAGACGGATCCCGAAAGCCATCCAGAAATGATGCCTAAAGCGTCCCCAAATGATCCCGTATTAGTCGAGAAAAAGTCCCGAAATGACCCCGACGGGTTCCCGGACGGATCCCGGAAAGCATCCAGATATGACGCCAAAAGGGTCCCCAAATGATCCCGTATAAGTCGAGAAAAAGTCCCGAAATGACCAAGACAGGATGCCGGACGGATCCCGAAAACCATCTAGAAATGAAGCCGGAAGGTACCCCAAATGATCCCGAAATGGTCCCGAAATGACCCTGACGGGATCCCGGACGGATCCCGAAAACGATCTAGCAATGATTCCAGAAGCTACCCCAAATGATCCCGTATTAGTCGAGAAAAGGTCCCGAAATTACCCCGACGGGATCGCGGACGGATCCAGAAAACCATCTAGAAATGAAGCCGGAAGGTACCCAAATGACCCCGAAATAGTCCCGAAATGACCCTGACGGGATCCCGGACGGATCCCGAAAACCATCTAGCAATGATGCCGGAAGCTACCCCAAATTATCCCGTATTAGTCGAGAAAAAGTCCCGAAATTACCCAGACGGGATTCCGGACGGATCCAGAAAACCGTCTAGAAATGAAGCCGGAAGTTACCCGAAATGATCCCGAAATAGTCCCGAAATTACCCTGATTGGATCCCGGACGGATCCCGAAAGCCAGCTAGCAATGATGCCGGAAGCTACCTTAAATGATCCCGTATTAGTCGAGAAAAAGTCCAGAAATCACCCCGACGGGATCCCTGAGGGATCCCGAAAACCATCTAGAAATGATGCCGGAAGGTACCTCAAATTAACCCGTATTAGTCGAGAAAAAGTCCCAAAATGACCCTGAAGGGATCCCGAACGGATCCCGAAAACCATACAGAAATGATGCCGAAAAGGTCCCCAAATGATCCCGTATTATTCGAGAAAAAGTTCCGAAATGACCCCGACGGGATCCCGGACGGATCCCGAAAACCATAGGTAAATGATGCCGAAAGGGTCCCCATATGATCCCGTATTAGTCGAGAAAGGGCCCCGAAATGACACCGACGGGATCCGGACGGAACCCGAAAACAATACAGAAATGATGCCGAAAGGGTCCTCAAATGATCCCGTATCAGTCGAGAAAAAGTCCAGAAATGACCCCGACGGGACGCGGACGGATCCCGAAAACCATCCTGAAATGATGCCGATAGGGTCCCCAAATGATCCCGTCTTAGTCGAGAACCAGTTCCGAAATGACCCCGACGGGATCCCGGACGGATCCAGAAAACCATCTAGAAATGAAGCTGGAAGGTACCCCAAATGATACCCAAATAGTCCCGAAATGACCCTGATTGGATCCCGGACGGATCCCGAGAACCATTTAGCAATGATGCCTGAAGCTACCCCAAATGATCCCGTATTAGCCGAGAAAAAGTCCCGAAATTACCCCGACGGGATCCCGGACGGATCCAGAAAACCGTCTAGAAATGAAGCCGGAAGGTACCCGAAATGATCCCGAAATAGTCCCGAAATTACCCTGATTGGATCACGGACGGATCCCGAGAACCATCTAGCAATGATGCCGGAAGCTACCCCAAATGGTCCCGTATTAGTCGAGAAAAAGTCCCGAAATTACCCCGACGGGATCCCGGACGAATCCCAAAAACCATCCAGAAATGATGCCGGAAGGAGTCCCAAATGATTCCGTAAAAGTCCCGCATTGATTCCGACGGGATCCCGAACGGATACCGAAAATCATCCAGAAGTGATGCCGGAAAGGTCCTCAAATGATCACCTAATAGTCCCGAAATGACCCTTAAGGGGTCATGAACGGATCCCATAAACCATCCAGAAATGATCTCGATATAGTCCCGAAGAAGTCCCGAAATGACCCTGACGGGATCTCGAACGCACCTCTAAATGACCCTGACGGGACACCGGACAGATCCCGAAATCCATCCGGAAATGATCTTGGGAGGGACCCCAAATGATCCCGAAAAAGTCCCGCAATGATTCCGAGGGGATCCTGATCGGATACCGAAAACCATCCAGAAGTGATGCCAGAAAGGTCCTCAAATGATCACCTAATACCAAAATGACCCTGACGGCATCCCGGACTGATCCCAAAATCCATCCAGAAATGATCTTGGGAGGGTCCCAAAATTATTCCGAAATAGTCTCGGAAAAGTTCAGAAATTACCCTGACGGGTTCCCGGACGAATCCTGAAAGCCATCTCTAAATGATCCCGAAAAAGTCCCGAAATGAGCCTGACTGGACCCCGAAAGGATCCCGAAAACTATCCAGAAATGATGCCGGAAAGGTCCTCAAATGATCTCCTAATAGTTCCGAAAAGACCCTGACGGGATCCCGAACGGATCCCGACAACTATCTAGAAATGATGCCGAAAGGGCCCGCAAATGATCCCGTATTAGTCGAGAAAAAGTCCCGATATGACCCCGACGGGATGCCGGACGAATCCCAAAAACCATCCAGAAATGATGCCGGAAGGGACACCAAATGATCCCGAAAAAGTCCCGCAATAATTCCGACGGGATCCTGAACGGATACCGAAAACCATCCAGAAGTGATGCCGAAAAGGTCCTCAAATGATCACCTAATAGTCCCAAAATGACCCTGACGGCATCCCGGACAGATCCCGAAATCCATCCAGAAATGATCTTGGGAGGGTCCCAAAATTACCCAAAATAGTCTGGGAAAAGTCCAGAAATTACCCTGACGGATCCCGGACGAATCCTGAAAACCAATCTTAAATGATGCCGAAAAAGTCCCGAAATGACCCTGATGGGACCCGGAAAGGATCCCGAAAACTAACCAGAAATGATGCCGGAAAGGTCGTCAAATGATCTCCCAATAGTTCCGAAAAGACCCTGACGGGATCCCGAACGGATCCCGACAACTATCCAGAAATGATACCGAAAGGGCCCGCAAATGATCCCGTATTAGTCGAGAAAAAGTCCCGAAATGATCCCGACGGGATGCCGGACGAATCCCAAAAACCATCCAGAAATGATGTCGGAAGGGACCCCAATGATCCCGAAAAAGTCCCGCAATTATTCCGACGGGAATCTGAACGGATACCGAAAACCATCCAGAAGTGATGCCCGAAAGGTCCTCAAATGCTCACCTAATAGTCCCAAAATGACCCTGAGAGCATCCCGGACAAATCCCGAAATCCATCCAGAAATGATCTTGGGAAGGTCCCAAAATGATCCCGAAATAGTCTCGGAAAAGTCCAGAAATTACCCTGACGGGTTCCCGGACGAATCCTGAAAGCCATCCTTAAATGATCCCGAAAAAGCCCCGAAATGACCCTGACGGGATCAAGAAAGGATTCCGAAAACTATCCAGAAATGATGCCGGAAAGGTCCTCAAATGATCTCCTAATAGTTCCGAAATGACCGTGACAGGATCCCGAACGGATCCCGACAACTATCCAGAAATTATGCCGAAAGGGTCCGCAAATTATCCCGTATTAGTCGAGAAAAAGTCCCGAAATGACCCCGACGGGTTCCCGGACGAATCCCAAAAACCATCCAGAAATGATGCCGGTAGGTATCCCAAATGATCCCGAAATAATCCCGAAATGACCTCGCCGGCATTACGGACGGATACCGAAAATTATCCAGAAATGATGCCGGAAAGGTCCACAAATGATCCCCTAATAGTCCCG
Organism: Eurosta solidaginis; assembly: GCF_040869045.1. Classification (NCBI taxonomy): domain Eukaryota; kingdom Metazoa; phylum Arthropoda; class Insecta; order Diptera; family Tephritidae; genus Eurosta; species Eurosta solidaginis. Next base: position 42,660,108 of record NC_090322.1, read on the forward strand.
AAATTACCCTGATGGGATCCCGGACGGATCCCGAAAACCATCCAGAAATGATGCCGGAAGAGCCCCCAAATGATCCCGAAAAAGTCCCCAAATGACCCCGAAGATATCCCGGACGGATCCCGAAAACCATCCAGAAATGATGCCGGAAGAGACCCCAAATGATCCCGAAAAAGTCCCCAAATGACCCCGACGAGATCCCGCACGGATCCCGAAAACCATCCAGAAATGATGACGGAAGAGCCCCCAAATGGTCCCGAAAAAGTCCCCAAATGACCCCGACATACTCCAGAAAAGGTTCCGAAATGGCTCCGAGGGAATCAACGACGGATCGCGAAAACCATACAGGAATGATTCCGGAAGGATCCCAAAATGATCCCGAAATAGTCCGGAAATGACCCAGATGGGATCCCGCACAGATCCAGAAATGATCCCGGAAGGGTCCAAAACTATCCCGGAAAAGTAACAAAAAATCCCGAAATGGCTCCTACGGCATCCCGGACGGATCCAGAAATGATCTCGGAAGGGTCCCCAAATGATCCCAAAATGGTCCCGAAATGACCCTGATGGATCCGGCAAACCATCAAGAAATTATGCCGGAAGGGTCCCCAAATGATCCCAAAATAAAACAGAAAAAGTCACGAAACGACCCCTAGAGGATCCCCAAATGATCCCGTATTAGCCCCGAAAAAGTCCCAAAATGACCCTGACGGGATCCCGAAAGGATTCCGAAAACAATACAGAAATGATGCCGGAAAGGTCCTCAAATGATCCCCTAATAGTCCCGAAATGACCGTGACGGGATCCCGACAACTATCCAGAAATGATGCCGAAAGGGTCCGCTGCTAGCGATACAAGTGTACCTGAAAAAAATAGTACGGGCTCGATAACCAACGCTATAACGGCCGCACCTTCCCAGCTCTCTGGTGCGCTATCCGCTACTCCTTTGCAGGTGACTGCCGTGCCACCTCGTAGGGCTGTATTTGTGTCCCGATTACACGCCTCGCTTACCGAAAATGACATTGCTCATTACGTTTGCTCTAAACTTGGTGTTGCACCCACTAGTAACATCAATGTGTATAAATTTAACTTTAAATATGAGAGAGACATCTCCTCATTTAAAATATCCCTTTCAGATGAATATTTCGATAAGGTACTTGATTCCTCTTTTTGGCCCAAGCATACTGTGGTTCACTTGTTCACCAGAAAGGCGAGGGCCGAACCTGTTTTATTACAGCCAAAAAACGGTATGACGAACACAGTAATAACAACACAAAGGTAATTGCTGATCTGTCCCGTCTTCTCATTAATTATCAAAATGTTCGTGGTTTACGATCAAAACTTGTTCCATTCTTCCTTAATTCTTTCAGCTTTTCTGCACAAGTTGTAGCTTTTACGGAGACCTGGCTAAAGCCTGATAATTACAATTCTGAGGTTTTTTCAAATAAATATGCTGTTTATCGGCGTGATCGCATCTCTAGAGCGGGAGGTGTCCTTATTGCTGTTGAATCTAACCTATCGTCTGAGTTGATTTCGCTGGACAATATCTCCCATATCGAATTCATAGCAGTTAGGCTTTCATTCGGTAGCTATAGCGTAATTGTTTGCTGTTCGTATATACCACCTCGTTCGGATATGGATGTTTATGCTAGTCATAGCTCGGCCATCTGTGATTTGCATTCGCAGTTGGGAGATAACGATCGACTTATTGTTGTTGGTGACTTTAACTTGCCAACAGTTAGTTGGGTTAATATAAGTGATTCAAACTTTTTAACTCCCACTGCTCAACATGAGTTTCTCAATTGCTTGTTAGACTCATCTCTTTTACAGATTAACAATGTTCCAAATAGTGGAAATAAAATGCTGGATTTAGTATTTGTGGATGGCTCGGTGGGTACTGCCCTTACGCAAATACCACCTTTATCCCTTCCAGAAGACCCTCTTCACCCTACGCTAGAGATATCACTTGATATCAGCCTACCCCGTAGGATTCAAGTACAGTCTCGTCCCCGATCTAGATGCTTCTACAAAGCGAATTTCATTATGCTCAATGATCTGTTGGCTTCCCATGATTGGTCGGATCTCTATGCTTGCACTGATGTCGATTCGGCTATCTCTATATTTTACAGCACGCTTGATAGCTTCTTTGATACCTGCATTCCTACTCGCTATACCCTATGTTCGAATAAGCCCCCTTGGTTTTCAAGGCAACTTATCAGACTTAATAACATCAAATCTAGGCTTTATAAGAGGTTCAAGAAATCTGGAGCATCTGCTGACCTCTCTAAATATCTAATAGCTCGTTCTAAATTTCACCGTCTTAATCAGCTTTGTTATAAAAATTACTTGAGTTGTTGTAAAGCCCATTTTTTTAGAAATCCAAAAAAGTTTTACAGTTTCGTAAATTCAAAGCGGAAAACTTCTGGGTATCCTTCCTCATTAACCTTTGGAGGTAAAAAAGCTTGCACTGATGACGACGTTGCTGAACTATTTTCTGAGTTCTTTAAGTCCACGTATTCATCCAGTGGTTTTCATTCTGGTCAATATCCCTATCGCTTAGATAGCTCGAATTACATTAGGAATCCTGCTATTGATGGTAATATTGTTCTTCAGAGTCTTCAATCTTTGAAGCCCACCTTTTCTCCGGGACCGGACGGTGTTCCTAGCTGCGTGCTTAGGTACTGCGCCGAAAACATGTATGAGCCTATTTTAAAATTATTTGAGCTATCTCTGGGATCTGCGTCATTCCCGGCACTTTGGAAACAGTCTTTTATTATACCCCTGCATAAAAAAGGTAGTAGGTCAAAAGTTGAAAACTACAGGGGTATTGCTAAACTTTCAGTCATTCCTAAAGTCTTTGAACAGATTGTCACCAATCAACTGCAATATCAGTGTTCTAGTCTTTTATCTCCATGCCAACACGGTTTTATTCGTCAAAGGTCAACCACTACAAATTTGCTTGTTTTCACCTCTATAGTTATGGAAGGATTTTTAGCGAACAAGCAAACGGATGTCATCTACACGGACTTCAGCAAAGCATTTGATACCGTCAACCACGAGTTGCTTATTCATAAGCTTGATTTACTGGGCTTTCCGTTTCACCTATTAATGTGGCTGAAAAGCTATCTTTCTAACCGGACCCAAAAAGTCCTGTTCAAGTGCAATCTGTCGGAATCGTTCGGAGTTTCCTCCGGCGTACCCCAGGGAATTCATCTAGGCCCTTTGCTCTTTGCCCTTTTCATTAATGACTTGCCACAGACAATATTATATTCCCATACTATAATGTATGCGGATGATGTAAAACTTTGCTACACTTACTGTCCTACCGATTTGAGTTCCTTGGATCTTCTTCAGGCCGACTTGGACTCGTTCCAATGTTGGTGCACAACAAATTTATTAGCTTTAAATTGCTCTAAATGTAAGCATATGACATTTCACCGAGTGAAGCCAGCATTGAAATCTTATGTAATAGATGGTACGCCTTTGGAGCGTATATCTATTGCAAATGATCTAGGCGTCCTTTTTGATCCGAAATTGAATTTTAACATGCATATTTCATCTATAGCCAACAAAGCGTTGGGTTTACTTGGATTTGTTAAAAGATGGGCTAAAGAGTTCGATGATCCGTACCTCACTAAGGTTCTTTACACATCGCTGGTTCGTCCAATACTCGAGTATTGCTCATGCGTTTGGTCCCCTGTTTCTCAAAAGCATATAAAGCGTCTTGAGTCAGTTCAAAAGCAATTTTTGATATTTGCATTGCGCGGCCTTAATTGGGACTCAAGTCTCCACCTTCCTCCATACAGAAGTAGACTTCTTCTTATTAACTTACCCACTCTGGAAAATCGGAGAATATTACTGGGGGTATTGTTCATCCATAAGCTCATTATTGGAGAAATTGATTCCGCGGACCTCCTCAGCCGCTTGTTTTTTGCGGTTCCCCCTAGAGTATCCAGACACTACGTTCCTTTCTATTTACCCCTTTGTCGACGAAACTTTGCTAAAAATAATCCTCTTCTTATCTGGTGCGCGCACTACAATGACTTGTATAGCTGCATCAGTCTTGAATGTACTTTTGCCACTATACGTAATGCAATACTTGCCTATCTAATTTAAGAGATACAAGCTAATTTAATTTGCCGGCATTTTATTCCTTCGATAAAAAAACAGGAACTATCTCGCTTAAGGATGGAGGAACATTTATCAACATGTCTCATTAAGAAGGAACAAGACAGTACTGTGTTGATTGGAATCTGGTGCATTCCAACAACGTAAAAAACATGCTTTTTCAAGAGTCACTGACCGGAATCGTATGCATTCCGGCAGTATAATCTTATGGGTCAGGCATCGAGCTGATTGGAATCCGGCGCATTCCAACAACACAGGTCATGTTACTTTTTTATGCCTTGTGATGGCGTATCCTCATTACACTACTCTTAGCACTGCCGGATTCCCATGACATGCTGATTGGAATCTTGTTGAATTCTAACAGGGAGATTGGAATCCACTGCATTCCGAAATCATGCTGAGCGGAATCTGATGCATTCCGCCAGTATAAGATTTCGGCATAAGATCTTATTTCTGCTCATATTTCTTATTATTATTATATTCTGAAATTAAATAGTAATGTTCATTAATATTTCTTTGTTTGTAATTTAACATTGTTGAAAGCTCGATATATCTTAAATTTTATCTTTTGAGTTGTATATTTATATATCTTTTATATTATGCAGTCGACCATAGTTTGTCGTCGACTTTAAATAATAAATAAATAAATAAATAAATAAATAAAAATGATCCCGTATTAGTCGAAAAAAAGTGCCGAAAGGACCACGACGGGATCCCGGACGAATCCCAAAAACCATCCAGAAATGATGCCAGTAGGTATCCCAAATGATCCCGAAATAGTCCCGAAATGACCTCGTTGGCATCCCGGACGGATCCCGAAAATTATCCAGAAATGATGCCGGAAGAGCCCCCAAACGATCCCGAAAAGTCCCCAAATGACCCCGACGATATCCCGGACGGATCCCGAAAACAATCCAGAAATTATGCCGGAAGAGCCCCCAAATGATCCCGAAAAAGTCCCCAAATGACCCCAACGAGATCCCGCACGGATCCCGAAAACCATCCAGAAATGATGCCGAAAGGGTTCCCAAATGATCCCGTATTAGTCGCGAAAAAGTCCCGAAATGACCTCGTCGGCATCCCGGACGGATCCCGAAAATTATCCAGAAATGATGCCGGAAGAGCCCCCAAATGATCCCGAAAAAGTCCCCAAATGACCCCGACGATATCTCAGACGGATCCCGAAAACAATCCAGAAATTATGCCGGAAGAGCCCCCAAATGATCCCGAAAAAGTCCCCAAATGACCCCAACGAGATCCCGCACGGATCCCGAAAACCATCCAGAAATGATGCCGGAAAGGTTCCCAAATGATCCCCTAATAGTCCCGAAATTACCCTAATGGGATCCCGGACGGATCCCGAAAACCATCCAGAAATGATGCCGAAAGGGTTCCCAAATGATCCCGTATTAGTCGCGAAAAAGTCCCGAAATGACCTCGTCGGCATCCCGGACGGATCCCGAAAATTATCCAGAAATGATGCCGGAAGAGCCCCCAAATGATCCCGAAAAAGTCCCCGAATGACCCCGACGATATCCCGGACGGATCCCGAAAACAATCCAGAAATTATGCCGGAAGAGCCCCCAAATGATCCCGAAAAAGTCCCCAAATGACCCCAACGAGATCCCGCACGGATCCCGAAAACCATCCAGAAATGATGCCGGAAGGGTCCCAAATGATCGCGAAATAGTCCCGAAATGATTCCGGAATTGTCCCGAAAATGTCCCAAAATAACCCCGACGGGATCCCGGACGGATCCCGAAAACTATACAGAAATGATCCCGGAAGGGTCCCAAAATGATCCCGAAATAGTCCCGAAAAAGTCCCGAAATTACCCCGGCGTAATCCCGGACCGATCCCGAAAACCATCCAGAAATGATCCCGGAGGGTCTCGATATGACCCTTACGGGATTACAAATAAGGTGAAGCTAATTATAAAACCATGTTAATAAGGCAGCAGGCGCATTGGAGCGAATAAAGTGACATAGAAACATACAGGTAAAGCTAATAAAAGCGTGCTAATAAAAACAATTGATGGAGGGCGGATGGCGGGAGTAGAGGAGAGGACCACTGATCGTTCCTCCAAAATTGTCTAGATCTCGTTCTGTATGTACCAGATACCAAGAACTATTGATTTAGGAGAAAATTTATATTGAGTTATAACAATTTATAGATTTTACACCAGAGGGGGAGATAAAGGGGGGGGCGGAAGGTATCACTGCTTACTTTGTAACCCCTCGACTTATTTGACCCCTTGAGTCTGTGATATTGGTGAAGGCCAGTATACGTGAAGTTATAATGTGTAAAAATTATTGAAAAATAATTTCTCGAAGGGGTCGTGGGACCCCCACCCCTCTTTCCATGCTCGAAAAAAAGTTCGCTAGTAGACTACTGTCTGTGTCCCAAATTTCATCAAAATCCGTGTAGCCATTCTGGCGTGATTCAGTCGCAAAGACGAAAAAATATAATAATTAAATTATAACTGTTCCTAGGGGGCGGGGACCACGCCCCTTTTCAAAAATATATAGTTAGTAGATCCTTCTAGACTATTGGCTATATGTGTGCAAAATTTCATCCAAATCGGTCCAGCCGTTCTTGCGTGATTGAGTCACAAAGACAAACGTCTGGACAAACATCCAAACATCCAAACATCCAAACATCTTCACATCCAAACTTTGCCATTTATAATATATACTAGCCTTTACCCGCCGCCCCGTCCGCAAGGAGAAAATAAAATATATGTGCTATTCACGTTAGCCTGCTTATCAAGTTGTCTGTTTAAAAATTTTTTCTGTCAATGTATTTTATTTTTTAATACAGTAAAAAAAAAGAACTAACTGAGCTGATGGGCACGCGTACATAATAGTACAATACACTTTTTTCGAATTAAAAAAAATACATTTTGTTTCTAAGTTAAATTAATTGATATGACAGGGGTGAAAGAATTACTACTCATAGAACAAAGGAGTGAAACTACAATTAGCTAAAACCAAAAAGAAGTTTTTAAATGAAAGCAGTGTTGCTTTTTCGGGTATTTAGTTGGTTAAAATATTACAAAAATTTTAATTATAGTTGTAATAGTTCGTACAGGATTCATTTAAAAATAGAACGAAAAAGCTGTGATATATTACAGATAAAACATACCGAATTTTAATTACGAATAATTTGCCGTAAATCCACGGCCATGTGTGCTGAATTACCGGTTTCGAAGAGACCTAAAATGATCCCGGAAGTGTCCCTAAATGACACCAAATAGTCACGAAATGATGCCGACGGGATCCTGGACAAATCTCGAAAACTATCCAGAAATGATGCCGGAAGGGTCCCAAAATAATCCCGAAGTAGTCACGAAAAGTCCCGAAATGATCCCGGATGGATCCCGAAAACCATCCAGATTTGATTCCTGAACGGTCCGCAAATGATCCCGATATAGTCAGAAAAAGTCCCGAAAAAACTCTGACGGGATCCCGGACAAATCCCGAAAATCGCCCAGAAATTATCCCGGAAGAGTCCCAAAATGATTCCGAAATAGTAGTCACGAAAGAGGCCCGAAATGACCCTGACGGGATCCCGAAAACCATCCAGAAATAACTCTGGAGGGATCCCCAAATGATCCCGGAAAAGTCCACAAACCATCCAGAATTGATCTCTGAAGGTTCCGAAAATGATCCCGAAATAGTCCCGAAAGTCACGAAAAACTCAGACCTATCCCGAAAATCATGAAAAAATTATCCTGGAAGGGTCCCAAAATTACCCCGAAATAACTCCGACGGGATCCCGGACAGATCCCGAAAATCATCCAGAACTGAGCTCTGAAACGTCCGCAAATAATCCAAAAATAGTCCGGAAAAAGTCCCGAAAAAACTCCGTCGGGATCCCGGACAGATCCCGAAAATCACCCAGAAATTATGCCGGAGGGGTCCCAAAATGATTCCGAAATAGTTCCGAAAAAGTCCCGTAATGACCTTGAGGGGATCCCAGACCGATACCGAAAACCATCCAGAATTGATCTCTAAAGGGTCCGCAATTTATCCCAGATAAAATCGCGAAAAAACTACGAAGGGATCCCAAACAGATCCCGAAAATCATAGAGAAATTATCCCGGAAGGGTCCCAAAATGATCCCGAAATAGTTCCGAAAAGGCGCGAAATAACCCTGACGGGATCCCGGACGGATCCCGAAAACCACCCATAAATGATCTTTAAGGGCAACTGACCCCGAAATAGTCATGAAAAAGTCCCGAAATTACTCCGACGGGATCCCGAAAACCATCCAGAAATTATCCCTGAAGGATCCCCAAATGATCCAAGAACAGTCTCGAAATTCCCTGACATTTTCCCGAAAAAGTAAAAAAATAAACCAGACGGGATCTCGGACGGATCCCGAAAACTATCCAGAAATGATGCCGGAAGGGACCCCAAATGATCCAGAAATTCCACCGATGGGATCCCGGACGGATCCCGGATCATCCAAAAATGATGCCGGTTGGTACCCCAAAATGATCCCGAAATAGGCCAGAAATGACCCCGTCGGGATCCCGGACGGATCCCCAAAAGTATACAGAAATGATGCTGGAAGGTGAAATGATCCCCTTAAAGAAAGATGAAAAATGAAATGATCCCCTTATAGTTCCGAAATGATCCTGACGGGATTCCCGACGGATCCCGGAAACTATCCAGAAATGATGCCGGAAAGGTTCCCAAGTTATCCTCAAATAGTCCCAAAATTACCCTGACGGTATCCCGGACGGATAACGAAAACCATCCGGAAATGATGGCGAAAGGGTCCCCAAATGATCCCGCATTAGTCGCGGGTTCCGAAATGACCCTGACGGGATCACCGAAGGATCCCGGAAACTATCCAGAAATGATACCGGAAAGGTTCGCAAGTTATCCCCAAATAGTCCCGAAATTACCTTGACGGTATGCCGGACGGATACCGAAAACCATCTAGAAAAGTGGCCGGAAGATACCCCAAATGATCCCGAAAAAGTCCTGAAATGATCCAGACGGGATCCCGGACGAATCCCGAAAACTATCCATCTAGGTACCCCAAATGATCCCGAAATAGTCCCGAAATGACCCCGCCGGGATCACGCGCGGATCCCGAAAAAGTCCTGAAATGACCCCGACGGGATCCCGTACGGATCCCGAAAATCATCCAGAAATGATGAAGGTAGGTACCCAAATGATCCCGAAATAGTCCCGAAATTATCCCGACGGGATCCCGGACGGATCCCGAAAACCAACCAGAAATGATGCCGGTAGGTACCCCAAATGGTCCCGATATGACCCCGTCGGGATCCCGAACGGATCCCTAAAGCTAACCAAAAATGATGCCGGAAAGGTCCCCAAATAACCCCCTAATAGTCCCGAAATTACGCCGACGGAATCCCGGATGGATCCGGAAACCATCCAGAAATGATGCCGGAGGAGACCCCAAATGATCCCGCTAAAGTCCCAAAATGACCCCGACAGGGTCCCGGATGGATCCCGTAAACCATCCAGAAATGATGCCGAAAGGGTCCCCAAATTATCCTGTATTAGTCGAGAAAAAGTTCCGAAATGACTCCGACGGTATCCCGGACGGATCCCTAAAACCATCTAGAATTGATACCGGAAGGTACCCCAAATGATGCCGAAATAGTCCCGAAATTACATCGACGGTATCCCGGACGGATCCCGTAAACCATCCAGAAATGATGCCGGAAGAGACCCCAAATTATCCTGTATTAGTCGAGAAAAAGTTCCGAAATGACTCCGACGGTATCCCGGACGGATCCCTAAAACCATCTAGAATTGATACCGGAAGGTACCCCAAATGATGCCGAAATAGTCCCGAAATGACATCGACGGTATCCCGGACGGATCCCGTAAACCATCCAGAGATGATGCCGGAAGAGACCCCAAATGATCCCGCAAAAGTCCCAAAATGACCCCGACAGGATCCCGGACGGATCCCGAAAACCATACAGAAATGATGCCGGAAGAGACCCCAAATGATCCCGCAAAAGTCTCAAAATGACCCCGACAGGATCCCGGACGGATCCTGTAAACCATCCAGAAATGATGCCGGAAGAGACCCCAAATGATCTCGCAAAAGTCCCAAAATGACCCCGACAGGATCCCGGACGGATCCCGAAAACCATCCAGAAATGATGCCGGAAGAGACCCCAAATGATCCCGCAAAAGTCCCAAAATGACCCCGACAGGATCCCGGACGGATCCCGAAAACCATCCAGAAATGATGCCGGAATGGACCCCAAATGGTCCCGAAATGACACCGGCTGGATCCCGGACGGATACCGAAAACCATCCAGAAATGATGCCGGCAGGTACCCCAAATTATCCCGAAATAGTCCCGAAATGACCCTGACGGGATCGCGGACGGATTCCGAAAACCATCCAGAAATGATGCCGATAGGGTCCCCAAATGATCCTGTATTAGTCGAGAAAAAATTCCGAAATGACTCCGACGGGATCCCGGACGGAGCCCGAAAACCATCTAGAATTGAAAGCGGAAGGTACCCCAAATGATGCCGAAATAGTCCCGAAATGACATCGACGGGATCCCGGACGGATCCCGTAAACCATCCAGAAATGATGCCGGAGGAGACCCCAAATGATCCCGCTAAAGTCCCAAATTGACCCCGACAGGGTCCCGGACGGATCCCGTAAACCATCCAGAAATGATGCCGGAAGAGACCCCAAATGATCCCGCAAAAGTCCCAAAATGACCCCGACAGGATCCCGGACGGATCCCGAAAACCATCCAGAAATGATGCCGGGAGAGACCCCAAATGATCCCGCAAAAGTCCCAAAATGAACCCGACAGGATCCCGGACGGATCCCGTAAACCATCCAGAAATGATGCCGGAGGAGACCCCAAATGATCCCGCTAAAGTCCCAAAATGACCCCGACAGGGTCCCGGACGGATCCCGTAAACCATCCAGAAATGATGCCGGAAGAGACCCCAAATGATCCCGAAAAAGGCCCAAAATGACCCCGACAGGATCCCGGACGGATCCCGTAAACCATCCAGAAATGATGCCGGAAGAGACCCCAAATGATCCCGCAAAAGTCCCAAAATGACCCCGACAGGATCCCGGACGGATCCCGTAAACCATCCAGAAATGATGCCGGAGGAGACCCCAAATGATCCCGCAAAAGTCCCAAAATGACCCCGACAGGATCCCGGACGGATCCCGTAAACCATCCAGAAATGATGCCGGAAGAGACCCCAAATGATCCCGCAAAAGTCCCAAAATGACGCCGACGGGATCCCGGATGGATCCCGTAAACCATCCAGAAATGATGCCGAAAGGTTCCCCAAATGATCCTGTATTAGTCGAGAAAAAGTTCTGAAATGACCCCGGCGGGATCCCGGATGGATCCCGAAACCCATCTAGAAATGATGCCGGAAGGTACCCCAAATGATGCCGTAATAGTCCCGAAATGACATCGACGGGATCCCGGACGGATCCTAAAAACCATCCAGAAATGATGCCGGAAGAGACCCCAAATGATCCCGCAAAAGTCCCAAAATGACCCCGACAGGATCCCGGACGGATCCCGTAAACCATCCAGAAATGATGCCGGAAGAGACCCCAAATGATCCCGCAAAAGTCCCAAAATGACCCCGACAGGATCCCGGACGGATCCCGTGAACCATCCAGAAATGATGCCGGAGGAGACCCCAAATGATCCCGCAAAAGTCCCAAAATTACCCCGACAGGATCACGGACGGATCCCGTAAACCATCCAGAAATGATGCCGGAAGAGACCCCAAATGATCCCGCAAAAGTCCCAAAATGACGCCGACGGGATCCCGGACGGATCCCGTAAACCATCCAGAAATGATGCAGAAAGGTTCCCCAAATGATCCTGTATTAGTCGAGAAAAAGTTCCGAAATGACCCCGACGGGATCCCGGATGGATCCCGAAAACCATCTAGAAATGATGCCGGTAGATACCCCTAATGATCCCGAAATAGCCCCGAAATTGTCCCGACGGGATAACGCACGGATCCCTAAAACCATCCAGGAATGATTACGGAAAGGACCCAAACTGACCCCGAAAAAGTCCCGTAATGATCCCGGAAACCATCAAGAATTTATCTCTCGAAGGTACGCAAATGATCCCGAAAGTAACCCGACGGGATCCCGGACGGATCCCGAAAACCATCCAGAAATGATGCCGGAAGGGTCCCCAAATGATCGCGAAATAGTCCCGAAATGATTCCGGAATAGTCCCGAAAATGTCCCAAAATAACCCCGACGGGATCCCGGACGGATCCCGAAAACTATACAGAAATGATCCCGGAAGGGTCCCAAAATGATCCCGAAATAGTCCCGAAAAAGTCCCGAAATTACCCCGGCGTAATCCCGGACCGATCCCGAAAACCATCCAGAAATGATCCCGGAGGGTCTCGATATGACCCTTACGGGAGTACAAATAAGGTGAAGCTAATTATAAAACCATGTTAATAAGGCAGCAGGCGCATTGGAGCGAATAAAAAGTTACATAGAAACATACAGGTAAAGCTAATAAAAGCGTGCTAATAAAAACAATTGATGGAGGGCGGATGGCGGGAGTAGAGGAGAGGACCACTGATCGTTCCTCCAAAATTGTCTAGATCTCCTTCTGTATGTACCAGATACCAAAAACTATTGATTTAGGAGAAAATTTATATTGAGTTATAACAATTTATAGATTTTACACCAGAGGGGGAGATAAAGGGGGGGAGGGCGGGCGGAAGGTATCACTGCTTACTTTGTCAGCCCTCGACTTATTTGACCCCTTGAGTCTGTGATATTGGTGAAGGCCAGTATACGTAAAGTTATAATGTGAAAAATTATTGAAAAATAATTTCTCGAAGGGGTCGTGGGACCGCCACCCCTCTTTCCATGTTCGAAAAAAATTTCGCTAGTAGACTACTGTCTGTGTCCCAAATTTCATCAAAATCCGTCTAGCCATTCTGGCGTGATTCAGTCGCAAAGACGAAAAAATATAATAATTAAATTATAACTGTTCCTAGGGGGCGGGGACCACGCCCCTTTTCAAAAATATATAGTTAGTAGATCCTTCTAGACTATTGGCTATATGTGTGCAAAATTTCATCCAAATCGGTCCAGCCGTTCTTGCGTGATTGAGTCACAAAGACAAACGTCTGGACAAACATCCAAACATCCAAACATCCAAACATCTTAACATCCAAACTTTGCCATTTATAATATATATTAGATTAGATTAGATATTAGATTAGATAGATATTAGATTAGATTAGATTAGATTCAATTATTATAAGCCGGTGCTAAGCTCATGAATTCATAAATATTAAGTACTAGCCTTTACCCGCGGCCCCGTCCGCAAGGAGAAAATGAAATAAACAGGCTAATTAAGTTACCTGTTTAAAGTTTTTTTTCTGTCTAATGCATTTAATTTTTGTAATTGAATAAAAAAAAATATCTAAATGAACTGATAACCCGATAGGATCCTCAAATGATCCCGAAATTATTCAGAAAAATCCACGAAATGACCCCGACGATATCGCGATCGGATCCCGAAAACCATCCAGAAATGCCCCAGAAGGTTCTTCAAAAGTTCCCGGAATAATCACAAAAAACCCGAAATGACAACGACACGATTCTAGACTTATCCAGAGAATGATCCCATATCAGTCGAGAAAAAGTCCCGAAATGACGAATCCCGAAAACCATCCAGAAATGATGCCGGAAGGTACCCCAAATGATACCGAAAAAGTTCTGAAATTACCACTACGGGATCCCGGACGACTCCCGAAAAATATCCAGAAATGATGCCGGAAAGGTCGCCAAATGATCCCGTATGAGTTGAGAAAAAGTCTCGAAATGACCCCAACGGGATCACGAAAACCATCTATCAATGACACCGGCAGGTACCCCAAATGATACCGAAATAGTCCCGAAAAGCCCTGATGGGATCCCGGACGGATCCCGAAAACCATCTAGAAATGATGCCGGAAAATACCCCAAATGATCCCGAAATAGTCCCGAAATTACCCCGTCGGGATCCCGGACGGATCCCGAAAACTATCCACAAATGATGCCGGAAAGGTTCCCAAATGATCTCCTAATAGTCCCGAAATGACCCTGACGGGATCCCGGACGGATCCCGAAAACCATCTAGAAATGATGCAGAAAGGGTCACCAAATTATCCCGAAATAGTCCCGAAATGACCCTGACGGAATCCCGGACGGATCCCGAAAAGCATCTAGAAATGATGCCGGAAGGTACACCAAATAATCCCCTAATAGTCCCGAAATGAAATTGACGGGATCCCGGACGGATCCCCAAAATCATCCAGAAATGATACCGAAAGGGTCCCCTACTGATCCCGTATTAGTCGAGAACAACTCCCGAAATGACCCCGGCGGAATCCCGGTCGAATGCCGAAAACCTTCCAGAAATGATGCCGGAGGGGACCCAAAATGATCCCGAAAATATCCTGAAATGATCCCGGCGGGATCCCGGACGGACCCCGAAAACCACCCAGAAATGAGGCCGGAAGGGACCTCAGATGATCCCAAAAAAGTCACGAAATTACCCCGACGGGATCCCAGACGGATCCCTAAAACCATCCAGAAATTATGTAGGAAAGGTCCCCAAATGATCCCCTAATAGTCCCGAAATGGCCCTGACGGGATCCCGGACCGATCCCGAAAATCATCCAGAAATGATGCCGAAAGGGTCCCCAAATGATTCCGAAATAGTCCCGAAATGACCCCGACGAAATCCCGGACGGATCCCGAAAACCATCCAGAAATTATGTAGGAAAGGTCCCCAAATGATCCCCTAATAGTCCCGAAATGGCCCTGACGGGATCCCGGACCGATCCCGAAAATCATCCAGAAATGATGCCGAAAGGGTCCCCAAATGATTCCGTATTAGTTGAGTAAGAGTCCCGAAACGACGGGATCCCGGACGGATCTCGAAAAACATCCAGAAATGATGCCGGAAGATACCCCAAATGATCCCAAAATAGCCCCGAAATGGCTCCAACGGGATCGCGGACGGATCCTGAAAACCATCCAGAAATGATGCCGGAAGAGACCCAAAATGACCCCGAAAAAGTCCCGTAAAGATCCCGGAAACCATCAAGAATTTATCTTTCAAAAGTACGCAAATTATCCCGAAATTACCCCGAAGGGATGCCGGACGGATCCCGAAACCCATTCAGAAATGATGCCGGAAGCGCATCCCAAATGATCGCGAAATAGTCCCGAAATCATCCTGAAATAGTCTCGAAAATGTCCCAAAATAACCCCGACGGGATCCCGGACGGATCCCGAAAACTATACAGAAATGATGCCGGAAGGGTCCCAAAATGATCCCGAAGTAGTCCCGAAAAAGTCCCGAAATGACCCCGGCGGGATCCCGGACGGATACCGAACACCATCCAGAAATGATTCCGGAAGGGTCTCGAAATGACCCTAAGGGGAACACAAATAACTTGAAGCTAATTATAAAACCATGTTAATAAGGCAGCAAGTGCGTTGAGGCGAATGAAGAGTTACAAAGAAACATACAGGTAAAGCTAATAAAAGCGTGCTAATAAAAACTATTGATGGAGGACGGATGTGCCAGATACCAAAAACTATTGATTTAGGAGAAAATGTATATTGAATTTTAACAATTTATAGATTTAACACCAGAGGGGCGAGAAGGGAGGAGGGGGAAGAGGGTGTCACTGCTCACTGCCCTCGACTTATTTGACCCATTGAGTTTGTAATATTGGTGAACGTCATGTATGTAAAGTTATAATGTGTAAAAATTATTAAAAAGTATTTGCTCGGAGGGGTGGTGGGACCCCCACCACCCTTTCCATGTTCGAAAAAAATTTCGCTAGTAGACTATTGTCTGTGTCCCAAATTTCATCAAAATCCGTGTAGCCGTTCTGGCGTGATTCAGTGACAAAAACGAAAAAATACAATAATTAAATTATAACTGTTCCTAGGGGGCGGGGACCTCCACCCTTTTCAAAAAAATATAGCTAGTAGATCCTTCTAGACTATTGGCTATATGTGTGCAAAATTTCATCCAAATCGGTCCAGCCGTTCTTGCGTGATTGAGTCACAAAAATAAACGTCTGGACAAACATCTAAACATCCAAACATCCAAACTTTGCCATTTATAATATATAGTCTTTACCCGCGGCCCCGTCCGCAAGGAGAAAATGAAATATGTGGGCTATTCACGTTAGCCTGCTTATAAAGTTATCTGTTTAAAATTTTTTTTCTGTCTAATGCATTTTATTTTTGTAATTGAGTAAAAAAAAGAACTTTATGAGCTGATAACCTGATAGGATCCCAAAATGATAACGAAATTATCCAGAAAAAGCCACGAAATGACCCCGACGCTATCGCGGACGGATCCCGAAAACCATCCAGAAACGCCCCGGAAGTGTTTCCAAAAGTTCCCGAAGTAGTCCCAAAAAAACCCGAAATGACAACGACACGATTCTAGACTTATCCAGATAACCACACAGAAATGATGCCTGAAGGGTACCAAATTGATCCCGAAATAGTCCCGAAAAAGTTCCGAAATTACCCTGACGGGCTCCCGGACGGATCTCAGAAACCATCCAGAAAATATCCAGGAAGGGTCCCTAAATTATCCCGACTAACTCCAGAAAAAGTTCCGAAATGGCTCCGAGGGGATCCACGATGGATCGCGAAACCATACAGAAATGATTCCGGAAGGATTCCAAAATGATCCCGAAATAGTCCGGAATTAACCCAGATGGGATCCCGCACAGATACAGAAATGATCCCGGAAGGGTGCAAAAACAATCCCGGAAAAGTAACAAAAAACCCCGAAATGGCTCCTACGGCATCCCGGACGGATCCAGAAATGATCTTGGAAGGGTCCCCAAATGATCCCAAAATGGTCCCGAAATGACCCTGATGGATCCGGCAAACCATCAAGAAATTATGCCGAAAGGGTCCCAAAATGATCCCGAAATAATACAGAAAAAGTCACGAAGCGACCCCTAGAGGATCCCCAAATGATCCCGTATTAGCCCCGAAAAGGTCCCGAAATAACCCCGACGGGATCCCGGACAAATCCCGAAAACCATCCAGAAATGATGCCGGAAGGAATCCCAAATGATTCCGTTAAAGTCCCGCATTGATTCCGACGGGATCCCGAACGGATACCGAAAATCATCTAGAAGTGACGCCGGAAAGGTCCTCAAATGATCACCTAATAGTCCCGAAATGACCCTTAAGGGGTCATGGACGGATCACATAAACCATCCAGAAATGATCCCGATATATTCCCGAAGAAGTCCCGAAATGACCCTGACGGGATCTCGAACGCACCCCTAAATGACCCTGACGGGATCCCGGACAGATCCCGAAATCCATCCAGAAATGATCTTGGGAAGGTCCCAAAATTATCCCGAAATAGTCTCGGAAAAGTTCAGAAATTACCCTGACGGGTTCCCGGACGAATCCTGAAAGCCATCTCTAAATGATCCCGAAAAAGTCCCGAAATTACCCTGACTGGACCTCGAAAGGATCCCGAAAACTATCCAGAAATGATGCCGGAAATGTCCTAAAATGATCACCTAATAGTTCCGAAAAGACCCTGACGGGATCCCGAACGAATCCCGACAACTATCTAGAAATGATGCCGAAAGGGCCCGCAAATGATCCCGTATTAGTCGAGAAAAAGTCCCGAAATGAACCCGACGGGATGCCGGACGAATCCCAAAAACCAGCCAGAAATGATGCCGGAAGGGACACCAAATGGTCCCGAAAAAGTCCCGCAATAATTCCGCCGGGATCCTGAGCGGATACCGAAAACCATCCAGAAGTGATGCCGAAAAGGTCCTCAAATGATCACCTAATAGTCCCAAAATGACCCTGACGGCATCCCGGACAGATCCCGAAATCCATCCAGAAATGATCTTGGGAGGGTCCCAAAATTATCCCGAAATAGTCTGGGAAAAGTCCAGAAATTACCCTGACGGATACCGGACGAATCCTGAAAACCAATCTTAAATGATGCCGAAAAAGTCCCCAAATGACCCTGAAGGGACCCGGAAAGGATCCCGAAAACTAACCAGAAATGATGCCGGAAAGGTCCTCAAATGATCTCCCAATAGTTCCGAAAAGACCCTGACGGGATCCCGAACGGATCCCGACAACTATCCAGAAATGATACCGAAAGGGCCCGCAAATGATCCCGTATTAGTCGAGAAAAAGTCCCGAAATGACCCCGACGGGATGCCGGACGAATCCCAAAAACCATCCAGAAATGATTTTGGAAGGGACCCCAATGATCCCGAAAAAGTCCCGCAATTATTCCGACGGGAATCTGAACGGATACCGAAAACCATCCAGAAGTGATGCCGGAACGGTCCTCAAATGCTCACCTAATAGTCCCAAAATGACCCTGAGGGCATCCCGGACAAATCCCGAAATCCATCCAGAAATGATCTTGGGAAGGTCCCAAAATGATCCCGAAATAGTCTCGGAAAAGTCCAGAAATTACCCTGACGGGTTCCCGGACGAATCCTGAAAGCCATCCTTAAACGATCCCGAAAAAGCCCCGAAATGACCCTGACGGGATCCCGAAAGGATTCCAAAAACTATCCAGAAATGATGCCGGAAAGGTCCTCAAATGATCCCCTAATAGTTCCGAAATGACCGTGACGGGATCCCGAACGGATCCCGACAACTATCCAGAAATTATGCCGAAAGGGTCCGCAAATGATCCCGTATTAGTCGAGAAAAAGTCCCGAAATGACCCCGACGGGATCCCGGACGAATCCCAAAAACCATCCAGAAATGATGCCGGTAGGTATCCCAAATGATCCCGAAATAATCTCGAAATGACCTCGTCGGCATCCCGGACGGATACCGAAAATTATCAAGAAATGATGCCGGAAAGGTCCACAAATGATCCCCTAATAGTCCCTAAATTACCCTGATAGGATCCCGGACGGATCCCGAAAACCATCCAGAAATGATGCCGGAAGAGCCCCCAAATGATCCCGAAAAAGTCCCCAAATGACCCCGACGATATTCCGGATGGATCCCGAAAACCATCCAGAAATGATGCCGGAAGAGCCCCCAAATGATCCCGAAAAAGTCCCCAACTGACCCCGACGAGATCCCGAACGGATCCCGAAAACCATCCAGAAATGATGCCGGAAGAGCCCCAAATGATCCCGAAAAAGTCCCCAAATGACCCCGACATACTCCAGAAAAGGTTCCGAAATGGCTCCGAGGGAATCAACGACGGATCGCAAAAACCATACAGAAATGATTCCGGAAGGATCCCAAAATGATCCCGAAATAGTCCGGAAATGACCCAGATGGGATCCCGCACAGATCCAGAAATGATCCCGGAAGGGTCCAAAAACTATCCCGGAAAAGTAACAAAAAATCCCGAAATGGCTCCTACGGCATCCCGGACGGATCCAGAAATGATCTCGGAAGGGTCCCCAAATGATCCCAAAATGGTCCCGAAATGACTCTGATGGATCCGGCAAACCATCAAGAAATTATGCCGGAAGGGTCCCCAAATGATCCCGAAATAAAACAGAAAAAGTCACGAAACGACCCCTAGAGGATCCCCAAATGATCCCGTATTAGCCCCAAAAAAAGTCCTAAAATGACCCTGACGGGATCCCGAAAGGATTCCGAAAACAATACAGAAATGATGCCGGAAAGGTCCTCAAATGATCCCCTAATAGTCCCGAAATGACCGTGACGGGATCCCGACAACTATCCAGAAATGATGCCGAAAGGGTCCGCAAATGATCCCGTATTAGTCGAAAAAAGTCCCGAAAGGACCACGACGGGATCCCGGACGAATCCCAAAAACCATCCAGAAATGATGCCGGTAGGTATCCCAAATGATCCCGAAATAGTCCCGAAATGACCTCGTCGGCATCCCGGACGGATCCCGAAAACCATCCAGAAATGATGCCGAAAGGGTTCCCAAATGATCCCGTATTAGTCGCGAAAAAGTCCCGAAATGACCCCGACGGGATCCCGGACGGATCCCGAAAACCATCCAGAAATGATGCCCAAATGATCCCGTATTAGTCGCGAAAAAGTCCCGAAATGACCCCTACGGGATCCCGCACGGATCGCGAAAACCATCCAGAAATGATGCCGGATGAGCCCCAAAATGATCCCGAAAAAGTCACCAAATGACCCCGACGAGATCCCGGACGGATCCCGAAAACCATCCAGAAATGATGCCGGAAGAGCCCCCAAATGATCCCGAAAAAGTCCCCAAATGACCCCGACGATATCCCGGACGGATCCCGAAAACCATCCAGAAATGATGCCGGAAGAGCCCTCAAATGATCCCGAAAAAGTCCCCATATGACCCCGACGAGATCCCGCACGGATCCCGAAAACCATCCAGAAATGATGCCGGAAGGGTCCCCAAATGATCGCGAAATAGTCCCGAAATGATTCCGGAATAGTCCCGAAAATGTTCCAAAATAACCCCAACGGGATCCCGGACGGATCCCGTAAACTATACAGAAATGATCCCGGAAGGGTCCCAAAATGATCCCGAAATAGTCCCGAAAAAGTCCCGAAATTACCCCGGCGTAATCCCGGACCGATCCCGAAAACCATCCAGAAATGATCCCGGAAGGGTCTCGATATGACCCTTACGGGATTACAAATAAGGTGAAGCTAATTATAAAACCATGTTAATAAGGCAGCAGGCGCATTGGAGCGAATAAAAAGTTAGATAGAAACATACAGGTAAAGCTAATAAAAGCGTGCTAATAAAAACAATTGATGGAGGGCGGATGGCGGGAGTAGAGGAGAGGACCACTGATCGTTCCTCCAAAATTGTCTAGATCTCGTTCTGTATGTACCAGATACCAAAAACTATTGATTTAGGAGAAAATTTAGATTGAGTTATAACAATTTATGGATTTTACACCAGAGGGGGAGATAAAGGGGGGCGGGCGGAGGGTGTCACTGCTTACTTTGTAAGCCCTCGACTTATTTGACCCCTTGAGTCTGTGATATTGGTGAAGGCCAGTATACGTAAAGTTATAATGTGTAAAAATTATGAAAAATAATTTCTCGAAGGGTCGTGGGACCCCCACCCCTCTTTCCATCTTCGAAAAAAATTTTGCTAGTAGACTACTGTCTGTGTCCCAAATTTCATCAAAATCCGTGTAGCCATTCTGGCGTGATTCAGTCGCAAAGACGAAAAAATATAATAATTAAATTATAACTGTTCCTAGGGGGCGGGGACCACGCCCCTTTTGAAAAATATATAGCTAGTAGATCCTTCTAGACTATTGGCTATATGTGTGCAAAATTTCATCCAAATCGGTCCAGCCGTTCTTGCGTTATTGAGTCACAAAGACAAACGTCTGGACAAACATCCAAACATCCAAACATCCAAACATCCAAACATCTAAACATCCAAACATCCAAACATCTTAACATCCAAACTTTCCCATTTATAATATATATTAGACTAGCTTATGCCCGTGGGTTTTACCCCACGTTTCTATAAAAAGATGCAGGCTTGTTTAAAACATGAATTAGTAAGATTGACTTCTGCTGCAGCTAATGACTGCTGTTGTAGCGTAGGCGAGGTTGACAATTGAGTTGCAGAAGCTCTGAAGCTATAAAGGTTTGTATTGCGGTCATCATGCGGTCATGATTCGCAGCTAATGAATAGGAATAGGAAATTTGAGGCATTTATAATTGAAAAGAAAAATCTTCGGTATCAATGAAATCCTTGGTTTTAAACTTTTTTGTTTTCGAAATTTTCCGATAAAATGAATTGCTTCAATGACATTCGTAAAAGTTTTGTGATGAAAAGCCTCGTCCTTCCCACTACAAAAGCATGGATAATCGAAATAACGAAGCATAAATATTATGATATTATGGGCTCTTTTTTAAGGATAAATACATGAGGAGAAATTTCTAATGGCTCAAAAGAGCTAATAAACTCAATCGGATATGCACAGCTTGGGACTCTTCCACGACTGTGTTAATCGATGATAAATTATAGTGATATTAACATCCTAATTTTAAGGTGCCTAAGATGCCTTTTCTCAAATCCATTTATAGTTTGTAAAGATAGATTCAATATTGGGAAGAACCATTAGCTACTAAAGCTTCAGGTGATGTCATATTTCTCAAAATACTTGCAGGAAAAGAAATCAAATCTGTTAGTAAAGAAATAGGAATTTGCCATAATTAATTTCAAGAAGTTGTTTAGCAAAAGCTGTTGCTGAAGTGTTTCCGCCAAAATGCCCTCTCATATTTCTAAAGAGAGTAAATTGTTGTACGTAAAGCCGTCTATAGACGAAAAAGTACGCATTTACCTCAACTGCGGCCGTTCCAGCAAGTAACAGGAAAGCACCACCTTCGGGCTGGTCATTACACCTTAAATTCTTAAGGGTTCAGTCTAAAACTTGCAGCGACTGTTCATGAGTCATGGTGCACACATCGCACACCCTCACTTTGGCCTGACCATTTGCTTAGGTTGCACATCTGTGTATCAGATGTTTGCAGACAGTGGTCATTTAAATGCGGAGTTGTACGTCCACCACACAAAGCGTATCCGCGGTATCTGAGAAAGCACCTGCCATAGTGATTTCTCTTTTTGCTCTTACATCAATTAATATCAAATTAAAAAGAAATGTTTTTTTCCGGTTCCTCCAGGCGTATCCAAAAATACCAACCCTAAAGATAACATAAAAGAATACTAAAGGAATAACAGCCAAATCCAACTCTGCAATCAAACTTTACGTGTTGAAATAACCTAGTATTGATGGCCTTACCACAGTAAGGGCGCTGCTGTGGCGGACGGTTCTTTTCCCGTATATAATACTGGACCGCTGAACCCGCCTTGTCGGGCAGGTGTTCGAACGACCCAAATGAACGACTCATTACCTAATTTTAATAAGGACGATGATAAGAGGACTGAGTCGCAAGCCCAGAACGACAAATACGCATTAAGCGATGCGTCGGACTCGGGGAGCGAGAGTAGTGCTGATTCAATGAACTCCGTGTTGGAGAAGCACACAATTAAAACGGAGTAGAAGAGTAGAGAAGGGTACGGAGCAGAGAAAGTAAAAGAGCTATATCGCAGTACCGTGCAGCACTAATAATTGTACAACGCTAGGGAGCAGTGGTCGACCCAACAGAAGTGGAGATCGAGCTCTTGGAATGGGCCCATGAGGCGGTAGAAGTAGGTCAAAGGCAGCTCAAAAGGTTTGCTGCGAAAAACCCTCGGTTCTGCAACCGGTATGAGGAGGAAGAAGCGTCGAATGGCAGAATGAAGAGGCAACGTTCGGCGGAAGGCGACAAGCCTGCTTTCAAGAGGCAGAAAGGACCCAGTCCTTGAGCCGCGAGGCAGGGCAGTCGCATAGACAAGACAAGTAGGCCCAAAGCTGTAAGACAGGTGGGCCCCAATAGCGAGGTAGCAAGTACATCGAAAGCTGCGAGTCAGAGGGAAGTTCCAACTACGGAGGTAGGAGATAAGCCAAAGGGAGATAACGCTAAGACTCCGGCTTTCTCGGAGATGCTAAAGAGAGTTAACGCTAAGACTCCGGCTTTCTCGGAGGTGACAAAGGGAGATAACACTAAGACTCCGGCTTTTCCCGAGATGATGAGTGATGTGGCAAAGCAGTCACTGACTGTGGCGCTGGTTGATCGTAGCAGTCCTTTCGGACAAATGACTACTGAGAGGTGGAGATCTGTGGAAAGGGAGCTTATTAGCTTAATGCTTAAGATGATGCGGGAACAACCTAGTAAGCCCCTTCCAACCTTTGATTCGGGGGGATGGTATAATGGTGTGAAGATGATAGCGTGAGACAACATCGCGAGCCTGCGGTGGCTGGAGGAAGTGGTTCCAAATCTCCAAAGGCAAGGCACGAATGCGCGGTTTGAGGTGGTGGATAAAGCGCAAATCGCCATGGTACCAAAAGTTAAGGTATGGATACCATGCATGATGAAGTCGGAGGATACACAGCGACTTCTGCAGAATCTGAATCCGAACATACCGACACAGGATTGGAAGGTACTTACTGTATATCGGCCTACCGAGGATGGTCAGTTCTACATCTTCCAAATAAACAAGCAGGCGGAGAATATTTTGTACACGCAGCTTGGCAAAATGTCCTTTGGCACTGGCAAAATTTACATGCGACTCAGGAAAAGAAGTTCCGAGGATAAAAACCCTAACACGCTAGAGGTGGGCGAAGTCGGAATGGACCTCTAAAGCCTAAGGTACAAAAGACAGGTGGAGGTCCCCGACGTCACCATGAAGGTGTTAGAAGAGGACCAACCGCCAAATGGTGCTGTGACTCGTACAGAGGAACACCCGGCATAACAGTCACGAGAGGCTGAAGGGGCCTTGAATACTCTAAATCAAAAGGGCAAGGGGAGGACAACGATGGCAAGACGAAGGTGCTGGAGGGGGACAAACAACCCAATGGTGCTGCGAGTCCTACAGATAAACCTCCAACACAGTAAAGTGGCGTCGAGCGAACTCCTTCTAACCCTTGAGGAGGGTTCGTTTGACGTGGCGCTGATCCAGGAACCGTGGCTCTCATCGGAAGGAAAGGTTGACCTTAGCTCGCGCGGGTTTGGCGTTTACTACGCGCAAACGGAAGGACGGGTGCGAGCTGTAGTAATGGTAAGGAAACAGCTGCATTCATATATGCTGCCTAATTACACCACTGAGGATCTTGTAGAGGTGGCCGTTGAGCAAAAGAATAAGCAGGCATTTATCTTGGCATCCTGCTACATGGCCCATGCTGCGGAGATTCCACCGACGGAGTGCAAGAGGCTAGTACAGGAGGAAGGGCGCAAAGGGCGGTGGAGAGGAGCAGATACGAACGAGAGAGGTGAATCTCTATTTTGTTACATCCTGCAAATCAATTTGCAGATAGCCAACCGGGGAAATGTCCCTACATATATTGGTCCAACATCGAGCAATGTTCTGGATATTACATTGAGCTCCGAGCGTGATATATCAAGGTATGATTGGACGGCTCTTGATAGACCATTCTCCTCCGACCATGCGTATAACAGCTTCAGCATCCCCCTAAAGAGGGTAGATAAGGGAAGAACCTGGACTAAATTCCAGAAAGAGGTAGAAACAAAACTGGGACAACCCAAAGAGATTGCCAATGTGGAGGAACTGGAGTAATCGAATGAATTCCTAACAAGGACGCTTATGACTGCGTATATCAAAGCTTGCCCTCTAAGAAGATTCAGAGGAAAGGCAAAGCCGCCATGGTGGAGCAATGAGCTGAGTCTTCTAAGAAGACAGGTAAAAGAAATGTTTAAGCTCGCAAAGACCGCGGAAAGCGGAGCGTATCGGGACGAGTACAGGGATCTACTGAGGATCTACAAGCGTGAAATTTCCAGGGCGAAGAGAATCTCATGGAAAAGTTTCTGTACGGACATAGAGTGCAAAAAATTCCAGCGAAACAGCACGGTTGAAAAAAGGCTTAGCAAGGGTAAACATAGCTAAGGGACTAATAAAGAAAGGGAACGGGGAATGGTCACGTAATAGTGAGGAATCCCTAGAGCTTCTTTTTGACAGACATTTCCCGTCGGGAGACGGTTCAGAAGAGCCAGCAGACATCACTCACAATTCTATCACGGAGCGGGTAGTGCCGGGCTTGGTGGCCGATACCAAGATCGAATGGGCAGAGAAGACGCTTTCTAAGTTTAAATCGCCGGGCCCAGAGGGTATATTCCCAGCCATGCTACAAGTTTCAAGTATGGTGGTCGTGGAATAGCTTAAAATAATATTCGATGGGTGCATAAGGTTGAATCATGTACCGCACTCTTGGAGAACTGCTCGTGTAGCTGGGAAGATCGGTCACGTGTATCCCAAATATTATAGACCCATCATCTTAACATCATTTCTGCTCAAAACCTTTGAGAGGCTGATAGATGTGTACATAAAGCCCAACGTGGATGAAAAGCAGCTCTCCACCACACAGCATGCGTACACCAAAGGCAAGTCGGAAGACATCGCATTGCATAGGGTGGTAATAAGCTTAGAGAAATCTCTAGAATATAAGGAATATGCTCTAGGATTCTTATTGGACATTGCCGGGGCTTTCAATAAAGTGTCTAAATGGGCGTTTATGGATGGTCTTACTTACCTTAAAGTACATCCAGCCTTGACCAGATTGATCGGCTGCATGTTAAATTTTTTTTTTTTTTTTTTTTTATTTTTATGTTAAATTGCAGAAAGATTACATCACAATGGGGATTGTACGAGGCCACGAAATCAGTGGACAGGGCACGCCGCAGGGAGGGGTGCTATCACCTCTGCTGTGGACGTTGGTCATCAAGCAACTGCTCAGGCGATTTGATGAGGGACCCGTAAATCTTATGGCTTACGCGGATGACGTTGCAATTGCCATAAGTGGAAAGTGCTTTCCAACGGTTAGCTCTTTGATGGATCGGGCGCTTCAGGATATTCAGACCTGGCCATCAAATGTCGGGTTGAAAGTCAACGCGGATAAGACGGATATGGTCTTGTTTACAAAGAGGTACAAGATCACAAATTGGATCAGGCCTAAGTTAGGAGGGGTGACCCTACAGGAGAAACCTTGCACAAAGTATCTAGGAATCATCCTAGACAGTAAGCTTTCATGAACGCGCACCGTGGGGGAGAGGGTGTAGAAGGCCTCAACGGCAGTTTATGCATGTAAACGAATGCTGGGGTGTACGTGGGGCTTATCGCCCTCTCTTTCTCATTGGGTTTTTACAGCGATTGTAAGCCCTATTCTATACTATGGAGTTCTTGTTTGGTGGAAAGCCACACAAAAAACAACATACTTAAAAAAAATTGAGGGATATGCAGACTATCGATGCTTAGCATTACGGGAGCCCTGAAAACAACCCCGACGGCTGCACTGTATGCCATTCTGTAAATTCCACCTGCAGTCCTGGTAGCAAAGAACATAGCCTTAACAACTGCAACCAGGCTCGGTGCTTCGGGGCAGCTTGAGCGCCGACCATATGGGCATGGTAGTATAGCGTCATCAATCACAAGACGAACAGACTACCTGATTCGCTATCTGCGATTCGAGGGAGATCTTAAGGCCACAATAGAGGTGAACGGTTGGCGCAAGGGTGCGCAAATGGCGGACGAGGCGACACATGTGTACACAGATGGTTCCAAATTAGTGGAAGGAGTAGGGTCTGCGGTATACTGTGCTGATCTGGAAATAGGCAGATCCTACAGGCTGCCGGATTACTGTAGCGTTTTCCAAGCGGAACTATTAGCCGTAACCAAAGCAGTAGAAACACTGGAAGAGAATAGCTTAAGCTGGAATCGTGTTAACTTTTATATTGACAGTCAAGTAGCAATTGAGGCAATAATCTCGCATAGGACAGCATCTAAATGCGTTTTAGAGTGTAAGCAGTCTCTGGATAGAATCCGGACAGGGAGAAGCATACATCTATATTGAGTCCCAGGGCATATAGGAATAGATGGGAATGAAAAAGCGGACGAACTAGCTAAAAAGGGCGCATCCCTTGAAGTTTGCTTCGTAGAGGTCCCAATTAGACTGGGCGAGATTAAGCAAAGGCGAGAGGTGCACACGATTGACCAAGCGGGAAAGGCGTGGGTTCAAGCGCGGGGGTGTAAAGTGTCGTAGATTGTGTGTAGATCTTTTAACCTTAGACTAACAAACTTGCTTCTATCATTAAAAAGAGAGGACTGTAGACTCATGACGGGTATTCTGACTGGGCACTGCCTTCTGGCGTCACATGCCTTTAAATTAGGCTTGGCCACTGATAGCACATGTAGGAAGTGCGGGTTGGAGGAGGAAACGATGGAGCACCTTCTGTGCTCGTGCCCTGCACTTGCCAGGTTAAGACTCCAGCTATTGGAGTGATACAGCTGTCAGATCTAGAAGCAGCAAGTGGATTAAGTCCTAGGAAGAGTCTTGTATTTGCCAAGATGACGCAGTTATTTTATAACATAGGTCCTGGTTTTTGATAGGGTTTTTCAATTTGGTCGTTAAAACAAACTTCTGGTAACACTACGGACTCAATCAGTCTATGTGAGGTTCTTATGGACCGGCCAGTTCAACATAACCTAACGTAACCCATTTGTCTTGTTTTTTTTTTTTTTCAATTCCTATATTAATGGTGCCGTTAAGACTTAACGTCATATAGCTACTTACCAATTTTCATTATTCCATTTGTATGGGGGGTGCCACGCCCCTTCTTACTCACCCCTTATTTTCTTTTTGGTGTTATGGATTGATCTAATTTAACTCTTTGTTCTTGCGTGAATATTTCCAGAGTTAGGTTGTATCAAGCATTCCATTTTTATAGTAGGTGCCACCCCTTTTTATACCCGCTGTACTTGTACACGGTAGAGATAAACGCCGCCGTCGCCGCCGATTTTGGACGTTTTTCGCACGCCGCCGCCGAATGTCAAAAATATCGACGCGGCGGCGGCAGCGGCGGCGGCGTCCGGCGCGTTACTATATTTTCCACTCGTTTAAGACTGTTAGGCCATTTATTGCTCATGTCGAAAATTGGTCGGATATGGTCGAAAGTAGTATCAACGGATGCACATCACTGCCAGTTATAAGAAACTAATTGCCAAGTTTAACTCTTTCTAACTGTTCAATGGTTATTTAAAAAAACAGGCGTTTTCGATGTCAGCTTAACACAGACTTTACATCACCCAATTCACCAAGTTATTAAAACAAAACACTATAAGAAAATGACCCAAGGCGAACATGTTTTCCAATTGTCCTCAAGTTGTTAAAAAAAGCAAATTACCCCAAAAAAGTGACGATTTTTTTTTTTAATTTTATATTGCGATTGGCTGGGTTCTAGGGGCATAAACACTCCTTTGAAATGATTCTTACCTCATACTTAAGTAGGACATACATATGTACGTATGAGAAGGGTTTGAAAAATCTCTTGGGCTTACATTCAAATATCTGTTGTTTGTTTGCGAAACTATACAATAGCGTCTGAAAGGTAAATTTTGATTTTCACACTTCATCCTTCAACACCCAAGTCTCCCGGTTTGACATTTCCTAAAGTTGGCGGCCCTATAAAAACTAGTCCCTTGGAGTGAATCACATTGATTACAGCCTATCAAACAAGTTTAAATATAACCTACACGTTACGGCTCCTTTTACAAATGTGAATACGTAGGCACATATTTTTACCAGGTGAGGCTTTGTCCTTCGCAAGAATACTCCAAGTGGTGAAGCAAAAGCTTTCCCAATACAGTCGAACTAATGACCGTGTGTGCTACTACCCCAACGTCGACGACTGTCTACTGTCGAACTAGTCTGAAAACTAAAGCTACGCGGTCATCCATAATGAGCTCTTATATCACACGGCCGGAAAACAGCAGTTAACATTTTTCAACTTAAAATCGGTTGACTGTCATTCTAAAATATCGTTGTGATTTAACGAAGACTATTGAAATCAATGTTGTAAAGACAAACGTCTGCAAATTTTGGTCTACATTTTAACAAGTAAGGAAGGCTAAGTTCGGGTGTATCCGAACATTACATACTCAGCTGAGAGCTTTGGAGACAAAATAAGGGAAAATCACCATTTAGCAAAATGAACCTAGTGTAACCCTGGAATGTGTTTGTATGACATGGGTTTCAAATGGAAGGTATTAAAGAGTATTTTAAAAGGGAGTGGACCTTAGTTGTATATGTGCAAGCGTTTTCGAGATATCGACCAAAATGTGGACCAGGGTTACCCAGAACATCATCTGTTGGGTACCACTAATTTATATATATGTAATACCACGAATAGTGTTCGTGCCAAGATTCCAAGGGCTTTTGATTTCGCCCTGCAGAACTTTTTCATTTTATTCTACTTAATATGGAAGGTGTCACACACATTTTACAAAGTTTATTCTAAAGTTATATTTTGCGTCAATAAACCAATCCAATTACAATGTTTCATCCCATTTTTCATGTTTGGTATGGAATTATGGCATTTTTTTCATTTTTCGTAATTTTCGATATCGTAAAAGTGGGCGTGGTCATAGTCGGATTTCGTATGATAAATTCCAT
This sequence comes from Eurosta solidaginis, assembly GCF_040869045.1. Lineage (NCBI taxonomy): Eukaryota > Metazoa > Arthropoda > Insecta > Diptera > Tephritidae > Eurosta > Eurosta solidaginis. The sequence continues at coordinate 42,690,322 of NC_090322.1, forward strand.
TTATATGGGAGGGGCCACGCCCCCTTCTCCCCCACCCCACATTTTCTTGGTGGTGTTATGGATTGACCTCATATAACTCCTTACTAAACTTCAATGTTATAGCATGAATACCTTCAGAGTTATGTAGTAACAAATATTCATTTTGCATGGGAGGTGCCACGCCCCTTTTATATATCGATATTATTTTTAGCCTATGACCATCCTTGGAAGGTTTCTAGTGGGTTGCGCAAATATGGTTGTGATCGAACGATCCGTTTAGGACGCAACTCGATCTATACCTACATACATACATACATACATAAATTGAATTTTATATACATATATAGATAATTCTTCTGAGAAAATGCAGTTATGGATTTATAATTTTTTGGCCCTGTTAATGTAATGTCAAACGGTTAACATGGATGGTACTAAAAACTTTTCCATTTTAGGACTATTATTACATTCAGCGTAAAGGAAAAAGACCACCTACAGGGAAATTATATTCTAAATACGCAAGTTACATCAAAAAAGAGAAGAGTAAACTGCGCAACTTAGCAAAATTACGATAATTGAGAAACATCGACTTCTGACCGTTTAACTGAGTTCGATGAATCAATGGAAGCTAATATAAAAGAGGAGCTACGAAGGCAGTCTTCTGATTGGCAGGTAATTCTGGATTGGTGGTACAGATCTTATCATATTCGACAACGCGATTTATGACGACTGAGTATTTTCGATTTCATAAAAGAGTGGCCAAAGTTTATATCTCTGGCAATTGGACAAAACAGGTTATATCTATTGGCGATAAATTGACCTATAACCAAAAATTTATCAGCATCTCATCATTGTGACTTTCCATGTTTTGAAGCAGCCATTTAGCGCAAGGATTACAATAACAGTAACCATATTTTATCCGAACCCTAAATAGGTTGTTTTGTAACAACAAACATACATAGATAAATGCTTTATACTTGCATGCTTTCATTTTTTAGATATATGCAGACTTCAAGCGGTTGTATCCTAACAAAGAGCATTTACTAAAAAGCAAATGGAGTACTTTTAAACAAAAAATTTGACAGTATTACTACTACTTAAACATTGCCACGCCAAATCACTTTTGCAAGGATTAAGTTGTGTGTAGCAAATAGGTAAATTACGTGACTTTGAAAGCGAAGTGCAAATAACCAAATTTGTGTGTATTTCTTTATTTAGATGCTGAAGATTGTGTACTAACAACCTCTAACTGAAAGATTCCAAAACACATCAGGAGCATTGAGAGCTAAAGCCACAATATTGGACGGGCATAGTTTTTTGAACGGTTTTATTTAGCTTGACTTGACAGGCTGGATGGTTGGCTGGCTGACACGAATTTTGTAATTGAAATTTAAGTAACTTCCCGATAAGCTAAAAGCTTGAAACTTGGAATATAGTTCAGAACCCGATGGCAATGCAATAATAAAAAAAAACTCCGATAGGTGGCACATGGGTCGATATATTTATAAAAATAGTATTTTTGGTCCAATTTTTTTCATATTGGAACGCATAATACATACATGAATAGAAAGCGACCTATGAAAAAAAAAATCGGCGATAGGTGGCGCAAGGATCGAGGTATTAAAAAAATCGTATTTGTGGTCTGATTTGGCTTATATTTGGCGCAAGAATCGAGATATTCAAAAACATCGTATTTGTGGTCCGATTTGGTCAATATTTGGAACACACAATACATACACGAATAGAAAGCGATCTATGATGTCCGATTTGGCTCATATTTGGAACAAATATTACATATAGTCCAGTAGAAGTGACATCAAAATATGTTGGAGTTCGAGGAGGGACAAGCATACCTGGCGCAGTGTCGAGTAAAGTTTTTGGAAGGAATATGTATGGAGGACTTATATTGTAACAAATTGTCAGGAAAGAGTCCGTGCAATAATGCGTCACTAAATGAACTAAATAGAATGATAAATAACAGGCAATTAAATAAAAACTTTTCTGCCATGAAAAGCTCTCAGTGAAAACTCATCTGCCTTGCAGATGCCGTTCGGAGTCGACATAAAACATGCAGGTCCCGTCCGGCCAATTTGTAGGGAAAATCAAGAGGAGCACGACGCAAATTGGAAGAGAAGATCTCTTCGGAGGTTATCGCGCCTTACATTTTTTTCTTTTTCAATAAAGACTAAAAACTTGACAATAAAATAATTTAAACAAAATTTTTAAGTTAAAGGGTTTTATTGAAAACAATATTTACATGAAGTAATTATAATAGTAAAAGCTAGAAAATAATTAGGTAGGTCCTAGGTACTAGTCATCACAGTCCTCATCAATCTAGGGAGTTGATCACACAATTAAATAAAAACGTTGGGCTCGTGAAATTTCTATTGATAATCGTATATAATACCAACGGAACCTTAATAAGGTTATGCTACGGCTCATATTTTTAGAAACTTCACGCGCCCAATGCTTTTATTTAATTGTCTGATCAAGGCCCTATATTTATTGATGAGGAGTATAATGACTTGTACCTAGGACCTAGCTAATTATTTTCTAACTTTTACTATTATTATTACTTCATTTAAGTATCGTTTTCAATAAAACCGTTAAACTTAAACAATTTTTTTTTTAATTATTTTATTTATTACTAGAAGACCCGGCAGAAGTTGTCCTGCCTTAAATTTGGCCTATCTGCATACATTTTAATAAGCGTTTTCCGCCTCCCCCTTCTTCACCTTTTCCAAATCCTTTTATTCACTCCTTCCTCCGTCTTTTTCGCTTCATCTATCTCCATCTTCGTCTCATTCTATCTCTTTCTCAATCTCCTTCTCTCTTGTCTCTTCTCTCAATTTCTTCTCATTCTTCTGCATCCCTTATAGCCTGTCCCATAGGGTGGTATGTATTTTATTCCAGTCCCAGTCCCAGTCCCACTCCGAGTCTCAGTCCCACTCCTAGTCCTAATCCCAGTCCCAGTCCGTCTCTGGATAATATATTACTCTGTACTAAAGCACTCATCAACAGCTTTTATTTGATATCCATATTGTATCAAGTATCAAGTTTTTGCCGCGTACGGACGTGTTTTTACTCGAGCTCTGTGCCTTTGTTTTCGTTTGCTCTATCTGTTTGATTTGTGTATTGCGAATTACTAATTGCAAATTTAAACTTGATAAAATCAATTTTGTGTAACACAAATACATGAAATTCTAAAACAATTTGATATTTATTTGATTTGAACGTTAGTCATATCTGTTATGTTCTTCCGAGGGTTTACAGAAACCTTGCCTTCCTTCGCAGATATGCAAAAGACTTTAAGGATCCCTATACCAGGAAGGCACTTTTTATCTCTTTAGTTCGCTCAAAATTAGAATACGCCTCAGTTGTCTGGAATCCTATCTATAGTGGCCACTCTGCCAGAATAGAGAGTGTTCAAAGAAAATTCATTAGATTTTGCTTAATTTCTATTAACTTTGACGATCCAACCCCATCCTATTACTCGCGATGCATACTTATCAATCTCCAGTCTCTTGAAATCCGGAGAACTGCGCATCTACTAATGTTTGTTTATGATCTCATCACTGGCTCTTTGGATTGTTCAGCTCTTCTAGCTAAAGTTAATTTTAATGTACCTAATAGGTGTCTTCGTACTTTCTTGCCCTTTTACTTGCGTGTCGGTAGAGCTAACTATTGCATGTTTGACCCGATTTTCCGCGCACTTACCGTATTTAATAGACTCTCAGGGAGTTTCCTTCTTGATTTCTCTTTGTCGAGAAGTACGTTCAAGTCTTCTCTGGATTTGTGGCTGTAATTTATTTTTATTATTTATTCATCTCATTGTTATCTTTTTTCTTTTTATTATTTACACGGTAATTACATATATAAGTTTGGCTATATAGTTTTTATATCTTTCTATTCATTTGTATCTAGTCTGTAAGATTCTTTGCGATCATAGACTTAATAAACATATACAAACAATCAATTTATTAATAATCGATTTGTGCTTGAGTCAGCCTCTCTGGTTATTTTTTCAACGTTGCTTCATACATAGTTCCATTTGTCTAACTTTAATTTACTCCCAATTATGCCTTGCCTTTGTGGAAATAAAGTTGAACGCACTCAAAGCAGTGTGCAGTGTGAGAAGTGCAAAAAAGTTTATCACTTGCATTGTGTTGTTGGCACTGTGGCTGCCGATTTGGATTATTTGAAATGCCCTGATGAAATTTATATTTGTGCCGAGTGTGCGGCTGCTCATCGTGACGTTGGTCTATCTCCGAGTAGTGCTCTCGCCGTACAACAACAACATCATCAACAACAACAACAGCATGAGCCCCAAATAAATTGTGCAAATGATAATGAGCTACATCAAGTGTTATCAACTATTCTTGCCGAACAGGAAAGTCTGCGAGCAGAGCAGGCCGGTGCAGTTGCGTGCACACACTCTCTACAAGCAGATAAAACCCGGTTATTAGGTGAAATGGAACTTGTGCGCTCTGAGCTTACTAATTTATGTAAGCTTTACGATGAAGGTGTTGCTGGTGCGCTTTCCTTATTATCATCACAGCTCACTGATCTGCGTCATAGTGCGGGCAAACACAGAAACAAAAACAAAATCAATAACAAAAACGAAAATGCGATTAAAGGTAGAGCAAAGAATGGTAGCAAAGATAATTCTGTTCGCTCCCCTCACTCTAGTGCACTCGCAGTTGACAGCGGCCCCGTGCCTTCAATTATACTTGTGAGCTATACAACTGTTAACCCCAGTACTGCTGCTAACTTTGCAATGTCTAGTAAGGACAAGACTCCAGCTTAAAAAAACAAAGCGAATTCTGTTGGGAACAGCACTAATTCTGTTAATGCTATGATTCCGATGGTGTTAATGTTAATGCTAAAGTTCCTGTACCTGTTAGTAATGCTGATATTCCCAATACAACTGTTAACCCCAGTGCTGCTGCTAACATTGCAATGTCTAGTAAGGACAAGACTCCAGGTTCGAAAAACAAAGCGAATGCTGTTGGGAACAGCACTAATTCTGTTAATGCTGAACATTCTGATGCTGTTAATGTTCCTGCTATTCAACCCAATTTTGAACCTGGTGCTCCTAGGGAGGTGACTGCTGTTCCCCCCCGTAGGTCCATTTTTGTGTCACGGCTCCACGCATCGCTGACGGAAGCTGATATATCTAACTGCGTATGCTCCAAGCTTGGTGTTGAACTTATCAGCAATATTAATGTTTATAAGTTTAATTTTAAGTCTGGGAGAGAGATCTCTTCTTTCAGAATCTTAGTTCCTGACAAGTTTTTTGATAGGGTACTCGATTCTACTTTCTGGCCGAAACACTCTGTGGTGCATTTGTTTACTAGAAAGTCGAACCGTGACCGCGCTACTTTAAATGCATCAAAAAACTTGACAGGCAACACTCCAGAAGTAGTAAAAACTTAAATTATGTCTTATCAAACGTAAATAATATCTCACTTAGTATATTTTATCAGAACGTTAGGGGGTTGAATACCAAATTAACGGAAATTTTTCTACTGAGTCATGAGAGTCCTAATGATGTACTCGTTTTTACTGAGACTTGGCTAAAACCAACAGTTTTTAACGCTGAAGTTTTATCGAGTTCGTTTCAAGAGTTTAGAAAGGACGGACTGGCCAGAGCTGGTGGAGGTGTGTTAATTGCCGTTCACACTAGGTTTTCCGCGGAGGAACTACATTTTCCTGACTTTGAGGATGCTGAGCTTCTTTGTGTGAGAGTAAAACTTTCCTCAACCTACAAATATTTTATAGCGAACTACATTCCCCCACAATCTGACATTTCCTCATTTTTGAATCATTCCTCAGTAGTGAAATCTGTGTGCAGCACTGCCAGGGCCTGTGATTCTGTCACTGTACTTGGCGATTTTAATCTGCCATGTGTGTCATGGAGACTTATCGACGGGAAGCTAGTCCCTACTTCTTCTCGCGCTATCGACTATGATTTCATAAACGAGTTTGCAGATATTGGACTTTTTCAAATTAACAACATTCAGAATAAATTCGGTAAATGCTTGGATTTAATTTTCTCAGACGATTCAAATTGTTTTGTAAATCGATGCGATCCTCTTGCCCTGCCTGAAGATGTGTATCATCCTGCTCTCGCGATGTTTATGGAATCCTATAATTTATCTGAGCGTTCCTCCAACGTAGTGCGAAAGACCCCTCGCCGGTTTCTGTTTAGAAAACCCAATTGGTCTAAAGTAATACTCGAAGTATCGAGAATAAATTGGCCTGAGTACGATGGGGATATTGATGAGAGTATATCCCATTTTAATAATGTACTATACGGAATATTTAAAAAATGCATACCTAAGTCCGAAACCACTGCTATATCATCATCGGCTTGGAGCACTAAAGAATTGAAACGCCTGAAAAATCAGAAGACGCGTTCATTCAAACGCTACAAACTTTCTGGATCAATGACTGACTATGCCGCCTACTCAATTTTACGTTACAAATATAACACATTGAACAGAATTTGTTATAGGAACTATATCAGTAGGATTAAAAGCCAAATTTTTGTCAACCCTAAGTCGTTTTACAGCTTTGTGAATTCAAAAAGGAAGATAAAAGTGTTTCCTTCTACAATGAAGCTAAACGATCAGATTTCCAACGATAGCTTCGAAATTGCTAACATGTTTGCGGATTTCTTCGAATCTACTTATTCAAACACCTATGATTATCCGCCATCGAATTATCCTTTCAGATTGTCTCCTCTGGATTCCCAGGCAGTCTCATATATATGTACTGATGATGTTTTAACTCATCTGGAAAATCTAAAAATATCTTACTCTAGTGGTCCGGATCAAATTCCGTCGGTAGTGCTGAAATCGTGTGCTCGATACTTATATCGATCTCTAGCCTCTTTGTTTAATGCGTCCCTGAAGCAAGGGGTATTTCCCAAGAAGTGGAAAGAATCATTCATTATACCACTGCATAAAAATGGAAGCAGAACGTGTGTTATAAATTATAGAGGAATAGCCAAACTCAATACAATTCCTAAGCTATTTGAATTGATTATCACAAAACAGATTGCGTTTAGAGTATCTTCATTAATTGACTTTTCACAACATGGCTTTTGCAAGGGTAAATCAACGGTGTCCAACTTGCTCGAGTTTACAACCTTTGTATCCAACAGTTTTAAGACGAATTGTGATGTCGATGTTATTTATACTGATTTTAGTAAGGCATTTGATAAAGTTTCTCATTCTATACTTTTACTCAAACTTGATCGGTTAGGATTTCCTCCTTTGTTTCTATCTTGGGTTTCTTCTTATGTGAAGGAAAGAAAACAAACAGTTATATTTAATAATTGTCGGTCTCGGTTCATAAACGTAACTTCTGGTGTTCCTCAAGACAGCCATCTTGGTCCGGTTTTGTTCCTGTTGTTCATTAATGACCTTCCTAGTGTTTTGAAGAGCTGCAAGCCGTTGATGTACGCTGATGATGTCAAACTTGTAATGCCTATCCGCTCACCCGTGGATAGGGCATGTCTTCAGGCTGATCTGAATAGTCTTGGTGACTGGTGTAATGTAAACGCCATGTCACTAAACCTACCTAAATGTAAGTTCATGTGTTTTACAAGGAAGTCCTTCCAATCCCATGATTATGTTATTGGCGACTATGTAATCAAGCAAGTCACTAAGTTTATTGATTTAGGCGTTACTATGGACCCAAAACTCGATTTTAAAGTTCATATTGAAACTTGCGTGAATAGCGCTAAAGGTACTTTGGCCTTTGTTAAACGTTGGTCTAAAGAATTTAATGACCCATACGTTACAAAAACTCTTTTAACATCATTGGTCAGACCTACTTTGTAATATGCTTCAATAATTTGGAATCCGCGCTATCATTGACAAGCTGGAATCGGTCCAGAAACAATTTTTGCTTTTCGCTTTAAAACACTTACCATGGGATCCTTCTAAAAATCTTTCCCCCTATTGCAGCCGGTTAAAACTAATACAGTTGCCCACATTGCAGAGCCGCAGGGAGATGCTTGGCGTCTTATTTATTGTTAAATTAATAAGAGGGTCAATAAATAGTCTATTTTTGCTTGGCGAAATTAAGTTGAAAGTTCCTATTAGGCTATCTAGACATTTTCAATCAATTTTTGTAGCTACATGCAGGTCGAATTATGAAATGCACCAACCACTTCACTGTTTATGTCGTGATTTTAATAACCACTGTAAAAATTTAGACGTCAGCGACTCCTTTCTTGGTATTAAAAAATACCTTTTAACTACATTAAATTTGTAATTCGAAATGAAGCAAAGAACGCTAAACCGTGATATACTGTTCAACCCTCTGTTTCAAATTTGAAGTACCAGTTACTTGAAACTTGTTTGCAAAATTGCGTAGTGATCATTATTTTTATATGTAATGAAATTCTGTATAAATTCTATTCTGTATATATTTTATGTACTATTAATTTGCTTTATTGTCAATTTCATAAATTATTATTTACTAGCTCCTTCATGAGTATATTTTAACACATTTACAACATTTTATCTTTTGCTTACTTCTAAGTCTTTAATTGAAATTGTCTAGCGTCTGGTTCAATACTGTTTAAATATTACTTTAAAATTGATGACTGCTTATGTTGTTTATATTGTCACGGATATTAGCATCACTAAGCTATACCATTACTAAGGCCATGCTAAGCAGTATTTACGTCAATAATCAAATCATGTATACACATATATCAGGCAGCCGAGAGATGTCACACACAGATGCATTTACGCCTATGTGTGCGCGAAAGACTGTAAACTACAAACATTCACATCAATAATTCAATCATTATGTATCTACATAAACGAATCAATCATTATGTCTACACATATGTAGGTACACGCAGCTGAGAAGCAAGGCACAACCATATGCAGACATCTTATTTGAGATGCTCCTAAATGTAGGCAATTATAATTGTGGAAGTGTCGCTCACACATACAAGCATGGGGTATGAGAGAAGCTATAAAATCGTGCAATTTTAGTTACAGCTGAGAAGTTTGAGAGATACTGGACTAGTAGATTCTGGAAGCGTCTAGAAGAGGCGAATGAGGAAACCAAAGAGTATAAAAGGCGACAGATGTAGAGGTGCTGTAATTCAGTTTGGGTTGAGCTATTGAGTTATTGATTAAGCACGCGATCTGGCGGCCAATAGTAGAGTCTCATTTGAGTTATCAATCAGTTTGGTTATTAAGCCAGCGAGTAGCAAAGTATAAGTGTTATTGTGAAGTACTTTAATAAAGGCCATTTTTCCATTATTCAATATTGGAGTTATTTATTCAACAGTTTAGTGATTCGAACTTAGCAGAGGATTGCATATAAGAGGATTTGCAGTAAATTCGTTACAATTGGTGTCAGAAGAGGAATTGCTGAATAAATTCCAAAGATTGAGAATACAACTTGGACATGGCAAAGTTGAGTGAATTGAGGATCCAGCAACTGAAAAAGGAGTTGGAGAACCGTGGATTGAATACAACCGGCAATAAGATCGAACTTCAAGCACGGCTACGAGAGGTAATGGAGTCGCAAGGGATTGATGTGGACGAGTATGTCTTTAATCCTGATGGGGACGAGACAACAACAAAAATTGAAGAGAAAAACGAAACATCGCAGACAGTTACGAGCACAGACTTGAACATGATTTTGGCTGCCATATCTGCACAAACATCGACAGTAACATCAATGTCGTCGCAAATGTCATCTCAACTGGAAGAACAGAAGACACATATTTCAGAAATGTCGTCAGAAATAACATCGAAGATTGAAGCACAAAAAACGCGTATGTTAGAAATGTCGACACAGATATGGAAACACAGCTCGAAGAACAGAAGACATATATGGCATCCCAACTGCAATCGCAGGAGACACGCATAACATCAAAGATGGAAGAACAAGAGGAGCGCTTATCATAGCAGGTGGCACAAATGTCTTCACAGTTAGAAGCACAGGAAGCAAGGGTAACATCAAAGCTGGAAGCGCAGGATGCAAAAATCGCTCAATTTCAGGCAGAAGTCGATGATTTGAAGGGTCGTATGGAGCAGTTGCAACTAAATCGCCCAGCAGTTTCAACTAGTAATCCAAAGGTAAAAACACCATCCTTTGACGGTTCTGTTCCTTTCCAGGTCTTTAAGCTACAGTTTGAAAAGACCGCAGCAGTGAACCAATGGAATGCTGAAGATAAAGTTGCAGCTCTGTTCGTGGCACTGAAAGGGCCTGCCGCGGAAATCTTACAGACCATCCCAGAGTACGAGCGGAACCTCTACGAAACATTGATGCGCGCTTTAGAGAGACGTTACGGAAGCGAGCATAGGAAACAGATATTCCAAATTGAGTTGCAAAACCGCTACCAAAAAGCAAATGAGACATTGCAGGAGTTTGCTTCAGATATTGAAAGATTGGCTCATTTTGCAATTGCGGACGCACCCGTGGAATACACTGAAAGGGTAAAAATCCAGAGCTTCATAAATGGCATACGAGATGTGGAAACGAAGCGGGCTACATATGCGAATCCAAAACTAACATTTGCTGAAACGGTATCGCATGCTCTGATTCAGCAAACAGCGTCGCTTCTGTGTAAGCCAGTTTTCAAAGCACGCCGTGTGGAAGTAGAAAGGCCAGAGTGGGTAGACACAATTTTGGAAGCACTGAAGGGATCTCAACAGAAGAATGCCGGAGTTATTAAATGTTTCAAGTGCGGCAACCCAGGCCACATTGCACGTCATTGCTATCTTGGTCCTAATAGTTCCAACAATGTGGGTGGCCGTAAACGCAAAGCAGGCGGAAACGAGCAAGAGCGTGTCGGATGTAAAGAACGAAAACTTGCCCCGGCTATTGAATGTCCTGTGATATCTGTGTCGCAGATTGGAAGGAAATCAAGCAGTCTTACCATCAGAGGTAATGTGGATGGTAAAGAGCTTGTACTGACTGTAGATACGGGGGCATCTCATTCCTTGATCCGATCTGATTTGGTCTACAGGAGAGTAAAGTCATTACCTGGAGCAAGGTTGCGTACGGTCACAGGCGAGTATAATTAAGTCCAAGGCGAAGTGGTATGTGAGGTATTAATTGGAAAAGTCATGGTTCTTCACAAATTCGTTGGGGCGGAGATCGTTGATGAAGTCATATTGGGAGTGGACTTCTTGGTTGACCATGACGTCAGGATCGATACGCGGAGAAAAATTATGCGCTATAAGAACCAGGACATACCACTTAACTTTAGTTTGGAAAAAGGGTTCAGCAGTAATCGGGTACTGGTGGAAAAGACTTTACAAAGACCACGAAAGTCAAAGGCAAATGTTGATAGATCGAATGGGCCAAATAAATCAAAATCAAAAGTACCTGCGAGAGAAACACTGGCATTGACAAAACCTAAAAGACGCAGGAAAACGAAGCAACGAATTTCCGAGAAAGAATGCGAAGGTAGTTTCAAGCCGGAGCGCACTACTGTTGTGAAATGTGGGAAAGATACCGATTATGCAAAGCAAATCCGTCCAGCGCAAGCTCTACGAAGTGGTTCATTGACCAAACAACAGAGTGTGAAGGAACGGCCCAGGGTAATTAGTAGTAAGATGAAACACTGACATGACAAAAACTTTAATTCGGAAGGTTTCTTGGCGGAAGATTTGGTACTGTTAAACAACCCTCACCGGCGGAAAGGTGTTCCAGCCAAATTTCGGTGCAGTTGGGAAGGCCCGTACAAAGTTGTGAAGAAGATCAGTGATACCATCTACCGCACACAAACCACTGGGGAACCACGGATTAGAAGAGTGGTACATTTGGAGATGCTAGCGGCAGTTAGATCGGGAGATTTGTCTGATCGGGACGATCAGACTTAGGTGGAGGGCAGTGTCACGGATATTAGCATCGCTAAGCTATACCATCACTAAGGCCATGCTAAGCAGTATTTACGTCAATAATCAAATCATGTATACACATATATAAGGCAGCCGAGAGATGTCACACACAGATGCATTTACGCCTATGTGTGCGCGAGAGACTGTAAACTATAAACGTTCACATCAATAATTCAATCATTATGTATCTACATAAACGAATCAATCATTATGTCTACACATATGTAGGTACACGCAGCTGAGAAGCAAGGCACAACCATATGCAGACATCTTATTTGAGATGCTCCTGAATGTAGGCAGTTATAATTGTGGAAGTGTCGCTCACACATACAAGCATGGGGTATGAGAGAAGCTATAAAATCGTGCAATTGTAGTTACAGCTGAGAAGTTTGAGAGATACTGGACTAGTAGATTCTGGAAGCGTCTAGAAGAGGCGAATGAGGAAACCAAAGAGTATAAAAGGCGACAGATGTAGAGGCGCTGTAACTCAGTTTGGGTTGAGCTATCAATCAGTTATTGATTAAGCACGCGACCTGGCGGCCAATAGTAGAGTCTCAATTGAGTTATCAATCAGTTTGGTTATTAAGCCAACGAGTAGCAAAGTATAAGTGTTATTGTGAAGTACTTTAATAAAGGCCATTTTTCCATTATTCAATATTGGAGTTATTTATTCAACAGTTTAGTGATTCGAACTTAGCAGAGGATTGCATATAAGAGGATTTGCAGTAAATTCGTTACAATATCATGTATTACATCTGATATTTAAGTGCCGGTATATTTGGTCTGTGTAATTGTTTAATTTGTAGACTGATAAATAAATAAATAAATAAATAAATAAACTCTGTCTAGGCATTCACTGGCTCACGTTTTGTCCTATATCTCGAGACCCTAGTCACCCAGGGGTATGAAAATTACCCTCTGCACAACTAAAGACTCTTCTGAATTAAAAAAAATTTCATAGTAGATACCTCTAAATCGCGGGCCCCTCAGAAACCACTCCCCTCTCGGCGGGCCTGGTGATGTGCTATACTTGATATCATTCGCTATAATATTTTTTATTGACAAGCAGGTTGTTTAATTAAACACCAAGCAATTACACGGAAGTATATCCGCACCACCTGAAAATGTGAGTGCCGGTGCGTATACGTAAGATTTTATTATTACGTATAAACAAATAAAAAATTTGCATTAAAATAATATTTCGACTATAAACTGAGATATAACCTATCCTATCTCTCAAGTTAGATCAAACTACATACGGGGTGTAAAACAAATTCAAAGTAGGTTCAGTAGTTTAGGAGTCCATCGCGGCCAAAAATATTGTGACACGTATTTTTATATATTAAGATTAAAGTAGAATACCTCAAAGAAAACTAATAAGTATATATTTCAATACGATTTGATTTTTATGTAAAAGATATAATAGCATTTAAGCTTATTTTGTGCCTTAATATAACTATACACATAAGTACAACCAAAGTTATATTTAATAAAAATAAATACCTATAAAACAATAAAAGTCGTTTTTTTAATTCCAGCAAAAGAAAGCTTAAATGTTTTTAAATTTAAATATAGTATTTAATATTCAAACAACAATTAAAGACGAAAGTTTTTTAATTCAATATTTCGTATTTGAAAAGGATATGAATATCATCTTATTGCACGCAAATATTTCGTATTCAGATCGGTTACAAAAACTATGTAGTAAAATTTAGCTTCAAATATTGCATATTCGATTCGAATAATTTCGTGTTCAATGTCGCATCAAATACATATGTGCATTCTTGATTCAAATAATTTGCTCTATACAGCACTTTGATTGATCATTGACGTTTTACTCAAATCATAAGCGTTTGTATTTGATTTTACTATTTTTTTCCTCAGTCTAGATGTGGACTTAGAAACCCAGTTACATAATTGTTTCTGAAATCAAAAATTCAGTTTCGCTCGGAAGCGGTTTCGAGGCAGATGAAACAGTCATAGAAACGAGTGGCAAACACACGGAACGAAAATGATATTAGGTTGATGCTGCCTTAATAAAATGCCTCGATTTCTGCCTACCATAATGCCAACATTATCTGTTATCAAGATTTTCTAAATAAAAATTAAAAAAAAACTTAAAACTAAATCGCAACTCTTCAAGATAAATGGAGAAAAAAGCTAAATCTAGCTTGAAACAAGTAAGGAAGGTTAAGTTCGGGTGTAACCGAACATTACATACTCAGTTGAGAGCTATGGTGACAACATAAGGGAAAATAACCATGTAGGAAAATGAACCGAGGGAAACCCTGGAATGTGTTTGTATGACATGTGTATCAAATGAAAGGCATTAAAGAGTATTTTATGAGGGAGTGCGCCATAGTTCTATAGGTGGACGCCATTTAGGGATATAGCCATAAAGGTGGATCAGGGTTGACTCTAGAATGCGTTTGCACGATATGGGTATCAAATGAAAGGTATTAATGAGTATTTTAAAAGGGCGTGGACCTAAGTTCTATAGATGGACGCCTTTTCGAGATATCGCCGTAAAGATGGACCAGGGGTGACTCTAGAATGCGTTTGCACAATATGGGCATCAAACGAAAGGTGTTAATGAGTATTTTAAAAGGGAGTGGGCCTTAGTTCTATAGGTGGACGCCGTTTCGAGATATCGTCATAAAGGTGGACCAGGGGTGACTCTAGAATGCGTTTGTACGATATGGGTATTAAATGAAAGGTGTTAATAAGTATTTTAAAAGGGAGTAATCCTTAGTTCCATAGGTGGACGCCGTTTCGAGATATCGCCATAAAGGTGGACCAGGGGTGACCCTAGAATTTGTTTGTACAATATGGGCATCAAACGAATGGTGTTAATGAGTATTTTAAAAGGGAGTGGGCCTTAGTTCTATAGGTGGATGCCGTTTCGAAATATCGCCATAAAAGTGGACCAGGGTGACTCTAGAATGTGTTTGTACGATATGGATATCAAATTAAAGGTATTGATGAGGATTTTAAAAGGGAGTGGTGGTTGTTGTATAGGTGGTCGCCTTTTCGAAATATCGCCATAAAGGTGGACCAGGGGTGACTCTAGAATGCGTTTGTACGATATGGATATCAAATTAAAGGTATTAATGAGTATTTTAAAAGGGAGTAATCCTTAGTTCCATAGGTGGACGCCGTTTCGAGATATCGCCATAAAGGTGGACCAGGGGTGACCCTAGAATTTGTTTGTACAATATGGGTATCAAAAGAAAGGTGTTAATGAGTATTTTAAAAGGGTGTGGGGCTTAGTTCTATAGGTGGACACCTTTTCGGAATATCGCCACAAAGGTGGACCAGGGGTGACTCTAGAATGTGTTTGTACGATATGGGTATCAAATTAAAGGTATTAATGAGGGTTTTAAAAGGGAGTGGTGGTTGTTGTATAGGTGGTCGCATTTTCGAGATATCGCCATAAAGGTGGACCAGGGGTGACCCTAGAATTTGTTTGTACAATATGGGCATCAAAAGAAAGGTGATAATGAGTATTTTAAAAGGGAGTATTCCTTAGTTCCATAGGTGGACGCCGTTTCGAGATATCGCCATAAAGGTGGAGCAGGGGTGACCCTAGAATTTGTTTGTACAATATGGGTATCAAAAGAAAGGTGTTAATGAGTATTTTAAAAGGGTGTGGGGCTTAGTTCTATAGGTGGACGCCTTTTCGAGATATCGCAATAAATGTGGACCAGGGGTGACTCTAGAATGAGTTTGTACGATATGGGTATCAAATTAAAGGTATTAATGAGAGTTTTAAAAGGGAGTGGTGGTAGTTGTATATGTGAAGGCGTTTTCCAGATATCGACCAAAATGTGGACTAGGGTGACCCAGAACATTATCGGTTGGATACCGCTAATTTATTTATATATGTAATACCTGGCAAGATTTTAAGGGTGTTTTATTTCGCCCTGCAGAACTTTTTCATTTTCTTCTACTTAATATGGTAGGTGTCACAACCATTTTATAAAGTTTTTTCTAAAGTTATATTTCGCGTCAATAAAACAATCCAATTATCTTACCATGTTTCATCCCTTTTTTCGTATTTGGTATAGAATTATGGCATTTTTTTCATTTTTCGCAATTTTCGATATCGAAAAAGTGGGCGTGGTCATAGTCGGATTTCGTTCATTTTTCATACCAAGGTAAAGTGGGTTCAGATAAGTACGTGAACTGAGTTTAGTAAAGATATATCGATTTTTGCTCAAGTTATCGTGTTAACGGCCATGCGGAAGGACAGACGGACGACTGTGTATAAAAACTGGGCGTGGCATCAACCGATTTCGCCCATTTTCACAGAAAACAATTAGCGCCATAAAATCTATGCCCCTACCAAATTTCAAAAGGATTGGTTAATTTTTGTTCGATTTATGGCATTAAAAGTATCCTAGACAAATTAAATGAAAAAGGGCGGAGCCACGCCCATTTTTAAATTTTCTTTTATTTTTGTATTTTGTTGCACCATATCATTACTGGAGTTGATTCTTGACATAATTTACTTATATACTGTAAAGATATTAAATTTTTTGTTAAAATTTTACTTTAAAAAAATTTTTTTTTAAAAGTGGGCGTGGTCCTTCTCCGATTTTGCTAATTTTTATTAAGCATACATACAGTAATAAGAGTAACGTTCCTGCCAAATTTCATCATGATATCTTCAACGACTGCCAAATTACAGCTTGCAAAAATTTTAAATTACCTTCTTTAAAAAGTGGGCGGTGCCACGCCCGTTGTCCAAAATTTTACAAATTTTATATTTTGCGTTATAAGCTCAACTCATCTACCAAGTTTCGTCGCTTTATCTGTCTTTTGTAATGAATTATCGCACTTTTTCGATTTTTCGAAATTTTCGATATCGAAAAAGTGGGCGTGGTTATAGTCCGATATCGTTCATTTTAAATATCGATCTGAGATGAGTACTCAGGAACCTACATACCAAATTTTATCAAGATACCTCAAAATTTACTCAAGTTATCGTGTTAACGGACGGACGGACGGACGGACATGGCTCAATCAAATTTTTTTTCGATCCTGATTATTTTGATATATGGAAGTCTATATCTATCTCGATTCCTTTATATATGTACAACCAACCGTTATCCAATCAAACTTAATATACTCTGTGAGCTCTGCTCAACTGAGTATAAAAAAGCTAAAATAGCAACACTGTAGATGTCACAAACATAGATATTCTGTGCTGACAAACGGTGCACAAGGTGGTAGCGAGGACGGCTGCTACTTTGGTTCATTTGGACCAAAAATGGTCCCATCCAACCCCGTTTGGTCCGCTGGTCCCTTTTTTCAGTTTTGGCCCTTTTTAGGCAGTAGCCACGATTTGGTACTTTTCTTCCTTTTTTCACAACATTTGCCACACTTTCGTTAACATACATATAATTTTCAATTTACTTGCACAAAAATTGCTCAGTCAAAAAAAATGTTGCGGAACAATGAAGTTTCACCTAGGAGATATTTCAGGCGAGGCATTAATAAGAAAAGTACCGGATGTAAGGGAAAACACATTACACGGACATATCAGAACAAATTCTTGTTTTAGTATCCAGATATTTCGATCGGTTATCAAACACTTTCTCTGATAGATTTTGTTCACTAGTTGAGCTTAGAGAATTTTTTTTTGAAATGCACGTGTGCCTCTAAGAAATTTGGCAGGGCTTGCAATTGAGGAGTCGTTACGATGGCCGTCGAATTAATTGAATTGAAAACTAAGTAAAATAATGTAACTAATTGCTTTTATGTTTGGTTTACGTGCTACTCAATTTATGTTAATGCGTGCCGAGAAATATTGAAATTTCGTGAAGGAATTATTGTAAAGAATTTAGTGAAACTCAGCTTATTTTACACCTTCTACTAACGTTCATATCGCTAAACTGTTGAATAAATAACTCTAATATTCACTAATGCAAAGTGGCCTTTATTAAAGTACTTCACAATAACACTGATACTTCACAACCAATAGCTTGCTTAAATCAAACTGAACTTGCTTACTCAGCTTTTGCTCTTTTTATACTTTCTGCTGTGTCGTTCGCATACTTGTAGGCGTTTCTTCTTCTAGAATTTACTACTTGTTTACCAGCTATAAACTCACCAGCTATAAAATACAGATGCACGTTTATAGCTTCTCATATGCGCGTGATACTTCCACCGATGATTGCCTACTTTTGCGCGTATCTCAGATATATGCATGTGTTTGTGCATATCTCTCCGCTTCTTGTATGTACATTTGTGTAGACATAATGATTGATTTGTTTATGTACATACCAGTGACTGCTTATCATCGGTTTAGAGATGATAGTATCCCATAGTGTTGCTAATATTCGTCACATTGCCCTCCACCTAGGTCTGATCGTTCCCATCAGACAAATCTCTTGATCTAAACACTGCCAACCTTTCCAAATGAACCACTTTCATTTTGGTTCGTGGTTTACCAATGGTTTGTATGCGGTAAACTACATCGTTGATCCGATTTACAACTTTGTATGGGCCTTCCCAGTAACACTGCAATTTCGGGACAAACCTTTTTTTCGTTGTGGGTTGTATAACAGCAACAAATCTCCTTCCTGAAAACCTTCTGAATTAATTGCTTTATCGTATCTGGCTTTAATATTGTCACTCATAATCTTTGCTCGTTGCCTTACAACATCGTGTATCTCTCTCAGCTTTTCTTCCAAGACACCAGTGGATTTCTTGACATTTCTCTCTGTATCGGCATTTATTCCAAACTTCAAATCAGCTGGCAGTCGAAGGGCATTGCCAAAAATTACCTTTGCGGGAGTTTGGCCCATTGCCTCGTGCACTGCCGATCGGTAAGCCATCAAGAATAATGATATGTGTGTATCCCACTTCTTATGGTACTTGTCTACTACTTTCCTTAAATGCTCCTCCAAGGTTCTATTGAAACGTTCCACCACACAATCGGACTGAGGATGCAATGCAGTTGTCCGTGTTTCTCGAATGCCCAACTTCTTACACATTTCTTGGAACACAGCTGATTCAAAATTCCTGCCTTGGTCTGAATGTAACTCCATTGATACACCATACCTTGCAACCCAATCGTTTGTAACCACTTCTGCTACTGCTCCGCTTCTTGGTTTGGGATTGGGTATACCTCTGGTCATTTACTAAAATAATCCATAACCACCAGTACGTATTTGTTTCCGCGGTTGCTAGTAGTAAATGAACCTACGACATCCATAGTGATCCTTTCAAATGGTGCACCTGAAATATACTGCTTCATCTGGCCATGAGTTCGTGTTTTGGGCCCTTTCGCTCTGTTGTAAACCTCGCAGTTGGTAATCCACTCGGTGACCGACTGACGGCAACCAACCCAATAGAATATCTGCTCTCTCGAGCGTCTACGTGATTCCAAAACGACCTCCACTTGGACCGTTATGTAGTTCACTGAGAACGTCGGTAATAATTTTCCTTGGAACAACTATCAGTTTCCTCTTATCTTTCCCCTTAGTTTCCTCTCTATATGGTCTTTCGTTTCTTTCGAGCCCTTGCATAACATGGGACAGATCTGTATCTTCTAGCTGACACTTCCTTAGCTGTTCCTTGTCCCATTTATCTGTATATGTAATAGTCAATAGCCGGACATCTATAATGCCTTTTTTAGCCTCGGCCTTTGAACAGTGCTTGCCTTCCAAACTACAAGGTCTTCGTAACATTGCGTCAGCATTTCTATGGGTAGGACCTTTTTGATGCTCAATGGAAAAGTCATAGCTTTGTAGTCGCTCGATCCACCGTGCCAATTGTCCTTCTGGATTACGGAACTGCAGGAGCCACTTCAATGCTGCGTGATCTGTCCTGACGCGGAATCGCTGGCCGTAGAGGTACTTGTGAAAATGTTTAATGCACTCTACCAATGCCAACAGCTCTCTCCGTGTAACGCAATAGTTCCTCTCTGGTTTTCCCATGGAACGGCTGTAATATGCAACTACCTTCTCCTGTCCATCGACCAGTTGTGATAAAACGCCTCCTATGGCATATCCACTTGCATCTGTATCCAGAATAAATGTTGCTCCTGGAATCGTATATGCCAACGTTGGGGCAGTGCACAAACGCTCCTTCAATGTTTGGAAAGTCACTTCTTGCTCCTTCTTCCATTCAAAAGCTATATTTTTTCTTATAAGCTGATGAAGGCTATGGGCTACGCTGGAAAAGTTTGATACAACCGGCGGTAATATGTGCATAGCCCAAGGAAACTTCTTAGTTCATGCAAGTTCTGTGGTCATGGCCAATCCCCCACAGCTTCTATTTTTTCATTCGCAGTGCAGATGCCCTCTGTCGTTACCTTGTGACTCAAATAATTTCTTCCTTCCTTTTTAAATAGCGAACACTTTTTGGGACTTAGTTTTAGACCAGCGCCAGCTATTCTCTGGAAAACTTCCTCTTCGTTTTTAAGATGTTCATCAAAGTTCTTACCTAATACGATGATGTCGTCCAGGTACACCAAGCATGTTTTCCAATGTAGTCCTCTCAGTACCTGATCCATGAGTCTCTCGAAAGTAGCTGGTGCATTACAAAGTCCAAAGGGCATTACTGTAAATTGCGAAAAGACCATCACCGACACTGAAGGCTGTTTTTTCTCTGCCTTCCTCCTTTACTTCCACTTGCCAGTAGCCGCTTTTTAATTCCAGTGTGGAAAACCATTTCGTACCAGATAGTGAGTGCAGAGTATCGTCAATTCTTAGCAATGGGTAGCTATCCTCTTTAGTAACATCGTTCAACTTTCGATAGTCCTCGCAAAACCTAATTTTTCCATACTTCTTCTTCACAAGTACCACAGGTGAGCTCCATGGACTAGCTTATGGTTCGATGACGCCCCTATCGCTCATTTCTTGTACGATTTGACTCACAACTTCCCGCTTCGCCATTGGAACACTACGAGGAGCTTGACGGATCGGCCTCACATCTCCAGTGTCAATTTGATGTTTCACAACGTTGGTGCGGCCTGGTTTGGAGCCATCTTGGTCAAATATGTTGGCGTACTTTAGGAGCAGTTGTTTTGCCTTACTCTGATAGGCTTCCTCTAGTCCCTCCGTCCATGCCGTGATGTCATTTGAAAGATCAGTATAACTAGATGAAACGTGTTCCTGGAGCAGTTAATAACTATTTCAGCCTCTTGGCATCTTTCCAAAATAGCTCCTTTGGTCAGATTGAGTGGTGACTTGAACACATTGAGTACTCTTAACGGAATACGTCCACCATTTTGTCATAGCCAGGGTTTTTCCTACAAGTATGTTCGGTGTTGATTTTTTTGCTGCTTCGACAACCCACAATTTGTTTGTTCCACAATCTCCATCAACCTTTGCCCAGATGACTGCTTTTAATTTGGTGGTATTTGCTGACTCTCTTCCACCAGCACTCGCTTACTGCTGTAGCCTCTCTCGTAGCCGAAATTAAGTGGAACATCCATGTTCTTATATCTCATAGTCTTGCTTTTCATGTCGAGCTTGATGCCTTGGTCGATTAAGAAGTCCACTCCAATTATAATTTCATCAACAGTTTACTTCACATGCTACTTCTCCAATTACCTGGGTGTCCTCTCCCGTGGCTGTACGTAAATTTGCTCCAAGCAATGTTCTTATCTTCTTGTTAACTAAATCTGATTGAATGATGGAATGAGATTCACCCGTATCTACAGTCAGTAAACGTTCCTTTCCATCCACTTGTCCTCCGACAGTAAGATTGCTTGACCTTCGTCCAATTTGCGAGATACAGATTATGGGGCATTCAATTGAGGGAGCCAGCTGTCGCCCCTTGCGGCTGACTAGCTTTAGTTCAACGATTGAGTGGATTTGGAGATTTGCTCATCTCCTTCAGCTCTATGTTTACGGCCACCCACATTGCTGGAACTGTTAGGATTGGTACTGCAATAACGTGCAATGTGCCCTGGCTTTCAACATTTAAAGCATTTGACGGCACCATCGTTTTTCTGCTGCTTTCCTTTTAATGCTTTCAAAATTGTGTCTACCCAGTCTGGCCTTTACACTTCCACGCGACGAGCTTTATATGCGGGCTTATTCAAAAGTGGGGCAGTTTCCTGAGTTAGTGCATGGAATACTGTTTCAGCAAATGTTTGCTTTGGGCTTGCGTATGTATCTCGCTTTGTTTCGACGTCCCGTATGCCATTTATAAACTCTGAATCTCTACCCTTTCAGTGTATTCCACAGGTGCGTCCGCATTTGCAAGATGAGCCAATCTTTCAATGTCTGAAGCAAACTCTTGCAAAGTCTCGTTAGATTTTTGGTAGCGGTTTTGCAATTCTATTTGGTACATTTATTTCCTGTGTTCGCTTCCGTATCACCTTTCTGGAGCGCCCATCAATGTTTCGTAATTGTTTCGTTCTCCCTCTGGAATGGTCTGTAAGATTTCCGCTGGAGGTCCTTTCAACGCGACGAACAGCGCAGCAACCTTATCTTCAGTATTCCAGTTGTTAACTGCTAACTTCTTCTCAAATTGAAGCTTAAATACCTGGAATGGAACAGAGCCGTCAAAAGATGGAGTTTTTACCTTCTTATTGCTTGCTGAAACTTACTTACTTACTTAATTGGCCCTTAACCGTCTAAACGGTTATGGCCGTCCAACAAGGCGCGCAAGTCGCTCCTTCGCTCCGCCAACCGGCGCCAATTGGTCACACCAAGAGAGTTTAAATCGTTTTCCACCTGGTCCTTCCAACGGAGTGGGGGCCACCCTCTACCTTTGCTTCCATAGGCGGGTTACGATAGAAACACTTTATTGGCCGGAGCATCAACTTTCATTCGCATAACTTGGCCTAGCCAGCGCAGCCGCTGCGTTTTAATTCGCTGGACTATGTTGATGTCTGCGTATAGCTCGTAAAGCTCATCGTCAAATCTTCTTCGGGGCTCGCCGTCGCCAACGCGTAGACGTCTATAAATCTTTCGAAGAACTTTTCTCTCAAACACTCGCTTCATCTGCTGATGTCATGGTCCATGCTTCTGCCCCATATAGCAGGACGGGTACGATAAGTGACTTGTAGAGTATGATTTTCGTTCGCCGAGAGAGGACTTTACATTTCAATTGCCTACCTACTCCAAGGTAGCATATTTTGGGAAGATTGATTCTTCGCTGGATTTCAGTGCTGATGTTGTTGCTATTGTTGATGCTGGTTCCCAAATAAACGAAGAATTTTACTATTTCGAAATTATGGTTTCCAACAGTAGCGTGGTTGCCAAGGCGCGTATGCGCTGACTCTTTGCTCGATGACAGCAGGTACTTCGTTTTGTCCTCATTCACCATTAAACCCATCTTTACCGCTTCTTTTTCCAGTTTGGAGTAAGCAGAACTAACATCGCGGGTGTTCAGGCCGATGATATCAATGTCATCAGCATATGCCAGTAATTGCACGCTTTTATAGTATATTGTTCCAGTGCGGTTAAGTTTTGCAGCTAGTATAATTTTCTCCAGCATCAAATTAAAGAAATCGCACGATAGGGGGTCACCCTGTCTAAAACCTCGTTTAGTTTCGAACGGCTCGGAGAGGTCCTTCCCAATTCCGACTGAGCTGATGGTGTTGCTCAACGTCATTTTGCACAGCCGTATAAGTTTTGCGGCGAAACCAAATTCAGACATAGCGGCATATAGGCAGCTCCTTTTCGTGCTGTCGAAGGCGGCTTTAAAGTCGACGAAGAGGTGATGTGTGTCGATTCTCTTTTCACGGGTTTTTTTCAAGATTTGGCGCATTGTGAAAATCTGGTCGATGGTAGATTTACCAGGTCTGAAGCCGCACTGATAAGGTCCAATCAGCCGGTTCACGGTGGGCTTCAATCTTTCGCACAATACACTTGAAAGGACCATATATGCGATATTAAGAAGGCTGATTCCACGATAGATGGTGCATTTTGCAGTATCCCCCTTCTTGTGGACTGAACAAAGGACACTTAGATTCCAACCGTCGGGCACACACTCGTCCGCCCATATTTTGCTAAGAAGATGTTGCATGCGCCATACCAACTCCTCGCCGCCGTACTTGAATAGCTCCGCAGGCAATCCATCGGCGCCCACGGATTTGTTGTTTTTCAATTTGGTTATTGCTATTCTAACTTCGTCATAATCGGGCGGGGGACATATATTCCATCATCATCGATTGCGGGATCGGTTTCTTCATCTCTGCGCGGTGAATTGCTGCCACCATTTAGGAGAGCAGAAAACTGAAACAGCTGGGCGATTTAATTGCAACTCCTGTATACGACCTCTCAAAGCATCCACCTCGGCTTCGATTTTTTCATCAAACCGCGTTATTTTCTCGTCCATACGCGCTTCGAGTTGTTCTGTTATGCGTGCTTCTTGGTCTTTCAGTTGTGTTTCCATCTTTGATGTAAACTGTGTCGACATTTCTGAAATACGCGTTTGTTGTGCTTCAATCTTTGATGTTATGTGTGACTCCTGCGAATCCAGTTGGGATGACATTTGTCTTTCCTGGGCTTCAATCTTGGATGTTATACGGTTCTCCTGGGATTCTAGTTGTGTTTCTATCTTGGATGTTATACGTGTCTCCTGGATTCTAGCTGAGATGCCATTGTCGATGTTTGAGCAGATATCGCAGACAAAATCATGTTCAAGTCTGTGCTCGTATCTGTCTGCGATGTTTCCTTTTTCTCTTCAATTTTTTTTCTTGTCTCGTCCCCATCAGGATGAAAGACATCATCATCCACATTACATCCTTGCGACTCCATAGCGTCTCATAGTCGTGCCTGGAGTTAGAGTTTATTGCCGGTTGTATTCAATCCACGGCTCTCCAACTCCTTCTTCAGTTTCTGGATCCTCAATTCACTCAACTTTGCCATGTCCAAGTTGTATTCGCAATCTTCGGAATTTATTAAACACTTCCTCTTCTGAACCAATTGGAACGAATTTAGTGAAACTCCGCTTATTTTACACCTTCTACTAACGTTCGTATTGCTAAACTGTTGAATAAATAACTCCAATATTCAATAATGCAAAGTGGCCTTTATTAAAGTACTTCACAATAACACTGATACTTCACAACCAATAGCTTGCTTAAATCAAACTGAACTTACTTACTCAGCTTTTGCCTTTTTATACTTTCTGCTGTGTCGTTCGCATACTTGTAGGCGTTTCTTCTTCTAGAATTTACTACTTGTTTACCAGCTATAAACTCACCAGCTATAAACTACAGATGCGCGTTTATAGCTTCCGATGATTGCCTACTTTTGTGCGTATCTGAGATATATGCATGTGTTTGTGCATATCTCTCCGCTTCTTGTATGTACATATGTGTAGACATAAGGATTGATTTGTTTATGTAGATACAAGTGACTGCTTAGTATCGGCTTAGAGATGATAGTATCCCTTAGTGTTGCTAATATTCGTCACAATATCAACGTTCGAAACAAAAAGTAGCACTTTCAAAATTTCCCACACAGCTCAAAGTAGCTCAATGAGTTCAAAGAGTTCCAGGAGTATAGTGGTGTTAGGCACGCAAAGTACTTGAAAACTAAGTAGCTTGGCATGAGAAATATTTCAACTGGAACTAAGGCAGGAATACTTCTCGAAAGTGGTAACTTCATAAATGAATAACGAATCGTGATTGAACAAATTTATTTTTATATTCAGATTTTGAAGCAAATGTAAAAAACATTTGATTTCGGAAGAAGTGTTTCGTGTTTTATTCCCGTAGGTACAGAACTCCATAAACTTTAATAACAACACTGTAAACTAATTTCTAGTACCTCATTAAATGTAATCTGTTTCCGTTATTGCCGCCTGGGGCTAGCTTAGATTCAGTAAATGTCAGTTTTTTCAAAAATCACAATTACTGGATCTAGGCTCTGGCATGAAATTTCAACGTTTAGGGGAAAAAGTAAGCATCTCTAAAAATAGCATTACCAAAACTGTTTAATTTCATTTGTGATTTACTGAGTTTGCCACGACTACACAAGAACCCAAATTTTTGAGCCGTTTCTTACTGAAACCTAACTGCGCTATACATGTTATTTCATTGCAATTAACAACTAACCTAATGCTGGAACTAAAAGCTTTGGCGGCAAAACTGGGTTCAAAAGGTACAGTTAGTGAAAGACATAGATTTATCCTATAAATGTGAAAATATAATACCTAAAAGTACACTTTGTTTGTGCAGTTGGAATTGAGGCAAATTCTCCTATTCGCTATGATTAGTCAAATTTTGTATAGGAAATCATGGAAACATCTTAAAATTGCCGAATTGCTTGTATCACAATAAAATAAAACTAAAAGTTTGTTCTTTTTTTGAGATTTGGTCCTTTTTTTCGATGAGTTTTGGTCCCAAATGAAAACATGGTGTGGCAACCGTGGTAGGGACTAAGAGTATGTTTCCCTGATCTACTTGTGTGCTAGTGTCGGAAAAAGTGGGAGAAGAAGAAGGGGGCAGGGGCTGATGCTCGACATTGCTACCTACTCTACTACGGAGATTTTAGTTGTGAGTAGGAGCGGCCGTATGAGCTGGTGACGCCGTGGGGTGCGAGCAACAGCTGGTACTTGTTATGGCTTGCTGAGCAGCAGGGCTGTTAGAAGGTAGTGGGGGCGCCAAAGCGTAGACTACGGGATGCCATTGGGCGTGAACAGCAAGGTGTCACAAAAGATTTGTAAAGTTACGAGGACGACGGGTTTTGGGGTCTAGCCCAGAACATCTCGTCCAGTGTAACCATCCCTTACACGTGATACACTGACAAGAATGTGACCGTCCTAAAAAGATTCTTTGCCGGAAAATGCAGCAAAACAATTTCTCTGGACCAGAATCAGGTACAGGTCCCGGGTTCGATACTTTCCCGGAGCAGAAGATTATGGCGCAGTTCCGCTGCAAGGATCTGCTGGAAGGATGACAATCATCATTTGTACAAGGATCATTTGGGGACCCTCTCAGGTTATCAACTCATTTAGTCCCTTTTTTACTATATTCCAAAAATAAAATGCATTGGACAGAAAAAAAATTGTCAACAAATAACTTGATAAGCAGCCTAACATTAATAGCCCATATATTTTATTATCTCCTTGGGGATGGGGCCGCGGGTTTACTTCATTATTTTATGTCGTATATTTGATTGTAACATGATGTAGGCAGGGTGCATTTATTTTGATTTTTACCGATGGCCAAAAAGGCAAAACTTTATCCAGAAAAAAATTTCGATTATGCAACAAGAAAGAAAAGTCTAAGTTCGGGTGAAACCAAACATTACATACCCAGCTGTACACTTGAAATACAGTTGCTGTTTGTTTTGTGAGCTTAATAGTGTTACAAGGCTGCGCAATAATACATATATAACCCAATAGAATATCTGCTATCTCGAGCGTCTACGTGATTCCAAAACGACCTCCACTTGGACCGTTATGTAGTTCACTGAGAACGTCGGTAATAATTTTCCTTGGAACAACTATCAGTTTCCTCTTATCTTTCCCCTTAGTTTCCTCTCTATATGGTCTTTCGTTTCTTTCGAGCCCTTGCATAACATGGG
Source organism: Eurosta solidaginis (assembly GCF_040869045.1). NCBI lineage: Eukaryota > Metazoa > Arthropoda > Insecta > Diptera > Tephritidae > Eurosta > Eurosta solidaginis. Next base: position 42,717,692 of record NC_090322.1, read on the forward strand.
ACAGATCTGTATCTTCTAGCTGACACTTCCTTAGCTGTTCCTAGTCCCATTTATCTGTACATGTAATAGTCAATAGCCGGACATCTATAATGCCTTTTTTAGCCTCGGCCTTTGAACAGTGCTTGCCTTCCAAACTACAAGGTCTTCGTAACATTGCGTCAGCATTTCTATGGGTAGGACCTTTTTGATGCTCAATGGAAAAGTCATAGCTTTGTAGTCGCTCGATCCACCGTGCCAATTGTCCTTCTGGATTACGGAACTGCAGGAGCCACTTCAATGCTGCGTGATCTGTCCTGACGCGGAATCGCTGGCCGTAGAGGTACTTGTGAAAATGTTTAATGCCCTCTACCAATGCCAACAGCTCTCTCCGTGTAACGCAATAGTTCCTCTCTGGTTTTCCCATGGAACGGCTGTAATATGCAACTGCCTTCTCCTGTCCATCGACCAGTTGTGATAAAACGCCTCCTATGGCATATCCACTTGCATCTGTATCCAGAATAAATGTTGCTCCTGGAATCGCATATGCCAACGTTGGGGCAGTGCACAAACGCTCCTTCAATGTTTGGAAAGTCACTTCTTGCTCCTTCTTCCATTCAAAAGCTATATTTTTTCTTATAAGCTGATGAAGGCTATGGGCTACGCTGGAAAAGTTTGATACAACCGGCGGTAATATGTGCATAGCCCAAGGAAACTTCTTAGTTCATGCAAGTTCTGTGGTCATGGCCAATCACCTACAGCTTCTATTTTTTCATTCGCAGTGCAGATGCCCTCTGTCGTTACCTTGTGACTCAAATAATTTCTTCCTTTTTAAATAGCGAACACTTTTTGGGACTTAGTTTTAGACCAGCGCCAGCTATTCTCTGGAAAACTTCCTCTTCGTTTTTAAGATGTTCATCAAAGTTCTTACCTAATACGATGATGTCGTCCAGGTACACCAAGCATGTTTTCCAATGTAGTCCTCTCAGTACCTGATCCATGAGTCTCTCGAAAGTAGCTGGTGCATTACAAAGTCCAAAGGGCATTACTGTAAATTGCGAAAAGACCATCACCGACACTGAAGGCTGTTTTCTCTCTGCCTTCCTCCTTTACTTCCACTTGCCAGTAGCCGCTTTTTAATTCCAGTGTGGAAAACCATTTCGTACCAGATAGTGAGTCCAGAGTATCGTCAATTCTTAGCAATGGGTAGCTATCCTCTTTAGTAACATCGTTCAACTTTCGATAGTCCTCGCAAAACCTAATTTTTCCATACTTCTTCTTCACAAGTACCACAGGTGAGCTCCATGGACTAGCTTATGGTTCGATGACGCCCCTATCGCTCATTTCTTGTACGATTTGACTCACAACTTCCCGCTTCGCCATTGGAACACTACGAGGAGCTTGACGGATCGGCCTCACATCTCCAGTGTCAATTTGATGTTTCACAACATTGGTGCGGCCTGGTTTGGAGCCATCTTGGTCAAATATGTTGGCGTACTTTAGGAGCAGTTGTTTTGCCTTACTCTGATAGGCTTCCTCTAGTCCCTCCGTCCATGCCGTGATGTCATTTGAAAGATCAGTATAACTAGATGAAACGTGTTCCTGGAGCAGTTAATAACTATTTCAGCCTCTTGGCATCTTTCCAAAATAGCTCCTTTGGTCAGATTGAGTGGTGACTTGAACACATTGAGTACTCTTAACGGAATACGTCCACCATTTTGTCATAGCCAGGGTTTTTCCTACAAGTATGTTCGGTGTTGATTTTTTTGCTGCTTCGACAACCCACAATTTGTTTGTTCCACAATCTCCATCAACCTTTGCCCAGATGACTGCTTTTAATTTGGTGGTATTTGCTGACTCTCTTCCACCAGCACTCGCTTACTGCTGTAGCCTCTCTCGTAGCCGAAATTAAGTGGAACATCCATGTTCTTATATCTCATAGTCTTGCTTTTCATGTCGAGCTTGATGCCTTGGTCGATTAAGAAGTCCACTCCAATTATAATTTCATCAACAGTTTCTGCCACTATAAAATTATGTAGTACCGTGACTTTCCCAATTGCTACTTCACATGCTACTTCTCCAATTACCTGGGTGTCCTCTCCCGTGGCTGTACGTAAATTTGCTCCAAGCAATGTTCTTATCTTCTTGTTAACTAAATCTGATTGAATGATGGAATGAGATTCACCCGTATCTACAGTCAGTAAACGTTCCTTTCCATCCACTTGTCCTCCGACAGTAAGATTGCCTGACCTTCGTCCAATTTGCGAGATACAGATTATGGGGCATTCAATTGAGGGAGCCAGCTGTCGCCCCTGGCGGCTGACTAGCTTTAGTTTAACGATTGAGTGGATTTGGAGATTTGCTCATCTCCTTCAGCTCTATGTTTACGGCCACCCACATTGCTGGAACTGTTAGGATTGGTACTGCAATAACGCGCAATGTGCCCTGGCTTTCAACATTTAAAGCATTTGACGGCACCATCGTTTTTCTGCTGCGTTCCTTTTAATGCTTCCAAAATTGTGTCTACCCAGTCTGGCCTTTACACTTCCACGCGACGAGCTTTATATGCGGGCTTATTCAAAAGTGGGGCAGTTTCCTGAGTTAGTGTATGGAATACTGTTTCAGCAAATGTTTGCTTTGGGCTTGCGTATGTATCTCGCTTTGTTTCGACGTCCCGTATGCCATTTATAAACTCTGAATCTCTACCCTTTCAGTGTATTCCACAGGTGCATCCGCATTTGCAAGATGAGCCAATCTTTCAATGTCTGAAGCAAACTCTTGCAAAGTCTCGTTAGATTTTTGGTAGCGGTTTTGCAATTCTATTTGGTACATTTATTTCCTGTGTTCGCTTCCGTATCACCTTTCTGGAGCGCCCATCAATGTTTCGTAATTGTTTCGTTCTCCCTCTGGAATGGTCTGTAAGATTTCCGCTGGAGGTCCTTTCAACGCGACGAACAGCGCAGCAACCTTATCTTCAGTATTCCAGTTGTTAACTACTGACTTCTTCTCAAATTGAAGCTTAAATACCTGGAATGGAACAGAGCCGTCAAAAGATGGAGTTTTTACCTTCTTATTGCTTGCTGAAACTTACTTACTTACTTAATTGGCCCTTAACCGTCTAAACGGTTATGGCCGTCCAACAAGGCGCGCAAGTCGCTCCTTCGCTCCGCCAACCGGCGCCAATTGGTCACACCAAGAGAGTTTAAATCGTTTTCCACCTGGTCCTTCCAACGGAGTGGGGGCCACCCTCTACCTTTGCTTCCATAGGCGGGTTACGATAGAAACACTTTATTGGCCGGAGCATCAACTTTCATTCGCATAACTTGGCCTAGCCAGCGCAGCCGCTGCGTTTTAATTCGCTGGACTATGTTGATGTCTGCGTATAGCTCGTACAGCTCATCGTCAAATCTTCTTCGGTGCTCGCCGTCGCCAACGCGTAGACGTCTATAAATCTTTCGAAGAACTTTTCTCTCAAACACTCGCTTCATCTGCTGATGTCATGGTCCATGCTTCTGCCCCATATAGCAGGACGGGTACGATAAGTGACTTGTAGAGTATGATTTTCGTTCGCCGAGAGAGGACTTTACTTTTCAATTGCCTACCTACTCCAAAGTAGCATATTTTGGGAAGATTGATTCTTCGCTGGATTTCAGTGCTGATGTTGTTGCTATTGTTGATGCTGGTTCCCAAATAAACGAAGTCTTTTACTATTTCGAAATTATGGCTTCCAACAGTAGCGTGGTTGCCAAGGCGCGTATGCGCTGACTCTTTGCTCGATGACAGCAGGTACTTCGTTTTGTCCTCATTCACCATTAAACCCATCTTTACCGCTTCTTTTTCCAGTTTGGAGTAAGCAGAACTAACATCGCGGGTGTTCAGGCCGATGATATCAATGTCATCAGCATATGCCAGTAATTGCACGCTTTTATAGTATATTGTTCCAGAGCGGTTAAGTTTTGCAGCTAGTATAATTTTCTCCAGCATCAAATTAAAGAAATCGCACGATAGGGGGTCACCCTGTCTAAAACCTCGTTTAGTTTCGAACGGCTCGGAGAGGTCTTTCCCAATTCTGACTGAGCTGATGGTGTTGCTCAACGTCATTTTGCACAGCCGTATAAGTATTGCGGCGAAACCAAATTCAGACATAGCGGCATATAGGCAGCTCCTTTTCGTGCTGTCGAAGGCGGCTTTAAAGTCGACGAAGAGGTGATGTGTGTCGATTCTCTTTTCACGGGTTTTTTTCAAGATTTGGCGCATTGTGAAAATCTGGTCGATGGTAGATTTACCAGGTCTGAAGCCGCACTGATAAGGTCCAATCAGCCGGTTCACGGTGGGCTTCAATCTTTCGCACAATACACTTGAAAGGACCATATATGCGATATTAAGAAGGCTGATTCCACGATAGATGGTGCATTTTGCAGTATCCCCCTTCTTGTGGACTGGACAAAGGACACTTAGATTCCAACCGTCGGGCACACACTCGTCCGCCCATATTTTGCTAAGAAGATGTTGCATGCGCCATACCAACTCCTCGCCGCCGTACTTGAATAGCTCCGCAGGCAATCCATCGGCGCCCACGGATTTGTTGTTTTTCAATTTGGTTATTGCTATTCTAACTTCGTCATAATCGGGCGGGGGACATATATTCCATCATCATCGATTGCGGGATCGGTTTCTTCATCTCTGCGCGGTGAATTGCTGCCACCATTTAGGAGAGCAGAAAACTGAAACAGCTGGGCGATTTAATTGCAACTCCTATATACGACCTCTCAAAGCATCCACCTCGGCTTCGATTTTTTCATCAAACTGCGTTATTTTCTCGTCCATACGGGCTTCGAGTTGTTCTGTTATGCGTGCCTCTTGGTCTTTCAGTTGTGCTTCCATCTTTGATGTAATCTGTGTCGACATTTCTGAAATACGCGTTTGTGTTGCTTCAATCTTTGATGTTATGTGTGACTCCTGCGAATCCAGTTGGGATGACATTTGTCTTTCCTGGGCTTCAATCTTGGATGTTATACGGTTCTCCTGGGATTCTAGTTGTGTTTCTATCTTGGATGTTATACGTGTCTCCTGGATTCTAGCTGAGATGCCATTGTCGATGTTTGAGCAGATATCGCAGACAAAATCATGTTCAAGCCTGTGCTCGTATCTGTCTGCGATGTTTCCTTTTTCTCTTCAATTTTTTTTCTTGTCTCGTCCCCATCAGGATGAAAGACATCATCATCCACATTAATTCCTTGCGACTCCATAGCGTCTCATAGTCGTGCCTGAAGTTAGAGTTTATTGCCGGTTGTATTCAATCCACGGCTCTCCAACTCCTTCTTCAGTTTCTGGATCCTCAATTCACTCAACTTTGCCATGTCCAAGTTGTATTCGCAATCTTCGGAATTTATTCAACACTTCCTCTTCTGAACCCATTGGAACGAATTTAGTGAAACTCCGCTTATTTTACACCTTCTACTAACGTTCGTATTGCTAAACTGTTGAATAAATAACTCCAATATTCAATAATGCAAAGTGGCCTTTATTAAAGTACTTCACAATAATACTGATACTTCACAACCAATAGCTTGCTTAAATCAAACTGAACTTACTTACTCAGCTTTTGCCTTTTTATACTTTCTGCTGTGTCGTTCGCATACTTGTAGGCGTTTCTTCTTCTAGAATTTACTACTTGTTTACCAGCTATAAACTCACCAGCTATAAACTACAGATGCGCGTTTATAGCTTCCGATGATTGCCTACTTTTGTGCGTATCTGAGATATATGCATGTGTTTGTGCATATCTCTCCGCTTCTTGTATGTACATATGTGTAGACATAAGGATTGATTTGTTTATGTAGATACAAGTGACTGCTTAGTATCGGCTTAGAGATGATAGTATCCCTTAGTGTTGCTAATATTCGTCACAATATCAACGTTCGAAACAAAAAGTAGCACTTTCAAAATTTCCCACACAGCTCAAAGTAGCTCAATGAGTTCAAAGAGTTCCAGGAGTATAGTGGTGTTAGGCACGCAAAGTACTTGAAAACTAAGTAGCTTGGCATGAGAAATATTTCAACTGGAACTAAGGCAGGAATACTTCTCGAAAGTGGTAACTTCATAAATGAATAACGAATCGTGATTGAACAAATTTATTTTTATATTCAGATTTTGAAGCAAATGTAAAAAACATTTGATTTCGGAAGAAGTGTTTCGTGTTTTATTCCCGTAGGTACAGAACTCCATAAACTTTAATAACAACACTGTAAACTAATTTCTAGTACCTCATTAAATGTAATCTGTTTCCGTTATTGCCGCCTGGGGCTAGCTTAGATTCAGTAAATGTCAGTTTTTTCAAAAATCACAATTACTGGATCTAGGCTCTGGCATGAAATTTCAACGTTTAGGGGAAAAAGTAAGCATCTCTAAAAATAGCATTACCAAAACTGTTTAATTTCATTTGTGATTTACTGAGTTTGCCACGACTACACAAGAACCCAAATTTTTGAGCCGTTTCTTACTGAAACCTAACTGCGCTATACATGTTATTTCATTGCAATTAACAACTAACCTAATGCTGGAACTAAAAGCTTTGGCGGCAAAACTGGGTTCAAAAGGTACAGTTAGTGAAAGACATAGATTTATCCTATAAATGTGAAAAGATAATACCTAAAAGTACACTTTGTTTGTGCAGTTGGAATTGAGGCAAATTCTCCTATTCGCTATGATTAGTCAAATTTTGTATAGGAAATCATGGAAACATCTTAAAATTGCCGAATTGCTTGTATCACAATAAAATAAAACAAAAAGTTTGTTCTTTTTTTGAGATTTGGTCCTTTTTTTCGATGAGTTTTGGTCCCAAATGAAAACATGGTGTGGCAACCGTGGTAGGGACTAAGAGTATGTTTACCTGATCTACTTGTGTGCTAGTGTCGGAAAAAGTGGGAGAAGAAGAAGGGGGCAGGGGCTGATGCTCGGCATTGCTACCTACTCTACTACGGAGATTTTAGTTGTGAGTAGGAGCGGCCGTATGAGCTGGTGACGCCGTGGGGTGCGAGCAACAGCTGGTACTTGTTATGGCTTGCAGAGCAGCAGGGCTGTTAGAGGGTAGTGGGGGCGCCAAAGCGCAGACTACGGGATGCCATTGGGCGTGAACAGCAAGGTGTCACAAAAGATTTGTAAAGTTACGAGGACGACGGGTTTTGGGGTCTAGCCCAGAACATCTCGTCCAGTGTAACCATCCCTTACACGTGATACACTGACAAGAATGTGACCGTCCTAAAAAGATTCTTTGCCGGAAAATGCAGCAAAACAATTTCTCTGGACCAGAATCAGGTACAGGTCCCGGGTTCGATACTTTCCCGGAGCAGAAGAATATGGCGCAGTTCCGCTGCAAGGATCTGCTGGAAGGATGACAATCATCATTTGTACAAGGATCATTTGGGGACCCTCTCAGGTTATCAACTCATTTAGTCCCTTTTTTACTATATTCCAAAAATAAAATACATTGGACATAAAAAAAATTGTCAACAAATAACTTGATAAGCAGCCTAACATTAATAGCCCATATATTTTATTATCTCCTTGGGGACGAGGCCGCGGGTTTACTTCATTATTTTATGTCGTATATTTGATTGTAACATGATGTAGGCAGGGTGCATTTATTTTGATTTTTACCGATGGCCAAAAAGGCAAAACTTTATCCAGAAAAAAATTTCGATTATGCAACAAGTTAGAAAAGTCTAAGTTCGGGTGAAACCAAACATTACATACCCAGCTGTACACTTGAAATACAGTTGTTGTTTGTTTTGTGAGCTTAATAGTGTTACAAGGCTGCGCAATAATACATATACATATGGTTCTATTCTGTATTCTGAACTAATTTTTCTTCGAGTTATGGCACCTGAAACATGGAAAATTGCTTAGTCATAAAAGGGGCGGTACCAGGCCCTTTTTTAAAATTTGAAGTTTTTCCTATTTATTGTTATAAATCCACGTTACGATAGGTTTAACGATTTTTGATGTATGATTAATAATATTTGTAAAATAGATTTTATCACAAGTGGGCGGTGCCACGCCTATTTAAAATTTTTTTTTTTTAAATTTGTATCAAAAGCCTCAATATCAGTCCACACGTCAAATTCCAACATCCTAGGTTTTTTGTGTTTTCCAAAATGTTATATATATAAAAGTGGGCGTGGTTATCATCCTATTTAGCGTATTTTCAGTACCAATATATTCTGGATCCAGATAGGGTTGAAGATATCTCAATACATTGAGCTTCAGCCAGCAATATTCGAAGCCTTTGGAGAGATATCAGAAGGGGAAAACGACAAAACATCAGCACAAGCTTTTTAGTTTCAAGATGTTATCTCTAGCGTGCAAACGTTGCTCTTGTTGTAGTAGCGATAAGGACACTCCCCGATGTTGATGGTCCTTTGCCGGATGCAGATCCGGTATAATCCGGTCATGAATTTCAAAGTAGTAGGGGCAAAATTTTTGGTATTATTTTGCCATTTTTTACTCGTAGTAGTGCAATGTGCGGAGAAAACCCAAATTCGATATATCTTCACATTGGAAAAAAGGAGATGAAGGAAAAGAGAATGTAAAACAGAGGAAATGGAAAGATATAGGAAGTTAGCAGGAAGGCGGAAAAGTCAAGAGAACAAGAGGGAGAATATTTGGGAAGGTCCATCCGAGGTACTCATATGTATCTCCATGACATTGTTCCGAATCATCAGTCATCTCATTGACGTCAACGATCTGTTGCCGTATTCCTTAGTTGTGGACAATATGATACTCTGAAGATCCAGCCATTCCGTTCCGTTGACAAGAACTTTGTCATTTCCTCATTACATTTTCACTTACAACTTTAATTATTACAAATGAAAAACTGGTTTTGTAACTACCAATGTTTTGGCAAAAATTTTGACTATTTTTCATACTTTTGTATTACACTAAGGAAGAGTGACCATGTCCTACAAATAATCGGTAACTGAGACAGCATCGCATTTCAAATGTTTCCCAAATAGTTCTCTAATCGAAATCTAACTCTCGAATCTAGTTTTCGATTAGAGATGCACTACAGAACTAAAGTTAGATACTGTGTATGCTGGGATGGTTGAAGCGTGCTCCGCCACACACATTGAAGGTCTTGGGTTAAAGTCCCTCGCACAGCAACATCAACCACTTTCAATTGGAAAACAAGTTCTTCCAAGCGGGATTGCCCCTAAACAGTGGTTTTGTAAACACCTGAGTGTATTTCTGTCAGCATTATACATTTAGGTCCCGTCCCCCCAATTTGTAGGAAAAACTAAAAAGAAGCACAACGCAAATTGGAAGCGAAGTTAAGGTTTAAATTTCCTTGGAGGTAAAACTCGCCAAGTATTTTTTTTAACTGTGACACCGCTTTCCGAGGGTTTTCCAAAAAGCCGTGCGATATCCTGCGACACCTATCGCCAAAGTAAAATCCTATTTTGGTAAAATATCGCCTCTTTAAAGGCCCTGGAAAACTTGCCATATTCATAACGCCCAATTTGTAACCATATTTTCACCTAATCATAGATAACTGTATATTGGCATCGCTTATTGATGTCTTAACCTAAAAAATATCATAACTTGATAAAATAGAAAATACGAAAAATGCAATCCCCAAAACATGAATAAATTCGCCAACGCAAAAATTTATAGATTATGGATATGGCGGAAAACCAAAAACTAATTGATTTTCTATGGTTCGTTATGACTAAGGCGTTATTCAATGGCTTCAATAACCGATTAGATTGACTTCCATATAATTCGTTGGATCAGCTGTTTTACAAGGAGTTTGCCAGCGCCCTAAAGTAGTTATACCGCAATTTCGTTTCCAACTCATGATCTATTCCCACACGAGGGAACTATATATGGCGTATAGTATATCAACCGTTCCACCTAAACAGCTTCATCGCTTCGATTTGAATGAAATTTGGTGAAATTATATAGTAGTGTTAATTTCACTTAAGTTCGCTCCTAAATTTTGGATGGTTACGGAGATATAAGCGTCTGAATTCAACATTTTTTTTGTGGAAGCCTTTTTTCTATAAATCAAAAGTCGTGTAATTGGCTGTCTAAGAAGAAATGAATAAAACTGTTTCTAAAATATTTTTTCCATTCTTTTCGAATATAAATATAAAAAAAAATTTTAGAAAGATTTTAGTAAAAGTTTTATTAAAAATTTTTTTTTTTTTGTAATTTTTTTCAAAGAGGGACATTTTTCATATATTTATTTTTAAATAAAAACTTGATATTTTTCCTTTAAAACGATACCTATTTTATTTTGGCACGCGAAAATTTCTTTAATACAATAATATTTAAAATGTCCTTAAAATCAGTTCTTGAAGATTTTTCTATACGTTTATCTTCAAATAAAATTAAAAATATGTAAAAAGAAATATGAAAAAATAAGAAAAAAAAATGTTTTTAATAAAATTTTTACTAAAATTTATCTAAAAATTTGTTTATATTTATATTCGAAAAGAATGGAAAAAATACTTTAGAAATCGTTTTATTCATTTCTTTTTAGAAGGCCAATTACACGACTTATGATTTATAGAAATAAGGCTTCCCCAAAAAAAAATTGAGAATTCAGACGCTTATATCTCCGTAACCATCCAAAATTTAGGAGCCAACTTAAGTGAAATTAACACTACTATATAATTTCACCAAATTTCATTCAAATCGAAGCGATGAAGCTTTTTAAGTAGAACAGTTGATATACTTTACCCCATATATAGTTGTACTCAAAGTTTTGTCTCACAATTTAATTAATTTACATGCGTCACACTTTCATAGCAAACAATAAAAAATATTTATTTATTCGCAGTTATAACAATTTATTTTTACATGCTACATAAATAAAAATATAATAATTTGGACTGCTGAGTGGAATATCACTATATCTCAACTGCTGTTTCGAAAACGTCCTATCGCAAAATGTTTCGAAATTCGGCGCTCAGTCGAGTTAGGGTGATATTCCACTAAACAGTCAGTTTTTAAAAGCACCTTTCAGTCACATCCAGGTTGTTATAAATTTTCGAACTTTTGGATTTGATACATTTGTATATAAAGCCGGATAATCGGGGTCACTACAAAAACCTTGTGCTACCGCACAAAGTCGTCCATTCACAACGCCTGCTGCTCCAGAATCTCCAAAACCCATATCTTCTGAACTACGTCCAGCATACATGATTGTTTCTGCAAAATATTGCTGTAGTTCGGTATGTGTCGCATATGCATTCCTACATAGTTGTGTGTCTGCTATTTGCACGGACTTAGTTTTCAGAAGAGGATAACTAGTTTCACTGTTTGCATCTGCCATTCCCCATCCACTAATTTGCATTGTTAAGCGCGGTTCTAATGGTACATCGCAAAGTGGTATTATGTCTACTGCACGATTCAAATCAAAGGGTGTATCCACTTTAACAATAGCTATATCCATAGATTTTGTTTGTGGATCATAATCGCAATCATAATGTATATCATCCACATAGCGTTGTTGTCCTCCTCCACTGTTCATTTCAAGTAAATCGGTAACACCAACTAGAACGGCGAGATTCTGCCAAATTCTATTTTCTACGCAATGCGCAGCTGTAAGCACCGATTTAAAATTGACTATGGCACCAACGCAAAAATATCTGTAATTATCTAACAACGCTACAGAATGTGGGCTGCTCTCTATAGGTATATAATGGCCACCTATAATACGAAATTGCGCATTCGTATCTGTCCAAACGCAGCTCAGCAGAACATACAGCAGCCCGAAATTATTTCCTACATTCATTATAAGTACTCTAAAACTTGTTCTACCACTTTTTAAGTATACAGTACACCGAGATCAATTTTGCGGGCGCTATTTATACCTAAATGTGTCGTGTAAATAAAAGTAAGGTTCTAGGAATTTGAAATAAAAACAAGTAGGGAAGGCTAAGTTCGGGTGTAACCGAACATTACATACTCAGGTGAGAGCTTTGGAAACAAAATAAGGGAAAATCACCATTTAGCAAAATTAACCTAGAGTTACCCTAGAATGTGTTTGTATGACATGGATTTCAAATGGAAGTTATTATAGAGTATTTTAAAAAGGAGTGGGCCTTAGTTCTATAGGTGGACACCTTTTCGAGATATCGCAATAAGGGTGGACCAGGGGTGACTCTGGAATCTGTTTGTACGATATGGGTACCAAATTAATGGTATTAATGAGGGTTTTAAAAGGGAGTGGCCCTTAGTTGTATATGTGAAGGCGTTTCCGAGATATCGACCAAAATGTGGATCAGGGTGACCCAGAACATCATCTGTCCGGTACCGCTAATTTATTTATATATGTCATACCGCGAACAATATTCCTGCCAAGATTCCAAAGGCTTTTGATTTCGTCCTGGAGAACTTTTTCATTTTCTTCCACTTAATATGGTAGGTGTCACACCCATTTTACAAAGTTTTTCCTAAAGTTATATTTTGCGTGAATAAACCAATCCAATTACCATGTTTCACCTCTTTTTTCATATTTGGTACAGAATTATGGCATTTTTTTAATTTTTCGTAATTCTCGATATCGAAAAAGTGGGCGTGGTCATAGTCGGATTTCGGCTATTTTTTATACCAAGATAAAGTGAGTTCAGATAAGTACGTGAACTAAGTTCAGTAAAGATATGCCAATTTTTGCTCTATTTATCGTGTTAACGGCCATGCGGAACGACAGACGGACGAATGTGTATAAAAACTGGGCGTGGCTTCAACCGATTTCGCCCATTTTCACAGAAAACAGTTAGCGTCATAAAATGTATGCCCCTACCAAATTTCAAAAGGATTGGTAAATTTTTGTTCGACTTATGGCCTTAAAAGTATTCTAGACGAATTAAATGAAAGGGGGGGGGGGGAGCCACGCCCATTTTGAAACTTTCTTTTATTTTTGTATTTTGTTGCACCATATCATTCCTGGGGTTGAATGTTGACATAATTTACTTATATACTGTGAAGATATTAAATTTTTTGTTAAAATTTGACTTAAAAAAAATTTTTTTAAAAGTGGGCGTGTTCGTCATTTGATTTTGCTAATTTTTACTTAGCACACATACAGTAATGCGAGTAATGTGCCTGCCAAATTTTATAATGATATCTTCAACGACTGCGAAATTACAGCTTTCAAAACTTTTAAATTACCTTCTTTTAAAAGTGGACGGTGCCACGCCCATTGTCCAAAATTTTCCTAATTTTCTATTTTGCGTCATAGGTTCAACTTACCTACCAAGCTTCATCGCTTTATCCGTCTTTGGTAATGAATTATCGCACTTTTTTGGTTTTTGGAAATCTTAGATATCGAAAAAGTGGGCGTGGTTGTAGTCCGATTCCCTTCATTTTAAATAACGACCTGAGATGAGCGCCCAGGAACCTACATACCAAATTTTATCAAGATACCTCAAAACTTACTCAAGTTATCGTGTTTACGGACGGACGGACAGACGGACGGACGGACATGGCTAAATGAATTTCTTTTTTCGCCCAGATCATTTTCATACATAGAAGTGTATATCTATCTCGATTAGTTTATGCCGTTACGGATTACCGTTATGCGAACAAAGTTAATATACTCTGTGAGCTCTGCTCAGCTGAGTATGAAAATACATCTAAATTTAAGTTAAAGCTATTCAAGGCTAATCTTGCTATACTCAGCTTGCTTTGCTCACAGAGTGTATTAACTTTGGTAACATAGCACTTGATCGTAACGGCATAAACGAATCGAGATAAATATAGACTTCCATATATCAAAATGCTGAGGATGAAAAAAGGAATTGATTTAGCCGACCGTCCATCCGTCCGTCTTCTGTTCATACGTCTGTCGGTCCACACGATAACTTGAGTAAATATTGAGAATAAAATATTGAAATTTGGTATATGGGTTCCTTGGCGCTCATCTCCCAGCGCTATTGAAAATGAGGGAAATCGGATGGTAACCACGACCACCTTTTACATATATAACATTTTAGTAAACAAACAAAACCTGATTATTTAGTAAATAATTCATCTAGAATGTTGAATTTTGATGTGTGGACTGATATTAGGACTCTTGATAAAAATAAAAATAAAAAATTGAAAGTGGACGGGATCGTTATAGACTACGCCCACTTTTATATAAAAGATTTTTAAAAGATAAGAATAATAAGATATATCTTAGCTAAAAAGCGAAAAATAGTTTTGTATCAATGATATTTCACTAACCAAGTTTTATTGTAAGAGGAAATTAGGAGACATTTGTTATAATGGGCAGTGCCACGCCCATAAATCAAGCATTAAAAAAACGTTTCGAGAGCCTAAAAAAAAAGTCCCTTGTAACAAAATTCGACAGAGTAAATTATTTGAAATGACGTGTACAATTCAAACTCATGCTGAGTATATAATAATCGGTGACCCCCAATCTTAGACGCCCTTACTTGTTTTTTGTTTATTATACTCAGCTGAGCAGAGCTCACAGGGTATATTAATTTTGTTCGCATAACGGTACCCCGTAACGGCATAAACTAATCGAGATAGACTTCTATATATCAAAATGATCTGGGCGAAAAAAGAAATTCATTTTGCCATATCCGTCCGTCCGTCTGTCCGTAAACACGAGGACTTGAGTAAATGTTGAGGTATCTTAATGAAATTTGGTATGTAGGTTCCTGGGCGCTCATCTCAGATTGCTATTTAAAATGAACGAAAAACCGAAAAACCGAAAAAGTGCGATAATTCATTACCAGAGACGGATAAAGCGATGGAACTTGGTAGGTGCGTTGAACTTATGAAAATTAGTAAAATTTTAGACAATGGGCGTGGCACCGCCCACTTTTAAAAGAAGGTAATTTAAAAGTGTTGCAGGCTCTAATTTGGCAGTCGTTGAAGATATTATGATGAAATTTGACAGGAACGTTACTTCTGTTACTATATGTGTGCCTAATAAAAATTAGCAAAATCGGATGACGAACACAAAAAAATTTGTTTAAAGTAAAATTTTAACAAAAAATTGAATATCTTACAGTATATAAGTAGATTATGTCAACATTCAACTCCAGTAATGATATGGTGCAACAAAATACAAAAATAAAAGAAAATTTCAAAATGGGCGTGGCTCCGCCCTTTTTCATATAATGTGTCTAGAATACTTTTAATGCCATAAGTCGAACAAAAGTTTACCAATCCTTGTGAGGGCATAGCTTCAATGATGATAAATGTTTTCTGTGAAAATGAGCGAAATCGGTTGAAGCCACGCCCAGTTTTTATACACAGTCGACCGTCTGTCCTTCCGCTCGGCCGTTCACACGATAACTTGAGCAAAAATTGACATATCCTTACTAAACTTAGTTCACGTACTTATCTGAACTCATTTTATCTTGGTAATAAAAATGGGCGAAATCCGCCTATGACCACGCCCAATTTTTCGACATCGAAAATTTCGAAAAATGGAAAAATGCCATAATTCTATACCAAATATGAAAAAAGGGATGAAAGATGGTGATTGGATTGGTTTTTTGAGGCAAAATATAACTTTAGAAAAAACTTTGTAAAATGGGTGTGACACCTACCGTATTAAGTAGAAGAGAAAGTGAAAAAGTTCTGCAGGGCAAAATCAAAAGCCCTTGGAATCATGGCAGGAATACTGTGGTTGGTATGATATATATAAATAAACAAGCAGACCCGGCAGACGTTGTTCTGCCCTAAATTTGGCCTATCTGCATACATTTTAAAAAGCTTTTTTCGTCTAACTCTGCCCTCGCCCTCTTAACTTTTTCTTAATCATTTTGTTCACTCCTCCCTCCGTCTTTTTCGCTTCATCTATCTGCATCTTCGTCTCATTCTATATATCACAGTCTATCTCATTTTTTCCAGTCCCAGTCCCACACCGAGTCTCAGTCTCAGTCCTAGTCCTAATCCCAGTCCCAGTCCGTCTCTGGTCTACTTCTCAGATAAAAGGATCGTAATTACTAATATAGACAATTTTAAGATCGCGGGTTCGAATCGAGCTCAAGGCCTAACAATAATTTTTTATCATTATTATTGTTATGATAAATTTTTTCTTAATTGAAAAATTTTTTTAAATTAGAATAGAAGAAAAAAAAAATTTTAGACAACTGCCAAAGCTCGTTGTATAGATCCATTTCGGGAACTGCTAAATTCCTTCATCGGCAACGTTTAGGCGCCGCTGCTATAACCATTCAGCCATCACAGCGGAATGGTTATAGCAGCGGCGCCTAAACGTTGCCGATGAAGGAAGTTAGCAGTTCCCGAAATGGATCTATACAACGAGCTTTGGCAGTTGTCTAAAATTTTTTCTTTCTTCTATTCTAATTTAAAAAATTCTTTCAATTAAGAAAAAA
Source organism: Eurosta solidaginis (assembly GCF_040869045.1). Lineage (NCBI taxonomy): Eukaryota > Metazoa > Arthropoda > Insecta > Diptera > Tephritidae > Eurosta > Eurosta solidaginis. Next base: position 42,734,038 of record NC_090322.1, read on the forward strand.
TTTATCATAACAATAATAATGATAAAAAATTATTGTTAGGCCTTGAGCTCGATTCGAATCCGCGATCTTAAAATCAGTAGGCCGATATAACAACAAAAATTGTATAGACAATTTTATATACCAAATTTCAGGCAAATCGAATAGGACATATGTAAATAGGTATATGGGTATTATTAACTCATGTCTCTATTTCGGCTTCGCATGCATATTTATCAGTTTTGCCAGGTTTATGCGACTAAATCAAATATCACAATGAAAATTACTTTAGAGCTCTCAGCAACAGCTTCCATTTGATATCCATATTACCCACATATTATATGGGTATCCGGGTCCACGCTTTGGCCTATATATCGAGACCCTAGTCACCCAGCGGTATAATATATTACTCTGTTCTAAATCACTGATCAACAGCTTTCATTTGTTATCCATGTTCTATAAACACATTCTAGGGGTACCAGGGTCCACGTTTGAACATAATCGACCGACGCAGCTCTTCAAACACCCGCGACCAACTAACACACATTTTAGCCTTTCCTTTAATATATATAGATTTTTATTTTTACACTGGAACAACTAAAGACTCTCTTGAATTAAAAAAATGTCTTAGTACTTCTAAATCGCGGGCCTCCTCAGAAACCCGGGGTCCGAGGTCCGGGCGTTATCCCCCCATCCCACGTCCTCTCAACGGGCTATGTGCTATGATGTGCTTTACTTGATATCATTCGCTATAATATTTTTTATTGGTATTTTGATTGCGACTATATACTGAGATATAACCTATCCTATATTTCAAGTTAGATCAAACTACACACGGGGAGTAAAACAAATTCAAAATCGGGTCAGTAGTTTAGGAGTCCATCACGGACAAACAATGTGTCATGTGATTTTTATAAATAAAGGTTAGCGGTACCCGACAGATGATGTTCTGGGTCACTCTGGTCCACAGTTTGGTCGATATCTCGAAAACGCCTTCACATATACAACTTAGGGCTTCTCCCTTTTAAAATACTTATTAAAACCTTTCATTTGATACCCATATCGTACAAACACATTGCTGAGGCGAATAAAAGAAGACTTTCTTTGAACGCGTGGTACAACAGTATTAAAATTTTATTTAAACAATAGTATACATATATGACATTGAAGAAGAATCTATTAAGTTATCAGCGACGTTAAAAACTTGTCTTTTCTTGCCTGTGTCTGATGTTGCCAAAATGCCCGCTATTTTGTCTTTAGTATGTATATCAACTGTCATGAATTTCACACAAGTTTATCCGTCATTCATAGCTTGTCACACACGATGAGGAGTTACCAGATCTTTCTCAACACTCTCCCCTGGTGTAACCTGACCAGGTTCCACCAACTCCTTTTCCTCAATAACGGCTAACTTGGTTGCCGGTCTCTCATATAGCCCGGTTATCGTTTGAACGGTCGCACTCCTTATCTGTTCATCGTTGCTGCTCAACCTACCACCAACCAACATTTATAACTTTGCTTTTAGGCCAGCAGTTGCGTGGACTGTTAGAGTCAACAATATAGACAATGTCCCCAGGCTCTATGGACTTCACATTCTCGAACCATTTCGATCGTCGTGTAATAACTGGAAGATATTCTTTAAGCCACCGCTTCCAAAAGGTATTTGCTAGTTGATGAGATGCCTGCCATCCCCTGCGAGGTGTGGAACCGTCAGCCAAGAGTTCCGACATAGGCTTGGCGCCGACTGGATCACCAAGGAGGAAGTGATACGGGGTAAGGGCTTCGTCTTCGTTATGAGTTATAGGCATGCATGTTAAAGACCGAGCATTAATTACCATTTCTGCCTCTGCTGCGCTGCCCCAATAGCTCGTCTTTTGTTACACACCCGTTTAGTACGTAATATAATGCGTTTTTCACAGAGCGGCCTTTCCCAAACACCACCCATGTGCGGCGATGCTGGTGGGATGAATTCCCAACTCATAGCCGGACCAGTAAACTCCTTGATGATCTTGTCTTTATCCATTAAAATGAATATGGTACGTAGCTCCTTTTCTGTTCCTTTAAAATTGTTACCGTTGTCACTATAAATCTCCACTGGATTACCTCATCGTGCTATAAAATTCCTTATTGCTATTATACAGGAATCAGTCGAGAGGCTGTGAGCGATTTCAATATGAACTGCCCTCGTCGTAAGGCACGTAAACAATACACCCCAACGCTTTTCTTGGCTTCTTCTAATGGATACCGCCAGTGGTCCAAAGTAGTGTACTCCAATATATGAGAAGGGTCGATTAAAGGCGGCAACCCTGGCCGTGGGCAAGGAACCCATTCTCGGAGGATGGGGTCGTGCTTTGTTGACCTTACACCGTTGACACTTGCGTTGTATCTTTCTAACAATAACTCCCAACGTGGCACCCAATACTGTTGACGAAGTTCATTCACGACTGTTTCGGTATTACCATGATGATATATTGCGTGAAAGTCAACAACGATAAGGCATGTTATTTGATGATATTTAGGGAGAATGACTACGTCGTATCCACCATTCGAAGGTAACAACGAGCTGATTCGTAAAACTTTGTGGTCATCTAAGTAAGGGGATAACTTGTAGAGTGAACTGGACTTTTCAACGTATCTATTATCCATCAGTGAAAATATCTCGTCATTGAATGCATCAGCCTGTACTAGCGTCCACAAATTTATTTGAGTAGATCGGAAGTCCTCCGTTCGTGGCGCGGTGTAACTTATATCTGATGTGGTGCATGTGGCGCGTTGTTTGACCCGGCTTAACCATATACGGGCACAACATACTACCGCTGCTGTTATTGCTAGAAGACGCCGCCAAGATGAGTAACGATTTGGTTCCAATGTAGTAAATGCGTTCAATGTTTTTGCATGGTGTACACCTATATACTCTGCTCGAAGTTCTTCCGTAGTGACGACCTTCAGTGGTGTAGTCGGTGTTGGCCAATCTTGCGTATCACAGCGCAAGAAGGATGATCCAGTACACCAGCGAGTATCTGAGCTGATGTCAGGAATCTTCTTCCACTTGGTTGCTTCGTCAGCAACATTGTCGTCTGTGGATATTCAGTGCCAATCAGAAAAGTGTGTGGTTTCCAGTATTTCGCTGACACGGTAGGCGACGCCCTGCTTATAGCGACGGTGATCGCTATTAATACACATTTAGCCTTTCCTTTAATATATATAGATTTTTATTTTTACACTGGAACAACTAAAGACTCTCTTGAATTAAAAAAATGTCTTAGTACTTCTAAATCGCGGGCCTCCTCAGAAACCCGGGGTCCGAGGTCCGGGCGTTATCCCCCCATCCCACGTCCTCTCAACGGGCTATGTGCTGCGATGTGCTTTACTTGATATCATTCGCTATAATATTTTTTATTGGTATTTTGATTGCGACTATATACTGTGATATAACCTATCCTATATTTCAAGTTAGATCAAACTACACACGGGGTGTAAAACAAATTCAAAATCGGGTCAGTAGTTTAGGAGTCCATCGCGGACAAACAATGTGTCATGTGATTTTTATAAATAAAGGTTAGCGGTACCCGACAGATGATGTTCTGGGTCACTCTGGTCCACACTTTGGTCGATATCTCGAAAACGCCTTCACATATACAACTTAGGGCTACTCCCTTTTAAAATACTTATTAAAACCTTTCATTTGATACCCATATCGTACAAACACATTGCTGAGGCGAATAAAAGAAGACTTTCTTTGAACGCGTGGTACAACAGTATTAAAATTTTATTTAAACAATAGTATACATATATGACATTGAAGAAGAATCTATTAAGTTATCAGCGACGTTAAAAACTTGTCTTTTCTTGCCTGTGTCTGATGTTGCCAAAATGCCCGCTATTTTGTCTTTAGTATGTATATCAACTGTCATGAATTTCACACAAGTTTATCCGTCATTCATAGCTTGTCACACACGATGAGGAGTTACCAGATCTTTCTCAACACTCTCCCCTGGTGTAACCTGACCAGGTTCCACCAACTCCTTTTCCTCAATAACGGCTAACTTGGTTGCCGGTCTCTCATATAGCCCGGTTATCGGTTGAACGGTCGCACTCCTTATCTGTTCATCGTTGCTGCTCAACCTACCAACAACCAACATTTATAACTTTGCTTTTAGGCCAGCAGTTGCGTGGACTGTTAGAGTCAACAATATAGACAATGTCCCCAGGCTCTATGGACTTCACATTCTCGAACCATTTCGATCGTCGTGTAATAACTGGAAGATATTCTTTAAGCCACCGCTTCCAAAAGGTATTTGCTAGTTGATGAGATGCCTGCCATCCCCTGCGAGGTGTGGAACCGTCAGCCAAGAGTTCCGACATAGGCTTGGCGCCGACTGGATCACCAAGGAGGAAGTGATACGGGGTAAGGGCTTCGTCTTCGTTATGAGTTATAGGCATGCATGTTAAAGACCGAGCATTAGTTACCATTTCTGCCTCTGCTGCGCTGCCCCAATAGCTCGTCTTTTGTTACACACCCGTTTAGTACGTAATATAATGCGTTTTTCACAGAGCGGCCTTTCCCAAACACCACCCATGTGCGGCGATGCTGGTGGGATGAATTCCCAACTCATAGCCGGACCAGTAAACTCCTTGATGATCTTGTCTTTATCCATTAAAATGAATATGGTACGTAGCTCCTTTTCTGTTCCTTTAAAATTGGTACCGTTGTCACTATAAATCTCCACTGGATTACCTCATCGTGCTATAAAATTCCTTATTGCTATTATACAGGAATCAGTCGAGAGGCTGTGAGCGATTTCAATATGAACTGCCCTCGTCATAAGGCACGTAAACAATACACCCCAACGCTTTTCTTGGCTTCTTCTAATGGATACCGCCAGTGGTCCAAAGTAGTGTACTCCAATATATGAGAAGGGCCGATTAAAGGCGGCAACCCTGGCCGTGGGCAAGGAACCCATTCTCGGAGGATGGGGTCGTGCTTTGTTGACCTTACACCGTTGACACTTGCGTTGTATCTTTCTAACAATAACTCCCAACGTGGCACCCAATACTGTTGACGAAGTTCATTCACGACTGTTTCGGTATTACCATGATGATATATTTCGTGAAAGTCAACAACGATAAGGCATGTTATTTGATGATCTTTAGGGAGAATGACTACGTCGTATCCACCATTCGAAGGTAACAACGAGCTGATTCGTAAAACTTTGTGGTCATCTAAGTAAGGGGATAACTTGTAGAGTGAACTGGACTTTTCAACGTATCTATTATCCATCAGTGAAAATATCTCGTCATTGAATGCATCAGCCTATACTAGCGTCCACAAATTTATTTGAGTAGATCGGAAGTCCTCCGTTCGTGGCGCGGTGTAACTTATATCTGATGTGGTGCATGTGGAGCGTTGTTTGACCCGGCTTAACCATATACGGGCACAACATACTACCGCTGCTGTTATTGCTAGAAGACGCCGCCAAGATGAGTAACGATTTGGTTCCAATGTAGTAAATGCGTTCAATGTTTTTGCATGGTGTACACCTATATACTCTGCTCGAAGTTCTTCCGTAGTGACGACCTTCAGTGGTGTAGTCGGTGTTGGCCAATCTTGCGTATCACAGCGCAAGAAGGATGATCCAGTACACCAGCGAGTATCTGAGCTGATGTCAGGAATCTTCTTCCACTTGGTTGCTTCGTCAGCAACATTGTCGTCTGTGGATATCCAGTGCCAATCAGAAAAGTGTGTGGTTTCCAGTATTTCGCTGACACGGTAGGCGACGCCCTGCTTATAGCGACGGTGATCGCTATTGATCCATGAAAGACTGTACGAGAATCGGTCCAGAAGTAGCGCTTCATTGCACGAACTGAATGAGAGTCAACAATATTATTTGCAAGCCGAACACCCAATAATGCAGCTTGCAATTCCAACCGAGGAATTTTTAGCGAGGTAACAACGTAAACCTGACCACGCTCTCTTTTATGTATCTAAAGTAGCTTACTGCTGCACAGCCATTTTTACTGGCGTCTACAAACGTATGTAACTCCAATTCAGGATACACACAGTTCGCCTGTACATAGCATCTTGGAATTTTAAGAGACTCCATTTTCGGAAGATTTTGTATCCATCGCAGCTATTTTGAGTATACATCATCAGCAACTTGTTCATCCCAAGCGCAACCACTTCGCCATATCTCTTGCATTATTACTTCTGCGTACATAACGTAGTGTCCAATAAGACCTTAAGGGTTATATATAGTCATAATCAAACGAAGAACCCCTCTCTTTGTTGGCCGCCGGTTATAACGTAGTATGTCGCTATCTTTCATTCGTTGTGACATTTTAAATGTGAGCATGTCGACTACCACATTCCTACCACCTTTTCTGTACTCATGTCATTTTCAATGTCGATATTAATGTAGTCTTGGATATTGGCGTCGAGAGCCTTTAGCACCGTTGCAGAGTTTGACATCCAGTTTCGAATTAGAAACCCACCGTTGGCATGTATATGCTGCACGCTTTTAACTAAGTGCAATGCATCCTCCTCGGTGTCTACACTGTCGAGCATATCGTCGACGTAATGGTTCTCAATAATACTCTGCACGGCCCTAGGATACCAATTTCTGTATTGTTCGGCATTTTTCATTTTGATATATTGCGCACAGCGAGGGAAACAGGTGGCACCAAACGTCATAACCCTCATGACATATGTTGTAGGCTCTTTGTCGTTGTTATGACCACAAAGACCATAGAAAGCGCTGGAACCTTTGATCCTCTGGCCTGGTGCCCACTTGGTGGAACATTTCGGCTATATCACCACCGATGGCAATTCGTCGTTGTCGGAACCGATACAATACTGACAGTAGAGACGTTAGTTGGTCCGGTCCGCTTAGAAGCAATGAATTCAATGAAATTCCATTCACCTTAGCGGCAGCATCCCAAACTAAACGCACCTAGATGGGTTTGTTGGGATTTATGACTGGAAATATAGGTAGGTACCAACATGTTTGTAATTTCTCTTCTTTCGGTAGTAATTTCCCTACATATCCTTTATTGACGTAGTCTATAATCTTATCCTGTAAGATTTGAGATAGCAGAGGGTCCGTTTGCATTTTGTTGCGCAAGCAAAGCGCTCTACGCTTAGCCATTGGAAAGCTGTCGGGAAGTGTTATGTCGGTTTCATCGTATTTTCATAGCAGGCTAGTCTCAAAATAATTTCCTATGCGTTTGGTGTTTTTATATAGCTGGTATAGTGAGTTTTGGTCTTCTTCTGACATATTCGCTGCGGGTTTAGCAGCAACGCCCAAATTATCCATGCAAATATAGGTCTTAAGCGTGTCGAGTAACTCTGTACAAGCGGAACTTTCGCAGTCACATATGTGAGAAACATGATGATGGGCTGTAGAAATATTTTTTACCAATTACCCTTTAACTGTCCAGCCGATACGCGTTTTCTCAGCTACTGGCTCGGAATGCTCCTATTCGACTCTTTGTGCTTGCTAGTAACGCACTGTTGTTTCGGTTTTATGTTGTGGTATGAGTAAAGCGGAAAATCTCTCAAATGTTTATGAACGGACTTTACGGACGCGACATCAAGCGACTGGCTTGGCAAATCCAAATCACGTGTAGAATGCACGTCTTTAAGTGTAAAATGTTTTCCGCTTGACGAAGATCATATTATATCGCAGACTTCCGAATCATTTTCGTACCGATGGCTGTCCACAGTAAGAAAAGTGGCTGTTTTCTGCCACACCCAACCAACTCACGTTGTAGATCAGCGTCTATTAGCGTGATCGATGATCCGTCGTCGAGCAACGCGTATGTGGAAACTTGGGTGCCATTACCATGTAATATTACAGGAACGATGCGAATAAAACTGCGCTGCTTTTGCTCATATGGGTATTAACTGAGTTTTCCGTGGATTCAGGGTTAGTTCTATGGAGCAATGGATGATGACCGAGCTTACATTGATTAATTCCGCAAAGGGTTGTTAATCTACAGGAGTTACTGTGCGGTAGTCGCTTAGTCGCCCTTGACATACCCTTAAAAGTAGAACAATTACGAACTGAGGCAATTCACACCTAGCGGCAGCAGCACTGCCCGACACTTCCCAACGCGGCTTTTTTGCCTAGTTGATCAAATTTGCCGCGCTGTGCCGGGTCGCGCAGTGCTGCTGACGCTAGGTGTGAATTGCCTCATAAGAATACATGCAAAGAATATTTTGTAGTGCAGTGCAGTGCTGCGTAGTGCAGCCTAATGTGGCCTTTCCTTAATACCTTCCATTTGATATCTACCCATGTCATACAAACACATTCCAGGGTTACCCTATTTTGTCTCCAAAGCTCTCAGCTGAGTATGTAATGTTCGGTTACGCCCGAACTTAGCCTTCCTTATTTGTTTTAATTAAACACATTTTGTTCTATCAATATCAAACTAAGTGTATTTATTGATATTCTAGCGAAACGAAAAATGACAAAACATTTTGCTATACATTTTCAAACGGAAAATTCCATGCAATTGTTTGTTTATGTATGGGCAAATCCCTAATAAGGTCCATCATGAACCGAAAATCAAAAGTGGTCTAACTCTATATCTATCACTTGGGATTAAAGGTCAAATATGTGTATGATGTGGTAATCAAAAAGTTTATTCTTTCACCTCATCCTAGACAGAGAAACATGTTTTCAAAGACACGCTTCATCGGTTTTGTGACCTTGGATGTTTTACTAACAAAATATACCGTCCTTTCTTCATACTGTTGACAGATGTATATTTTTGCTTTTAATAAAGTTTTGTCTAGACTTTTATTTAGCATTAAAAAAACTTTGGAAAACAAAGGTTTTTTTAAATTGATCCTGGCCTTATCCCTCTTATTTTCCTAGTAAGCAAATATGAACATGAAATTAAAAAAGCTTTCAGACGTTAAATAGATCTGTTACTAAAATTTTTCCAGAAAGTTCTGGTAAAATTTCTTAGTTGTCAATTCCATTACCTCTCTTCCATTAGATGATCCATATTTCTGTTTAGCCAACGAATAAAACTTATATGTTGTCAGAAAAAGGGCATTTTGCGCTTTCGTCGGTGTATAAACTGTTAATTGATTATTGGAGATGTTAGAGAAGTCTAAAATCAGTTTTCGGGTTTTATTGGTGTATTCAACAATTTCATATGAAGACACAAAGTAAGGTAGTACAAACACCTTCATGTCTCGCAAAGAATATATTTTCAATGTCATATAGTGTTACTCATTGAAAAAAAATTATCGCGTCCGTGATGTCGCGTTCATAACCGTACTTGAGCTTATATCCAGCCTTTTAAGAAGATATTTCAGATTTCGAAAATCTACGGGCATTGGGTCTTTATTTTACCTTCTGTCTCTCATTTAAGGAATGTAAAACTTCCCCTTAGCTTCGCTAAGTGTTGCATACTTTCAAAAGCATTAACACATTATTTCTATTTCTTGTCACTTCCATTTTTGAAATTCCCATGATTTTTGCTTCAAATAGTGTAATATCCGCTCAGTCCGCTGCTCATGTTTTCTTCTATGCAGGCTGAAATGCGTGCGAATTTCGCGTCTATTACCAGGGACTTGCCCACATGTATTTGCAAAGTTTAATTGTGTTATTAAGTTGACACGTGTACAATATGTACACTTAATTAGTTTTATCTGTTTTCAAGATGCTATTATTCCGTCGTACACGGCTACACGGAGCAGTGCACTAAATTTTGAGCAGCACCACTTACAACTTAAGTGGTCTGACATAATCAAGATCTTGCCATAAGTATTAATGAGGCGTAAATTTGTTATGGATTTAACCTATTCGTAAAACTAGCCAATACCCGCGGGACAGTCCGCACGAAGTAAATACAACATAAAACTATTACGATATACCAATATACGATACCAATATAGGATACCAATATACGAAAATTTACTTGTTGCTTCCAGTGGGATATTATCCCCGTTTTCGATAGTTCCGAACTGGTAAGAAAGTGTGAAAAAAATGGCATACTCATAGCCGATGCTCCTGAAAGCTGGTCGCATTTTCTTTTTTGTTTGTGGCTTGTTTCTCAAATATATATTAAATCCAATATATAAAATTCTTCTGTCACGGTGTTAGAGGCTTAACTCCTCCGAAACGGCTCAACCGATTTTCATGAAATTTTGTGAGCATATTGGGTAGGTCTGATAATCGGCGAACGTCTACTTTTTTTCGCTACTTGCCTAGGGTCTTGAGATCAAAACGTGGACCCGGGTACCCCTAGAATGTGTTTATACAATATGGATAACAAATGAAAGCTGTTGATAAGTGATATAGAAGAGGATAATTTTCATACCCCTTTGTGACTAGGGTCTGGAGATATAGGCCAAACGTGGACCCGGGTACCTCTAGAATGTGTTTATACAATATGGATAATAAATGAAAGCTATTGATGACTGATTTATAAGAGGATAATTTTCATACCCCTTTGTGTCTAGGGTCTGGAGATATAGGCCAAACGTGGGCCCGTGAACGCCTAGACAATGTTTTTACATTGTGTATATCAATTTGAAGCTGTTGATGAGTGCTTTAGTACAGGGTAGTTTTCATACCTATTTGTGACTAGGGTCCCGAGATATAGTCCAAAACGTGGATCAGAGTAACACTAGGTGTTTTTACATTATGGGTATCAAATTGAAGCTGTTGATGTGTGCTTTAGTACAGAGTAAGTTTTATGCCGCTGGGTGACTAAGGTCAAAAGGCCAAAACGTGGACCCGGATACACCTAGAATGTGTGTTTACATTATGGGTATCGAATTGAAGCTGTTGATGTATGCTTTAGTACAGAGTAAGGTTTACACCGCTAGGGTCTCGAGGTATAGGCCAAAACATGGACCCGAATAACCCTAGAATGTGTGTGTATTACGGATATCAAATAAAAGCTGTTGCTGAGAGCTAAAGTTCAATGTGATATTCGATTTATTCGCATCAACCTAGCAAAACTGATAAATATGCATGCGAAGCCGAAATAAAGACAAGAATTAATAATACCCACATACCTATTTACATACGTCCTATTCGATTTGCCTGAAATTTCGTATATAAATTTGCCTATATTAATATTTACGATGCTTTTTTCTGGGAATTATACCAGATGCGGACTGGCACTGGGATTATGATTAGGTTTGGGACTGACACTGAGACTCGGAGTGGTACTGGGACTGAGACTCGGAATGGGACTGGAACAAAATACATGCCATCCTCTGGGAATGGGAATAAGAGACGAAGAAGAAGGAGAAAAACTTGAGAGAAGAGAAAGAGAGAAGGAGACTGAGAAAGAGATAGAATGAGATGAAGGGAAAAGACGGAGGGAGGAGTGAGTAAAAAGATTAGGAAAAATTGTAGAGGGGTAGGGCAGAGTTAGACGGAAAAAGCTTATTAAAATGTATGCAGATAGACCAAATTTAGGGCAGAACAACGTCTGCTGGGTCTGCTAGTATGAAATATAAATATTCAAACTGTCGATTATATAATTGTAGAAAATCTAGTGAAAGGAAATAATATTTACCGAGTGGATCGTTTTTATATTTTTAATTAAGAAAAAGTTAATTATGTATTTATTAAGAACATATTAAATGTATAAGGAAAATATTAGAATAAAATGTATTATAGGAAATTGAATATAAATGACATGTTGCCTCGGCGATGGTTATAACACGACTCTTTCTCTTCTCAATGGAATTATTTGTATGTTGCTAAAAGTAAACGTTGCTCATTCAGTGCTGCCATATAGTTGATACTCATATGTTATTAAAGGTACTCTTACAGTCGGCTTTCCTGACAATATAAAGTGACCTCACTTTATTCGTCGTCAGACTCGTCGTCATCTAGTTCAAGATTTTGTGGAAGTTGACACCATGGCTTCATCTTGTCAGAAGCGTACACTGAAGTATAATGACGAGATGAACGTTCAGTGTTTGGTATGTCCTCGATTAAATAACGATCTTTACCAAGTACTTGTTTAATTAAGAAAGGGCCTTTGAAACGTGGCTCTAACTTTTTAGATGTACCTGTACTAGAAGGTTCATTTTCCACTAGCACTAAGTCGTCGATTTTAAATTCTGTTGGTTTAGCATGTTGTTTATCATATCGCTCTTTAGCTTGTTGTCGTTGCTGATTTACTCTTTCGGCTACTTGTGTACGTATTTTCTGCATATCGTCTTCGCTTGTAAGATGATTTTCGTGTAATGCTAATAAAATTTTATTTTGAAGTATATCTCTAGGTGAGAAACTAAACAAAATTTCGTGTGGACTTCTTCCGGTCGTTTTATTTTTCATAGTATTCATAGACCATTGAATATTAGATAAAATACTGTCCCATCTTTTATCCTCAGTTGTTGACGGAAGTAACATTGATAAAAGAGTTCGATTATTTCGCTCAGCATGTCCATTTGCTCGTGGAGTACGTACCGCATTTAAGATATGTTTCACGTCGTTGTCTTTGCAATAGTTTTTAAACTCCTTTGACGTAAATGAAGTACCTCTATCAGTGATTATACGCTCAGGCACTCCGAAATAACTAGTAACTTCTCGTAATGTTGACAATACATGCTTTGTCGCTGTAGTCTTTACCGCTTTGATGATTGTATACTTCGTAAATGCATCGACTAATATTAAGATGTATTCGTTACCTTTGGTACTTCTGATAAATGGTCCCAAATGGTCCATATGTAATGTTTTAAAAGGTATTGGATCAATGTTATTGTAATGATACTGTCCTTCTGTTTGACCTCCACGACTTTTGTTATATGCGCATTCAACACATGATTTCAAATATGATTTGACGAAATTTCGCATTCGTGGGAACCATAGATATGATTTCATTTTACTAACTGTTTTTTCTATGCCTAAATGACCATTTTTATCGTGACATTCTTCTACCATTTTATGTCGAAGTGTTTTTGGAACAACCCATAATTTGTTCGCATTCTCAACCTTATACAATCTGCCTTGATCGATACGAAATTCATTTGTCGTTTGCTTATCTTTATTTTTGACCTTTTCAATTATTTCTTTTATTTTATCGTCTTGTAACTGCATTGAATATAACCAATCGTCATGAGTTATTGCCGTTTTATCTACACGAAGAGTTGCTACATCAGTGTCCTTAGCACTCTCGTTCGGACACCTGCTCAATGCATCAACGTGTTCCATTCGACTACCTTGTCGGTGAATTATATCGATATCAAAATCTTGCACTCTTAACCACCATCTTGCTATTCGAGGAATCAGCTCTCGTTTTTGCATAGCAGTTTTAACCGCACTACAGTCTGTTACTACTTTGATTGTTTTGCCATCGATATAATATCTAAATCTTTCTAACGTCTCTACCACGGCTAAAGTTTCGAGTTCGTAGCTATGAAAGTTCTTCTCTGTAGCACTAGTCGATCTGCTGTAATATGCCACAGGTTTCAAGCCATCACTTTCACTTTGTAACAGTACACCTGCTAATCCATATGAACTGGCATCAGTATGTATTTCATGATTTGAGTCTACCCGATAGGCAACCAACACAGGATCGGATGTCAGTTTTTGTTTCAACTCATCGAATGCTTTCTGTTGTTCACAATCCCAAATAAAAGGTTCATCTTTACGTAATAATTTTCGAATTGGTTCGGAGACTATAGCATAACCAGGTATAAATTTTCGAAAATACCCACTCAAACCCAAGAATCTTCTTATCTCAGTAACATTTGTTGGTTGTTCATAATTTTGTATTGCTGCCGTTTTTACTAACCCTGGAGTTAAGCCATTCGGTGTTATACAGTGACCAAGAAAGTTTATTGATGTTTTCAGAAACTCGCATTTCGATATGTTTAACGTTAAATTAGCTTCTTTCAAAATACGTAAAACCGTTTTAAGTTTTTCAAACATTTCTTCGTACGTATTACTACAAATTAGTATATCGTCCATATAATGAATCATGTTTTCTTTCCTGAATTTTTGACATTAACCGTTGAAATATTATTGGCGCATTTTTGAGCCCAAATGGCATTCTTTTAAATTCGTATAAACCATCAGTAGTAATAAAAGCAGTATACTTACGACTTTCTGGTTCAATTTCAATTTGATAGTATCCACTATTCAAATCAAGCGTTATGAAATATTTATACCGCGCCGCTTCCTGAAGGCACTCTTCAATGTTTGGAAGTGGAAATATTTCTTTTTCTATTAGTCTGTTCAAGCGTCTGTAATCTATACACAACCTATCACTACCATTTTTCTTTTTAACTAGTACGACTGGACTCGCAAATTCAGATTCAGAACGTTGAATTATATCATTCTTCAATAAATCATTAACCATTTGTTCGACTATTTGTTTTTTTTGGTTCTGGTACGCGATACGGAGATTGAGATACAATTTCATTTGATTTTAATTCGATTTTCATTTTCACCAAATCTGTTTTTCCAAGGTCTTTCAAATTTTTAGCAAACACATTCGAATTTTTATTTATAACTTCCAAAAGTCTCGATTTTAAATGCTTATCGTCAATTTCGCACCTTATTTCACTTTCATCAGTTACATTATTTATTTCTTTAACTTCAGTTTCATATTCACGTTCTATTTTAATCTTACCATTGTTGATAATTAATCTCAATTTATTATGCACAAAGTTGTCTTGCCCTAATAAAATATCGCAAGGTAACAATTCGTCATCTACTACGTATAGATTAACCGATATATCAATTTCATTGACCATTAAGTTTGTTTTCCATAACTCATTTGCATGTCGACTACCACCACATATTCCAGTAATCTGTATGGCACAATTATGATATTTGCCACCTGCTTTGTCACTCACAGATTTCCTAATCATGCTACACTGTGCACCCGTATCAATAAACGCTTTTATATTTTGTCCACTTAATAACGTGTCAACTTTAAAATTATCATCATATTGACAAAATACATTTCTTATTTTTGCTCCAGGTTTACATTCAGATTCACCTTTTGTATGCACTTTATTACATTTATCGCATCTTTGTTTACGTTGTGGTTTTTGACAATTAATGGAAATATGTCCCATTTCATCACAATTATAACACTTCAAAATCTTATTTGTTTTGGTCTCATTTTTCTTATTAGAATATTCACTCTTGTTGACATTCTTATTTGCTTGATCTTTAACTTCGTATTTTGTTTGATTACGCGACATACTCATCGGCAAATTCTTTTCATACTCTATTAATATTTCTCTTAAGTCTCTCATTGTATTTATTTTTTGAGCAGCTATTGCTACTTGTAGTTCACGATTACGTAGCCCTTCTCTTGTGTATTTTACCATAGCTGTTTCACTCAACTTATATCGTCGCCCAAGTGCACTAACACGAAAACAATAATCTTCCACTTTTTCATTTTGTTTGCGAGTAGCATTTTGCATTTGAAAATGTATGTCTGCTTCATCCGGGGATTTACCGAATTCATTTTTTAACTCTCTTGCAAAGTCACTCCAATTTGAGTACAACTTTTCTGTCGCGTCAAGCCACAAACGCGCGACACCTTTCATGCGACTGAATACAGCAAGTAATAGGCATTTTTCATCCCAACCGTATGCACAAATTACACTATTCACTCTTTCAATAAATTGCTCAGCTGACAACGAAATATCATTTGTCGGGTCGAAGTCTGGAATAGTTTCGGCTATTTCACGCACTGAGTAATTATTTCGCGATATTGGTATACTTGAATTTGTGTTTGTGTATGGAGACAAATTACTTACACTTCGATTTTGTTCGCTTTGCTCGATATTCACAACATTATTTTGAGGGTTGTTTTGCACATAACTCAACACATTTTTGAGCATTCCACGCAACTCATTCATTTGTTGCTGTAATGATTTTTCTTGTTCATCTTCATTTTGTTCGTTATTATTTTGAACGTTCGGAGCTTCTTCTATCTCGTTTTCATCTTCGAATTCTATTTCATCTGAACCGACAAGTTCAATCAAACGATTAATGAGCGCACTTTTTGTACCAGTTGAGAGAGTATTTCTCTCTTGCAACAAACGTTTCAATTGCGCGACAGACAACGATTTTATGCTTCTCATTTTTGCGAAGTTTTACCAAATTTACAAAGCAACGCCACAAATACACACGCACGATTTCTGTTAATTTGAATTTTGTTCTAGACGCTTCCCAAATTTATTGCGTTTCTAATGTTATATTCGCACATCCTTTGTCCACGATTCACTTTTATTCCAATAGGGTTTCTTTTGTCGATCTATTTCTTAGAATGCACTGGTAAACGCTTAGCACATTTCACGTTATAGATTTCGACACGATTATTCAAACACGTAGCTGTTTTTTTAGAAAATGCACCCTTTAACGTTTAGCACATATATCTATTTCGTGTACGCGCGAACTGTCTCACTTCTGAATTGAAAGGAAATAATATTTACCGAGTGGATCGTTTTTATATTTTTAATTAAGAAAAAGTTAATTATGTATTTATTAAGAACATATTAAATGTATAAGGAAAATATTAGAATAAAATGTATTATAGGAAATTGAATATAAATGACATGTTGCCTCGGCGATGGTTATAACACGACTCTTTCTCTTCTCAATGGAATTATTTGTATGTTGCTAAAAGTAAACGTTGCTCATTCAGTGCTGCCATATAGTTGATACTCATATGTTATTAAAGGTACTCTTACACTAGCTACCAACGAACTGATCCTTATTTGGCACTTTCGGGCTAGTTCCGAACAAGAAATTTTTATCAATTTATACTGACTTCCTTTCAGGTTTATATTGAGTCATTTGAATATACAAATTGGCAAATCTAAGATTATCGTTTTTTTAACATTGTTTTTCTGCACTCCATTTCCTATATTTATACTCAGCGTGCTTTTCACACGTAGTATATTAACTTTGGTTGGATAACGGTTGGTTGTACAGGTATAAAGCAATCCAGATAGATATAGACTTCCACATATCAAAATCATTAGTATCGAAAACAAATTTGATTGAGCCATGTCCGTCCGTCCGTCCGTTAACACGATAAATTGAGTAAATATTGAGATATCTTCACCAAATTTGGTACACGAGCTTATTTGGACCCAAAATAGATTGGTATTGAATATGAGCAAAATCGGATGATAACTACGCCCACTTTTTATAAACATAACATTTTGGAAAACACAAAAAACCTGATTATTTAGCAAATAATACACCTATAATGCTGAAATTTGACATGTGGAATGATATTGGGACTCTTGATAAAAATTTGAAAAAAAAAATTTAAAATGGGCCTGGCACCGCCCACTTGTGATGAAACAAATATTATTAATCATAACTCAAAAACCGTTAAACCTGTCGTAACACAATTCGGCAGAGAAGTTACCTTTACTATAAGGACCACGCCCACTTTGATGCTTTTATACAAAAGATTTTTAAAAGGGTCGTGGACGAATAAAATAAGCTATATCTTTGCAAAATAGAGCTTTATATCAATGGTATTTCATTTCCCAAGGGGATTTATAATAATAAATAGGAAAAACTTCAAATTAAAAAAAATGGGCGTGGCACCGCCCCTTTTATGACTAAGCAATTGTCTATGTTTCGGGAGCGGTAACTCGAAGAAAAATTAGCGGATCGTAATAAAATTGGGTACATAAATTTTCCCTATACCAGCAAATATTTCCAAAAAAAATGGTCGAGATCGGTTAGAGGCCACGCCCACTTTTATATAAGAGATTTTTAAAAGGGTCGCGGACGAATAAAATAAGCTATATCTTTACAAAAAAGAGCTTTATATCAATGGTTTTTCATTTCCCAAGTGGATTTATAACATTAAATTGGAAAACACTAAAATTTTTGAAAATGGGTGTGGCTCCGCCCATTTTATGGCCAAGCAATTTCCTATGTTTGGGGAGCCATAACTCGAAGAAAAATTAATGGATCGTAATAAAATTGGATACAAAAATTTTCCCTATAGCAGGAAATATTTCTAGTAAAAATGGACGGGATCCGTTAAAGACCACGGCCACTTAGATATAAAACAAGTTTAAAAGGGTTGTAGACTAGAATAATAAGCTATAACTTAGTAGTTTTGAATCAATGATATTTCAATTATCAAATTTTATTGTAAGAGCAAATGGGGAGACATTTTTTTTTAAACGGGCGGTGCGACGTGTTATGTAGAAAAGTAATTTATCTGAAATGAAATGTACAATTGAAACTCACGCTGAGTATATAACGTTCGGTTACTCCCGAACTTAGACACCTTTACTTGTTTATTTTGATTTCGGCAAAAAATCTGATAAAAAATAAGCCCAGCGAGTACTTCTTGGAAATATGAATAACGTAATCAAATATTCTAAGAAAAATTTGGAGCAATATTTAACCACGTTTCCCGATATGTTTATGGATTGCGTAAATTTGACCATATTTCTGCGTGGAGAACCTCCCTTCTGAGATGTATAATTTCCGAATATATGAAACCCAGAAACTGTATTTTCTTATATCGGCTTATGCACTGCAACATTTCTCGGTATCTATATGATAAACTCACATTCCCCAGATCAGAGCGCTCCTTTGAGTTAATACTTCCCACATTTATATTTAAAAATTCGGAAAGGCTGGTTTTCATTAACACTGTTCGTCTTTGGAATTAAATTCCTTATTCCATAAAAAGCCAGTTTAAAAAAGGCATCTTCAAAAAACTGATGCACAGTCACTTTTCTGCTAGTCAATGAACCATTATATTTTTAAGAGTGACTTAATTTCAAGCTGTAATGTTTGTCCTACACATTTTCATCTTAACATAATTATTTTATTTTATGAAATGATATGAATTTAATTTATGTTTTATATATATGAATTAAGAAATGATATGGCTCTTGCAGTTCCGTAATCTAGAAGGACAATTTACACGGTGGATCAAGCGACTACAAAGCTATGACTTTTCCATTGAGCATAGAAAAGGTAGTATCCATGGAAATGCTGATTCAATGTCACGAAGGCCATGTAGTTTGGAATGCAAGCACTGTTCAAAGGCCGAGGCTAAGGAAGACATTATTGATGTCCGGCTAATGACTATAACGTGTACGGATGAATGGGATAAGGAACAATTAAGGAAGTTTTAGCTAGAAGATATAGATCTGTCACATGTTATGCAAGGGCTCGAATGAAACGAAAGACCAAATAGAGATGAGATGTCAGCTGAGAGTCCCATTGCGAAGTCATATTGGGCACAGTCGAACAGTTTAGAATTGATATCCGGTTGCCTTCATTGAGTATGGGAGAGTGAGGATGGTCAAAGTAAGAGGAAACTGATAGCTGCTCCAAGGAAAAGGATTCCCGACGTTCTCAGTGAGCTACATAACGGTCCAACTGGAGGTCATCTGGGAATCACGAAGAGGATCGAGAAAATTAAGCAGAGATTCTATTGGGTTCGTTGCCGTCAGTCGGTCAATGAGTGGATTGCCAACTGCGAGGTTTGCAGAAGAGAGAAAAGGCCCAAAACTCGAAGTTATGGCCAGATGAAGTAGTATATTTCAGGTGCACCATTTGAAAGGATCGCTAGGGAGTCGTAGGTACATTTACTACTAGCAACCGCAGAAACAAATATGTACTGGTGGTTATGGATTATTTCAGCAAACGGCCAGATGTGTTCATAAAGAATTGGGTTGCAAGGTATGGTGTACCAATGGAGTTACATTCTGACCAAAGGCAGAATATTGAATCAGCTGTGATCCGAGAAATGTGTAAGACATTGGACATTCGAAAAACACGGACAACTGCATTGCATCCTCAATCCGATGGTATGGTGGAACGATTCAACAGAACCTTGGAGGAGTACTTAAGGAAAGTAGTCGACAAGTTCCATAAAGAGTGGGATACGCACATATCATTATTCTTGATGGCTTACCGATCGGCAGTGCACCAGGCAATAGGCCAAACTCCCGAAAAGGTAATTTTTGGCAATGCCCTTTGACTGCCAGCTGATTTGACGTTTGGAATAAATGCCGATACAGAGAGAAATGCCAGCAAATCCACTGGCGGCTTGGAGAAAGAAATGAAGCAAATACACGATCTTGTAAGACAACGAACCAAGATTATGAGTGACAAGATGAAAGCCAGAAATGATAAAGCAATGAATACGGAAGGTTTTCGGGAAGGAGATTTGGTGCTGTTATACAACCCACAACGAAAAAAAGGTTTGCCCCGAAATTGCAGTGTAATTGGGAAGGCCCATACAAAGTTATAAAACGAATCAACGATGTAGTTTACCGCATAAAAACCATTGGCAAATCACGAAACAAAATGAAGGTGGTTCATTTGGTAAGGCTGGCAGCGTTTAGATCAGAAATTTTGTCTGATCGAGACGATCAGACTTAGGTTGAGGGCAGTGAGTCGAATTTAGCATCACTAAGCTGTTAGTAAACAAAGACCCAACAACAATATAGAAAGCTGCCACCAGGGCCGTAGAGAGAAAATCCACTAATACATTTGATTAATTTGTATTAATGACGTCTCATTCATGAATAGTTATTAGTGGATCACATCAAAAAAATGTTTGCCACATCAACTAAATGATTTTTGGACTAAGAGCTGAAAGTAAAACAAGTAAGGAATTCTAAGTTCGGGTGTAACCGAACTTTACATACTCAGCTGAGAGCTTTGCAGACAAAATAAGGGAAATTCACCATTTTGCAAAATTAACCTAGGGTAACCCTGGAATGTGTTTGTATGACATGGGTTTCAAATGGAAGGTATTACAGAGTAGTTTAAAAGGGAGTGGGCCATAGTTCTATAGGTGAACACCATTTCGGGATATCGCCGTAAAGGTGGACCAGAGGTGACACTAGAATGTGTTTGTACGATATGGGAATCAAATGAAAGGTGTTAATGAGTATTTTGAGAGGGAGTGGGCCTTAGTTCTATAGGTGGACGCCATTTCGGGATATCGCCATAAAGGTGGACCAGGGGTGACTCTAGAATGTGTGTTGTACGATATGGGTATCAAATGAAAGGTATTAATGAGTATTTTAAAAAGGAGTGGGCCTTAGTTCTATGGGTGGACCCCTTTTCTAGATATCGCCATAAAGGTGGACCATAGAATGTGTTTGTACGATATGGGTATCAAATGAAAGGTGTTAATGATTATTTAAAACGTAGTGGGCCTTAGTTCTATAGGTGGACGCCTTTTCGAGATATCGCCGGAAAGGTGGACGAGGGGTGACTCTAGAATGTGTTTGTACGATATGGGAATCAAATGAAAGGTGTTAATGAGTATTTTAAGAGGGAGTGAGCCATAGTTCTATAGGTGGACGCCATTTCAGGATATCGCCATAAAGGTGGACCAGGGGTGACTCTAGAATATGTGTTGTACGATATGGGTATCAAATGAAAGGTGTTAATGAGTACTTTAAAAGGTAGTGGACTGTAAGGATAAAGTAAACCCTCACATTCGTAGCTTGAGGCTGAATTATCGGAATCGGATTCTGAATTTTTTTGCACTTGCTTACCACTTCTAAGGTACATATGTAATTGTCAGAATAGCACAAATAATTCAGTTCAAACTATGAAATTAATGAAGTGCTTATTTGAATGTCTGAATTCTTTGAAGCTGAAATGTTGAGGAAAAAGAAAAATAAATTTTGTATAAAAGAACTGATTTGCAGGTGAATAGTCACTAAAGAAGTATTTAACAATTTATTGGAAGAATTAATTAAAACTGCAGTAAACTTGTATGAAAAATCTATAAAAAGTAATTGATTTTAAAATGGCTCAAAAGTATGTAAGTATTAATTGGTAAACATCTCAAAATTGTGGTAAACTTGTTCAAAAATCCATTTATATTCACCCTTTGTTCAAAAAAATCGTATATTTCCACGGACGCACCCCTTTATAAAAAAAAATCTCACTTGGCTTTTCACGGGACCACCGCATGTATCAAACAAATTTTAATTGGTTTTTAACGGAACCACCGCATGTATCAAAAAAATTTTAATTGGTTTTTAACGGAACCACCGCTTATAGCAAAAATCCAAAATTTACACGTTACAACAGTCTTATATGTTGAAAATTAATATTATGTTGGAAAATGGGTGTATCTATAAAAATTTTCTTTTTACATGTATTAAATAAAAGTCTAAAAAAAATGGAAAATCCGAAATTTTAAATTTTAAATAGAAGGTTTGTGAAATGAATTGCAAATTTTAAGAATGGAATCTTGAAAATATGTGAATTTGTAAAATAGGTTGATGAATTTTTAATTTAGAATTTTGAAAACATGAAAAATTTGGAGAAATGGGTGAAAATATTGGACTTTATAAAATGCTTCGAAAATTTAAAAATTGTTGGAAACTGAAATAGTTAAATTTAGAACGCACCATATCGCATCACAAGACGGTTTTCAGAAGTTTTTCAAATTTTTTCATCCAGCTCAAAAAAACTTATGAATTTTAAAAAAATACCGTTTTTGTTTTCAAAATGCTATAACTTTTTCAAAAATTGACCGTTTGGGATCTTTTTGTTTTTAAAAAATTTGTTTATAAATCTACTTTTCGGAAAAAACTCAAAAAAAATTATAAAAAAAAAAAATTTTTTTGAAGTTTTTCAGTTTTTCGAGATTTTTCGAATTTCGCCCTTTTTTTTCTCATAAAAAACTTCAATCAATTCTGCAATCATCCCCACTAATCCCGGAGTGGGCCGAGAATTTTTTTTTATATGGGTGAGTTGGGCCAAATATTTGCTTAGTTATTTAATATGAATTTGGAGCTTTTAGGCCGATTTGATTAAATAAAACAAGTTTATTTTTTTATTTCCGACGCGTTTCGACACATTTTCGTGTCTTCCTCAGGGAATCTATTTATTAAATACGAAAAACATATATGTTACAAATACAATATTGGTCTGAAATTTCTGCTAAAATGCAAAGATTTTGGAATCACACCATCACACTTAAACGGTAAGACTGGTAAATTTACAAAAGGTTTCACATTAGAAAAAACGAAGAAGGAAATGGAGAAGATAGAAAGAAAATTCTTGCAAAAAGTCTTAAGCTTAGATGTAAAAGAAACGAACATACAAATAAAACTAATAAAAGACACTACAAGAGAAATAGAGAAAAAATTGCGCCAAAAAGTAGAAGAAAAGGATTACAAAGCAACTGTAGAAACACAACAACAATTTTTAGAAAATACAAAACGAAAGTCAGAAAGTACCCTCACGACAAAAATACATAACTCAATTAAGAGAAATTTTGAAAAATTTATTTGAGATATAATGAGGATTGGATTACAAAAAATACTAAAATCACCATTCCCCCGGAGTGTAAATGGATACTATCATTAGGTAACAAATTCGCTCTACTAGTTTCCAGGAAAACTTTTTCACCACTACATCTAATTGCTGATATTGAGCAAAATATACAGACAATAACAGATAATAGGGAGAAAGATATGGCTAGATGCAAATTCGCGAAGAAAGTTAATACCTTTAGGAACAAAATTCAGAACAGCGCAAAAGATAAATTCATACTCCAAGTCTACGAGAATACACGAAAATTTATTAGTCAACATAAATATAACATAATTATCACAAATGCAGACAAAGGCAACAAAACAGTGGTGATGTATAAAGAAGATTACGAGAAGAAAATGCACGACCTGTTAAACGATAAAACCACATATAAAACAATCAGAAATGATCCCACCCAATATCTAGTGCGCAAAAACAACAACATTGTAAACTGTCTCTACAAAAACAACAACATAACCTTGAAAGACAAAAACTATCTGATGTGCACAGCAGCTACGGCTCCCAGACTTTATGGCTTACCAAAAGTTCACAAAATTAACACACCCCTTAGACCTATCTCGTTATCAATAAATGTATCTTGCTCCAAACTATCCAAATTTGTAGGGAAAGTTCTAAAAAACGCAGTGTCTGAAACGCTGAATATTAAAAATTCCGTAAGCCTAAAAGAAAAAATTAAAAATTTAAATATTGAAGAGGATGAAATTCTCATATCTTTGGACGTCGTCTCCCTCTTCACGAACATACTGATGCAATTTGCCATAAGCACAATAATTAGCAGTGGTCAAGCTTGAAGGCTTTTACAAAAATCAACAAAATAAACTTTTTAACAATACTTGAATTTTGTCTGAGAGAGAATAACTACTTCCTTTACAATGGAACCTATTATCAGCAAACTTACGGAATGCCAATGGGAAATCCTTTATCCCCAACCATTGCAGACATTGTCCTTGACAAAATTATTGACGACAGCATCGCTGAGCTAAAATCTTTCGACATATATATCAAATATATAACCAAATATGTAGATGATATATTCGCCGTAGTTAAGGTCAAAGACGTAGACGAAATTCTAAGAACATTCAATAGACAACACACAAAGATACAATTTACAATAGAAAAAGAAATGGACAACAAACTGGCGTTCCTGGACATAGAAATATACAAATCCAGTAACAAACTAACAACTAACTGGTACACGAAATCCATAGCATCATCAAGACTAATTAACTATCATTCCAACCACCCATGGACGCAAAAGAAGAACATCATTATCAATTTTATATCATAAATCACAACAGGGAGAAAGTGATAAACATATTACGCAAAAATGGTTATCCAGTCAAATACAATAGAAAATTTAATACAAATAGCAATAAACAAAAACAAGCACAAGAATCTGAACACAGAAAATAGCAAAAATACCAAAAAAACATACATTAGCGTTACATACATACCACACCTAACAGACAACAAAACATTACACAAAATCATACCAAGCAGTAACACAAGCTATGCACACAAACCAAATCATACGTTAAAAAGCATATACAAAAAAACAAAAGACAAAATTGAAAAGGAACAACTACATAACGTAGTTTACGAAATTCGATGTCATGGTAACGAAGGAGAGAAATGTAACAAAGTTTATATCGGCACAACAAAAAGATCACTAGGAACGAGAATAAAGGAACATAAACTAGATGCAAAAAACAACAAAAGCAACACAGCACTGGCCCAACACCTTACGGAAAAGAAACACACAGCTGATTTCGACAACGCAACAATACTGGATGTGGAGAACAGAACGCGTAGAAGGATGACACTAGAGGGACTGCGCATACAACAAAAACTACCAACAACGATTAACTTTAAAGAGGACGTTGATAATATTAATTGTGCCTATGCGACGTCAATAACAAACAATGTCTGGAGGTGACAAGTGCAATATTGTTTTTAATGTTAATAGACGGTATTTTAATGTAGTAAATGTCGGTGTGATTTTTAATTATTGTTCTTATTTGTTTATTATTAATATGTGTACTTATATTTTTAAAGAAATGTGACAAAAACCACTGGTTTAAACAATTTAAGTTATTTAATATCCAACATTAATACCAATATTGTATTTGTAACATATATGTTTTTCGTATTTAATAAATAGATTCCCTGAGGAAGACACGAAAATGTGTCGAAACGCGTCGGAAATAAAAAAATAAACTTGTTTTATTTAATCAAATCGGCCTAAAAGCTCCAAATTCATATTAAATTTTTTTTTTTAATTAAAAAAAAAAACCTTAAATTTTTTTTGTATTTTTTCCGAAAAGTACATTTAAAAACATATTTAAAAAAAAAAAAATGATCCCAAACGGTTAATTTTTGAAAAAGTTATAACATTTTAAAAAAAACACCGCTTTCCAACTCAAAATAAGTTTTAAATATTTTGAAAAAAAAATGTGTTTTTTTTTCAAAATGCTATAACTTTTCAAAAATTGACCGTTTGGGATAATTTTTTTTAATATGTTCTTAAATGTACTTTTCGGAAAAAATACAAAAAAAATTTTAAAGTTTTTTTTTTTCAATTAAATAAAAAAAAAAAATTCTCGTGGGGGATGATTGCAGAATTGCAGAAAACTGAAAATTGCAAAAAAAACAACTTTAAATTTTTTTGAATTTTTTCCGAAAAGTACATTTATAAACAAATTTTTTAAAAACAAAAAGATCCCAAACGGTCAATTTTTGAAAAAGTTATAGCGTCTTGAAAACAAAAACGGTGTTTTTTAAAAATTCATAACTTTTTTTGAGTTGGATGAAAAAATTTGAAAAACTTCTGAAAAACGTCTTTCGTAAGCTAGAAAAAGAAGAAAAACTTTCAGCCAATTCTAAAGTGGTCGGGTTCAAAATTGGTCGAAATGGGATGGAATACCCCATATATATTGTAACGCACCGCATAAAAGAAATTTTCTGTTTTATATACATACATATATGTGTTATAAAAAAACCGTAGGCAGAAATTTATTAATACATATATACTTGTTTCGCTGCTTCAACTGCTGCCTATTTCCGCTATTGCTGCTGCTGCTGCTAGTGTCCGCTGACAACAGCTGCTGGGCTTCACTGCTGACGGTGATGTTAAATGCTGGTGGTGGTGGTGGACTTTAAATATGGCGATGTTGTACAGTTGGCTAGTGGCGTGGGTTTTAAATTCCGTTAATTAATAGCGTTGTTGTATGAAATTTTTTCCATTTTGGCCTTATATTTGTTGTAGTTTTAAGTCGATGTTATTAAGTTGAAGATTTTGTATTACTTCTGTACCGTTTATTGTAGTTTTTAATATATTTTGTTATTTAAAGTTTTTTTGATTATTTCTGTGTAATTTAGTTATAGTTTTTGGACGTTTTATATTATTTAGCGCTTTCTTTACTTTGTTTTATTTAATTATGTATTTTCACTGCCACTACCACTTTCCACATATTTCACAAAAAGTTCCACCACCTTCATACACCCTTTGTCACGGTCGCCATATCGCATCACCGGTTATGTTACCTGCCACAATGGTTTTTGTGCAATTGTTGAAAATAGCTTCTGGATGTTATTTGGAGGGCGCCGCCTCCAAATCTTCGTCGTTCTTTTAATTTTGCGTAGAGATCATAGCGTGGCGGTCCTCCTCGCCACGTTTCCGTGTTATAATAAAAATACTCAAGTTAAATTAACTTTTAGGTTTCCCGTTTATTTATTTTTAAGTACGGACACTCAAAACGTCCAGCGTATGTGCAAGCGAAAAATTATATATATATTGTCTTTCCTATTTTTTGTCAGTGACGTGGGCTGCAGCTGCATTTGACATGCGCGTTGCCAACTGCCCGCGCCTGTCAAATGCAACTAAAGCTCCACGCACATAGCTTACGTTATATAACGGATGTGAGGGTTTACTTTATCCTTACATCATCCTTCCTTTAAAAAAAGAAGAATTTGGCAATTCGGCCGATTGCAATTGCCACATTCTTCTTTAATACATACTATAAAAATTGGTTCGAATGAACGAAAATTAGGGTGTACCTTTCTTTGTAATTCGTTCGTTCGGAGCAATTCTGTGACTATTTAAAATATGTTAATTAAAATTGTGGTATTTTGAATCTTTGTTTGTACAATATTTACATTTTATATATTCAACTTAAGGTTTTTTGTTGTTTATAAAATAAAAATTTTTTTTTTTCGCTTGTACTATACTATGAATAATTTCAAAATACATTTTTTCGTTTTGATATACAAAATTTTGCGTTCTATATATATTCTTGTTTTGTTTATATATATATATTTCTTTGTTGCCTTCGTGGCTATTTAAAAATGACGAGTATGAAATTAGTTCTAAAAATTTTGGATTTTGTTCAATAGGTATTACGGTAATGTTAATTTACTTTTCTAAGGCGGTTTTTATGTACCACTTTTTCTTTGTTTTTAACTTCATCGAAAGTACTTTATCTCCGATTTTTACAACTAAACGACGTGCCGTTTTATCATAAAGGTTTTTAGTTTGTAACTTATTTTTATTAATTATGTTTTGTGTCGTTTTGTGTGCTTTCTGCATCCTAAACTTAACTTCTTTGGCATAGTTTTCGACATTATAGATTGGGTCAATTTTATCTTTTGTTAATTCATTAGGCAAAGTTGCCTTTTTCCCAAAGACCAACTCGAAAGGCGAAACTTGATTGCCGAAAACTGTGCTACTCGTAGTATTGTGTAGGAAAGTAAAGTATTTTAAATAAACATCCCAATCAGAAAAAGTATCTTTTAAATATGCACGTAAGTATTCATTAAAAACTCTATGATTACGTTCAATCGTGCCAACAGTTTCGTGATGGTATGCAGTTGAAAAATTATGTTCAATATTTAGAAGTTTAGTTAATTCATCAAATAATTCATTTTTAAATTCAGTACCTAAATCTGATTTTATGGCATTCATTTTGCCGTATGTTAAAAGGAATTCTTCAAAAAATGCTGAAGCGATTGTTTTTGCCGATTTGTCTGGCACAGCGACTGTTACCAGGTATTTATTCATGTCGCTTCATGTCATTATGGTAAATTTTCATTAGTTCATTAGTTCTAAATATTTTAAGATTTTATTTCCAATATTTTTGAAATTTATAATAGTATAATGTTCGAACATAATATCGTTTTTAGGCTATTCAATCTGCTTAATTTTGCATTTGCCGGCTTCTGATTCAAGCCTCGAAAGTAATTCCTCTAAATTCATTATTTCGTTAATAAGCTCAAAACTAAGTAACTCGAGTTTCTTATGTTTAATATGCGCAAAATTCTTAAACTTGTTGTTTTATTATTTTTATGGTACGTAATTGCAGATCTTATTCGTGGAACTTTTTTCGAAAAATTAAATGAAAATTTGTCGTAGACATGTAAAGTAATTTGTTTTTCGTCGTTTTTGTCTGTTTTCCTAGAAAGGTTATTGTCGTTTTGCCGTTTTGTCATTGATCTTGTCTGTACTGCTAAAATTTGTTTGTTCGATTCTTTAATCTCATCGATAGTGATGCGCGATAGTGCATCAGCACAAACGTTTGATTTACCCTTTATATATACAATAGTAAAGTTATGTTGAGTCCGTATTTGCATATTCACAACTTTTATATAGGTTAGTGTCGAAAGGGTTAATACTCAAGCACAATCTATCAAATAGTTTTGACATTTGTTCTATATTGCCATTCTTTGTTGTTTTCTTATTATCATCATTCTTCTTGCTGCATATTCGATCGCCCGCTTTATTTAGTGATTAATAATTAACTTAGTTTTAGTGGTTATATTGTAATAATTGAACTCATAATTAAAGTCATATTTGATTTAACCACCCGCGTATTATTTGACACATGAGTTATCGTCAATTGGTAAACCGCTCTTTCAAAGCAATCTGCAGCAGTGCATCGTGATTAGATGGTCCGCATACATTCCAGAACCAGGTAATCCGCAACAAGATATATACAATAGTAAAATTATATTCAGATAGTTCCAGTCTTATTCTTGAAAGTTTTGAAGATGGGTCTTTCATATTGAATAAGTATACTAGAGGTCTATGGTCTGATTTTACAATAAAATGGGTGCCATAAACGTATGGTCGAAATTGCTTGATTGCAAAGTAAATAGCTAAAAGCTCTAATTCTATAATGGGGTTTTTCTGCTCTGCTTTATTAAATGCTTTAGAAACGAAACAAACTGGTAAATCACTACCTTGCTGTTCTTGACTTAAAATAGCGCCACATCCAAATGTGGAAGCATCAACTGTAATAATGAATTGTTTAGTAAAATCTGGATATTGAAGTAATTCTCGTCAAAGTAACGCTGCTTTCAAAGATAAAAATGCTCTTTCGCACTCAACATCCCATACGAATTCAACTCTTTTTCTGCTTAATCGATTTAGAGGCGCTGCCAGAGACGCAAAATTAGGTATAAACTGTCTGTAATAATTTGTAAACGCGACGAATCGTCGTACCGCGTCTTTATCAGTCGGTTTTGTATATTTTTTAATTGCGTTTATTTTGGAGTCGTCTGGCAACAAACCTTTGGCTGAACATTTGTGACCTAAAAATGTAATTTCTGGTCGTAAAAAGTTGCATTTATTTGGGTTAAGTTTGAGATTGAAAGACCTACAAGTATCAAAAACTTTTGCAAGATTTTTAATGTGGTGTGCTTCACTACAACCTATGACGATAATATCGTCGACGTACAAAAATGCGACGTTGGGTCGTATACCCGAAAAAGCTATTGTCATCATTCGTGAGAATGAATTAGGTGCTATATTTAAACCAAATGGAAGCACTTTCCATCTAAATGCACCTCGGTCAGTGCTGAAAGACGTAACATCACGTGAGTCAGGATGCAAGGAAATTTGATGAAATCCTGAAGAAATATCTAATGTGGAAAAATATTTTGCTCTACCGAGATTATCTAAAATATTGTCAACTCTAGCTAGTGGAAATTTGTCAGCAATGAGTTTTTTGTTTACTGCGCGAAAATCTACGCACATCCGTTATATAACATAAGCTATGTGCGTGGAGCTTTTGTCAACTGCCCGCGCCTGTCAAATGCAGCTCCAGCCCACGTCACTGACAAAAAATAGGAGAGACAATATATAGATAATTTTTCGTTTGCACACACGCTGGACGTTTTGAGTGTCCGTACTTAAAAATAAATAAACGGGAAACCTAAAAGTTAATTTAACTTGAGTATTTTTATTATAACACGGAAACGTGGCGAGGACGACCGCCACGCTAAGATCTCTACGCAAAATTAAAAGAACGACGAAGATTTGGAGGCGGCGCCCTCCAAACAACATCCAGAAGCCATTTTCAACAATTGCACAAAGTCATTGTGGCAGGTAACATAACCGGTGATGCGATAGGGCCTTAGTTCTATAGGTCGACGCCTTTTCGAGATATTGCCATAAAGGTGGACCAGGGGTGACTCTAGAATGTGTTTGTACGATATGGCTATCAAATTATAGGTATTAATGAGGGTTTTAAAAGGGAGTGGCCCTTATATGTATATGTGAAGGCGTTTTCGAGATATCGACCAAAATGTGGACCTGGGTGACCCAGGACATCATCTGTCGGGTACCGCAAATTTATTTATGTATGTAATACCACGAACAGTATTCCTGACAAGATTCCAAGGGCTTTAGATTTCGCCCTGTAGAACCTTTTCATTTTCTTCTACTTAATTCGATGATCACGTTCCACTAAAAATAAAAACACCTAAATACAAGAATAGCCCTTGGTTCAATGCTACATTAAAACACCTTATCCACCTTCGTAACCAAGCCTACTCACGGTGGAAAAGGTACAAAACAGTCGAAGCGCATAGCTGCTTTAAAACAGCTCGGCTTAATGCAAACAAAGCCATAAGGCTGGCCAAGGCAAATTATTTTAAGTATAAGTTTAGTTCTGCTTTGAATACAAAAGAAAAGTGGAACAAAATCAAACAAATAGGAATTGGTAAGCCCAAAAGTGACCTGTCTCATCCCCCTGATGTCGACATCAACGAAATAAATAATACTTTTGTAAGACTACCAAACTCAGCCGACAATGTGTGTATTGATAACTACTCCGTGCGTGTTAATGTTGACACTAGCCCTTTCGAGTTTGTTTGTGTCGATAATTGTGATGTTGTCCAAGCCATACTTTCTGTGAAGTCTAACGCAATGGGGCTGGGTGGTATATGTTCAAAGTTTTTAAAAGTCATTCTTCCCAAAATCCTTCCCCACATTACTTACCTGGTCAACTCAATTTTGACGACCGGTGTCTTCCCAATATACTGGAAAGCTGCAAAAGTTATTCCAATCCGTAAACAAAATAATGAGTATCGACCAATAGCCATACTCCCTTTCCTCTCTAAGGTCGTTGAATGTATTCTACATGGGCAAATCGTATCATATGTACATGAATACAAGCTCCTGTCAGATAGTCAGTCCGGTTTCAGGTCAAAGCGGAGCTGTACAACGGCACTATTATCTGTGACAGAAGAAATTCGTGAGCGAGTGGATGAAAGTTACATTGCCTTCTTAACACTTCTTGACCACTCCAAAGCGTTCGATTCTGTAGACCACACTCTGCTCTGTAGGAAGCTGGAAAACCTATTTAACTTCTCTGGTCATGCAGTTGCCCTTATAAGATCATATCTTGGCGATAGGACTCAAGCAGTATGTATAGATGGTGAAAAGTCTGACTTCCTTCATGTCTTAAGAGGCGTCCCTCAAGGCTCTATCCTGGGTCCTCTGTTATTTGTTCTGTACATCAATGACTTACCCGATGTCCTTAAGTACTGTAATGTTCATATCTACGCTGATGATGTGCAGTTATTTACGTGTTGTCCTCGTGATCAAACTAGCTTGTGCATAAGTAACTTAAACCACGATTTGAATCAAATATTTTCATGGGCTGCTATGAATGGCTTATGTATAAACCCGAATAAGTCAAAATGTATTGTTATTCATAGAAGGTTTTTCCCACTAATGATTATAGAATGTAGTGTTCGACAATTCCGTTATAGACTACGTAGATACGGCGAAAAACTTAGGTGTAATTTTTAACAAAACATTGACATGGAAAGACCATATTTTTAGAACGGTTGGGAAAGTGTATGGAATGCTTCGTACACTATGGTTAACACAGTATTTCACGCCGTTGCACATAAGACTACTTCTGGCTAAAGCGTACTTAATACCTACGCTACTCCATGGTTGTGTGATTTATTCAAACTGTGACTATCTGTGCAAGAACAAACTAAATGTTGTTTACAACAACATTGCTAGATATGTTTATGGGTTGAAAAGATTTGACCACGTATCTCAACATGCTGAAAGGTTGCTAAACATTTCTTTCGAAAATCTTTTAAAAGTCAAAACACTGGCCTTCCTCCATAAATTGATACACACGAAGGAACCTGACTATCTATATCGTAAGCTTATTTTTCTGCAATCATCAAGATCGGTGCTTCTTCTTAAGCACATCAGCTACCGCTCGCTAGCCTCTGAGCGCCAATTCTTTGTTACTGCAATACGTCTTTGGAACTCGCTACCTACTAGTCTTCGACTCTTAAGTAATGCTCTGCACTTCAGAAAAGAGCTAACATCATTTTTTAACGAGTCTTAAACTGGATCTCAAATTGTTGTTGTTAAAATGTTCATTTCTAAGTCCTTTTCCTTTCTCTGTGTCTTCTTTCTTTATTTGTTAAATACTATTCAATCTATAACCAGCCAATATTTATTAATATTTATTAACTACTTTTCTTTAGTTTTAAGATTTACATTTACATACATAAATATTTCACTATTGTCCGCTATATTTAATTTAATTTGATTAATCTAATTTATTATTATAAATGATCAATTTTTAGAGCTCATGCTATTCATGACTAGCACTGTTAAATAATTTGTCAAAATTGTTGTGCTAGGAACAAATTTTCAAATAAATACATACATACATACATACAATATGGTAGGTTTCACACCTACACTTTTTCGGTTTTTCGAATTTTTCGATATCGAAAAAGTGGGCGTGTTTGTTGTTCGATTTCTTTCATTTTAAATAGCGATCTCAAATGAGCGCCCATGAACCTACATACCAAATTTCATCAAAATACCTCAAAATTTACTCAAGTTATCGTATTTACGGACGGACGGACGGACGGATCGCTGCAAAATTTTTATAATAAGTAATATCAAAATTTAACTGTCTGACAAAACGAATTCGACACAAAGCGTGGCAAGTCCTGAAACTCGCTCTTGAGATGAACACGATCTATGAAAGTTTTTGATTCTTGAAAGGACGATGAAGGAACGTTCTGCTCTAACTACTGTGACAGGTATAGTGCAAAAGATACGTAAAGCAACACAAATGCTGGGGAAAATCGTATACAGATTTTGAACATATGTAGATGGCGTGTAGCAATTCCAATGGTGACAGACCTTTATCAAAATTTGCTTCGTAAATGTGTTTCAAGTGAATTATTTCGGATTCTAAGCTTTGAGAAATGTCTGACTTGTATTTTTCGACAAATTTTGCTGCGCTCGCGCGGACCGTAGTTTCATCCATGTCTTCGAATTGCCACAAAAAGGAAAATGTCTCGCTCAAATTTTTCATAGCTGCAAATCGTTCAGTTACCATTTCATTCTTATTACCTCGTCTCATAGACCATATATAACGCAACAGTTTTTGTGAATGCATTAAGTCGTTGTGAAGAACTCAAAGTGTGAAGTTCAGATAAAAAAAATATTTAAAAAAAAATAATAAGTGAAGTGACCATTCCAAATCAAAAAGCTTACAATGAATCCACCATCCTCTACACCGCAAGATGAAGCAACTACATCAACAACTATCGAAAACCCAATGAGTCATATACCCAAGCATGATGTTACTGATCTTAATTTACCAACCCATCTGGATATCTTGAGATATTATTTTTACTTGAGCGAACGTTCTAAAACAGAACAAAAAAGTTTTCCCATAAATCATTCACTATTCAAGTACAAGATAAGTTGATTGGAATTTGGGAAAAACTTGGTATGGAAATAATGCTGAAAAAAAGTGTATTTAATAAATTGAATAAATTGCTTGACAAGTATCAAGAGCAAATCAAGAGAAGAAACAACACCCAACAATTTACAGAGTATGTAAAATCTTTTGAAACAATTTTTTACATTGCAACATGTAAATGCGATTTGAAGGCAGCTCCATGTGCATGCGGCTGGGTTCCCGAACGCCTCAAAGAGTTCATGCACGATCAACATAATCAGAGAAGACTCACAATGGATGTATTTATGATGGAAACTGAAGAGAAAGGAGCAACGTCTATGTCATCAATGCCAACATACCTAGATCCCGATGATTCAACATACGCACCGCCACCGATTCAAGAAGATATGGATAGAAGCACAAGTTCACAATACACAGAGAGATACGATTGTTTTAACTTTGCCTTGGTATGTGACAGATTTGGTGTGCCTAACAGAGTAGCATTAGCATGGGAACCGCTCTTTTGCAAGATTTTAAAATTAAAGATAAGCATGGGAAACCTCTCATCATGGATAAATCGAAATTTCGCAGAGAAAAAGAGAAATGCAGACAAGAATTGCTTCGCAAACGGTTAGATAATACCAATTTGTTAGAGTTTTCATTCGATGGCAGAAAAGATGATACTTTAACGATAGATAAAATTGATGAGAAGTATCATACTAGGATGGTAAAAGAACCTCATCTTGTTATTTTGAGAGAACTCAATTCTGAATTGATTGGTTACGTAAGACTGGAACATGAAACCGCTGAATACAAAACAACCAAATTAAATGGTTTTTTCAACGATAAAAATATATCACTGGATGCATTAATTGGAATATGCACTGACGGTGAGCCAAAAAACACTGGCCCACACGGTGGAATTATACGACGATTCGAATTGCTGTTAAAAAGACCATTGCATTGGTTCGTTTGCCTTCTACACTTCAACGAATTTCCGTTTCGGCATTTGTTTGAAGCTTTGGATAAATCAACCAGCACTGGACCAAGATCGGCAACCGGAAAACTGAGCTGTCAAATCGAAGCTTGTGAAACTCTTCCGGTAAGTTATTGCTATCACTCATTTATTATAATTGTCAACCATTTTTAATTATCTTATTAGGTGGTGGACGGCTTCCAGAAAATTGAGTTGCAAAATATGCCCCCTGCTCCAGAAAAAATTTAATTTTCCACCGATTCGAAGTACTTATACGCCATGGCCCATGCAATTTCTAGCGGCGTGGTTCCGTTCGATCTGGCTAACATCAAACCAGGGAAAATTGTACATTCTCGGTGGCTCACCAAGGCCGCTAGATTATTGCGATTGTATGTGACAACGGAAAATCCAGATGCAAATTTAAGAATTCTGGTTGAATTTATAATTAAATGTTATGTGCCAATGTACTTCAATATCAAGTATTACAGCTCTGTCGTGTACGGCAGTGCATTATTTTTCAAGTTCGTTGGTTGGTCACGATTTCTAGAAACTCGTTTACGCAAAATTGCCAATCAAGTAATTAAAGATAATTCATATTATGCGCATTCGGAAATATCTTCTTATCAATGTTGCTTGATGATAGCAAAGAAAAGCGCGACTGTGCCATCAAGAAAATTCTACGCTATCGAACCGATGTTGACGAGCCAATGGAACTTAGAGTTTATAAAAAACCAGATATAAACTTTAATTGCACAAGTTATACGGAAATGATCAATTTGAATGATACAAATATCGTATTTGAACCAGCATTCACGCGAAGAATTCCGTACGATACATTGAAAGAATATTTAAATCAAGATTATCCACCGTTTAATGATCCAAAAATTTCATCACACATACAAGGAACAGAACGACATTTTCAATTGCTAGCTAGCGTTTCCAAACGGGTTATACCGGAAAATGTAGAGGCTGTTATGGCGACGACAGTAGAGAGCCGTGCGAAATTGCCCAGACTTGAAAGTAAAAAAGACTTCAAACAATAATTTTTTTTAGTTTCTTTTCTATAACTCACTTAAATTAATTTTTTATTTACATCTGTTCTGACTAAATAAATTTCTTAAGAGAAAAAATAGATATTATTATAAATAAAAAATAAATATTATTATAAATAAATAAATAAAAATAAAGAAAAAACATAGCCATTTAGCTGATTTTTTCATGTAAAGTGTAAAACCGGCGATTTTTTGAAATGTGTAAAGAGTAGTGTGCGTTGAGCATTCGTCATGTGCAGACGTGCGAGTCCCATACATAGTATTCAGTAATTCAAACATCAATTTTCATATTAAACTCTTATGTCTTTAAATTCAAATAAATACATAAGTACATATGTGTATACGAATCATTTACTTGTAACTCAGTCGTCTTTGACAACGTCAGAAGTAGGATTCGATTCAAGGAATTTTGATCACGTAAAGAATTTTTTTTAAACTAAAGTATATACACACTTGTATGTATTTGCTTCACGGAATTAAGTTATTGAACGCAACTGGTAAGGCAGGAGAGATCAGCGATAGACGCGATAAAATTCAGAGAAACGATAGACGTTCAAAAATTCAGAGAAACGATAGTCGTTCGTGGAAATCAACATTAGCAGACAAAAATTTTAGGCAGCGATAGGCGCAAACAGAGTAATTGAAAAGACGTGAAGAAGATTTTGTTTATGTAGTAACACGACAGTTGCTGCAATTAACTGGAAAACGGAGATTCTGAGGAATTGTAAGCTAGCAGAGTTGGATTTTCGACGAACATTTTGGTGGTTGAATTTAAGAGTCAGAAGTTGAAAGTTGTACAAGCGGTAAGGACGTAACAGAAGGCATTGCAATCATGGGATTGGAGGAAAGCCAAGGAAAGGTTAAGTTTTCAATGCTGAAAGTGGAGCAACTGAATGCTTTGTTGCAAAAATGTAGTCTCGCAGTTTCGGGCAATTAGAGCCACAAGATTGCATCGCTAATGGAACTATATGAGTCGGATGAGGTGGATATTGAGGAGGTCGAATCGCGTGAATATCCATCGTGGCAGCAACAAATTGGTGAACTCAAAGAAATTATGAGCAGCTTATCAAAAACCGTGAGTGGATTACAGGCTATAACGCAAGGGCGTAGTGAAACAATCCAGGTTGGAGATAGGAATTTGGAACAAGGGGTAAGCCAACAGCAAATAGCATCTGGGAGTTCGCAAGCATCAGCACAAGCTCCAACGCAAATTGTAGCAACAGTACCAGGGCGATCTACAGAAATTCCAGGAGCAACAGGCACGCCGGTTAAAGAGTTAAGGACTCCTGTGCTTGGACAAGTACCTCGCGATTTAATGACGGATGTCCAATCAACGACGACGCATGCAGGTACAAGGTATTCAATGAGGGAGATTATCGGCATTTTGCCAGAGTTTGACCCACTAAAGGGACACCGAGCAACGAGTCAGTTCATAGCGAAGATCGAACAATTGCGAGATATATATTTATGGAGTGATGAAGAAGTACTATTCGCGGCGCAACAAAAATTAAGAGGGGTAGCAAAAGATTGGGCTGATTCCCAGCCAGCATTCAGAACATGGTTTCAATTCGTTGAGATGTTAAGAAAAGATTTCCCAAGTGCACCAAGCTCAGCTGAAATACATCGCGAAATGGGGAGACGCAGGAAAAGGCCCAGTGAATCTTTGAAAGAATACTTTTACGTAATGCTAAGTTTGGGACGCAGCGGAAATATAGATGAAGTATCAATAAATTCTTATGTTATTAATGGTCTAAATGATATGAATCTTTCCAGAACTTTACATGCTATGAATTTGGGGTCATGCCACGAATTACTTTTATCAATTGAAAGATTATCTGCGATGCCTGGGTGGCAAAAGAGTGTAGTAGACGAGCGCCAGGGTACAACAGAAGCTCCGAATAGTCAAGAAGCTCGGAAGTCAGTACGGTGCTATAATTGCAACGAGGTGGGACACATAGCAGCTAAGTGTACACATCCACAGCGCAAAATTAAGTGCACGAAATGCAACAAATTTGGACACGAAGCCAAATCATGTGGCATAGCGAAACCATCGGTAGCAAACATAGCAGAGGCAGTGGATACAGTACCACCACCAGTAACCAAAAATGTAAATGTATTTGGGCGAGATATTTCAGCATTTATTGACACGGGCAGCGATGTGTCAATGGTCAAGGAGTCTCTAGTTCCTATCAGTTTACAACGTGAGGCCGCCAATAAGAAACTTGAAGGTTTTGGAGGCGGTATAGTCGAAACAGAGCACAAGGTAAATGTCGTCATGCAGCTGGATGGTAAAGAAGTGCAAGTTTGGTTAATCATAGTGGCAGACGAGTTTATGCCATATGAGTTACTCATCGGTCGTGATGTGCTATGTAGTGGAGACGCAAAATTTTTCATCGACTCAGGAATGTTGAGGATAGAAGAGCCAGGGCCACAGATGAAAGTAAACATCGTGAATGGGGGTGACTCCAAGCAGTTGAGCACCTTGTTAGATCAGTACGAAGATTGCTTTTCAGAAGAGTTGTCAGCCTTAGGAAGATGCAACATGACTGAAATGGAAATTCAAGTCACCACTGATAAGCCAATTGTGGGAAAGCGCTATCAATTGCCATTTTCGCAACGTCCGGTGTTGTCAACGATAGTGGAAAATCTATTGGATCACAATATCATTCGTCCAAGTACGTCGCCACATGCAGCTCCAGTGGTCTTAGTTAAGAAGTCCAATGGTGAAGACAGAATGTGTGTCGACTTCCGCGCACTCAATGCTGTGACTGTCAAGAAACCATTTCCAATGCCTATAGTAGAGGAACAGCTACCGAGATTAGGGAACAACCGATTCTATACAACACTGGATATGACCGCGGGTTATTATCAAATCCCAATGAAGGAAGAGAGCAAACAATACACTGCGTTTATTACCCCGGATGGGCTGTTTGAGCACAATGTTATGCCCTTCGGGCTGGTGAACGCACCTATGGTATTCCAGGAGATGGTGTTGAAGATTATTCAGAAGCTCAAGCAACGGGACAAGATTGTGAGTTATGTCGACGAAGTTATCATTGCTTCATCAACAAAGGACGAGGTATTCACGTATTGGCAGAGTTTTTAGCAAAAGTACGCGAAGCAAGCTTGACGCTCCGACCATCGAAATGTGTTTTTTTGGCGGAGACAGTTACTTTTCTGGGTCATATAATTGGTCAAAATGGGATTCAGCCAGGTGAGGTGCACACAGATGCCAGCGCTCTAGGTATCTCAGGTATATTATTACAAAAGGAAGACGAAGGTCTGAAGCCAGTACAATACTACAGTCGACAGTGCAGTGCAGCTGAAAGTAGGTACGCAAGCCACGAACTAGAGGTGCTTGCCATCGTAGAAACACTAGAAAGATTTAGAGTGTACTTGTTGGGTACGCCTTTTCTTGTGGTAACCGACTGCAACGCCATAGCAACTACAAAGGCAACAACGTTACTTCAACCTCGAGTAGCTAGATGATGGCTTAAGCTTCAGGAGTTCGAGTTCGAATGCATTCATCGACCTGGCGAACGAATGGCACATGCAGACAGTCTTAGTAGAGCGCCAGTGCAACCACCGAGCCCTACGATGACAGCAGCCGAAAAGGTGATGAGAGTACGTGACCCGACAGCTATCAAAGATGATTGGATTTACGCTATGCAAATGCAAGATAACCAGTTAAGGCGGATCGTTCACATTTTAAAAAACGATACTTCCACACCTGACGTAGACGAAAAGCAAATACGGAGTGATTACCAGATGCAGCAAGGTCGGTTATATCGTAACGTCAAAGGGCAACCAAAGCTGGTAATTCCGAAAGCAGTACGATGGCGAATAACAAAAGCATGTCATGATGATATGGGCCACTTTGCAGTAGAGAAGACAGTAGAACGCATTGGGAAGCGCTTCTGGTTTCCAAGAATAAGAAGGTATGTAAAATCGTACATTAACTCATGCGAAGAGTGTTGTCTTTTCAAGGTGAAAGGAGGGAAATCTGAGAGTCAGCTTCATGTTATCGAAGTCTTACCGATACCATTCCGAACGGTGAATATTGATCACCTGGGACCGTTTCCAAAGAGCAAA
This sequence comes from Eurosta solidaginis, assembly GCF_040869045.1. Taxonomy (NCBI): domain Eukaryota; kingdom Metazoa; phylum Arthropoda; class Insecta; order Diptera; family Tephritidae; genus Eurosta; species Eurosta solidaginis. The sequence goes on from NC_090322.1 coordinate 42,774,461, forward strand.
AGGGGTAATGCATACGTCTTGGTCATTGTATGTGGATTCAGCAAGTATGTACTACTGAAGGCACTGCGGAATACAAAAACCGAACCTGTCACGAAAACATTGGAAGAGATGATGTCCATATTTGGCCAGCCAGTCCGTCTCATATCTGACCGCGGTACAGCATTCACCTCTAAAGATTTCCAGGACTTTATGCAAAAGAATGGTATACAACACGTCAAAACAGCTGTCAGGACTCCTAGAGCTATTGGTCAGGCCGAGCGGGTCAATAAAACTATTCTCAGTTGCATTAAGTGCAGTACCAAAGAAGCGAAAAATTGGGATTGCTCCCTACCAAGCATCCAATGGGCGTTAAACTCACAGCAAAACAGTGTTACCAAATTCACTCCAAATGAGCTGGTGTTTCATTTCAATCCAAGAGACGTATCTACTAATCGAATCATCCAAGCATTGCATGATCAATATGAAGATGGAGACATCGAAATAAAGCGTAAAGAAGCAGCCACGAATATTTTAACTGAACGCCAAAAGTGGAAGGAGAGGTATGATAAAAAACATTTACAACCACACCAGTATGAAGTCGGCGATTTGGTATTTGTCGATTACGCACCAGTGGCTACGGGCGAATCACACAAGCTTGATCCAGCCTATAGGGGTCCATACATTGAATCTAAGGTACTGGATCATGACAGGTATCTAATCGAAGATTTACCGGATACAATGATCACTCAACGACGATATAGTAATGTAGTTAGTGTAGATCACATTAAACCTTGGTGCGCACTTAACCCAGAGTTGGATACAACCGATGATGACGATAGCCAATCGACCGGGCCGGTCGAAGAGTCAGGAGAGGCCGAATGTAAAGAGTAGTGTGCGTTGAGCATTCGTCATGTGCAGACGTGCGAGTCCCATACATAGTATTCAGTAATTCAAACATCAATTTTCATATTAAACTCTTATGTCTTTAAATTCAAATAAATACATAAGTACATATGTGTATACGAATCATTTACTTGTAACTCAGTCGTCTTTGACAAATGTTTGTATGGTGAACCCCCGGGTGGTTCAAGGGGGTGTGCCACTGGCATCGGTGGGTCGGGCCTCCAAAGTTAGTGGGGGTCGGTCATACATTTGGACTCGATTGGAGCACTCTAAATGGGTCAAAGTGGGATTTTTCAAAATTTGCCCCTACCCAAAAGTTCGACCCAAATTGGGGGACATCAGAATTTGTTTTAGAGGTATGGTTCCTTCGGCAAAGTTTCTTATTTTGATCCCTAGAATATGATTTTCACAGAGCAATGGGCCATTTTTTTGCCTCCCCACAAATTGACCCGGCCTAATGATCACATATATGTACTTCCATTTTTGAGGTCCCCACAATTTTTGCTTAAAATATTGTCATAACCGCTCAGTCCGCTGCTCATGTTCTCTTTTATACAGGCTGACATGCGTGCGAATGTCGCGTCCATTACCAGGGACTTGCCCACATGTATTTGCAAAATTTAATTGTGTTATTAAGTTGGCACGTGTATAAATAAATGTGTTTTTAGTGAAAACTACAAAAGGTACACGTAATTAGTTTTATCTGTTTCCAAGCTGCTTATATTCCATGGTACACTGCTACAAAACCAGAGTGGGGAGCAGTGCACTAAATTTTGAGCAGCAACACTTACAACTTAAGTGGTCTAACATAATCAAGATCTTGCCATAAGTATTAATGAGACGTAAATTTGTTATGGATTTAATATATTCGTAAAACTAGCCAATACCGGCGGGCCAGTCCGCACGAAGAAAATACAACATAAAACTATTACGATATACCAATATACGAAAATTTACATGTTGCGTCCAGTGCGATATTATCCCCATTTTCGATAGTTCCGAACTGGTAAGAAAGTGTGGGAAAAATGTTCGAAGCTCCGGAAAGCTGGTAGCAGTTGTTTTTTTTTTTTGTTGGTGGCTTGTTTCTCAAATATGTGTTCAAAAAAATAAAAATTTAAACTGTCGATTTTATAACTGGAGAAAATCTAGCTACCAACGAACTAGTACTTATTTGGCACTTTCGGGCTAGTTCCGAACATGAAATTTTTATCACTAGATACTGACTTCCCTTCAGGGTTATAGTTAGTCATTTGAATATACATGGTGGCAAATCTAAGAATATGGTTTTTTTAACATTCGAATAGGTACATTAAAGAGTTCCGCGGAAATGCCATTCGGCACTCCTTTTCCTATATTTTATTTTGATTTAAGCAAAAAACCTGATAAAAAATAAGCCCAGCGAGTACTTCTAGGAAATACGAATAACGTATTCAAATATTCTAAGAAAAATTTGGAGCAATATTTAACCACGTTTCCCGATATGTTTATGAATTGCGTAATTTTGACCATATTTCTGCGTGGAGAACCTGAGATGTGAGATTTCCGAATATATGAAATCCAGAAACTGTATTTTCTTATATCGGCTTATGCACTGCAAAACACCTCGGTGTCTATATGATAAACTCGCATTCCCCAGATCGGAGCCCTCCTTGGAGTTAACACTTCCCACATTTAAATTTAAAGATTCGGAAAGGCTGTTTTTCATTAACGCTGTTCGTCTTTGGAATTAAATTCCTTATTCCGTAAAAAGCCAGTTTAACAAATGCAACTTCAAAAAACTGATGTACAGTTACTTCTCTGCTAGTCAACGAACCATTCTATTTTTAAGTGTGACTTAATTTCAAGCTGTAATGTTTGTCCTACAAATTTTAATATTAAGATAATTATTTTATTTTATAAAATTTTATTTCACTTTTAATTATTTATTTTATCGGCCCTAGCAAGCCAAGATTAGTGGGATGCAAATTTTTTTTAATTACTTATTTGCATTACTTAAACAACAAGGCCGTGGGCGCTGATGGATTGCCTGCGGAGCTATTCATGTACGGCGGCGAGGAGTTGGTAAGGCGCATGAAGCAGATTTTTCGCAAAATATGGGCGGTCGAGTGCATGCCCGATGATTGGAATCTATGTGTTCTTTGCCCAGTCCACAAGAAGGGGGATACTGCAAAATGCACCGTGGAATCAGCCTTCTTAATATCGCATATAAGGTCCTTTCAAGTGTATTGTGCGAAGGATTGAAGCCCACCGTGAACCGGCTGATGGGACCTTATCAGTGCGGCTTCAGACCTGGTAAATCTACCACCGAAAAGATTTTTACAATGCGCCAAATCGTGTAAAAAACCCGTGAAAAGAGAATCGACACACATCACCGCTTCGTCCATTTTAAACCCGCCTTCGACAGCACGAAAAGGAGCTGCCTATATGCCGCTATGTCTGAATTTGGCTTCCCTTCAAAACTTATACGGCTGTGTGACGATAGAGTACTGAGCGTATAACTATATACGCTGAGTGCAAGTTAAAGCTGGAGACATTGGTGTTTTATCGGTAATCGTATCGGTCACCTTATAACAGCTGATTCGACCAACCTTATGAGAATCTATGCAATCGATTATTGGTGCCGCTAAGGTCGTAACCGTATCGCAGCCAACCAATTGGGTTTTGGTTACCGTCGTAACGATAAACAGCTGATTACGTTGGGGATACGGATACAGCGATACGACATACGGCACCAATGACTCCGGCTTAAAGCTGGAGACATTGGTGCTTTATCGGTAACCGTATCGGTAGCATTATAACAGCTGATTCGACCTATCTTATGAGAATCAATGCAATCGATTATTGGTGCCGCTAAGGTCGTAACCGTATCGTAGCCAACCAATTGGGTTTTGGTTTACCATCGTAACGATAAACAGCTGATTACGTTAGGGATACGGATACAGCGATACGACATACGGCACCAATGACTCCAGCTTAAAGACTGACTTTATTGAGTAATGAAGTAAAAGTAAATGCATATGTGGAACTTATATATATGTGTAAATGAATATACATATAATATGCCTACGTCATAGGTAGCATAAATATGCCCTATCATTTGGTAGGTATGTATGTTCTCGTGACATCCTCTCTTTTCAGAGGAAAAAAAAATAATTTAGTTCAATGAGTTATTTAATCTCAATATTGGATGTCAATTTGAGCATACATAAACTACATAAATGCAAATATACATATATATATATATATATATATATATATATATGTTTATAAAGAAAATAAAAGGTACATGAGTTATTGATTCCAATTTAAACAGAAAAAAATCTTGATTAGTATTAATAATTTGAAGGATCGTATTTTACAACCGGTTTGATTTTGCGTCCGTAGCGTGAGACCTGCTGATCTGTACCATCACCACTATACTGACTTTTAGTACCGCTGTTATGGGTAGGTGCTTGATCGGTAGGCGTCGTTTTCTTGTGCTCGTTTGATACAGGCTCGCGAGCATTATTGGATTCACATTCTAAAGTGGGCGCGTTGTCTGAAGGTATGTTTGCTTTTGTTGTGTGAAGATACTTGCTGTTTCTACGATATTTTCTGCCTTCAGGAATTTCCACTATGACTGAGCGTGGACTTGCAGTCAACTCGACCACTTTGGCTGGTTTCCACTCGCGGTGACCCGTTTGCATTCTGACGTTGTCGCCTGTTTTAAGCGCTGCGCGAGGTATTGCGACCCGATCGACGTAGCGTTTCTGATTGTTTCGCAGTTCATGCAATTCTTCTTCGACGCCAATTACGACTTTTGGTATTAAGTTAGATTTTTCAGTCGGTAGAGTGGTACGGGTTTGACGGCTGAATAATCGTTGGCTTGATGATTTTAGTATTTCGTTGCGTGGAGTATTTCGCAGCAGTAACATCGCTAGGTACGGATCGCTTCCATCATGCCAACACTTCTTTAAAATACCTTTCACGGTTTGAACGTTGCGCTCTGCGAATCCATTGGATTGAGGGTAATGTGGAGACGAAATTCTGTGCATAAATTGCCAATTTGTCGTGAACTCTTTAAATGCTTGGCTACTGTATTGTGGACCTCCATCGGATTCGAGTATTTCGGGAATTCCATGTACGGAGAACCACTGACGCAAGAAATATATTACCTCCATTGATGTAGCAGATTTAAGTTTTCGGAAGTCATTAAATCCAGAGTAGTGATCGGCGATAAGTAGATAATCATCACCTTTAAATTTGAAAATATCTGTTGATACTAATTGGAATGGGTATTCTGGTATGTCGCGTAGTATTAAAGGTTCCTTACAGTTCGCTCGTTGTGTTCGTTGGCATACCGCACACCTTTCAACGAAGTTTTTTGTATCAACTGTAAGCCCGTTCCAAAAAAATTATTGGTCGTTGAGATACCGCTGTGGCCCTTATGTGCTTCCGCAATGACAGATTGTATTAAATTATGTGGAAAAATAATTTTGTTACCCTTTAACAGCAATTTGTCTTCATAAGTAATTTCGTGTTTAAAAGCCAAGTACTTTCTAATGATGTGCGGTATTTCTGCGTCATTTTCTGGCCATTTCTTCATGATCGCTTTTTTGAGTGCTTGTAGCTCGACGTCGGATGCAGTTTCTCTAATCAAAATTTCACGTATGTTGTCAGAAATTGCGTGAATTAAATGAACTGGCTCATCTTTATCAACTTCTGTAGTTTCGCAGTCGCGAATCAGGGTATCTGCAATAGGTAACATCGTTCCCTTTGTGTACGTTATTTTCGGCGAATATTGCAAAATATCGTACAGCACATTCTGCAATCGTATAGGTGCATTCTGGATCGGATTGCTGAAAATCGTTTGCAATGGCTTATGGTCAGTTTCTATTTCTAACTGCTTTCCGTAAACGTAATCGTGAAACTTTTGGCATCCAAAACGGATAGCCCAGGCTTCCTTGCTGATTTGTGGTTGTTTTTGTTGCGATTGGGTGAATGCTTTTGTGGCATATCCCAATGGTCTGCCGCCTTGCATTAGGCATGCCCCCATGGATTGACTACTGGCGTCGACGGACAGCTTCACTGGTTTCTTTACGTCGTAATAAGCTAGTACGGGAGTTGTTGCTAATGTTCGTTTTATAGCTTCGAAAGCGTTTGTGTGCTCGTGTTCCCATCTCCACACGTTTTCTTTACGTAACAGTGGGCGCAATGGCTCTGTCTATGTTACCATTCCCAAAAGGCGCTGCAGCTCTTTAACGCAGGTGGGCCTTTTGAGTAGACAAATTGCCTTTATCGTTTCTTCGTCTGCTTTGTACCCGTTTTCGGTGAAAATATGACCTAGAAACTTTAGTGACTTCTTTTCGTACTCACATTTTTCGGAATTTAACGTAAATCCAGCATCATTCAATCGCTTAATTACATTTTGTGTTGTCTTTCGTAGTTCACTTAAAGTCGGTGCGTGTATGAAAATGTCGTCCATGGCAACTTCGCACCTATCTATGCCCTCCAATGTTCGGTTCATTACTCCGCAGAAAACTTCTGGCGCTGATGAGATACCGAACGGCATACGAAGGTAACTGAAACGTCCCCATGGTGTAGAAAATGTTAAATATTTTGATGTTCGTTCCGTTACTTTGATTTGCCAGAAACCTTTTTGGCAATCTAATTTAGTAAAAAATTTGCTACCATGAATTTTTGCTGCTACCTCTTCGACAGTTTTTATTGGGTAGATCGGACGTTTAATATATTTATTTAGTTCGGTAGGGTCCATGCATACACGTAGCTTATTTCTTTTGTTTACAACTACCATTGGGCTAACGGCCGGTGTGGGCTCACTAACGCTTTTTATTACTCCGAGTTTAACCATTTTTTGTATTTCTTGTTGTACGCTTTTCTCGATTGCGTACGGTATTTTTCTCGCTGGGATGACTTTAAATTTTGGGTTGTCTACAAAATCTATGTCATACTCGAAATTGTTACAGCATCCTAATTGGCTTACACGCTTCACGAATCCTAGGTTTTCGCAGTCATCAGCTCCTAAAATCGCCTGCAAGTTTTCTTCGATTACTTTGAAGCATACATTTTTTCTGACGTTGTTGTATGTGCGCTGGGTGCGACACATCAATTCTGTTTGGCCTATTACTTTAATAAAACCGCCATCGTAGGCCTTTAGGCGCTTAATTTCGCTGGGGTTTATTTCTACGCCGAGCTTTCTGGCAACTTTGATTGGTAGCACATTACAAAAAGCTCCGGTATCTAACCTCAATTTTAGCTCGTAATCGCCAACTCGCACCTTTTCTGTCCATTTTTCTTCGTTTTCGGCTTGCCTAACGGAATTTCTTATATTGCCTACGAACCTAAACTCGGAACTATCGCTATCACTATCGGCATTGGTTTCTATAGCGTTCACATTCTTTTTAGTTTTTATACTCAGTTGAGCAGAGCTCACAGAGTATATTAAGTTTGATTGGATAACGGTTGGTTGTACATATATAAAGGAATCGAGATAGATATAGACTTCCATATATCAAAATAATCAGGATCCAGAAAAAATTTGATTGAGCCATGTCCGTCCGTCCGTCCGTCCGTCCGTCCGTTAACACGATAACACGATAACTTGAGTAAATTTTGAGGTATCTTGATGAAATTTGGTATGTAGGTTCCTGAGCACTCATCTCAGATCGCTATTTAAAATGAACGATATCGGACTATAACCACGCCCACTTTTTCGATATCGAAAATTTCGAAAAACCGAAAAAATGCGATAATTCATTGCCAAAGGCGGTTAAAGCGATGAAACTTGGTAGATGGGTTGACGTTATGACGCAGAATAGAAAATTAGTAAGATTTTGGACAATGGGCGTGGCACCGCCCACTTTTACAAGAAGGTAATTAAAAAGTTTTGCAAGCTGTAATTTGGCAGTCGTTGAAGATATCATGATGAAATTTGGCAGGAACGTTACTACTATTACTATATATGTGCTAAATAAAAATTAGCAAAATTTGATGAAGAACACGCCCACTTTTTAAAAAAAAATTTTTTTTAATTCAAATTTTAACAAAAAATTTAATATCTTTACTGTATATAAGTAAATTAAGTCAAAATTCAACTCCAGTAATGATATGATGCAACAAAATACAAAAATAAAAGAAAATTTCAAAATGGGCGTGGCTCCGCCCATTTTCATTTAGTGTGTCTAGAATACTTTTAATGCCATAAGTCGAACAAAAATTTACCAATCCTTTTGAAATCTGGTAGGAGCATAGATTCTATGACGTTAACTGTTCTCTGTGAAAATGGGCGAAATCGGTGGAAGCCACGCCCAGTTTTTATACACAGTCCACCGTCTGTCCTTCCGCTCGGCCGTTAACACAATAACTTGAGCAAAAACCGATATATCTTTACTAAACTTAGCCCACGTACTTATCTGAACTCACTTTATCTTGGTATAAAAAATGGCCGAAATCCGACCATAACCACGCCCACTTTATCGATATCGAAAATTACGAAAAATTAAAAAAATGCCATAATTCTATACCAAATACGAAAAAAGGGATGAAACATGGTAACTGGATTGGTTTATTGACGCAAAATATAACTTTGGAAAAAACTTTGTAAAATGGGTGTGACACCTACCATATTAAGTAGAAGAAAATGAAAAAGTTCTACAAGGCGAAATCAACAGCCCTTGGAATCTTGGCAGGAATACTGTTAGTGTTATTGAATATATAAATAAATTAGCAGTACCCGACAGATGATTTTCTGGATCACCTGATCCACATTTGGTCGATATCGCGAGAACGCCTTCACATATACATCTAAGGGCCACTCGCTTTTAAAACCCTCATCAATACCTTTAATTTGATATCCATATCGTACAAACACATTCTAGAGTCAACCCTGGTCCACCCTAATGGCGATATCTCGAAAAGGCGTGCACCTATAGACCTAATGCCCACTCCCTCTTAAAATGCTCAGTAACACCTTTCGTTTGATACACATATCGTACAAACATTCTAGAGTCACCCCTGGCCCACCCTAATGGCGATATCTCGAAAAGGCGTCCACCTATAGACCTAATGTCCACTCCCTCTTAAAATGCTCAGTAACACCTTTCCTTTGATACCCATATCGTACAAACATTCTAGAGTCACCCCTGGCCCACCCTAATGGCGATATCTCGAAAAGGCGTCCACCTATAGACCTAATGCCCACTCCCTCTTAAAATGCTCAGTAACACCTTTCCTTTGATACCCATATCGTACAAACATTCTAGAGTCACCCCTGGCCCACCCTAATGGCGATATCTCGAAAAGGCGTCCACCTATAGACCTAATGCCCACTCCCTCTTAAAATGCTCAGTAACACCTTTCCTTTGATACCCATATCGTACAAACATTCTAGAGTCACCCCTGGCCCACCCTAATGGCGATATCTCGAAAAGGCGTGCACCTATAGACCTAATGCCCACTCCCTCTTAAAATGCTCAGTAACACCTTTCGTTTGATACCCATATCGTAAAAACATTCTAGAGTCACCCCTGGCCCACCCTAATGGCGATATCTCGAAAAGGCGTCCACCTATAGACCTAATGTCCACTCCCTCTTAAAATGCTCAGTAACACCTTTCCTTTGATACCCATATCGTACAAACATTCTAGAGTCACCCCTGGCCCACCCTAATGGCGATATCTCGAAAAGGCGTCCACCTATAGACCTAATGCCCACTCCCTCTTAAAATGCTCAGTAACACCTTTCGTTTGATACCCATATCGTACAAACATTCTAGAGTCACCCCTGGCCCACCCTAATGGCGATATCTCGAAAAGGCGTCCACCTATAGACCTAATGCCCACTCCCTCTTAAAATGCTCAGTAACACCTTTCGTTTGATACCCATATCGTACAAACATTCTAGAGTCACCCCTGGCCCACCCTAATGGCGATATCTCGAAAAGGCGTCCACCTATAGACCTAATGTCCACTCCCTCTTAAAATGCTCAGTAACACCTTTCCTTTGATACCCATATCGTACAAACATTCTAGAGTCACCCCTGGCCCACCCTAATGGCGATATCTCGAAAAGGCGTCCACCTATAGACCTAATGCCCACTCCCTCTTAAAATGCTCAGTAACACCTTTCCTTTGATACCCATATCGTACAAACATTCTAGAGTCACCCCTGGCCCACCCTAATGGCGATATCTCGAAAAGGCGTCCACCTATAGACCTAATGCCCACTCCCTCTTAAAATGCTCAGTAACACCTTTCGTTTGATACCCATATCGTACAAACATTCTAGAGTCACCCCTGGCCCACCCTAATGGCGATATCTCGAAAAGGCGTCCACCTATAGACCTAGTGCCCACTCCCTCTTAAAATGCTCAGTAACACCTTTCGTTTGATACCCATATCGTAAACACATTCTAGAGTCACCCTTGGTCCACCTTTATGGCGATATCTCGAAAAGGCGTCCACCTATAGAACTAAGGATTGCTCCCTTTTAAAATACTCATTACCACCTTTCATTTGATACCCATATCGTACAAACACATTCCAGAGTCACCCCTGGCCCACCCTAATGGCGATATCTCGAAAAGGCGTCCACCTATGGACCTAATGCCCACTCCCTCTTAAAATGCTCAGTAACACCTTTCGTTTGATACCCATATCGTACAAACACATTCTAGAGTCACCCCTGGCCCACCCTAATGGCGACATTTCGAAAAGGCGTCCACCTATAGACCTAATGCCCACTCCCTCTTAAAACGCTCAGTAACACCTTTCATTTGATTCCCATATCGTACAACTAGAGACACCCCTGGTCCACCTTTATGGCGATATCTCGAAACGGCGTCCACCTAGGGAACTAAGGATCACTCCTTTTCAAAATACTCATTAACAGCTTTCATTTGATACCCATATCGTACAAACATATTCTAGAGTCACCCCTGGTCCACCTTTATGGGGATTTCTCGAAAAGGCGTTCACCTATAGAACTAAAGCCCATTCCCTTTGAAAATACTCATTATCACCTTTCATTTGATACCCATATCGTACAAACACATTCTAGAGTCAGCTCTGGTCCACCTTTATGGCGATATCCCTAAATGGCGTCCATCCATAGAACTATGGCCTACTCTCTCTTAAAATACTCTTTAATACCTTCCATTTGATACACATGTCATACAACCACATTCCAGGGTTACCCTAGGTTCATTTTCCTACATGGTGATTTTCCTTATTTTGTCTCCATAGCTCTCAACTGAGTATGTAATGTTCGGTTACACCCGAACTTAGTCTTCCTTACTTGTTTTCTTTTGATTTGGTTTGGAATATTTTTCTTTATTCGCTTTTGATTTACACGCGACCTTAAAATGACCCTTTTTACCGCAACGCGAGCATTCTTTTTTGTATGCTGGGCAACTTTTTGGCCCGTGAGTTGTAAGGCACCTACGGCAGTTAAAAGCTTTATCAATTTTATTAGTTTTCACTGCAGAACTAGGTTCGTTCAAGTCGTGTATTTGTTTTGTTGCTCTTTCTGCCGTGCGGCACACATTAATAGCACTTGCCAGTGACAGCTGTTCTTCGATCCAAAGTTTTTGTCTGGTATCATCAGAGCGGATACCAAGAACGATTTGGTCAGTTAGGAATTCATCGTAATCGTTAAAATCGCACTTTCGTACCTGCTCTCGAATTTTTTGTAGAAAAGCGTCAAAAGCTTCATTTTCTTGCTGTTTTATGTGATGAAAATTATACCGCTCGTACGTCTTATTACGCGTTGGTACAAAATGCTCCTTTAATTTGTTTTTTAACTCGGTTAAATCAGATTTTTGGGCATCGGTTAAGCCCAAATTATTGATTAGTCGAATACCTTCTCGCCCTAGCACAGTTTTGAAATTTGCCAATTGGACAGGGACTTCCTCATTGTTGACCTTCGCAGCAAGGGCATAGCATTCGTAGGTTTCCAACCATTCGCTCCATTCACGTGCCATATCCAGGTCGCTATTTATTAGGAGTGGTTTTGGTGGCTTTACCATTTTGTTTTATTTATTTTTAATAATTATGCGAATTTTAATTATGTATATATTGCTTATATTTTTTATTTTATAAGTTTTAATATAATTTATTCGCTACTCCGACGGGAGTCTTTGGCACTTTATTGCGTTGTGAGTTATTTGTTTTTCTCGAAACGGGTTTCGGCACCATGCGCCGATAGAGTACTGACCGTATAACTATATACGCTGAGTGCAAGTTAAAGACTGACTTTATTGAGTAATGAAGTAAATGTAAATGCATATGTGGAACTTATATATATGTGTAAATGAATATACATATAATATGCCTACGTCATAGGTAGCATAAATATGCCCTATCATTTGGTAGGTATGTATGTTCTCGTGACAGGCTGTGCAAATTGACGTTGAGCAACACCATCAGCTCAGTCAGAATTGGGAAGGACCTCTGCGAGCCGTTCGAAACTAAAAGAGGTTTCAGACAGGGTGACCCTTATCATACGATTTCTTTAATTTGATGCTGGAGAAAATTATACTAGCTGCAGAACTTAACCGCACTGGAGCAATATTCTATAAAAGCATGCAGTTACTGGCATATGCTGTTGACATTGATATCATCGGCCTAAACACTCGCGCTGTTAGTTCTGATTACTCCAAACTGGAAAAAGAAGCGGTAAAGATGGGTTTGATGGTCAGTGAGGACAAAACGAAGTACCTGCTGTCATCGAGCAAAGCGTCAGCGCATACGCGCCTTGGCAACCACGCTACTGTTGGCAACCATAATTTCGAAAAAGTAAAAGTCTTGCCAATAAACGCTACTTTGGACTAGGTAGGCAATTGAAAAGTAAAGTCTTCTCTCTACAAACGAAAATCATGCTCTAAAAATCACTTATTGTAACCATCCTACTATTTGGTGCAGAATCATGGACCATGGCAACATCAGATAAAGCGACTGTGAGAGTGTTCGAGAGAAAAGTTCTTTGAAAGATGTATGGACCTCTACGCGTTGGCGATGGCGAGTATCGAAGAAGATTGAATGATAAGCTGTACGAGCTATACGCAGACATCCACATAGTCCAGCGAATTAAAACGCAGCGGCTGCGCTGGCTAGGCCATGTTATGCGAATGAAAGATGATGCTCCGGCCAAGAAAGTGTTTCTATGGGAACCCGCCTATGGAAGCAGAGGTAGAGGGCGACCCCCACTCCGTTGGAAGGACGATCCCGTTGCTGAGACCAGAACATCTAGGAAAGTGGCACCGTCCAAGGCAGGAACTGCCTTGGGCAGATGTCCAGTGTTGCAAGAAATTTTTCAGAAAAAAGCTAGATTGACAAAAATAAAAAGTGAAAAATGCCAAATCAAAATTTTTAAGATTAAGAAAAAAAAACTAAAAGTTTATGGAAACTTTTTATGCGTTTTATTAATTTTTTACATTACAGACATAACAGAATAAAAATATTTAAATAAATTTTTACTCCAATTTCATAAAAACTAAAAAAAGTGAGCAGATGCTATCTATGTTTTAATTTAAAAGCGACACATGACAAATAAAACTCCACTATGGTCTATTTGCAAAATAAGAACGCCGATAAAACTATTTTCAACAAGGAGATATACCTTTTGTCCGTTTAAAGAACCCATGAAAGATGTAAACTCTACATTCCACCCTGTCTGAGAACTTCTTTTCAAATTTTTGGTATGTGCTTTACACCGACTACAAATGAATTTTTGGAGGGAATATTTTCATGACACTTTCTGGCCGAACCACTGCCGATGAGTGACCCCCGGTCAAATAAAGATTTGAAATGGGTTATTATGAATATGAATAAAGGAATTTGAAGTCAAATGCTGTCTTATGATAAGTCCAAGCAATTTTAAATGTGTAATAAACTTATAATAAGGTTATACTATGTCACACCAATCCTTATTCAACGTTCTTATTATAACAGCTAATACAAGCCTGATTTTGAGTGGGCCATATATAAGCCTTATATAAAAGTTTCTCATGCAGCAAGTAGTACCTATCTTTTGATAATAAAGTTCTACGTTATGGCTTATAATAATTCCTTACTTAATTTTTCTTTATATGAGCTATAAGCCTCACACAACGGTATCTTTCAAATAAATATTATGCCTGTTTACATAAGTAGAGAACAACAAGGAGATATCCCATTCGTTTGTACATAGAAAAAATTTTTTTTTTTACTTGATTGGCTTTTAAATATGTCCGTGTTCAAAAATAATACGATCAGACCAAAGTTTAATACGTACTGAATTACCTTATTTTAATAGTGGGCGGTGCCACGCCCTTTGTCCAAAATTTTACTAATTTTCTATTCTGCGTCATAAGGTCAACCGACCTACCCAGTTGCATCGCTTTATCCATCTTTGGTAATGAATTATCGCACTTTTTCGGTTTTTCGGATTTTCGATATCGAAAAAGTGGGCGTGGTTATAGTCCGATTTCTTTCATTTTAAATAGCAATCTGAAATGAGTGCTCAGGAAATTACTACCAATTTTCATTAAGATACCTCAAAATTTACTCAAGTTATCGTGTTTACGGACAGACGAACGGACGAACGGACATGGCTAAATGAATTTTTTTTTTCGCCCAGATCATTTTGATATATGGAAGTCTATATATCTCGATTAGATTATGCCGTTACGGGGTACCATCATGCGAAACAAATTAATTCACTCTGTGAGCTCTGCTCAGCTGAGTATAAAAAGAACCACGGTTTAATAAAAATAAAAATAAATGTAAGGCGCGATAACCTCCGAAGAGATCTAACGCCGAGCTTCTCTTCCAATTTGCTCCTCTTGATTTTCCCTACAAATTGGCCGGACGGGACCTACATGATTTCATGCCGACTCCGAACGGCATCTGCAAGGCAGATGAGTTTTCACTGAGAGCTTTTCATGGCAGAAATACACCCGGAGCGCTTGCCAAACACTGCCGAGGGGCGACCCCGCTTAGAAAAATTTTCTTCTAATTGAAAAACCTTATTTCTAAAATTTTTGATTTTGCTTTGCCCGGGGTTTGAACCCAGGGCATCCGGTGTGGGCGGTGCACGCTACCATCACACCACGGTGGTTGCCACACGGTTTAATAGCTAACCGAATTATATAAAAGAAAAATATTTTTCAACACTTTGAGCCCCGCGGGCCCACCCGTGGTAATTTTTTTTCTGCACCGGTGGACCGCGTGCTGACGAAGGGTTGTGATTTAGTTGACAAGTTGGAACCAAAATTTGTTTACTTAGTTTTATAGATTTTATGCAATTTGGGTGACCTTGTGATATTTATTTTTGATAAACCAAATGTATTTTTGTTATTTGTTTTTTGTTTTTTTTTTGTGACCACCGGCGGTCATGTTGTCGCAGAATGTCAAAATACATATTGGACCCAAACGGCCACCAGTGGGCATACTCTAATTTTATATTTTTATGTATTTATAATTTTTACTTTTATATTTTTTTCATTTATTTGTTTTACAGATTTAATTTAAGATGTCTAGAAAACTTTTAACACGTGATGACATTGCTGCCGAGCTCGAAAAATCGAGTGTAGATGAAGTTACAGGATTTTCAGATGATTCATTTGTTGATAATGACTTCGAGCCAGATCCTGAAAGTTCTTATTCAGAATCTGATGACGAAGATTTCGACGATAGTGATGAAGATATAGCAATGGACTTGAATGAAGATCCTGACGAAGAAGTTCCTCTTGCAAACTTGATAAATAGTCGAACATGGGGGCCTGTTGGTGGAGATCGGTTGACGTTTGTTGAGTCTCCGATGTATACAGGCATGAAACCTGATGTTGTTGATATGATGCGACCATCGACATCTGGAGATCCCCAAAAACACACATTGTGAGCAGTGTGAAGAAGCAATGTGTTTAGTGTGTTTTCAAAGCTTATCTGTGGCTTTGAATCATTATTAAATTTATTTTTTTTTTGTAAATAGTTTTGGAATAGTTATATTCATCTGTTTTTATACTCAGTGGAGCAGAGCTCACAGAGTATATTAACTTTGATTGGTTGTACAGGTATAAAGGAATCGAGATAGATATAGACTTCCATATATCAAAATCATCAGGATCGAAAAAAAATTTGATTGAGCCATGTCCGTCCGTCCGTCTGTCCGTTAGCACGATAAATTGAGTATATTTTGAGGTATCTTGATGAAATTTGGTATGTAGGTTCCTGAGCACTCATCTCAGATCGCTATTTAAAATGAACAATATCTTTTTCGATATCGAAAATTTCGAAAAACCGAAAAAGTGCGATAATTCATTGCCAAAGACGGATAAAGCGATGAAACTTAGTAGGTGAGTTGAACTGATAACGCAGAATAGAAAATTAGTAAAATTTTGGACAATGGGCGTGGCACCGCCCACTTTTAAAAGAACGTAATTTAAAAATTTTGCAAGCTGTAATTTGGCAGTCGTTGAAGATATCATGATGATATTTGGCAGGAACGTTACTCCTATTACTATATGTATGCTTAATAAAAATTAGCAAAATCGGAGAACGACCACGCCCACTTTTAAAAAAAATTTTTTTTAAGTCAAATTTTAACAAAAAATTTAATATCTTTACAGTATATAAGTAAATTATGTCAACATTCAACTCCAATAATTATATGGTGCAACAAAATGCAAAAATAAAAGAAAATTTCAAAATGGGCGTGGCTCCGCCCTTTTTCATTTAATTTGTCTAGGATACTTTTAATGCCATAAGTCGAACAAAAATTTACCAATACTTGTGAAATTTGGTAGGTGCTTAGATTCTGGGACAGTAACTTATTTCTATGAAAAAGGGCAAAATCGGTTGAAGCCACGCCCAGTTTTTATACACAGTCGACCGTCTGTCCTTCCGCTCGGCCGTTAACACGATAACTTGACCAAAAATCGATATATCTTTACTAAACTCAGTTCACGTACTTATTTGAACTCACTTTGTATTGGTATAAAAAATGGCCGAAATCCGACTATGACCACGCCCACTTTTCGATATCGAAAATTACCAAAAACGAAAAAAAATGCCATAATTCTATACCAGATACGAAAAAAGGGACGAAACATGGTATTTGGATTGGTTTATTGACGTAAAATATAACTTTAGAAAAAAACTTTGTAAAATGGGTGTGACACCTACCATATTAAGTAGAATGAAATGAAAAAGTTCTGCAGGGCGAAATAAAAAACCATTGAAATCTTGGCAGGAATACTGTTCGTGGTATTATATATAAATAAATTAGCGGTATCCAACAGATGATGTTCTGGGTCACACTGGGCCACATTTCGGTCGATATCTGGAAAACGCCTTCACATATACAACACCACTCCCTTTTAAAAGCTTCACTTATACCTTTAATTTGATACCCATATCGTACAAACACATTCCAGAGTCACCCCTGGTCCACCTTTATGGCGATATCTCGAAAAGGCATCCACCTATAGAACTAAAACCCCCGCCCTTTTAAAATACTCATTAACACCTTTCGTTTGATACCCATATTGTGCAAACATATTCTAGAGTCACCCCTGGTCCACCTTTATGGCGATATCTCGAAAAGGCGACCACCTATAGAACTAAGGCCCACTCCCTTTTAAAAAGACTCATTAACGCCTTTCATTTGATACCCATATCATACAAACAAAGTCTAGAGTCACCCCTGGTCCACCTTTATGCCCATATCTCGAAAAGGCGGCCACCTATACAACTACCACCATTCCCTTTTAAAACCCTCATTAATACCTTTAATTTGATACCCATATCGTGCAAACACATCCTAGAGTCACCCCTGGTCCACCTTTATGGCGATATCTCGAAAAAGCGTCCACCTATAGAACTAAGACCCCCGCCCTTTTAAAATACTCATTAACACCTTTCGTTTGATACCCATATTAGAACTAAGGCCCACTCCCTTTTAAAATGTTCATTAACCTCTTTCATTTGATACCCATATTGTACAAACAAATTCTAGGGTCACCCCTGGTCCACCTTTATGGCGATATCTCGAAACGTCGTCCACCTATGGAACTAAGGATCACTCCCTTTTAAAATACTCATTAACACCTGTCATTTGAAACCCATATCGTACAAACAAATTCTAGAGTCAACCCCGATCCACCTTTATGGCGATATCCCTAAATGGCGTCCACCTATAGAACTATGGCCCACTCCCTCATAAAATACTCTTTAATACCTTTCGTTTGATACACATGTCATACCAACAAATTCCAGGATTACCCTCGGTTCATTTTCCTACATGGTTATTTTCCCTTATGTTGTCACCATAGCTCTCAACTGAGCATGTAATATTCGGTTACACCCAAACTTAACCTTCCTTACTTGTTTTATATATTTTTAAGTCCTAAAATGAATTTTTTGAATAGTTATATTGAATTGGACTTCTTTTCGTCGAGACAGTTTTTTTTGTAATGCTCTACAAGCAAAATAAAATATATTTATTTAAAATACATATGTATATAATATATTTCTTACTTTTTAAATCTTAAAATGAATTTTTCTTACCTAAATTTAGTTCACTATTTTTTAGGCTTTGGCAGGGCAAATTACAAAATCCAAGTCAAAAAGGTTTACATCCTGGGACCGAACTAATTTTATAATTTATTTAATAATTTGGGAAAAATTTAAACAACGTGACATCAGGACGGACAAGGCGACAGCTGTTTCGATTATACCTTGTAAATCTCTTCAAAACCTTTTCTCCCGGGAGTGGGAGTCGAACCCGCACCCCTACGATAGTTGAAATGGTTATAAACGCATTCAGCTACGTCATGCCTTAGTTGTTGTAAAGTTTTTCCCAATTGCCTTCTTTTTGCATATTTTAATCTTTTACGCACTGCATACTTCGTACGCAATTATGTGTTAAAGCTATGCTTGGTACGGCGGTTTTTCAAAGAAACTTTGGTTTTATTGCTGTTTTTGTTCTATTTATAGAACTACAACGAATTAACCAATTTTGTCTGTTTGTACGGGCAATCCCCGATTAAATCATACGAACTAATTTTATTTCAATGGTAAATGTATGCAGAACGTTTCCACCCGTGATCACAATGTCGGTAAATCATACGCGACCTATTACCACTGGTGGTCACGATGTCCCATAATGTAAATCCACCAATGCCCACGGGTGGTCACATTGCCCCAAATCGTCAAAACACAAATATCTACCAGTGGGGCACGCGGGGCTCAAAGTGTTAAGTACAAATAGTAAATATTACAGTATTAGAAGATTGAACAATCAATCGCAATTAATCACCTCAAAGTAAAATCTATGTTATTAACACAAAAATTCAACTCAGAGCTAAAAGCGTGGGGTGCTTGATATATTTAAATAAAATTTAGCAATCCTTCTATTGGCAACTATCTATGACAGGAAGGTTATGAAAAGTAGTAAAAGGCACTCCACGCTTTTTGTACTCAGCGTGCTTTGCACACAGAGTATATTAACTTTGATTGGATAACGGTTGGTTGTACAAGTATAAAGGAATCGAAATAGATATAGACTTCCATATATCAAAATCATCAGTGTCGAAAAAAAATTTGATTGAGCCATGCCCGTCCGTCCGTCCGTCTGTCCGTTAACACGATAACTTGAGTAAATATTAAGATATCTTCACCAAATTTGGTACACGATCTTATCGGGACCCAGAATAGATTGATTTGATTTGCTGAGTGCGTATGTATAAGAACTCAATTGCATCGATGTCGTGTACGCTAATCTCTTCAGATGGTATTGAAGAGTGTACAGCAAGCAGAACTCCACCATTTGGTAGTCATTGCAGAGGATCTCCGAATTAAAGACATGAGGTTTCAGTCAAATTTCAATAAAAGCAATTACATATATCGTAACATAAGCTAAATGATTTAAAAAAAAAACAGTTCAGTTAATTTGGTGTTAAGTCTCTAACATTTTGGTAAAATATATCTAAAGCAGGTTCTACGTTCAGTTTGTTGACTCAGTACTTATAAGAGGGATCTTTGCTAAGTGTGGAACGCTCTTATTCCTATGTTCAAATTCCAGCACAAATGCCCCAGGGGGACAAAAATCGTTACTAAACATAGTATCAAAATGTTCAATAGGTACATCTAATCGAAAGGAAGATACATTTCTTTCATTGCTAAAATTAAATTTCCGAATTGTTACTTGATCGGTTTTCGTTTTTGAGCAGAAATAGGACTTCCTCAGTAGTCTCTCTCTCGAATCTTGACACGAATATGGATTTTTTAGGAGGGATTAAAACCAACTTCCAAGTTCAGGCTCAGTCGCCTGAGAATTGTTTACAGGCTCAATATTTTTTTAGCTGATGTTTTGTTGGAGCTGCCTTTGATGTTGATGGATATACTTTAAGTGGACTTGCGGATTCTAAGTTTATTAATTCTACGGTGCTAGGTGCGAGAACGATTGGGTTCGGGATGCTTTGAACGGTGTCGAGGGTCAGTACGCCAGCCGAGGCAACAGTCCGTATTCGTTTACGATCACGGCTGTCGCTATTAGCATTAGAAGGTAAATCGATAATACATTTAAAAGTTTTAAACAAGTTTTCATAATACTTGAATTTATCCCAAAATATAGAAAGTTCCTTCCCGAATGAGTTTCGAGCATGTTTGAAAAGCTTAAAAAGACCCACTTCCATGGATCTGCAATTCAAGCGCAACCGCGGTTGCCACTTTGGTCCATTTATGGTGCCTTCTAACCCCATTTGGTCCACTGGTCCCTTTTTTTCAAGTTTGGCCCTTTTTCGGCAGTAGTCACGATTTAGGGACTTTTCTTTCTTTTTCACTAAAACAAAAATTCAAAATTCTGCTCATACAATCTTCCACAAATTCATTAACCCACATACATATATTTTCTATTTACTTCAATGGAATTCTTCCCACAAAAATTGCTCAGTCAATAAAATGTAGCAGAATAATGACATTTCATCTGCGAGATAATTTAGGCGAGGCATTAAAAAGAGAAGTATTGAATCTTTGGGCAAAAACATTGTCATTAATTTTTCATGAAGCAACGGACTTATCAGAAAAATAGTCTTGTTTTAGTGGTTAGATATTTCGATAGGTTATCGAAACACTTTTCGTTAAAGTGTTACTCCTCGTTTGGAACGTCCATGTTTAATTCTTTCTCACCCTGTTCAAAGCAGCTCAATGAGTTCAATGAATTCCAGGACTATTGTGGTGTAAAGCCACATAAGATATTTGAAAACTTAGTATATCAGCTTTATAAATGTAGAACGAATTGCGATTAAAAAATTCATTTTTAAGTGTTTTGTGTAAAATTATTCCCGTAGGTGGTTGCAGAACCCCAATAAACTTCAATCACAACACTTCAATCACAACACTCTTAACTAGTTTCTCGTACCTAATTACATGTAATCCCGTTCAGTTGTAACACAGTTGAAACTTTTAAGGCGCTTGATTTTTAGTCCGTGTTCAAAACTCACACTTACTGAATCTAGGCTCTGGTATGAAGTTTAAATGTTTAGGGGAAAAGTAGGCATCTAAAAAAATAGCATTAACACAATTGCTTAGTTTCTTTTACTGAGTTCCCAAATTTTTGAACCCTTCCTTACTAAAACCTAAATGTACAATACATTTTATTTCATTGCAATCAAGCAAAACTAGGTTAACAAAGTTGTGTTGGTGCAAGACATAAACTTAGCCAAGAAATGTGAAAATGTAGTACCTAAAGATTTAGTTTTGTTTGTGCAGTTTGATTTAAAGCTACTATCCTATTCGCTATGTTTATTAAAATTTTATGTAGGAAATCATGGAAACATCCTAAAATGTTTACACCTTGCAACGAATACGACACTAGATAGTAATTTGCCGAATTGGTTGTATATCAATAAAATAAAAATAAAATTTGGTCCTTTTTATTATTATTATTATATTATATTATAAGCTTTTATTTACTTTCACTTGGTTGTTGTTTGTAATCAAATCTTGCAAGTTAAATTTGATACACTTCCCGGTGTCCGATTGAGCTGAAATTTTGCACACATGTATAACTCCGATGCCAATGAAATATTACTTTGCTAGAATTCGATAAATTAATCGATAACAGAATTATCGGTAAAGATTTGTGTTCACAAGGGAATAAAAGCCTAAGTCCTTTGTTTAGAGGGATGGTGAATAACCTACAGCGGCTCAAGAAAGAGGTAACTTCGCTTTGTTTGTGTATACAACGAACGTAGAAGTTAGGCTGTTATTCCTCAATGTTGCATACATTTCTGCGCACTTGATTTTGTTTTACAGATTTAACCCACAGAGCAGCGATCTGCAATGAGTATTTGTAAACAGAACGCGACATAGGCAAAGTCACAATAAAATATGATTTTACGTTAGTTAGCTTTGTTTGACATAATTTTATATGTGCTCTCTGTCCAAAATGCTTCAACTAACTTCGTCACATTTTATTTCGATTATGAATATGCCCCAATATATTCGCATCATGATATATGTAAAAAATCGTGTACTCATACTCAGTCAGGATTATTTAAACGTAACGATTCCTATCAGTAATTTGGTTGAGAGTCGTTTTCATCCTGACACCGCGTTAGCGTTGAACGCGAAAGATGTGACAACCGAAGATGCTGATATCCGATGTGAAGCCACTTTTGGCAAACACATACGATATGTTTTCTCGAAAATCTGTATATTCATATGTATGTATGTATATATTTAACGTTTTGTTGTTGCAAAAAAACGTGAACATGTGTATGCACATATATACAAATTCATTTGAATGAGTTGAACAAAGCATGGGGCGCATTCCAAAAGCACAACTGCTGGCGAAGTTGATTAATGATAAGTTCTTGGAATGCACAGTTGCAACTTTACGACAAATTAGTGAGCATAAAAATTGGCCGCTCTATTCTAAAAATAAAATAAATGTAAGGCGCGATAACCTCCGAAGAGATCTAAGGCCGAGCTTCTCTTCCAATTTGCGTCGTGCTCCTCTTGATTTTTCCCTACAAATTGGCCGGACGGGACCTACATGTTTTATGCCGACTCCGAACGGCATCTGCAAGGCAGATGAGCTTTCACTGAGAGCTTTTCATGGCAGAAATACAATCGGAGCGCTTGCCAGACACTGCCGAGGGGCGACCCCGCTTAGAAAAATTTTCTTCTAATTGAAAAATCTTATTTCTAAAATTTTGATGTTGCTTTGCCCGGGAGTTGAACCCAGGGCATACGGTGTGATAGGCGGAGCACGCTACCATCACACCACGGTGGCCGCCGCTCTATTCCGCTCTATTCACTCAAGCTTTTTATCGATTGGTTGTTGACAGTTGGCTCAACGTATCGTTTCAAAAGCACAATTTCTTTCACTCAGCTGATAACTGATTATTAGCAAGATCAATTAATTGATGGAACAAAAAACAATGATCAGATTGATGTTAATAATATAATACACTCAGACATTAACAAAACAGGAGGTCTTCCAAAAGAACTAGAAATATTTGTTGGTGCTAAAGTTAGGTTGAGATCTAACGTTGACGTTGCTAGGGGACTTGCAAATGGAGCAATAGGTCATATAACTGAAATTATATGGCCATATTACAGACGAGCTCAACTATACCATAACGATATACCATCGGTTCGCGTAGACTTTGGTAACGATGGCGTTCACATAATACAGCCTAAATCAGATCAATTTTCTTCTAAATTTAATCGCGGCACAGCTGAAAGAAAAATGCTCCCGATTATCTTGTCGTGGGCTTCAAATGTGCACAAAATGCAGGGAACTACTGTTATTTATCTAGGCTGCAAATTATTTGCTGCTGGTCAATCTTATGTGGCTTTAAGCCGAGTTAGGTCTTTAGCAGGTCTTCGAATCGAAGAACTTGACTGTTCATAGTTGACTTAGAAGAAACCTTGTAATGTTGATGCATTAAAAGAAATGGATAGGATGAGAATCGTTATAAATAACTAAGTAAAGATTACATAACTAATTTAAACAATATCTTACCCTACCAAAAATTTAAAAAAATTGATATTTGAACTAAATTTAAGAAGAAAGCTTTTCTAAGAACAAGCTTTTATTACTTGTTAATAAAACGAACTAAAAAGTAAAAAATAAATTGACTGTAAAGAAATATAACACTTTATAAGTTCATTGCAACCTTTAACGGTAATTAGGCTTCTTCGTCTGCGACAAAAAAATTCCATATTGTACATAATTATATAATTTTTAACATTAAAACTTTACACCTAAATTATTAAAACTTACATTTTATATCACAGTCCTAATTGTTCTAATAAGAACAATTTAATAATTTAGGTGTAAAGTTTTAATGTTAAAAATATATAATTATGTAAAATATGGAATTTGTTTGTCGCAGACGAAGAAACCTAATTATCGTTAAAGGTTACAATGAACTTATAAAGTGTTATATTTCTTTACAGTCAAATTATTTTTTACTTTTTATTTAATTTTATTAACCAATAATAAAAGCTTATTTTTAAAAAAGTTTTTTTTCTTAAATTTTATTATTACCTTTATATTAAGCCCCTTTCATGTTTGTTCCATCATTTCCATACGAATTTTTGACCCAATTTGTAGAAAACAAAGTTCCGCTAGGTGGCGTGCTAATTGAGATAACTACAAATCCCTGGGGGAATAACTACAAATACGAGGGGAATCTTGCGATCGATTTTGGAGTAACTTGCCGGTGAGCTAGCGACTTCAATATTGGGCCGTGGGTCAGAACCCGGTGACAATGCAACGTTTGATCAAAAAAAAAAAAAAAAAAACTCGCTAGGTGGCATGGATCGAGATAGTAAGAAAACAAATTTTAATTTGGGAATCTTTCAATCCATTTTTTGCTAACTTCCCGGTGACCGAGAGACTTGAATCTTGACACACAGTTCGAGGCATGGTGATAATACAATTTACAGAAAACAAAATTCCGCTAGGTGGTGCGGTAAATGAGATAACTACAAATCCTTGAAAAACGAGGGGAATCTTGCAATCGATTTTTGAGTAACTTCCCAGTGAGCTGGAGATATGAAACTTGAGCCGTAAGTCAGAACCCGGTGACAATGAAATATTTTATCCAAAAAATTCCGCTAAGTGGCGCATGAATCGAGATATTAGGAAAATTGATTTTAATTTGGGAATTTTTCAATCCATTTTTAACTAACTTCCCGGTTAGCTAGATACTTGTAACTTAGCACATAGTTCGAGACCCGGTGACAATACAATTATAGAAAACAAAATTTCGCTAGGTGGCGTGCTAATTGAGATAAATATAAATCCCTGAAAAACGAGGGGAATTTTTCGATCGATTTTTGAGTAACTTGCCGGTGAGCTAGCGACTTGAAACTTGTGCGGTGGGCCAGAACCCGGTGATAATGCAACATTTGATCAAAAAAAAATTCGCTAGGTGGCACGCGGAACGAGATAGTAAGAAAATAAATTTTATTTTGGGAATCTTCAATCCATTTTAACTAACTTCCCGGCGACCTAAAGACTTCAAACTTGGCACTTAGTTAGAGGCCAACTTATTGAAAACAAAGTTCCGCTAGGTGGCGCGCTAGTCAAGATAACTGTAAATTCTTAAAAAACGGGGGGAATCTTGCGATCGATTTTCGAGTAACTTCCCGATTAACTAGAGACGTGAAATTTGGACCGCAAGTCAGAACCCGCTAGGAAGCGCATGGATCGAGATATTGAGAAAACGCGTTTTAAATTGGGAATCTTGCAATCGATTTTTAACTAACTTCCTGGATATCTAGAGACTTTAAAACTGAAATATAGTTTAAAACTCGGTGACAGTGCAATGTTTGATCAAAAAATTTGAGCTACGTAACGCACAAGACTATATAGAAGATTAGGCCATATTTCCATGGCTAGCCTCCTGAGTGTTGCAGGCGTTGTAGAATTCCACCTCGTTGAAGGCCCAGCTCAAACGTCCTTGCATACTTTTTCAGGTGTATGCTAATTTCACCACGATTTTCAGCTGTGTAAATTAAGTAGCTGACAAACGAGGTGGAATTCTTTGTTATGATGCGAGGTGGAATTCTGTTGTTTTTGCCAGTGTTGTCCGCGAAAATTCCACTAATTCTCTTAAATCTTGCTATTTTGAACAAATAAATAAAGATAAGAATTTTCACTTAGGAATTACTTAAATTACTAATCAAAGTTGCAATTACCTTTTTGTAGGCAGTACTAAAAAATTGAAAATAAAAAGATGATAAAAAATTTTAAGGACTACCTTTATATAAATGGACCAAAAAATAGAAGGCAATTTTTCCTTTAATGCAGACATAGTCTTGTTGAATTTTGACTAAAAAACTGTAACAATAGCTATTGCAAAAGAATTTTGGGATTTAAAATTATAAAGGTAGAGCGCTTGTTTAAATTTTAAATAATCAATTAGTTAATCCCAAGTACATGGTTTGCCTTAAATTGAAAGACTGCGCTCTACCTTTATAGTTTTAAATCCCAAAACTCTTTTGCAAGAGCTATTGTTAAAGTTTTTTAGTCAAAATTCAACAAGACTATGTCTGTATTAAAGGAAAAATGGCCTTCTATTTTTTGCTCCATTTATAAAAAGGTAGTCCTTAAAATTTTTTTATCATCTTTTTTTTTAAATCTAGTCCCTTTTTTCGATGAATTTTGGTCCCAAATGAAAATATCGTGTGGCAACCGTGAGCACAACCAACGCACGCCCTTGTTATAGTTGATCGCGTCACATACCCTTGCCGACAAACTAGCGCACTTCATATGAGCAAGCTCATCGCAAAGCCGGAATGCCACCAACCGCTCGGTTTCACTTGGCAGTTTACAAAATTGCAAAACATTACAAGGAGTTTATTTAGCTTATGTATTTAAAAAAGTAAGAATTGGTTCAACAGAAAGAGACAATAAAATAGATTGGAGATAACAGTTTAAATATCCCTGTATGAGCAGTTTAAGATCCCCAGTCGGGAATTTGGCTAACCATAAATAGATTTAAAGTTGACTATCTCGCACCCAGTATTGTTTGAAAAGTTGACTACTTTATATGGCCTAGAAGCAGACCGTAAAAAAGTTTCGGGATCTTTTGCGGACACTGAACGGGCTGCCTCTGTTGAAAAAGAAATTTTACTCAATGAGCTTGGCGCCCGCCGTGGTTGTATCATGCTCCGCCTACCACACCGAGGATCCTGGGTTCACGCCACTGGCAAAGCAACATCAAAAATTTTAGAAAGAAGATTTTTCAATTAAAAGAAAATTTTTCTAAGCGGGGTCGCCCCTCGGCAGTGTTTGACAAGCACTCCGAGTGTATTTCTGCCATGAAAAGCTATCAGTGAAAATTCATCTGCCTTGCAGATGCCGTTCGGAGTCGGCATAAAACAAGTAGGTCCCGTCCCGCCAATTTATAGGATAAATTAAAAGGAGCACGACGCAAATTGGAAGAGAAGCTCGGCCTAAAATCTCTTCGGAGGTTATAGCGCATTACACTATTAAGACTGTCCATCTCATCCATGTTTTTAATGGGGGAAACATTTCTGACATCGTCATTGTCATTTTCCTGTCGCAAAAGCCTTTCAGACAATACTTTCTGATTTGCCAAAGTCTCCATAATAATTACGTTTTGCGAGACTACAGTATCTAACAAACAACATGCACATACACATAATTATTTTTACAAACAGTAATTTTTACCTTTCAGTTCCTGTAGTATATCTGTCAAATGATGAAATTTCTCTTCAAAAAACGTCCTCAGATTAGTGCAATTTCCGCAAGGATTGGTCTCCATATAATCTAAAAAATAACGTGTTAAATAACATTTTATTATATTATACCTACATAATTATTTACATATAAATATATGAATAATTATACTTACATTGGGTAGGTAAGCTTTGGTTTGCATTAAAGTGTTGCATTTTATATATCCGTCAGATAATTTATATTATATTCTTATTAACTTTTATTTAATTTTATATTGCAATTATTGAATCGTTTCTTTCACAAAATTTATTCTTTATGAAGTTACTGAGAGTTAACTCATTGAGGACTAATTCCACTGGTTGACAGCCGAAATGCACCAGGGACGCCAATATGAAATTCCAATGTAAAATTACCCCCTGGTTCCGAAAATCCAGGTTATTTTTAATTCTATGGTAACATGTTCTAGATATTATAACCGTTTTTTCACAAAAAACAAAAAAAAAAAAAAAAAGGGTCCACTTAATCATATATATCTCAAGAACGATTCTAAAACGGTTTGAAGCTTTTAAAAGATAATAAAATTTACTATAAACTGTGCATACAACACTTTTTGCTGGGCCCTGCAGATTCAAAGATAAAGAACATTCATTACGGGTTTTTTTAAATTTTTTTTGTAAAAATATAAAAAAATTTGTACTTTGCGAGGTAGGATCCCGAAAACTACCTACTTTCAATCATTTTAATTTGCTGGTGAAACCTTTCGCCATGCTCGTCACTTTCGTCGCCAAGATTTTGCGGGAAAAAGTTTGAATGGGAGTGTGGAAAATGAATTTTTAAAGACATATTTACTCCTGAAAGAAAATAAAAAAAGTATATTAGATAAATACATAATTGACACATTAGTACACGCAAAAAAAATTTCATGTTGAATCAACACTTTTTTAACACTTTTTCAGGTTATTATTTTTCAACACTATCGCTCAGGTTGTTTTAACATTAATCTACTTTTTCACTGTTCCTACATGTCAGATCAAGATGAAGGAACAGTGTGAATTTAACATGATTACAAACGTTTGAATCAACATGACTTCCTGTTAATACAACATTATTTGTCTCGTTAAATTAATACTATTTCATGTTACTCTTAAACGATCTGACATGTTAAACTAACACTATACTATGTTGAAATAACCGATATGTCATGTTAAACTAACACGATCTATCATGTTAACTTAACAGGGTTTTATTGTTAAATTAACACGATCTATCATGTTATTTTAACATGGCTTTTATTGTTAAATTAACATGCTAAAAATAAAACACCTCGTTTTTGGTTTTTTAAATTAATTTTATTTATTTATGACATTTTTAATTAAGGATTGTTTTTTTATACAAATATGGACATTTTGAGTGGCACTCGGTGTACGCGCTCTCGCATAACAAAAAAATAAGGCATATAAAAACTTATGTATAAAAAAAAAATACTTTTATAATTCAATTACAAGTTTTTTTTATAAAAATACGTATACTTGTTTTAATAACAACTCTTTGAATACTAATTGCTTTTCAATCGTATAAATTTTCTGTTATTTCGAATAGTATGTGTATGCAAAGGAGGTGAAGATATTTTGTCCGCATTTATGAAATTATAGCTGCATAACTTTTCCCCTACAATATATGACTGCGTATGTGAATCAAAGTATATAATTTGATGCTGAGAACATATAAAAGATAGTTGTTTTAGTGAGCATACTGCAATATCTTCAACCTCAAACAAGTAAACAACAACATCTTTTATAATAAAAAAAAACCTATTTTGAAAAGTAATCCTTTAAAAGTTACTTCTGAATAAAACTTGTATTTTGAAATGTCATATTTATTTTGAAAATTGGATCTGTATTTTAATCCTGTACTGTCAGGCAACAAGAACTTCATATGAATGCTTAAATCAGGCTTAAAAAAAGTTTCGTTTGTGATATTATACGAGAATTTTATTGCAGCTTTTATTGAAAGACTCCATGGAATATTTACTCGAGATGTAATTGAATTTGAGTATGTTTTGAAAATTTTGTGAACAGCTTCAAATCTCATGCACCATATTTTTTTTTAATGGTCTACATTTTTTTATTGAAGAACATAATGTAATAGGAAATGGAACTTTGGTTTTAATGGCTTTTTGAACAGTGACTTATATAAATAATGGTGCTTTTCAATAAGTGACTTTAATGTGTTTAAGCTGCTTTCGCCTATCTCCAACAGCAGCAAAATATCAATAATTTCCAAAAGTACTAAAAAAAATTCCATACTTCATCTCCTTCCGGTACTAGGTCATTTATTATAAATGGCAAATGATGGACAAAGCACATCATTTTCCTTGCTGACATTTTAAATTTCGAATTTTTTAAGTTATTCAAACTTATAGGCGGAGAGCTATTACCGATTTCAGTTGGTCCATAGGAAAACATTTGCTTTCTATAGTTGAACGTTTCGAGACTAAAATATTTTTTTGTTTCTATGAAATTCAAAAGAACTTCTGAAATGTCGTAATGGTAAACACCTTCAAATAAATCGTGCATCAAATCGAAATAAAAGTGATCAACAATGTGAAAACTAGTTATGTCGTTAAAAATACAAGTTTCTGTTATGCCAGTCAACTTGAAATCTTGAATTGCACAATCGGAAATATACGACTGTCTATTTCGTAAAAATTCGGTGTGTTCTGATATATTCGATGGCATATTAGAGTTATGTCTTTTACAGTTACGATAATAGAAGTTTGATTTAAAACTACTAGTAAACCCCAGTATAGAGTTTAATCATAAGTTATCGCCAGTTATAAGAGCAAGGACAAAGAAAACATGAAATTCACCCTCAGCAGTAGTTAAAACTTCTAAATATTCAATAACTTTTATTATTGGTTTAAATGAATAAATATTGCCGCATTCTTTTCGATCACCTAATTTAAAAAAACCTGCTACAAATATGTTTTCTAACGTTGATAAGTGATGGTTTGGAATTGTTGGAAAGTTATAATAAATACCACATACTGATTGATTACAAGCATGGGAGCCCAATGGATTACCAATTCCAAACTCATCCAAATATAACACGTATGTAATAACCAATTTATTTTTAAAGCTTAACATTTTTTGTTTCCAAGTTTCACCATTAATAACATTTGCATACACATCCTGCTTTGACTGTATAATTTTTATATTTTCTAATGTTAAGTATAAGTTATTTTTAGTTTCGAAATATTTTTTGATTTGATATTCGATTGGCATTAAAACGCCTGTAACCTTATTTGAATGTAATCCGGGATTATTATTTACTATTATTTCAGAAATTTCTTTATTTATTACATATACAGTGGGAGGCGCTAAAATCTTTTCACGTTCAACTAATTTGAAAAAACGGTATTCTTTAATTATATTTTCAAAATGAGAGAAAATGTTTAGGAAATTATTTTCTGCATTTATTCTATCGTTATGATCTTCAATATAGGGCACCATAAATTTCAAAACTTGTTCTTGGATTGGCTTTAAAATGATCTCAGGCATATCCTGTACAATAGAAAAAACATATTTTCTTGTAAAATTGTTTTTGTTATGCAAAGATAATACAAACTGATTGAAATTCATATTTGGCACTCTATTGCTTTGCAAATAATTTAATTTATTAATTTGATCATTTACTATAACTGAACTTTCTATATGCTGTAGTGTATTGTTTTGTAAACTTGAAATGATGTGGTTATTTTGATAAATTTTGCAGCTACTGTTATTAGTAATCCAGTCTTCAGCTGATTTGGTATGTACAGTTCGGTGAACTCTGTTTAAATGATTTTGAAATGAATACATGTTTGAAAAAGATTGACCACATTCAGGTATAGTACAAATAAAATTTTTTATCTTACTACACACATGAAATGATTTTAAATGGTGGACTAATAATTTTGGATTATATCCACAAATATTACAAGCAAAGCACTTAAACATTTTGCGGATTTAGTTAGAAATTTTTTTTCCATTTTCCAAATAATTAATTAACAACAGTATATTAGAGTTAACTGAGCAGTCGAATTTAAAAAAGTATTTTTCCATGAAGTCGTACAAAAATTTAGCTTCTATTGGGTATTTAAGGTTTAATACATGAAATAATTTTAATAAAATATCAAGCGCTCTAACAAATGTTGGTACTTTATACAGTACACCATCAAAAACAATATAATAACTTTCGAAGCTTTTCAATTCTTCGCCTATAACCAATATAAGTGGTTGCAGTGTAGTACATTTTTCCATAGCTTTGCATTTTAATTCGTCATACCGTCTTTGGTAGTCATTTGTACATTCACAGTGCAGCACTGTGACGTTTTGGGCGTCACATATAGATGGTTTCCATTTAAATCTCTTACTATTGGGAGTATTACCAGTTGAAATTAGTGGTGGTTTTAGTATAGAATGCATAAGTAAAGTTATTATAAAAAAATAAAAAAATAAATGTAAGGCACGATAACCTCCGAAGAGATCTTAGGCCGAGCTCCTTTTCCAATTTGCGTCGTGCTCCTCTTGATTTTCCCTACAAATTGGCCGGACGGGACCTACATGTTTTATGCCGACTCCGAACGGCATCTGCAAGGCAAATGAGTTTTCACTGAGAGCTTTTCATGGCATAAATACACCCGGAGCGCTTGCCAGACACTGCCGAGGGGCGACCCCGTTTAGAAAAATTTTCTTCTAATTGAAAAACCATATTTCTAAAATTTTGATGTTGCTTTGTCCGGGGTTTGAACCCAGAGCATACGGTGTGGTAGGCGGAGCACGCTACCATCACACCACGGCGGCCGCCAGTTATTATACAGTCGGTTGAATCTAAGAGAAAAATACATTTAAAAGCGTGGCATACAATTTACCCGAATCAACATTTTCATCAATCATGAGTAGCATGTTGTTTGATGCATTATCCTTAATTTTATCTCTCATATAGGGAATAATAAGTCGTCTAAAATCCGACCATTCATTGATCAAATTA
Source organism: Eurosta solidaginis (assembly GCF_040869045.1). Lineage (NCBI taxonomy): Eukaryota > Metazoa > Arthropoda > Insecta > Diptera > Tephritidae > Eurosta > Eurosta solidaginis. Next base: position 42,807,077 of record NC_090322.1, read on the forward strand.
TTTGCACTGTCTTTGTACTTTGCTATAAAATCTATTTCAATCTAAAATTTGAAATAATAATAAAACTATAAAAATTAAATAAATATGGGTAGAAGTGTATGTAGTTTAACTAACCAATGTATATCCAAGTGAGTTTTTAAGCAGCGGCCAATCAGTAAAAATATTTACTTTTCTATTGAAAATATCCAGTCGCCTTATTTCGATTGTTGCATTCCACTTCTTAACAACTTCACTCCAGGGCTCCATATTGTGTGCAAGCCACAATTTGTCCGCGGCTGTATTCTGATCTAAAAAGTAAAATGGTGAGTTAAAGATATCTTCAAAGGAATTGTGTTAGTGAAATAAAAAAATTACCACAACAGGGGGCCGAAACCTTTCCTGATGAAAGGTCTGTATCATCCAATAATATATGTTCTCGTTGCTTGTTAAGTTTTCTACGAACGTTTGTTGCCTTATCGTACAACTTTCCTGTAGGATTTTTGCCCTCCCGGCGGTTGCAATAATAGTGCTATATAAAATAGAAATTTATATTTTATTGAGTGTAGGTCTACAACATACGAATTAAATAAAATTGGTAATTGTGTAGATTGCACGTCAACCCAAAAAATGCCGGGAAAGGTACCAAAAGACGCGTTTCGTAAACCTCTGAATATATTAGTTTTCCGCTCGTGGATTCACATTCCGCGTCCTTTGGCGCATTTTCCGACGTGTTTTTCGAGTTGACGTCTAATCTATACAATTTCCATAAAATTATAAGATGCGCCACTTAAAATAGAAATTTCTATTTGATTGAGTGTAGGTCCACAACATACCAAATTATAAGACGCACCAGATAAAATAAAAATTTGTATTTGATTTAATGTATGTAGGTCCACAATATACGAATTAAATAAATTTATAAGACGCACCACATAAAATAGAAATTTATATTTCATGGAATGTAGGTCCACTGTGTAACGCTGCGCTGCATTGCATTATAGCGCCGGATTGCATTATGACTGTGTAACGCTGCGCGCCATTACATTATGTCGCCAGTAATACTAATCGGTACTTTGGATATGCTCGAGCAAATGGTAATTCCTGCTATGACCTACAACTTTATAATGAACTTACCATATTTTCAGAGGGAAACGAAGTTATTATTTGCTCTGAAAAGTTTGCAATATCTTTCATTGCCATGCATTCGTTTTTTTCGGTGAAATAGTTCACAATAAACCCCAATCAAAGCTTCGCGGTGACTGTCCAGCAGAAAGAAGTTTTCTTTGTGGTAATTAATTATGTTTTTGCCTTTAGGCGAGGCATTCAGAATTTCCTCTAAGTTGTTTTGTGCTATTTCGGAATTTTTGAACTCTTCAAAGGCAGTCAGCTCGCTCATATTCGAGCTGAGAGGCGAAAGAGTGGGCGCCTAAATAGATAACAATGGTATTCACGATCACGAAGCAATGATATTGCATCGTTGCATAGCAAAACAATGTCAAGGCATTTGCAGTATGCGATACAAAAAATTTATTGCATAGCTATTTGTCGCATTGGAATGAAATGTTTGACATGAGTGCTGTCAGACGGTCAATATGGATCGTGAGTATCATTAAATATGTGTATTTTACCATCTCATGGTCAAATATGTACGAACGCAAAGTGTGGATCACAAAAGCACGCAACACAGTCAATATTCATTGAAAGTATTGTGATCCGTGATCCAGATTTCCCAATTTCTAAATATTTTTCAGTGAAAAGTTATTGGCAGAGAACTAATAATTTTACCGGGTCCCAAATATCTCTTGACAGAAATAAAATATCGGGTCTTCGCTTTCGCATTATGCATACCGAAGTCAAAACGCATTTTTCGATACCCCTCCCGACATTTTTTGACGATATCTGAAACAACCCCGAAAAATTGTCATCTTAAAATCCCGAAATCCCGGGATTGCCAAAAAGCGTCGGCATTCGATGCCTTACTACACAGTCAGTATGGATCGCGATCAGTGGACCACGTCAATAAATATTGAACGTCTGACAGCACGCTATCGAACAGCTGATTTGCTTATTGAATAGAAAGGGCACTCACGATTCGGTAATTTACAACCCATATGCAATTAATTCATGTTTATAACAATCAGGCAAATACATAAAAATGAAAACTTACTTCGTTTTGGAGCCAGTGTGAAAGCCGCTCCCTGAATTTTATTCTCAGCCCAATCTCTGTCTTTGGGAAAATTTCTGCCAAGTCAGCATCGTGTAGAAGACACATGCTTTCAGCATCTAAGCCACAATCTGAAAATTAAAGAAAAATCGTTTCATTAAAAACTTTCTAAATTGCCAAAGCAATTGTAAAACTGCTAAAATACGTCCAAAAATGTCGGAATAGGTATCAAACGACGCCATGCCCAGTATTTCTACGCAGAACACATTTTTGCCTAATGTTATTACAACAACCACATGAAAACTTGCAACATTGATTGCAAATATCTTTTCACAGAAGGAAACAAATACCAAACTCAGGTCTGCACATAAATACCACGGAAGCGCCTTCTAGCAATCAGATACTTACTGACGCCACCTAGTTTTGTTCCGCCATGCAGCGCAGCATAGAAAAACGAACGAACAGTATTACGACAGAGACATTTTTTATCTAAAATGTAAACTAAATAATAAAATGGCGTGTTTAACTACTAAGTTAGTTTTTTTTTGGGGTTTGCACGGTTTTTCGCGCATTACTTTTTATCGAATTGAGATATTAAATTTATGTTTCCATATTCCTAATCTGGACGTAAATACGCGTGTTTGGGTCCCCCATTTGATATATTTTATCAGATTTTCTGTAGGTACCCATATATACATATATACACACTAAAATATAAATTTCCTTTAGGTTCTACTTTCACAGTTGTGATCTGTACGACCCCCTCTACCATTCCCAGAAAGTCGTTTTTCCCAAAGCGTGATGTTCTCTAGTAAAGTTTCTCCAATATGCCACAAACAATAATGCTTCTCTTTTTCGATAAGAGAACTTTGGTACTTTGGAACTTTTAGCCATTTTACCTTACCAATACTGGCAACACTGACCACGACTTAACTTCTGTTCTTTTGAGAAAAAAATTCTGTTCACAATCTTTTATGGGGGACAGATGCCGGTCGAAAACAACACTTGTTCGTGTTAAATCAAACCGAATTTATGGTGAGTGATACACACTAATGTAATTCTAATGCAGAAATAGTTCATGTTAAGCCGGAGTCATTGGTGCCTTATGTCGTATCGCTGTATCCGTATCCCTAACGTAATCAGCTGTTTATCTTTACGACGGTAAACCAAAACCCAATTGGTTGGCTACGATACGGTTACGACCTTAGCGGCACCAATAATCGATTGCATTGATTCTCATAAGGTTGGTCGAATCAGCTGATATAAGGTTACCGATACGGTTACCGATAAAGCACCAATGTCTCCAGCTTTAATTTAACCATAGGATTCATGTTAAAATTGTCGTGTTGATTTTTAGAAATTGTTTTTGCTTTACGTACTAGAGCTGTTCATGTTGATTCAACATGATTCATGTTAACTAAAAATGTAAGAAATTTTTCTGTGTGTATTTAATTTTCTTAGGCGGGATTTATCTCTCAATTCAGAACAAATTTTTTGTTTACATTTTTCTCTTTCTTGTTTTTCGGAACTGGACGATGAATTCAGATTTAGGGCTATATATTCTCATGTAAATTTAAAAATTTTCATTAAAATTTTTTTTTGGGCAGATAATTTTTACAGTTAACTGACAAACTAACCAGCTGTTAAGAATTTTGTTCTTAACTTGTTGATTTCTGCATGACTTTAGGGCCAACTAAACGACAATTCGTTGGTTTCTGCATGACTTTAAGGTTGACTAGAAGTCAGGTTAGAAAAATTAAAGGAAATTATTCCTAACTGTTTGATTTCTGCTAGCTAGAAAAATTGGCTTAAATGTATTTTTTTGTGAGGCTGGCCACAAAAGTCCCGACTGAGTCACTATTAAATGACGCTTCACAACACACAATGCAAACAGCTGTGACAGTGAGAAGGAAATGAATCAAATGTGCACGAGAAAATAACAACAATTGTAAACTGAAGATAAGAAAATGCCAATGAACTGCAATAACAAATATGCAAGGAAGGTGACTCAGCAAATATGAATGTATATGTACACTTTTTCAATTATATTTAAGATAAAAGTTATTTATGTCAGTAAAGAAAAGCTAAACTTTAAATTGCTGAATGCAGTGCACAACGTGTTGGTACTTATTTTTTAGCGGCCACCGTGCTGTGATGGTAGCGTGCTCCGCCTACCACACCATATGCCCTGGGTTCGCACCCCGGGCAAAGCAACATCAAAATTTTAGAAATAAGGTTTTTCAGTTAGAAGAAATTTTTTCTAAGCGGGGTCGCCCCTCGGCAGTGTTTGGCAAGCGCTCCGGGTGTATTTGTAGTGAAAATCAAGAGGAGCAGGACGCAAATTGGAAGAGAAGCTCGGCCTTAGATTTCTTCGAAGGTTATCGCGCCTTACATTTATTTTATTTAATTATTAAAACAAACAAATTTATTGATTTTAAACAAAATAAGGCACAGTAAAAATCAAAACACAACTACACAGCTTGACATTTACACGTTTCCTAATGCCAGCCAAATAGTATGCTAATATTTTGCTCACTTTCACTCTTTAACTTTTTTTTTTTAATTTTCACTTGCACGATTAGAGATGCACTACCGAACTAACGTTAGATACTGTGTATGCTGGGATGGTAGGAGCGTGCTCCGCCAAATACATTGAAGGTCTTCGGTTGAAGTCCCTCGCAAAGCAATATCAACAAGTTAGAAAAAAGTTGTTTCAATTTGAAAACAAGCTCTTCTAAGCGGGAATGCCCCTAAGCAGTGGTTTTGTAAACATCCCGACTGTATTTATGTCAGCATTATACATTGAGGTCCCGTCCCTCCAATTTGCATGGGAGAAACTAAAAAGAAGCACAACGCACATTGGAAGCGAAGTTAAGGCTTAAATTTCCTTGGAGGTAAAACTCGCAAAGTATTTTGTTTTTTTTTAACTGTGGCACCGCTTTCCGAGGGTTTTCTAAAATGCAGTCCGACATCCAGCGACACCTACTGCCAAAGTAAAATCCTATTTTAGTAAAATGTCGCCTCTCGAAAGACCCTGGAAAACTTGCCATATTCAAAAAGCCCAATTCGTAACCATATTCTCACTTAAGCGTACGTAGATAAATGTATATTCGCATCGCTTATTGATGTCTTAACCTAAAAAATGTCATAACTTCATAAAATAGAAAATACGAAAAATTTCAAAACGAAAAATACAATCCCCAAAATACGAATAAATTCGCCATCGCAAAAATTTATAGATTATGGATATGGCTTCAATAACCGATTAGATTGACTTCCATAGAATTCGTTGGATCAGCTGTTTTACACGGAGTTTGCCAGTGCCCTAAAGTACTTATTCCACAATTTTATTTTCATCTCATGATCTATTCATACACGAGGGCACTATAAAGTTGTGATCAAAATTTGGTCTCACAACTTAATTCATTTACATGCGTCACATTTTCATAGCATACAATAAAAATATTTATTTACTTATAGTTATAACAATTTATTTGTACGTCATACAAGAAAAAAATACATATAATCATTTCGACTGCTGAGCGGAATATCACTCTATCTCAACTACTGTTTCGAAAACGTCCTATCTTAAAATGTTTCAAAATTCGGCGCTCAGTCGAGTTAGTGTGATATTCCAATAAACTGCCAATGTAACATAATACCCTTCAGTTACATTTTGTCTATTATAAAGTCAAAAACTCTTTGATTGGTTACATTTGTATATAAACCCGGAAAATCGGGGTCCCAGCAAAAACCTTGTGCTACCGCACAAAGTTGTCCATTCCTAACGCCTGCTGCTCCAGAATCTCCAAGACCCATATCTTCTGAACTACGCCCAGCATACATGATTGTTTCTGCAAAATATTGCGGTCCTTCTTTATTCGCATATGCATCCCTACTTTGTTGCGTGTCTGCTATTTTCACGGTCGTGGTTTTGAGAAGAGGAGAACCAGTTCTTATGTTTACATTTGTTATTCCCCATCCGCTAATTTCCATCAATGAGTCCGGTTCTAATGGAACATTGCAAAGTGGTATTATGTTTACTGCACCATTCAAATCAAAGGGTGTATCCACTTTAACAACAGCTATATCCATAAATTTTGTTTCTGGATTATATTCACAATCATAAAGTATATCCTCTACATTGCGACGTTGCGCTTCTCTACTGTACATTTGACGTATATCGGCTACACCAGCTACAACGATGATATTCTCCATAATTTCAGGTTTTACGCAATGCGCTGCTGTAAGCACCGATTTCAAATTGACTATGGAACCACCGCAGAAATAACCTCTTTTATTTAATAATGCTACAGAATGTGGGCTGCTCTCTATAGGTATATAATGGCCACCTATAATACGAAATTGCGCATTCGTATGTGTCCAAACGCAGCTCAGCAGGACAAACAACAGCCCGAAATTATTTTCTAGAATCATTATATGTAGTATAAAACTTGTTTTACCACTTTTAAGTATACAGTACACCGAGATAAATTTTGCGGGCACTATTTATACCTAAATGTGTCCTGTAAATAAAAGTAAATACCACGAATTTGAAATAAAAAAAAAAAATAATAAAAATACATCTAAATTTAGCTTAGCTTTCACTATTCAAGGTTAATCTTGCTATACTCAGCGTGCTTTCCCCACAGAGTGTGTTAACTTTGGTAACATAGCGCTTGATCGTAACGGCATAAACGAATCGAGATAAATATAGACTTCCATATATCAAAATGCTGAGGATGAAAAAAGGAATTGATATAGCCGTCCCTACATCTGTGCGCCGCCTGTCGGTGCACACGATAACTTGAGTAAATATACTATTGAATAAACTATTGAAATTTAGTATTGGGTTCCTTTGCGAGCACCCATCTCCTATCGCTATTAAAATTTAGGGAAATCGGATGGTAACTTTTTACTCATAAAACCGGATTACTTAGTAAGTAATTCATATAGAATGTTGAAATTTGATGTGTGGACTGATATAAATTAAAAAAAAAAAAAAAAATAGAAAATGGGCGTGGCACCGCCCATTTGTGATAAAATTAATTTTACAAATATTATTAATCATAAATCTAAAACCGTTAAACCTATCATAACAAAATTGGTTGCCTTTACTACAAAGAATCCTTCGAAAAAAAATTAACGAAATCGTTGAAGGACCACGCCCACTTTTATATAACAGATTTTTAAAGCCTCGTGGATGAATAAAATAAGCTATATCTTTGCAAAAAAGAGCTTTATGTCAATGGTGTCTCATTTTCCAAGTGGATTTATAACAACAAAAAGAAAAAATTTAAATATATATTAAAATAAGTGCACATTTTTGGTGTTACTTTATAACTTGAGACTGGCTCCACCAAATTCAACCAAATTTAAACGGTACAATTGGGCTATCATGTAGATGTTTTCTGTAAAGTTTGATTGAATTTGGTCGAGCGGTTCATGAGATATGTCACACCAAGCTACGGCTACGTTTCATACGAATAGATGGTGCTTATTTCCATTTTGCATTATTCAATGGAATTGACGTTTCTAGAATTATAATTTGACATTCGGCATTTCTCAAGTGAAAACCAAACGAAAAAAAGAAGTCATTTGTTTTGTTTTGTTGTTTTTTTTTTCATAAAAACTGTGAAAAAAAAAATAAATGAACTGGATTTAAGTAAGTTCAGTATATGCTGTGCTTCAATTTGGTGAGTAATGTCCCACTAAATTTATTAAGTGTGATTTTGTTGTGTCAAAGAAACAACATTGTAATAGAATTATGTTGCTTTTCTTCAAAAACAACCATGAATACAGTGAAATAATCTTGGAAATTACTGACCGAATGCATTATGATGAAGATGTCATACATTTTGCATCGGCAAATTCATTTTTGGCTGGTATTTTGGCAACAAGAATTCAAGAGTATCGAGTTCATCGCATTTTTTACGACGAAGCGCTAATGCATTATTTCGGTCAATATTTTAGATTTCTCGAAATCAAAACCCAACATTCCGCAAATTTCAACTGCTTCTTTTGAAATGGTGGCCTCCTTACAGAAAATTTACAATATCTCTTCATTACACAACTGTCCCAACAAACAACGTGTTCAATCTTCTTTCACGACGAGAAATCACTTATTGGGAAAACGAATATACAGAATCGTTGACTGTTGCCATTCAACTTGCAAATTAACGACTACCAAATCTGATAGCCATAAGATTTAATATACAATGTTTCTTCGAAATACGGATCAAGTCAACATTAGAAACATTCGCCCACCTGATTTCGAATCAATCTCGCTACAACTATTTGGTAACCTAACTCATGTTGTTGTTGTTGTTGTAGCAATGCTCGCCCCACCTAATAGCCGCGACCGATCACAAATTGTCATCAATATCCTCTAACGGGAGTCCAAGGAAACTTGCCGTTTCAACAGGGGTGGACCATAAGGAAAGGGGTGTTAGAGGCGTTGGTTCCACATTACAATTAAAGAGATGGTTGGTGTCATGTGGGGACACATTGCAAGCGGGGCATACATTTTGTATGTCGGGGTTGATTCTGGATAGGTAAGAGTTTAACCTGTTACAGTATCCAGAACGAAGTTGAGCAAGAGTGACACGCGTTTCCCTAGGGAGTATGCGTTCCTCTTCCGCGAGTTCTGGATATTTTTCTTCAAGTACTGGATTCACCGGGCAATTCCCGACATAAAGGTCCGACGCCTGTCTATGGAGTTCACCAAGGACCTGCTTGTGTTTTTTCGCTTCATACGGCTGGGTTCTCAGGTGCCGTATTTCCTCAAAATGCTTACGGAGATGACTCCTTAAGCCCCTAGGCGGTGCTGGTTCGTCAATCAGATGTCTGTTGGGATGCCCAGGTTTCTGGGTATTCAACAGAAACTGTTTGGTCAGCATCTCATTTCTCTCCCTGATGGGGAGTATTCTCGCCTCATTATGCGGATGGTGTTCTGGGGACATAAGAAGACAGCCCGTGTCAATTCTGAGAGCAGTATTTTGGCAGGCCTGTAGTTTCTTCCAGTGGGTAGTTTTTAGGCTTGGCGACCATATGGGTGACGCGTAGCACGTAATCGGCTGGCTAATTGCTTTGTATGTGGTCATGAGCGTTTCTTTATCTTTTCCCCAGGTACTGCCAGCAAGGGATTTGAGGATTTTATTACGGCTGTGAATTCTCGGAACAATTCCGGTTGCGTACGCACCAAAATGTAGATCCTGATCAAACGTCACACCCAAGATTTTGGGGTGTAGGACAGTCGGTAGCGTAGTGCCATCGACGTGGATGTTCAATATGGTCGACATTTGGGGCGTCCATGTTGTAAATAAGGTCGCGGAAGATTTAGTCGGTGACAATGCCAGGTTTCGCGAGGCGAAAAAACTGGAGAGATCAGGGAGATAGCCGTTTATTTTATTGCATAGCTCATCGATCTCTGTGCCTGGGCCTGTGGCCATTATTGTGCAGTCATCGGCGTAGGAAACGATTGTGACTCCTTCCGGTGGTGAAGGTAGCTTAGATATGTAGAAATTAAACAAAATGGGGATAGGACACCACCCTGTGGCACCCCTTGTTTAATTCTCCTTGGTTTTGATGTTTCGTTTCTGAATTGCACCGATGCCTGCCGACCACCCAGATAATTTGCGGTCCACCTTTTAAGACATGGGGGAAGGGTAGACCCTTCCAGGTCTTGCAGTTGTTGTTGTTGTTGTTGTAGCGATTAGTTACTCCCCGAAGGTTTTGGGGAGTGTTATCGATGTGATGGTCCTTTGTCGGATACAGATCCGATACGCTCCGGTAACACAGCACCATTAAGGTGCTGGCCCGACCATCTCGGGAACGATTTATATGGCCACATTAAACCTTCAGGCCATCCCTCCCTCCCCACCGCAAAGTTCCATGAGGTCTTGCAGTAATGAGCCATGGTTGACCGTATCAAAGGCTTTTGATAGGTCTAGCGCTACGAGTACTGTTCTATGGTGGGGGTATTGATTCAAATCGCAATTTATCTGGGTGCTAATGACATTTAGCGCGGTGGTAGTGCTATAGAGTTTTCTGAAGCCATGCTGATGAGGGGCTAGTTGCAAATGTGCTTGGAAATAAGGGAGCAAAATGGCTTCAAGCGTTTTTGCCATTGGCGATAGGAGAGATATCGGACGATATGACTCACCTAAGTTAGCTGGTTTCCCAGGCTTTAGTAGCGGGACCACCTTGGCCATTTTCCATTTCTCGGGTATGGCAAAGGTGGAGAGAGACAGGTTGAAGACATGCGCTTAATATTTGAAACCCTCTTTCCCTAGGTTTTTAAGCATCGGTATGGCTATGCCGTCTGGGCCCACTGCTTTGGATGGTTTAGCGCGACCAATGGCGTCCTCAAACTCTCTAGCGGTGATGGTGATTGGTGACGCGCTGAATTTGTGTTTATGTGCGTGTCTATTGGCTCTCCGTCTATCTTTGTCGACCGTAGGATGCATTATATATTGTCGGCAGAAAGCGCTCGCGCATTTTTTCGCATCCGACAGCACTTTGTCGCCAAAGGCGATGGAAACTTTGTCTTTGTGCTTAGTCGGATTCGATAGGGACTTTACGGTGGACCAAAGTTTACCTACACCGGTAGAGAGGTTACAACCTCTTAGGTGCTCTTCCCATTTCGCCCGCTTGTGTTCGTCCACAAGCAATCTGATGCGTTGGTTTATATCCCTTATTTGGTGGTCGCCTGGATCAAGCTGTCTTATAAGGTCGCGTTCCCTCGCTAAACTCGCGGCCTCCGCCGGGAAGTGAGGCCGGATTTCGGGAATTCTACCGGCGGGAATGACATGTGCCGAGGCGGATTCAATGACCTTACGGAAGGCACGCTCCCCTTTTCGGGCATCAGTCGGGATAGGGAGGGCAGCAAAGCTGTGTCTGTTGCAGATTTATATTCTTCCCACTTTCCTTTTTTGAAGTTTATGAAAGTGCGTTTTTCGGTGACGATGAAGTCGGCGGTACGCTCGAACGAAATAAGTATGGGCAGGTGGTCGGATGCCAATGTTACCATCGGCTGCCAGTTGACGCAGTTTACGAGTTCTGCGCTCACGATTGAGATATCTGTCGAGCTATGACAGCTTCCTACCATACGTGTGGGGGCGTCTCCGTTTATTGTGCAGAACTTCGTTTCTTCTATTTGATCCGCCAACATCTCACCCCTACTGTCCGCCCGCAAGTTTGAATTACATAGGTCGTGATGGGCATTGAAATCGCCTAAGATAATGCGATTTTTGCCAGTGAGTAAGGCCTCGATTTTAGGGCAGTATCCACTGGGTCAAGGACAGGAGGGATGTAGATGTTGATGATTTCTAGATTTGCATCGCCTGACCGGACAGATAGGCCTTGACGTTCTAAGACATTGTCCCTGCGGTCGATGCCAGGATCAAATATATGATATTGCACAGAGTGGTGTATAATAAACGCGAGGCCGCCTCCATTTCCGCTCTCGCGGTCCTTCCTGTGGACATTATACCCAGAGCAGGTCTGCAATGCAGATCTTGCTGTGAGTTTAGTCTCTTGAATCGCAGCAATGCGGATGTTGTGCCGCTTCATGAAATCGACTATCTCCGTAATCTTCCCAGTTAGTCCATTACAGTTTAACTGCAGAATTCTGAAGTGCATGAGGGGTGACGCCGCCACTCTAGGGGTTAGTGACGGGTGACTACGCCTAGGTTGTGGAGGGCCAGGACGCAATTGCTGTTGTGGCCTTGGGACTGGGCGCCCTTGGGCAAGCATTGGGGTACCCGGATGATTTGGGTTTGCGACCTGGCAACATGGCGCGATGAAACCCGTCGAGGGGTTGCCGTCGCGGAGACCAGAACATCTAGGAAAGTGGCACCACCCAAGGTAGGAGCTGCATTGAGCGGATGTCGCAAACCTATATATTCTGTGATGGCAGACGGTGCAAACGGAGGTAGGGACTAAGAGTCTGTTTCCCTGACCTGCACGATTGCTGCCAGAAAAGAGGGGGGAGAAGAAGACGGGGGCAGGGGCTGATGCTCAGCATTGCTACCAGCTCTACTACGAAGGTAGTAGTTATGAGTGGTATCAGCTGTTTGAGTTGTTGGCGCCGTGGGGCGCGAGCAGCAGCGGGTACTTGTTGTGGCTTGCTGAGCAGCGAGGCTGCTGGAAGGTAGTGGAGGGGCGCTTAGGCGTAGACTACGGGACGCCCTTGGGCGTGAGCAGCAAGGAGCCACAAAAGATTTATAAAAGTTACGTGGACGTCGGGTTTTGGGATCAAGCCCAGAACAACCTGTCCGATGCAACCATCCCTTGCACGAGACACACTGAACAGAGTATGACCGTCCTAAAAAGATTATTTTCTGGCAAATGCAGCAAAACCATTTCTCAGGACCGGGGTCAGGAGACGGACCCGGATTGGGTTCGATACCTTCCCGGAGTAAGAGAATATGTAGCAGTCCTGCTGCAAGGAGCTGCTGGGTGGATGACAATTTATGGGAGGGACGAAACAAATTAAATGGGGTCACACTGAAATGACAGTCCTTGGTCGGGAAAAATCCCGAGTCGCTCCGGTACATAGAACCGACTGCCTTGGGAAGCGTAACATAACTCATGGATCCCTCGAGTTCAACGAATATATTCACCAGCGTCCCGAAAATTGTTGTTCCTACACAATTACTAACTTTTTTACTCTGATGCCTTAAGAATAAAAAAATTAAAAAAAGTCATGAAGAGATGTATTTATGATGTGTTGTACTGATTCAACTGCATCTGATCAAGTTTTCTTAAGCAAGAATATGAACAATTAACATGGCTGCCATTTTGGCAATAGAGATTTTTCAGATACAATGGAAAGAGATGCACCACAACACAACATATCTGTCACATCGTACTTTCGGTGTATATTGACATTAGGTCTTTTTGTTATGAACTATGGAGAATCAACACGTGTGTTCAATATTTATGTAGTTTTCGATTCATAATTGAGTATTTCTTCATTTTCAATTGAATTCATATCAATATTTATAATACGTTGGTAATTCTTTCTGTAAGTATGTCGTTACGTTGAACAAAAACATAGTAGAAAATTGTGGCAATGATGTATCATGTTTTTCTCTTCAAATTTATTTTTTTAAATGTTCTTCTTCGATCATTTTACAGAATACATTTAGTGATTTCAACTGTGTGTAATCGTGCGCACGTGTTTTATTGTGTTTTTCTTAAAATTTGTTGCACTCTTTGTATTTTCGTTTTGTCTTTTTGACATATACGTGTGGGTATATTTCGACCGCGCATTTTTTGTTTGCACATGTGCTTTTCTTAAATTAAATTTCTTGCGTTGAGCATAGAGTTTTAGTGAATATTTTTCCTTTCTCTTGAAAAAAATGCCTCGAGCCAGACGTCAAAATAACGTTCGACGTACGCGTAGTGCTAACAGAATGCTTCTTCAAAGAAGAGCGCAAAGTATTGATGACCTGTCACAACAAAATGAAATACGACGTGAACGATATGCACGAAATAGATCTGCAGAACCACAGGGGCAAAGAAATCCAGCACGACCAAAACAAATACGACGTTGTGTTCTAGAAAATATATATCGTGCTGGTTTTAATTACGATTCACAAATTGATTACAGTATGCATGGATATATTGGATTAATGAGTGCGATATGTCCACATTGTGAAGCAGCTAAGTTTATGGGTGAAACGGCTGGCATGTGTTGTGCCAATGGCAAAGTGAAATTGCCGGTATTTGAAACTCCACCTCATCCATTGCACTCATTGATTTTTGGAGGATCACCAATTTCGAAGCATTTTATGAATCATATACAAAAATACAATTCATCAAATCAAATGACTTTTTTGGTGCTACAAAAATTATAAGAGACAATTTTATGCCGACATTTAAGGTGATTACTTAATGTGGAATATCTAATTGTTCTGCCGATCTAAGTAGCAGTGTCTATCAGCAAGCGGGTGCTGTGCATTGCTACCATTTCCTGACGCTAACCATCAATTTTTGCAAATATATTTTATCGGAGATGAAAATCGTGAGTTGGATGAACGTTGCACAATTGGCTCACATACAAAACTAGCGATTATTTGCGATCACCAAAGATTTTTTCATCAGAACAAGGAATTGGTGAAATTGTTTAAACCCGCTCTCGATCGTATGCCATCTGATAATCACAAAATCGTAATCAGAGCGGATAAAACGCCTTTTGGTGAGCATGCCAGAAGATTCAATTTACCGACGATTGATGAAGTGGCAATTCTGAATGTAAAAAAGTTGATGACGAATTTAATTGAAGCAACAATACTGACCGGCGAAGCGAAAGGTGAAATATAACGCTTATACCGCGAATCCCACTGATACCAACATACATGCCATTTGAATTCAAGCGTTTGCAATTTCCAGTGCGCCTGTCATTTGCTATGTCAGTCACCAAGGCACAAGGACAAACGCTTCGAGTATTCGGATTGAATTTGAGGGAACCATGCTTTTCGCACGGACAGCTATACGTTGCCTGTTCCAGAGTAGGCATTCCAAATTGTTTGTTTATTCATATTCCAGATGGAAAAACGAAAAATGTAGTGTATCCAAATGTTTTGGATTAAGAATTGAAATAAATATTAAAAAATTCTATGATATTTTATTCTTTTTCCGATATTTCTATTGGTGTAGCGAAGCACACCGGGGTCCCTCTAGTTTTCTAAGTTTCCGAGACATAACTCGAAGAAAAATTAGCGGACCGTAATAAGATAAGGAAAAATGGACGGGGTGGGTTAAAGACCATGCCCACTTTTATATAAAAGATATTTAAAAGGGTCGTAGGCTAGAATAATAAGATATATCTTAGCGAAAAATAGTTTTGTATCAAGGATATTTCACTCACCAAGTTTTATTGTAAAAGGAAATTAGGAGACATTTTTTTAATGCCACAACCCTATTTCGATCAAGCATTATAAAACATTTATAGAGCATCAAAAAAAAAAAATATATAAGTCACGCTGAGTATATAATATTCGGGTACACACAAACTTAGACACCCTTACTTTGCTTTGTACATTTGGTCCATCAAAAAAAACTAAATGTATTTATTGATATTCTATCGAAATGAAAAATGACAAAATATTTTGATATACTTTTTCAAACGGAAATTTCCTCGCAATTGTTTGTTTATATACATATGCATGGGCAAATCCCAAATAAGGTCCATGGAGATGTTAGAGAAATCTAAAGTTAGTTCTGATTTCAACAAGATATGAATTAAAAGAAAGCAATGAAAATAAGCTTACATTTTTCTTGTGAAACTTATCTGCTTGAAAAAAAAAAAATAAATATATAAGTTAAAATTTCATTTATAGAAACTTATTTTTTAAAAAATCAGCGGTCTTGTTTCGCCCGCTGTATTTTCTTTATTGAGTTCGCTTTGCACTTAAGACTAGAACTGATTACAATTATTGTCTTAACTTAAAATTACACCTACTATTGGCCTCACGTCACGTTGCACTTACATACATGTGCCCTTATTTATCAATGTGGAAATTGATCTTTCCGCTGACTGTTGTTTACCCATTTGGTTGACCCATTTAATTTACCAATTTAATAAACTGCTGATGAAGCGTCAACAGTTATTGATTTGTTTGTTCAGAGGTGTTGACCGTTGATAGTGGCCAACCTTTGTTGTAGTTGTTATAATCTGTTGCATTAACTCTTCCCCCTTTAAGTATGATTGTCCTCAATCATTAGTAGAATGGTAGATTATTGAAGTTTACGTATGTGGGACTTTGACTTGTAGCGGTTGTCAGGGTACGTTCCTGGCTCGTGAAAGTTTGCGCTGGCTTTGCTATTTCTTTTTCAACATATTGGATTTTTATGGATCGTTTCCTTAGGAAAAAAAGAATTATTGCAATTGTTAAAATTGCTGCCGTTGTTAGATTGAAGTGGCTGCCTCCGCTGTCCAAGCGGAGACCCACGTAGGCCGTTGTGGCCCGTTGTGCTACCACGCGGGGGGGGCCTATTTCCCTACTTCCGAAGAATGTTTAGACCCCAGTGAGGCTAAACCCGCGCCTTTGCCTGATGAAACGCAAGATGTCGTTTGTGTGTGCAGATTCAAGCTCCGCAAGACCCTCAAAGGAGTGTCTGTGGAGGCATCGGTGTTTGGTTTCTGACAGTGGCACAGATAGTGCTCTATGCTTTCTATCTCCTCCTTGTCCCTACAGCTGCGGCAGAAGTCATTTGTTTGTAGGCCTATAAAGGCACTATAAGTGCCCATGATACAGTGACCTGTGAGAAGGTCCACTAGTGGGCTTATAGAGATACGGTTTAACAGTATCAACGATTACGATCTCTTTTCATCCAGCTTAGGCCAGATTTGCTTGGATATTCTACATGTAGGTTCCATGGCCCATCTGGCGTTTGCTTGATGCGTGAATAGAGATCGCTAGCAGTACTTGCAGGTATTTAGAGGAGGGCTGGCCCAACCAGCGGAGGTTATTGTTTGCAGATTGGTGCTTTCCCTAGCTAGCTCGTCCGCAGCACAGTTTCCTGAAATGTTACAGTGGCCAGGAACCCATATAATTCTCAGGTTGCATTTTTCAGCTAGTTTGTTGAGGGTTTCCCTGCACTTCAACGCCACTAGTGACGAGGTGTTGCTGCATTGCAGGGATTTTATGACAGCCTGACTGTCCGAGAAAATTGAAATAGAATTGGTCACCTGCAGGTTAGCAAAATAGAGGGCTGCTTCTCAGATAGCTATAAGTTCAGCCTGAAAAACACTGCAGTGGTCGGGTAAGCGTAAGCTTTCGCTTAGAATGAGCTTCTCTGAGTATATTCCGCTGCCGACTCTGTTGTTCAGTTCAGAGCCATCTGTAAAAACAGAGATTTCGTGACATCCCGGCTCCCTGCCGTTTGCCCACTCGTTCCTCTCTGGGATTCTTGTGGATAATTTGTTGTCCCAGCAAGGGGACGGTATTGTATGGTCCAACTTTAAGAAGGTTTCTGGGACCTGCTTCAGGATCCGGGTGTGACCAAACCTGCAGTCCCTCCATGGCTCGATGTCGTTGAGCCTTGTCGCGTTGCAGGAGGCACAGTATTTTCCATACAGATCAGTGGAGAGAAGGAATAATATGGTTTCAAAACACCGGAAGGTGTTTGCCGGTAAGTGTCAAGGCTATGTCATCGGCATATGCAATGACTTGGCATCCGGTGGGCTTTAGTATAGATAACAGAGCGTTCACCATCAGGTTCCATAGTAGAGGAGAAAGAACGCCCCCCTGGGGGGTTCTTTTGTTGGTATACCTTATTAGCGAGTTGTTGCCCAGCTCAGAAATAATGCTTCTCTTATTTAGAAGGAGCTCGACGAATTCCACAAGAGGCTCTTCTACCCCTAGTGAACGTAGAGATTTTGTGACCTCTACTGGGAGAACGTTGTTGAAGGCTCTTTCTATGTCGAGAAAGATACCAAGCGTGAATTCTTTATAGGCCAGTCCCTTCTCTATCTTAGTAATGATAGCATGTAGAGTTTTTTCTACGGATTTGACCTTAGAGTAGGCGTGTTGGTTGTTGGTTATTAGTGCTAGATTTGCCGATCGTCTAATATATGCGTCCAGCAATCGTTGTAGAACTTTTAGGAGGAAGGAGGTCAGACTAATTGGGTTGAAGTCCTTTGGACTGTTGCACGATATCCTGCCTCCTTTGGGTATGAAGACTACCTTTGCCTTGGTCCATTCCGTGGGGATATAGATCAGGTTGAGGCAAGTCTTGTAGATTTTAGCTAGCAGCGGGCTTATAAGATCGCTTGCAGCTTGTAGTTTAGAGGGAAATATTCAATCCATTCCCGGAGATTTGAAAGGACTTGATTGCCCATATAACTCCTGTTTCCAGGGGTCGAAACGGCCCTGGGTTAGATTGCGTGTTTAAGAGGTATGGTTGAGAGGTGCAGCCTGAAAAGTGAGTGCTGAACCAGTGTATCTATAATTTCCGTACTAGAAGCGGGCCATTCTCCGTTCGCTGTGCGAATAAAGCTGGGAGGTATGGGGTTTTTGGAGAGGACCTTTCGTAGGCGATTGGCCTCTGAGACTTCTTCGATGTATTGGTGAAGTTCTTCCAGGAGTCCCTTTTGGCCTTCTGGATTTACTTCTTGAAAGATTTTAAGGCGCCCTTATAATGATCCAAGATTCCAGTGCGCTTAGCCTCGTCATCGATCTGTGGGTCTGAGCCTGTGGGCATTATTGTGCAGTCATCGGCGTAGGAAACGATAGTAACTCCTTCTGGTGGCGAAGCTAGCTTTGATATGTAGAAATTAAACAAAAGTGGGGATAGAACACCACCCTGTGGCACCCCTTGTTTAATTGTTCTTGGTTTTGATGTTTCATTTCTAAATTGCACCGATGCCTGCCGACCACCCAGATAATTTTCGGTTCACCTTTTAAGACATGGTGGAAGGGTAGACCCTTCCAGGTCTTGCAGTAACGTGCCATGGTTGACCGTATCAAAATCTTTTGCTTGGTCTAGCGCAACGAGTACTGTTCTATCGTGGGGGTTTTGATTTAAACCGCAATTTATCTGGGTGCTGATGGAATTTAGTGCGGTGGTGGTGCTATGGAGTTTTCTGAAGCCATGCTGATGACAGGCTAGCTACAAATTTTCTTTGAAGTAGGGGAGCAAAATGGCTTCAAGCGCCTTGGTTTCTGGCGATAGGAGAGATTTCGGGCGATATGACTCTCCTATGTTAGCTGGTTTCCCAGGCTTTAGTAGCGGGACCACCTTGGCCATTTTCCATTTTTCGGGTGTGACAAAGGTGGAAAGAGACAGGTTGGAGACATGTGCTAAATATTTTAAACCCTCTTTCCCTAGGCTTTTAAGCATCGGCATGGCTATGCCGTTTGGGCCCACTGCTTTGGATGGTTTAGCATGACCGATGGCATCCACGACCTCTTTGGCGGTGATGGTAATTGGTGACGTGACCGTAGAATTCTTATATATTGTCGGCAGAAAGCGCTCGCGCATTGTTTCGCATCCGACAGCACTTTATCGCCAAAGGCAATAACAACTTTCTCATTGTGCCTAGACGGATTCGGTAGGGACTTTACGGTGGACCAAAGTTTACCTACGCGGGCAGAGAAGTTACAACCGCTTAGGTGCTTCTCCCATTTCGCCCGCAAGCAATCTGATGCGTTGGTTTATATCCCTTATTTGGGGGTCGCCGGGATCGAGCTGTCTTATAAGGTCACGTTCTCTCACTAAACTTGCGGCCTCCGCCGGGAAGTGGGGCCGAATTGCCGGAATTCTTCCGGCGGGAATGAAACGAGCCGAGCCGGATTCAATGACCTTGCGGAAAGCACGCTCCCCTTGGCGGGCATCAGTCGGGATAGGCAGGGCAGCAAAGCGGTTGTCTGTAAAGGATTTGTATTCGTCCCACTTTCCTTTTTTAAAGTTAATGAAAGTGCGTTTTTCTGTGACGATGAAGTGGGCGGTACGCTCGAGCGAAATAAGTATAGGCGGGTGGTCGGATGCCAATGTTACCATCGGCTGCCAGTCGACGCAGTTTAAGAGTTCTGCGCTCAAGATTGAAATATCCGGCGAACTGTGACAGCTTCCTACCATACGTGTGGGGGCGTATCCGTTTATTGTGCAGAACCTCGCTTCTTCTATTTGATACGCCAACATCTCATATGGCATATCTAATATTTATTAGTTCTTCTTTAATTGATCTAATTCTATGTTGCAAATTTATTATAATTTCCGTTATAGTATCTTCATCTTTCCTAATGGTATTTAAACTCTTATCTACTATGTGGGCTATGTTATTTATTCGCTTCTCAAATAATTCCTTAACTATTACTTGCTTATTACTATTTTCGTTTAAGTTATTTAAGTTATTATTTATTATATTAAGATCTTCATCATCAGGGGATGTTCCATGCCGTTGCTAAAATGTCAGTGGATTTTCTTTTCCTAACAGGTTGGGGATGTTTTAATGCATTTAGGAATTCGAAGGTTTGGAGGGTTTCATGTTTAAAGATGGGGAGCACTCCTTAACAACCTTTTCGATTTTGGAATGCATGCTTGGGAAGTAGAATTTTCATAAAATTTGGGCCTTATTTTCATGGCTATTCCTATGAGCTCGTTGATGTTCTTGAATGATAATTTGTTCTTGTTCAGTTTCTGATGCGATATCTTGTAGTATTATTTGCTATAATCTGTTGCGTTAACTTATATATATTTGTCGACTAGAAATGGTTAAACGGGAATAATTTATCCAAATTTCAATGGATTTCTTATATTCGCGAGTTTTTGAATGCAAAATTATATATGGGCTCTTTAAAGTTGGGATCTACTTTGTACTTTTTTCTATTTCTTCTATAAAACTAACATATGTTAATCGTTAGAAGCACAAGAACGTACTGCATTGAATGACCTAAAAATTATCGAAGAATAAACATAGGGAAATTTATATACCATTTTAGCCCCTTAACCCGGACTTGAGGGCGCATTCGAAATTCTAGATATGCGCATTTTGTTTACTCTACTATACCTAAACCTTCATGTCTCGCAAGTAATATATTGTCAACGTCAAATAGTCTTATTCATTGAGAAAAACTTGTCGCGCTGTTTTTGTCGCATCCGTAACCGTACTTGGGGTTATATCCAGAGTTTTTAAAAGATATTTCAGATTTTGAAACACTACGGGCAGTGGGTCTTCATTTCACCTTCTGTCATTTAAGGAATGTAAAATTTCCCCTTGGCTTCGTTAAATTTTGCATACTTTCACAAGCATTAAAAAATTACTTCTATTTCTTGCCACGTCCGAACCTCATTATATATGATCATATATGTGTACTCCCATTTTTGGGGTCCAAACAATTTTGCTTCAAATATTGTAATAACCGCTCAGTGTGCTGCTCATTTTCTCTTTTAAGCAGGCGTGCGAATGTCACATCCATCACCAGGGACTTGCCCACATGTATTTGCAAAGTTTAATTGTGTTATTAAGTTGACACATGTATAAATAAATGTATTTTTAATGAAAACTACAAGAGGTACACGTAATTAGTTTTATCTGTTTCCAAGCTGCTAATATTCCATCGTACACTGCTAGCAAAGACCGCGGAAAGCGAAGCATGTCGGGACGAGTACAGGGATCTACTGAGGATCTACAAGCGTGAAATTTTCAGGGCGAAGAGAATATCATGGAAAAGTTTCTGTACGGACATAGAGCACTCCAGTGAAACAGCACAGTTGAGAAAAGTCCTAGCAAAGCGAAATATAGTCCAGGGACTAATAAAGAAAGAGAACGGGGAATGGTCACGTAATCCCTTGAGGTGCTTTTCGGTACACATTTCCCATCGGTAGATGGTTTAAAAGAGCCAGCAGACAGCGCTCACACTTCGATCACGGGGCGTGTAGTGCCGGGCTTGGTGAACGATACCAAGATCGAATGGTCAGCGAAGACGTTTTCTAAGTGGAAGCACTGCTACAACAACAACCAAAACAACGCTTTCGAAGTTTGATATATTCCCGGCCATGCTACAAGTTTCAAGTAGGGTGGTCGTGGAATGGCTTAAAATAATATTCGATGGGTGCATAAGACGGAATTATATACCGCACTCTTGGAGAACGTCTCGTGTAGCTTTCCTACCAAAGGCTGGGAAGATCGGTCACGTGTATCCCAAAGACTATAGTCCATTCAGCTTAACATCATTTCTGCTCAAAACCTTTGAGAGGCTGATAGATGTGTATATAAAGTCCAACGTTGATGAAAAGCTGCTCTTCACAACACAACATGCGTACAACAAAGGCAAGTCGGTAGACACCACATTGCATTGGGTGCCAATAAGCGTAGAGAAAGCCCTGGAATATAAGGAATATCCTCTAGGAGTCTTCTTAAACATTGCCGGGGCTTTCAATAATGTCTCTAAATGGGCGATTATGGATGGTCTTAATTACGTTAAAGTACATCCAGCCTTAACCAGATGGATCAGCTGCATGTTAAATTGCAGGAAGATTACATCACAATGGGGATTGTACGAGGCCACGAAATCAGTGGACAGGGGAACGCCGCAGAGAGGGGTGCTATCACCTCTGCTGTGGACGCTGGTCGTCAACCAACTGCTCAGGCGATTTGATGAGGGACCCGTAAAACTTATGGCTTACGCGGATGACGTTGCAATTGTCATAAGTGGAAAGTGCTTTCCAACGGTTAGCTCTTTGATGGATCGGGCGCTTCAGGATATTCAGACCTGGGCATCAAATGTCGGGTTGAAAGTCAACGCGGATAAGACGGATATGGTCTTATTTACGAAGAGGTACAAGATCACAAATTGGATCAGGCCTAAGTTAGGAGCGGTGACCCTACAGGAGAAACCTTGCACAAAGTATCTAGGAATCATCCTAGAGAGTAAGCTGTCATGGAAGCTCAACATGGAGGAGAGAATGAAGAAGGCTTCAACGGCACTTTATGCATGTAAAATAATGCTGGGGTGTACGTGCCCTCTCTTTCTCATTGGGTTTTTACAGCGATTGTAAGCCCTATCCTATACTATGGAGTTCTTGTTTGGTGGAAAGCCACACAAAAAGCAACCAACCTCAAAAAATTAGAGGGGGTATGCAGACTATCAAGGCTTAGCATTACGGGAGCCCTGAAAAGAATCCCGAAAGCTGCACTGTATGCCATTCTGCACATTCCACCTGTAGATCTGGTAGCAAAGAACATAGCTATAACAACTGCAACCAGGCTCGGTGCCTCGGGGCAGCTTGAGCGCCGACCAGGCGGCCATCGTAGTATAGCGTCATCAATCGCAAGACGAACAGACTACCTGATTCCCTATCTGGGCTTCGAGTGCGATCTTAAGGCCGCAATAGAGGTGGACGGTTGGCGCAAGGTTGCTCAAATGGCGGACGAGGCAATACATGTGTACACAGATGGTTCCAAAGTTGTGAAAGGAGTAGGGTCTGCGGTTTACTGTGCTGATCCGGAAATATAGTTCTATATGTGGACGCCTTTTCGAGATATCGCCATAAAGGTGGACCAGGGGTGACTTTAGAATGTGTGTACGATATGGGTATCAAATTAAATGTGTTAGTGAGTATTGTTAAAGGGAATGGGCCTTAGTTCTATATGTGGACGCCTTTTCGAGTTATCGCCATAATGGTCGAGAAGGGGGACTCTAGAATTTGGTTGTACGATATGGGTATCAAATGAAAGGTGTTAATGAGTATTTATATTTTTTTTTATATTTATATTTATTTATTTAATCAACACACAAGGTATTTATAGACTGTTAATATAAAAAACTTCATGTTTACATAGCTTATATAAAAAGTATAGTAAACTTTATGACAAGTATCTGATTATCAGGTTCTTAAATGTGAATTTACTACAACTAAAATCAAACGCCAAGGGATAGGAATAAGCATTAAATTAAGAAAGTGTCCTCCTAAAGGGACCATTCATTGCATAAACCGTTCTAGAAACACCGATATAAAACAAATCGTTACAACGAAGGATACGACAGGGTACATTAAAACCAATTTTCGTGAGGAGGCAAGAACAGTCAATTGAGCCCGAAACGATATCAAGGACAACGCACATTGACAACAGAGTTCGCCTGGAGTCTAGTGACATAAGATTTATCAATAAACCGCTAGAGTGATATGATGGTACAGGGTCTACAAAGTTCATCGGCCGCAATGCAAACCGCACAAAAGCTCTCTGAACAGACTCCAAACTCTTGATATAAACAGCATGAAAAGGTCTCCAAACAAATACCGCATACTCCATCCTCGATCTAACTAAATATGTGTACAATAGTT
Organism: Eurosta solidaginis; assembly: GCF_040869045.1. Taxonomy (NCBI): domain Eukaryota; kingdom Metazoa; phylum Arthropoda; class Insecta; order Diptera; family Tephritidae; genus Eurosta; species Eurosta solidaginis. The sequence continues at coordinate 42,831,021 of NC_090322.1, forward strand.
TGAGAGTATAAGGATCTAAAAATGATGAGCAGTTACGGCGGATAAAAGCCAACATCGCGTATGCTTTAGAAACTATATACTTATGTGAGTGGTAAAAGTTAGCTTGGTATCAAAGTGCACACCCAAATATTTAACTTCGGTTGACTTTTTTAATTGAATGTCTGAGATACTATACGATGTAGGAGCTAAACCAGAACCTTTATTATAAGTAGTAAAATGACACTTACCAATATTTAGGAATAGAAGATTACGGACACACCAATGTTTTAAGTTTCTACGCTCATTTTGTAAGATTAAAGAATCATCCAAGTACTTTATTTCATGGTAAACTTTTAAGTCATCAGCATAAAGAAGAAACTTACACCATGAAAAGCAAGATGATATGTCGTTAATAAATATGACAAATAGTAGCGGACCCAAAACGCTGCCCTGGGGGACAGTAGAAGTTGGGGCGAATGGACAAGATGACACATTATCTAGACGCACGACACAACTTCTGTTCTCTAAGTAAGAAGAGATCCACTTCAGAAACTCAGAGTGAAAGCCCAAGCATTCAAGTTTTGCCAGTAGTATTCGATGCGATACCCTATCGAAAGCCTTAGAAAAATCAGTATAGACCGCGTCGATTTGGTAGCCCTTTTGAAAGGAATCCAAACAGTCTTACGTAAAAAAAAGCCAGATTAGTTATGGTAGATCTACCCGCAACGAAACCGTGCTGTTGAGGACATAGTAGATGTTTCACGGCGAATTAAATTTTATTCTTAACTATGCACTCAAATAGCTTTGACACAGTGGTAAGTTTGGATATCGGCCTATAATTTTCGATATCATTTTTGTTACCAACTTTAAGGATAGGCGTAATAGAAGTCAATTTCCATGCATCAATAAAAACTCCGGCAGGTAGTGACATATTAAATATGTGCCTTAAAGGAACAATCAAAGATGAACAACTTTTCAACAGGACAGCCGATAGGCCATCTGCGTCAGTTGGGTTGATATCTTTAGCTGTTCAATACCATTAGCTATGTCCAAGTCAGTCAAGCATAGCATCCCGAAATAGACGGAAGCATCTACAATTAGCAGATATTCAGACGACACCCCACTACTATTATCCGTAACGAAATTCGAGGAAAATAATTCAGCAAATAAGTCAGCCGCTTCCGAAATTGAGTTGGCCTCTAAAGTGGACCGATGTCGGAATATCCGAACAATTCTTTTTCGACTTTATGTAGCTCCAAAAATATTTAGGGTTGCATTTAATACTGTTTTCAACGTTATGAATGTACCGCCGATACAAAAATCTATTGAGCTTAATAAATTCAGCTCTGTAAAATATGTAGCGCTCACGAACATTGGCACTGGTAGAGCGTTTATGCTTTTTATAGAACTTATTCTTTAAATTCCTTAACCGTTTGAGTTGTTTAGAGAACCACGGATGTTTAGTTTTTTTTCTCTATGAACAGGGATGCTATTCACACAGATGTCATAAATTGTTGACTTAAAAACATCATAACAACCAGTTACATCTGCATTTACAAAAAGATGGTCCCAATTCAAATCACACAAAATCTTTAACTCATCAAAATTACATCGCGTGTAGTTAAAGGCCGCTCTATTATCACATGTTGGTAGTTCGAAATATTGATAAAAGGGAGTGGGCCTTAGTTCTATAGGTGGACGCCATTTCGGGATATCGCCATAAAGGTGGACCCGGAGTGACTCTAGAATGTGTTTGTACAATATGGGAATCAAATGAATGATGTTAATGAGTATTTTAAAAGGGATTGGGCCTTAGTTCTATAGGTGGACGCCTTTTCCAGATATCGTCATAAAGGTGGACCAAGGGTGACTCTAGAATGTGTTTGTACAATATGGGAATCAAATGAAAGATGTTAATGAGTATTTTAAAAGGGACTGGTCCTTAGTTCTATAGGTGGACCTCTTTTCCATATATCGTCATAAAGGTAGACCTAGGGTGACTCTAGAATATCATTGTACAATATGGGAATCAAATGAAAGGTATTAATGAGTATTTTAAAATGGAGTGGGCCGTAGTTCTATAGGTGGACGCCTTTTCGAGATATCTATTTTACAAAGTTTTTTCTAAAGGTGAAAAGAAGACCCACTGCCCGTAGTGTTTCAAAATCTGAAATATCTTTTAAAAACGCTGGATATAACCCCAAGTACGGTTACGGATGCGACAAAAAAGCGCGACAAGTTTTTCTCAATGAATAAGACTATTTGACGTTGAAAATATATTACTTGAGAGACATGAAGGTTTAGGTATAGTAGAGTAAACAAAATGCGCATATCTAGAATTTCGAATGCGCCCTCAAGTCCGGGTTAAGGGGCTAAAATGGTATATAAATTTCCCTATGTTTATTCTTCGATAATTTTTAGGTCATTCAATACAGTACGTTCTTGTGCTTCTAACGATTAACATATGTTAGTTTTATAGAAGAAATAGAAAAAAGTACAAAGTAGATCCCGACTTTAAAGAGCCCATATATAATTTTGCATTCAAAAACTCGCGAATATAAGAAATCCATTGAAATTTGGATAAATTATTCCCGTTTAACCATTTCTAGTCGACAAATATATATAAGTTAACGCAATAGATTATAGCAACTACAACAAAGGTTGGCCACTATCAACGGTCAACACCTCTGAACAAACAAATCAATAACTACAGACGCTTCATCAGCAGTTTATTAAATTGGTAAATTAAATAGGTCAACCAAATAGGTAAACAACAGTCAGCGGAAATATCAATTTCCGCATTTATCAATAAGGGCACATGTAAGTGCAACGTGACGTGAGGCCAATAGTAGGTGTAATTTTAAGTTAAGAAAATAATTGTAATCAGTTCTAGTCTTAATTGCAAAGTGAACTCAATAAAGAAAATAAAGCGGGCGAAACAAGTCCGCTGATCTTTTAAAAAAATAATTTTCTGTAATTCAAAATTTAACTGGCGCCCGAGCAGTACCCTGTTACGTTCGCGAAAAGAAAAGTTTTTGAAAAAAAGTTGGAAAAAAGTGTTGTGAATCTACGGTTGTACGCGGGAGTCCGCAGCGAAGTGGAATAATAACACAAGACGCAGGAGTCCTTGAATCGCGCGCAGCGAAGTGGAATAATAACACAAGACGCAGGTGTCCTCGAATCGCGCGCAGCGAATTGGAATAATAACACAAGACGTAGGAGTCATCGAATCGCGCGCAGCGAAGTGGAATAATAACACAAGACAACAATAGACGTCGACCAGAAGTTAATCGGTCTAATCGCGTTGGATTCCGGTAGGAAAGGAACGCACTCCTTCAAAAGTACGCAAAAGTTGCCTTAGTAGTCGAAACAAAACGAAGCCACACCCCACCGCCAGAAGGATAGAGTAAGGATAATATTAAGCAATAAATTCAGAAATACTAAAAATTTAAGTGAAACATAAAAAAAAAAATTGTGAATTGAAGCTTTAAGGAAAATATTAAAAATTAAATCATATCAAAGATAGAAAAAATATTAAAATTTGAAAAGAAAAGGGTTATGAAGTGAAACCTTAAAAAGAAAATAAAGTAATAGGAGATTAAAGAAGAAATAGCAAAGGATCATAAGATCTACCACAAGATTTTTTTCTTTTTAGGAAACTAAATAGTGGTTACACTAGTTTACACTCTAATATACCAATTTATAATAATATCTGGCTTATACAGCCATAAAATAATATAATTCAAAGCTGTGATTCACCACGTTCGTGGGGACCCTCCAGCTTATAACAGCGAATATTCTCTGCGAAAGGAACCATCCAGAGAATAATAGTACAAAAAAAAAAAAAAAACACCATATATTAATAGTATTAATAATAGCAAACTGAAATAATAAAAAAAAAATTTTTTAATAATGTCAAACCCTAAAAGTTTAGTATGACCCCCTGTGTTAAATGCACATGCGCCTAACCCACTCTCTCAACTAACTGCCCCTTCTTCAGGTCCATTTAATATGGATCAATTAACAACCATAGTGATAGGACTTGTCACCAATATCCTTAAACAAGAAGGACGAAATTTAGTCCAGGAAGCCTTAAATCCCAATGCAAATTTCTCGCAAATCTCAGATGTGACCATTGATGCATATCACCTAAACAATATAACTCAGCTTGACAAAATACCGGACGTTGTCAGATGCCTCAGCGAATTTTCCGGCAATCCAGGAGAGTTTAGCTCGTGGAAGAAAAGCGGAGATCGCATCCTTCAGATCTACGAACTCCTCCATCAAACGCCGAAATATTACGGCATCCTTAACGTTATAAGGAATAAAGTTGTGGACAACGCCTACATTGCCCTCGAGTCTTATAATCCACCTTTGGATTGGAAGGCCATCTCGAAATGCCTTGCCCTCCACTACGCCTATAAGCGAGACATAGGTACTCTTGAGTACCAAATGACCTCATTAGTGCAGGGCAACCTCACTATTCAAGAATTTCACCAACGCGTTTATTCTCATCTCTTCCTTATTTTAAATAAGCTTTGATGAATGGAAGTCGGTGCAGAATCTATGCAACTACTTACCTGAACATACCGGGACAAAGTCGTCGACACTTCCATACGAGGACTGAAAGGTGATTTACCAAGACTGCTTGGTATGGGAGAGACAGTAGATCTTCCTCAAGCTCTTCACCTATGCCTAAAATTGGAGAACCAAAACTTTTGTTCTCATTACGAAATGCGCAAATAGGAAGCATCCAATCAAATAATCTGGAGCATAGTCATAGTCGAAATAAAATGTGATTTTAAGTTAGGTAAACGTTTCTGATACAATTTTATATGCGCTATCTGTCAAAAATGCTTCAACTAACTTAAAATCACATTTTATTTCGACTATAACTATGCCCCTATCGGTTTGGTCGAATTGCTTTTTATACCTTTCATGAAAATGAAATGGTATATTAATTTCGTCACGAAACCGAACATAAGTATACCGAAATAATCAGGTTGAAGAGCTGAGTATATAGCCATGTCCGTCTGTCCGCCTGTCTGTTTGTATGCAAACTAGTCCCTCAATTTTTGAGATATCTTGATAAAATTTGGTGAGCGCGTGTATTTGGGTGTCCGATTAGACATTTGTCGGAACCGACCGGATCGGACCACTATAGCATATATCCTCCATACAACCGATTTTTCAGAAAAAGAGGATTTTTGTAATATCTTACCCAATTTAACAGATTGAAGCTTCAAACTTCACCATATACTTTCGTATACTGCACATATTGTTGCCTGAAAAAACTGATGAGATCGGTCGTATATATAGTATATATCCCACACAACCGATTGTTCAGATAAGGAACTTTTCGTAATTACTGCCCTATATAGGACTTGTCACCAATATCCTTAAACAGGAAGGACGAAATTTAGTCCAGGAAGCCTTAAATCCCAATGCAAATTTCTCGCAAATCTCAGATGTGACCATTGATGCATATCACCTAAACAATATAACCCAGCTTGACAAAATACCGGACGTTGTCAGATGCCTCAACGAATTTTCCGGCAATCCAGGAGAGTTTAGCTCGTGGAAGAAAAGCGGAGATCGCATCCTTCAGATCTACGAACTCCTCCATGAAACGCCGAAATATTACGGCATCCTTAACGTTATAAGGAATAAAGTTGTGGACAACGCCTACATTGCCCTCGAGTCTTATAATCCACCTTTGGATTGGAAGGCCATCTCGAAATGCCTTGCCCTCCACTACGCCTATAAGCGAGACATAGGTACTCTTGAGTACCAAATGACCTCATTAGTGCAGGGCAACCTCACTATTCAAGAATTTTACCAACGCGTTTATTCTCATCTCTTCCTTATTTTAAATAAGCTTTGATGCATGGAAGTCGGTGCAGAATCTATGCAACTACTTACCTGAACATACCGGGACAAAGTCGTCGACACTTCCATACGAGGACTGAAAGGTGATTTACCAAGACTGCTTGGTATGGGAGAGACAGTAGATCTTCCTCAAGCTCTTCACCTATGCCTAAAATTGGAGAACCAAAACTTTTGTTCTCATTACGAAATGCGCAAATAGGAAGCATCCAATCAAATACTCTGGAGCATAGTCATAGTCGAAATAAAATGTGATTTTAAGTTAGGTAAACGTTTTTGATACAATTTTATATGCGCTATCTGTCAAAAATGCTTCAACTAACTTAAAATCACATTTTATTTCGACTATAACTATGCCCCTATCGGTTTGGTCGAATTGCTTTTTATACCTTTCATGAAAATGAAATGGTATATTAATTTCGTCACGAAACCGAACATAAGTATACCGAAATAATCAGGTTGAAGAGCTGAGTATATAGCCATGTCCGTCTGTCCGCCTGTCTGTTTGTATGCAAACTAGTCCCGCAATTTTTGAGATATCTTGATAAAATTTGGTGAGCGCGTGTATTTGGGTGTCCGATTAGACATTTGTCGGAACCGACCGGATCGGACCACTATAGCATATATCCTCCATACAACCGATTTTTCAGAAAAAGAGGATTTTTGTAATATCTTACCCAATTTAACAGATTGAAGCTTCAAACTTCACCATATACTTTCGTATACTGCACATATTGTTGCCTGAAAAAACTGATGAGATCGGTCGTATATATAGTATATATCCCACACAACCGATTGTTCAGATAAGGAACTTTTCGTAATTACTGCCCTATTTTAAGAGCTAGAGACTTCAAATTGCAACAAATGCTTACGTATATAGCATATATTGTTGTCTGAAAAAATTATAAAGATCGGTGGTATATATAGTATATATATGGTGGTATATATAGTATATATATATAGTATATATATATATATTTTCGCAAATTTTAGTCCCATTTTAACAGCTAGAAGCTTCAAATTTCACCGAATACGTACGTATATAGCATATATTGTTGTCTGAAAAAATCATAGAGATCGGTTGTATATATAGTATATATCTCATACAACCGATTGTTCAGATAAGAAACTTTTCGCAATTTCTACCCCATTTTAACAGCTAGAAGCTTCAAATTTCACCGATTGCTTACTTATATAGTATATATTGTTATGTCAAAAAATCATAGAGATCGGTGATATATATAATATATATATGATGGTATATATAGTATATATATATAGTATATATATTTTTTTTTTGCGATTTCGGCCCCATTTTAACAGCTAGAAGCTTCAAATTTCATCAAATGCTTACGTGTATAGCATATATTGATGTCTGAAAAAATCATTGAGATCGGTGGTATACATAGTATATATCTCATACAACCGATTGTTCAGATAAGAAACTTTGCGCAATTTCTTCCCCATTTTAACAGCTAGAAGCTTCAAATTTCACCAAATGCTTACGTTTTTTAGTATATATTGTTGTCTGAAAAAATCATTGAGATCGGTGGTATATATAGTATATATCTCATACAACCGATTGTTCAGATAAGAAACTTTGCGCAATTTCTGCCCCATTTTAACAGCTAGAAGCTTCAAATTTCACCAAATGCTTACGTATATAATATATATTGTTGTCCGAAAAAATCATAGAGATCGGTGGTACATATATTATATACCACACATAAACTGTATTTTTTTGCCCCTTTTTTACGGCTAGAAGCTTCAAAATTCATAAAATTTCATCAAATAGTTACGTTTACGTCATATATTGTTGAAATACGTGATTCGTAGTCATAGTTTTTACACGCAGACCACAAAAAACCTGAAACTTTGCATCCTCACACAAAGTACCTACCTATTTTTTATTTTATATTTATCTTAAAAATCGTTTAGGTATGTAGATCTGTTCACTATATATTTCTTATCTTATACATCCGATTATTCGGAGATTACGAATGGGATAAGATTATTGTTAAGCCACATTCATGAAAGGTATGAAGTCTTCGGCACAGCCGAAGACAGTCCCGTCCTTACTTGTTTATTTTATATTTATCTTAAAAATCGTTTAGGTATGTAGATCTGCTCACTATATATTTTTTATCTTATACATCCGATTATTCGGAGATTACGAATGGGATAAGATTATTGTTAAGCCCCATTCATGAAAGGTATGAAGTCTTCGGCACAGCCGAAGACAGTCCCGTCCTTACTTGTTCAGTTTTGTAAAAGCCAGCGACATTTGTAAATACAGGCTGATAATAAACTAGAGCGTTAATTTGAAAAAATTAGTACACTTGACTTGTTTTGCGAAGCGCAAATTTGTGCAAACATATGAGTATGCCGTGGATTAGCTTACATAGGTCATTGACGAGTTGAAGAAGTTCAGGGATCAATGGTCGATCATACTTCAAGAATGTAAGGTTCTGGCAGGGAGTGTAGGAGTTGTGAATACCTTCGCAGAGAAAAGAAGGAAGATAAGAAAGCGCCAGTTCGATGAATTTCCTGGCGAGTCCCCTGAGTGTGGTTCCGAAACGCAATTCAAACAGCAAGTTTTTTACGTTCTTTTGGACTGCTTGATTGGTAACATGACAAGACGTTTCGAAGCCGTAAATGACATTGCGATTAAATTTAGTTTTTTGTGGAAGTATCAGGATCTGACGGAAGAAGAGCTCAGAGAAAAGGCAGCGGCATTCTGCACGATTTATGGCATCGATATTTCTACGGATCTGGTAGATGAAATCATTCGTCTCAAAGCCATCCACTTAGCAAATTTGGGATGTGATTCTCTGCCACCATTTCAACTTCTGAACAAATTTCATGACTTGAAGATGGAAGTATTATTTCCTAACATCTGCATAGCATTAAGAATATTTTGTACACTTCCAGTCAGTATATTTTCTCGCGTGAAAAATTTTTTACGCTCTACAATGAGCCAAATCGCTTGACAAGCCTTGGAACATTGGCGTTGGAGTCCAGCCTTGCTCGCAGCATTAGGTTTGAATCGGTAGTTTCCATATTCGCAGATCAAATAGCACGGAAGGTTTTCCTTGTCTGATTCAAGCTCTTAAAATGTACATATTTAGAAAAAGTTAATGTAAGCAATCTAACAATGAAATCTAACATTTCATTTATGTAAGTGCTCCAGTAAGTCTTATTTTATATGAAATAAAATTGGAAATGTGAAATGAAAAATTTATGTATGTTATGTTATTTTTTTACTTGATTGACTTTATTTTTTGGGGGGCCCGTGAACGCGAACTGTCCCAGAGGCCCTGCTCGGCTCTCTGCGGCCCTGAGTATGAAGCTGTTTTGGCGACTAATGAAAACGAACAAAGAATTCCGACATACGTTGAAGGAAACCCATCCCCTCAAACCCAGGATCACATCGACGTTCATTTTTAAACGGTTTTATTTAGGTTGACTTGACAGGCTGCAAGGCTGCACGGCCGGCCGTTGTGAACGAATTTTGTAACTAAAATTTAAGATAAGCTACAAGCTTGAAACTTGGAATATAGTTCAGAACCCAATGACAATGCAATAATATGAAAATAATCGTCGCTAGGTGGCGCAAGGAGCGACATATTCACAAAAATCATATGTGTGGTCCGATTTCGCTCATATTTGGAACACATAATACATACAAGAATAGAATGCCGCCTATGAAAAAAAAATCGGCGCTAGGTGGCGCATGGATCGCGATATTAACAAAAATCGTATTTGTGGCCCGATTTGGTCCATATTTGGAATATATATTACATACAGTCCGGTAAAAGTGACATCAAAATATTTTGGAGTTGGAGGAGGGACAAGCATACGTGGCGCAGAGTCGAGTAAAGTCTTTTGAAGGATTATGTATTGAGGACTTAAATTGTAGCAAATTGTCAGGAAAGAGTCCTTATAACAATGAGTCACTAAATGAACTAAATAGAATGAGAAATAATAGGCAATTAAATAAAGACTAAAAACTTGAAAATAAAATAATTAAAAAAAAAATGTTTTAAGTTAAACGGTTTTATTGAAAACAACACTTACATGAAATAATAATGATACTAAAAGCTAGAAAATAATTACTGCCACATAAGAATTAAAATCAGACAGCAACCCCCTCCCCCAGTTAATAAAAAAGACGTTAGAACTGACAACATGCCAGCAACACAAAAACAACATATTAATTACTTAACGAAAAAATAACCACATCTCTTTACTGAAATGGACGAGAAACTGACATATAAAACTAGTGTAGTATGAGATATAGGACTTTATCAGATACCCCAGTATATACCAAATACTACCCCTACCCTTTGGCAATGAGAGATTTTGTCACCACTGAAATAAGCAACCTATTAGGAAATGGAATTTTTAGACCATCGCGTTCACCTCACAACTCACCTGTACGGGTCGTACCAAAAAAACTAGACGCATCCGGCCAGAAGAAATACTGGCTTGTTTTAGACTATAGGAAATTGAACACTCTGACAATAGCAGATAAATACCCCATCCCAGAGATCAACGAAGTAATATCGCAATTGGGAAATAACAAATATTTTCCTGTCGTTGACCTAAGAAGCGGCTTCGATCAGATTCCCTTGAAGGAATCTGACATAGAGAAGACGGCTTTTTCAGCCAACAACGGTAAATATGAATTTACCCGCCTTCCTTTCGGACTGAAAAACGATCCAGCAATTTTTCAAAGAGCGTTGGATGAGACCATATAGGGAAATTTTGCTATGTCTACATAGATGACATAATAGTTTTCGGCAAAGACGAACGAAGAGCCACCTTCAAAATCTAGAAAAGATTTTCCATACGCTTGAAAAGGCAAACATGAAAGTGCAGCTGGACAAATGCGAGCTTTTCAGGAAAGAAGTCGAATTTCTAGGCTCCATTGTCTACCCCGCAGGAATAAAAAACAATCCTGCGAAAGTAAAGGCAATTCAGGAATTCGCTTGCCCAAGAAATTTGAAAGACCTAAGATCTTTTTTGGCCTATCTGGCTATTATCGACGCTTCATCAGAGACTACGCTAAATTAGCGAAACCTCCAACCTCGCTTTTAAGAGGGGAAGATGGACGCGTGTCCAAAAATGCCTCCAGCAAAAAGCAAGTTATGATCGATAGTGACGTCATGACCGCTTTCAATAAAATCAAATCCTCTTTAACATCCGAGATGTAGTACTGTCATATCCCAACTTCAAAGAAGAGTTTCACCTTACCACAGCTGTTTCAAACTATGCCCTAGATGCTGTGCTTGAGCAATCTTGAAAGCCCATAACCTTCATATCCCGATCACTTAATAAAACCGAAGAAAGCTATGCTGCAAAAGAAAAATAAATGCTGGCAATAATTTGGGCGCTCACCTCCTTATGAAACTACTTATATGGATCCGCTAAAATTGTAATCTTCGCAGATCACCAACCGCTCACCTGTGCACTAAATAACAAAAATCACAATGGAAAAATGAAAAGGTGGAAGTGTATCCTCGAAGAATATAACTACGACATGAAATATAAGCCCGGTAGAACGAACGTCGTCGCAGACGCGCTATCTAGAGCACCACAAACGGATATTAATACCCTTGAAACCACAGATCATAGCAACGAAAGCTCCTCACACCTTCTTATCCCTGCCATCTAAGCCCCAATAAATGCTTTCAGGAACCAACTCTTCTTAATGATTGGAGACACTGATGGCTATTCATTCCAGTTACCATTTCCAAGTTTCCATAGGCACGTCGTTACAAAACAAAGCTATTCTGATCAAGACATCATAGACATTTTTAAACGCTACCTCGACCCAGCACTCGTTAACGGAATGTACACCACAGAAAGTCCGATGGGCAAAATTCAAGAGATATTCCCTCTCCACTTCAGTAATCTTAAAATTCGTTACAGTCAAATAATACTACAAGATATCGCATCAGAAACTGAACAAGAACAAATTATCATTCAAGAACATCAACGAGCTCATAGGAATAGCCGTGAAAATAAGGCCCAAATTCTACGAAAATTCTACTTCCCAAGCATGCATTCCAAAATCGAAAAGGTTGTTAGGCAGTGCTCCACTTGTCGTGCACACAAGTACGATATACATTGGACCACTTCCTATATCCCATCCTTAAACATGAAACCGTCCAAACCTTCGAATTCCTAAATGCATTAAAACCTCCCCAACCTGTTTGGAAAAGAAAATCCACTGATATTTTAGCAACGGCATGGAACATCCCCTGATGATGAAGATCTTAATATAATAAATAATAACTTAAATGACTTAAACGAAAATAATAATAAACAAGTAATAGTTAACGAATTATTTGAGAAGCGAATAAATAACATAACCCACATAGTAAATAAGAGTTTAAATACCTTTAGGAAAGATGAAGATACTATAACCGAAATTATAATAAATTTGCAAAATAGAATTAGATCAATTAAAGAAGAACTAATAAATAATAGGTATGCCATATGAGATGTTGGCGGATCAAATAGAAGAAGCGACGTTCTGCACAATAAACGGAGACGCCCCCACACGTATGGTAGGAAGCTGTCACAGTTCGCCAGATATTTCAATCGTGAGCGCAGAACTCGTAAACTGCGTCAACTGGCAGCCGATGGTAACATTGGCATCCGACCACCCGCCTATGTTTATGTCGCTCAATTTAATAAACTGCTGATGAAGCGTCAGCAGTTATTGAATTGTTTGTTCAGAGGTGTTGACCGTTGATAGTGGCCAACCTTCGTTGTAGTTGTTATAATCTGTTGCGTTAACTTATATATATTTGTCGACTAGAAATCATTAAATGGGAATATCCTATCCAAATTTCAATGGATTTCTTATATTCGCGGGTTTTTGAAAGCAAAATTATATATGGGCTCTTTAAAGTTTGGATCCACTTTGTACTTTTTTCTATTTCTTCTATAAAACTAACATTTGTTAACCGTTAGAAGCACAAGAACGTACTCTATTGAATGACCTAAAAATGTATCGAAGAATAAACATAGGGAAATTTATATACCACTTTAGCCCCTTAACCCGGACTTGAGGGCGCATTCGAAATTCTAGATATGTACATTTTGTTTACTCTACTATACCTAAACCTTCATGTCTCACAAGTAATATATTTTCAACGCCAAATAGTCTTATTCATTGAGAAAAACTTGTCGCGCTCTTTTTGTCGCATCCGTAACCGTACTTGGGGTTATATTCAGAGTTTTTAAAAGATATCAGATTTTGAAACACTACGGACAGTGGGTCTTCATTTCACCTTATGTCCCTCATTTAAGGAATGTAAAATTTTCCCTTGGCTTCGTTAAATTTTGCATACTTTCACAAGCATTAAAAAATTACTTCTATTTCTTGCCACGTCCGAACCTCATTATATATGATCATATATGTGTACTCCCATTTTTGAGATCCCCACAATTTTGCTTCAAATATTGTAATAACCGCTCAGTGCGCTGCTCATGTTCTCTTTTGTGCAGGCTGAAATGCGTGCGAATGTCGCGTCCATCACCAGGGACTTGCACACATGTTTTTGCAAAGTTTAATTGTGTTATTAAGTTGACACATGTATAAATAAATGTGTTTTTAATGAAAACTACAAGAGGTACACGTAATTAGTTTTATCTGTTTCCAAGCTGCTAATATTCCATCGTACACTGCTAGCAAAGACCGCGGAAAGCGAAGCGTGTCGGGACGAGTACAGGGATCTACTGAGGATCTACAAGCGTGAAATTTTCAGGGCGAAGAGAATTTCATGGAAAAGTTTCTGTACGGACATAGAGCGCTCCAGTGAAACAGCACGGTTGAGAAAAGTCCTAGCAAAGGGAAATATAGTCCAGGGACTAATAAAGAAAGAGAACGGGGAATGGTCACGTAATACTGAGGAATCCCTTGAGGTGCTTTTCAGTACACATTTCCCATCGGTAGATGGTTTAAAAGAGCAAGCAGACAGCGCTCACACTTCGATCACGGGGCGTGTAGTGCCGGGCTTGGTGAACGATACCAAGATCGAATGGTCAGCGAAGACGTTTTCTAAGTGGAAGCACTGCTACAACAACAACCAAAACAACGCTTTCGAAGTTTGAATCGCCGGGACCAGATGATATATTCCCGGCCATGCTACAAGTTTCAAGTAGGGTGGTCGTGGAATGGCTTAAAATAATATTCGATGGGTGCATAAGACGGAATCATATACCGCACTCATGGAGAACGTCTCGTGTAGCTTTCCTACCAAAGGCGGGGAAGATCGGTCACGTGTATCCCAAAGACTATAGTCCATTCAGCTTAACATCCTTTCTGCTCAAAACCTTTGAGAGGCTGATAGATGTGTATATAAAGTCCAACGTTGATGAAGAGCTGCTCTTCACAACACAACATGCGTACAACAAAGGAAAGTCGGTAGACACCACATTGCATTGCGTGGCAATAAGCGTAGAGAAAGCCCTGGAATATAAGGAATATCCTCTAGGAGTCTTCTTAAACATTGCCGGGGCTTTCAATAATGTCTCTAAATGGGCGATTATGGATGGTCTTAATTACATTAAAGTACATCCAGCCTTAACCAGATGGATCGGCTGCATGTTAAATTGCAGGAAGAATTCATCACAATGGGGATTGTACGAGGCCACGAAATCAGTGGACAGGGGAACGCCGCAGAGAGGGGTGCTATCAGCTCTGCTGTTGGCGCTGGTCATCAACCAACTGCTCAGGCGATTTGAGGAAGTACCCGTAAAACTTATGGCTTACGCGGATGACGTTGCAATTGTCATAAGTGGAAAGTGCTTTCCAACGGTTAGCTCTTTGATGGATCGGGCGCTTCAGGATATTCAGACCTCGGCATCAAATGTCGGGTTGAAAGTCAACGCGGATAAGACGGATATGGTCTTGTTTACGAAGAGGTACAAGATCACAAATTGGATCAGGCCTAAGTTAGGAGGGGTGACCCTACAGGAGAAACCTTGCACAAAGTATCTAGGAATCATCCTAGACAGTAAGCTGTCATGGAAGCTCAACATGGAGGAGAGGGTGAAGAAGGCTTCAACGGCACTTTATGCATGTAAAAGAATGTTGGGGTGTACGTGGGGGTTATCGCCCTCTCTTTCTCATTGGGTTTTTACAGCGACTGTAAGCCCCATCCTATACTATAGAGTTCTTGTTTGGTGGAAAGGCACACAAAAAGCAACCTACCTCAAACAATTAGAGGGGGTATGCAGACTCTCAAGGCTTAGCATTACGGGAGCCCTGAAAAGAATCTCGAAAGCTGCACTGTATGCCATTCTGCACATTCCACCTGTAGACCTGGTAGCGAAGAACATAGCTATAACAACTGCAACCAGGCTCGGTGCCTCGGGCAGCTTGAGCGCCGACCATGCGGCCATAGTAGTATAACGTCATCAATCACAAGACGAACAGACTACCTGATTCCCTATCTGTGCTTCGAGTGCGATCTTAAGGCCGCAATAGAGGTGGACGGTTGGCGCAAGGTTGCTCAAATGGCGGACGGGGCGATACACGTGCACACAGATGGTTCCAAAGTTGTGGAAGGAGTAGGGTCTGCGGTATACTGTGCTGATCCGGAAATAAACAGATCCTACAGGCAGCCGGATTACTGTAGCGTTTTCCAAGCGAAATAGTAGCCGTAACCAAAGCAGTAGAAACCCTGGAAGAAAATAGCCCAAGCTGCAATCGTGTGAACTTTTATATTGACAGTCAAGCTACAATTAAGACAATAATCTCGCATACCACAGCATCTAAATGGGTGTTAGAGTGTAAGCAGTCCCTGGAGAGAATCGGGACAGGGAGAAGCATACATCTATATTGGGTCCCAGGGCATATAGGAATAGATGGAATGAAAAAGCGGATGAACTAGCTAAAAAGGGCATATCCTCTGAAGCTTCCTCCGTAGACGTCCCAAATAGACTGGGCGATATTAAGCGAAGGCGAGAGGTGCACATGATAGACCAAGCGGGAAGGCGTGGTTTCAAGTGCGGGGCAGTAAAGTGTCCAAGATTATGTGTAGGTCTTACAACCTTAGACTAACAAAGTCGCTTCTATCATTAAAAAGAGAGGACTGTATACTCATGACGGGTATTCTGACTGGACACTGCCTTCTGGCGTCACATGCCTTTTAATTAGGCTTGGCCAGTGCTAGCACATGTAGGAAGTGCGTGTGGGTGGAGGAAACGATCGAGCACGTTCTGTGCTCATGCCCTGCACTTGCCAAGCTAAGACTCCAGCTATTAGGAGTGATACAGCTGTCAGATCTAGAAGCAGCAAGTGGAATAAGTCCTAGGAAGCTTCTAGTATTTCCCAAGAGGACGGAGTTATTTTATAACATAGGTCCTGGTTTTTGATAGGGGTTTTCAGTTTGGTAGTTAAAACAAACTTCTGGTAACACTACAGAATCAATTAGTCTATGTAAGGTCCTCATGGACCGGCCAGTTCAATCTAACCTGACCTAACTAATTTGTCTTGTTTTTTTTTTTCAATTCCTATATTACTGGTGCCGTTAGGACTTAACGTCATATAGCTCCTTAACAATTTTCATTATTCCATTTGTATGGGAGGTGCCACGCCCCTTCTTACTCACCCCTTATTTTCTTAGTGGTGTTAGGGATTGATCCAATTTAATTCTTTACTGGATTTCTATGTTCTTGCATGAATACTTCCAGAGTTATGCTGTATCAAACATTCCATTTTTATGGTAGGTGCTACCCCCTTTTTATACCCGCTGTACACAGGGTATTATAACTTTGATTGGATAACGGTTGGTTGTTCAGGTATAAAGGAATCGAGATAGATATAGACTTCCATATATCACAATCATCAGCATCGAAAAAAAATTTTATTGAGCCATGTGCATCCGTCCGTCCATCCGTCGTCATAGACGATAACTGTTTTCTGTGAAAATGGGCGAAATTGGTTGAAGCCACGACCAGTTTTTATACACAGTCGACCGTCTGTCGTTCCGCTCGGCCGTTAACACGATAACGTAAGCAAAAATCGATTTATATATTTACTAAATTTAGTTCACGTACATATCTGAACTCACTTTACCTTGGTATAAAAAATGGCCGAAATCCGACTATGACCACGTCCAATTTTTCGATACCGAAAACTACGAAAAACGAAAAAATGCCATAATTCTATACCAAATACGAAAAACGGGATGAAACATTGGTTTATTGACGCAAAATTTAACTTTATAAAAAACTTTGTAAAATAGATATCTCGAAAAGGCGTCCACCTATAGAACTAAGGCACACTCCATTTTAAAATACTCATTAATACCTTTCATTTGATTCCCATATTGTACTAACACATTCTAGAGTCACCCTTGGTCCACCTTTATGTCGATATCAGGAAAAGGCGTCCACTTATAGAACTAAGGCCCAATCCCTTTTAAAATACTCATTAACATCATTCATTTGATTCCCATATTGTACAAACACATTCTAGAGTCACTCCGGGTCCACCTTTATGGCGATATCCCGAAATGGCGTCCACCTATAGAACTAAGGCCCACTCCCTTTTATCAATATTTCGAACTACCAACATGTGATAATAGAGCGGCCTTTAACTACCCGCGATGTAATTTTGATGAGTTAAAGATTTTGTGTGATTTGAATTGGGACCACCTTTTTGTAAATGCAGATGTAACTGGTTGTTATGATATTTTTAAGTCAACAATTTATGACATCTGTGTGAATAGCATCCCTGTTCATAGAGAAAAAAAAACTAAACATCCGTGGTTCTCTAAACAACTCAAACGGTTAAGGAATTTAAATAATAAGTTCTATAAAAAGCATAAACGCTCTACCAGTGCCAATGTTCGTGAGCGCTACATATTTTACAGAGCTGAATTTATAAGCTCAATAGATTTTTGTATCGGCGGTACATTCATAACGTTGAAAACAGTATTAAATGCAACCCTAAATATTTTTGGAGCTACATAAAGTCGAAAAAGAATTGTTCGGATATTCCGACATCGGTCCACTTTAGAGGCCAACTCAATTTCGGAAGCGGCTGACTTATTTGCTGAATTATTTTCCTCGAATTTCGTTACGGATAATAGTAGTGGGGTGTCGTCTGAATATCTGCTAATTGTAGATACTTCCATCTATTTCGGGAAGCTATGCTTGACTGACTTGGACATAGCTAATGGTATTGAACAGCTAAAGATGTCAACCCAACTGACGCAGATGGCCTCTCGGCTGTCCTGTTGAAAAGTTGTTCATCTTTGATTGTTCCTTTAAGGCACATATTTAATATGTCACTATCTGCCGGAGTTTTTATTGATGCATGGAAATTGACTTATATTACGCCTATCCTTAAAGTTGGTAACAAAAATGATATCGAAAATTATAGGCCGATATCCAAACTTACCACTGTGTCAAAGCTATTTAAGTGCATAGTCTATATAAAAATGAATTGCTGTTCGTTAGTCTCGCTAAAACTCGAGAACGGCTGAACGGATTTATCTTATCTTGGTCTTGAATTATTCGTAGAGGTCTAGGGAAGGTTTAAAAGGTGAGAAAAATTCGAATACTTGCCGGGAAAATACTCAAAACAGCATATTTCTATTTCCCATACAAACGTTTTCTAAATAAAATGGAGAGTCAATTTCTAATTTATTACCCCTGCATAAAGTTCAAATTCGCGTGCGCGTTGGAGGATCTAATATCGCGTTCTGAAACTCGACAAAAGTGAAAGTGAATCGCGAACGCGACAAAATTGCATAGTCTCAAAATACATAGTACATAAATAGTGGTCGGCTTCGAGAAACTCAATTTTAGCTAACTTCAGTTGTTAAACTGTCTGATTATTTTTTTAATAAGACTATATAGAAATCGAAAGATAAATCTTAAGTTTTGTCACAAATTAAATTATAAATCTTAAGTTAAATTTCTGAACGCAATCATAATATTTGACATTAGATTTGACAACCAACTAATATGTCAATCCATCCTGTCGCATTTCAGAGCACGGAAAAAAGTATTACGATATTATATCTATCTTTGTGGCTACGTGCGCGAGAACTTTCTTTACTTTGGTGATCCTTTGTGATAGTAACATTCCAAGTAATGTGCTCTTTTACTGCTAAATGAGCGGGAAATTTTCTCACTTTGATTAATTACAATTTACGATGCCGAGGAGAAGACGACCTGACTTAGGTCGTCGTAGTCAATCAAATGTGCGAAGAGCTACCTCACGTGCTAACCGCACTGATGACCAGAGACAGACAGATCAAGAAAATAGTCGTATTGCTATGTCAGAATTGCGTACTTTAGTGAGTGACAATGTAGGAGATAGGCTTAGAATGCAACGAGTTCGTGCACATCAAACACAACAACAGCAAGCTAGATATAATGAAATTGAGCGAATCCGCAGACGCAGTGCTCCTGTGATTCTTGAACGAGCTGCATTCCACTATGATCCGGCAATTGAATATTGTGCCGACAAATCGGTAACAATTGGGGAAATGAAAACAATTTGTAAATATTGTAAGGCGTTAAAATACACTGGTGAATCTACTGAATTATGTTGTGCTGAAGGCAAAGTAAAATTGCCACATTTGGTCCCACCACCAGATCTTTTACGCTCTTTAGTTTCTGGGATTAGAAATGATTCTAAGCACTTCTTGACCAACATTCAGAAATATAACAACTGTTTCCAGATTACATCATTTGGTGCTACACATATTATACAAGACAATTTCATGCACACTTTCAAGGTATTATATAAGAATATTTTTTTATATTATTCAAGTTTGTACTATATCGGAAATAATTAATGGACAAATTTTAAAAAATTACAGATTCAAGGATAAATTTATCACTTACTGGGAACTCTGTTACCACTACCTGATGCAGATCATCAATTTTTACAAATTTATTTTATGGGAAATTCATATGCGGAAATTAATAATCGTTGTGCTCACAATCGAACAGTGAAGAGAACCATTGTCCAACAATTACAAATGTTTCTTCATCAGTATAACAATTTAGTAAACATGTTCAAAATAGCATTGGATCGGATGCCATCTGATAGCCATAATATTATTATTCGAGCTGACAAAACACCTGCCGCTGAACACACAAGGAGGTTCAATTCACCTACCATTGATGAAGTGGCTGTTGTCATTGTGGGAGAAAATTTACAATCTAGAGATATTGTGCTTCATCGTCGGAATAGTGATTTAAAACGTGTATCTGAAACACACAGGAGTTATGATGCACTACAATATACTTTGATCTTCTGGAAGGGGGAAGATGGATACCATTTTAATATCAAAATGGTAAATCAAGTAACAGGTAAATGAATTGAACAAGATTAAATAATATTTTTAAATTCAATTCATCTAAGTAACAATTTAAACATTTATCATTTTTGATTGCAGGTGCTGAAACCAACAAAAAAGTTAGTGCTATGAATTTCTATTCATACAGACTCATGATCCGTCAAGGTGAAGTAAATCATATTTTGATGTGTCAACGACTTTTTCATCAGTTTGCAGTTGACATGTATGTCAAAATTGAGACTGAACGATTGACATACATCCGTTTGAACCAACGACGGCTACGGTCAGAGGAATACATCCATCTCCGCGATGCTATAAATGCTGATGGCAATGTGAATAATGTAGGAAGAATGACAATTTTGCCAGCTACTTATATAGGAAGCCCACGCCACATGCATGAATATGCTCAGGATGCTATGTCATATGTTAGGCATTATGGCCGCCCAGACTTATTTGTTACATTCACATGTAACGCAAAATGGTCGAGAAGGAATTACTACATAGCCAAACACCAGTTGATAGACATGACATAACTGCCAGAGTTTTTAAACAAAAATTAAAATCTCTCATAAATTTCTTAATAAAGCATTGTGTGTATGGCCGAATCCGTTGTTGGATGTACTCTGTAGAATGGCAAAAGCGTGGATTGCCACATGCGCACATTTTAGTATGGTTAGTGGACAAAATAAGGCCCGATGAGGTTGATTCCATAATTTCAGCTGAAATTCCAGATGAAATAGTTGACCCAAAATTGCATGCAGTAGTTACCAAACACATGATACATGGACCTTGCGGACATTTCAACTACAACTCACCCTGTATGGTCGACGGTAGGTATTCCAAGCGATACCCAAGAGACCTGCTTGCTGAAACCATAACGGGAAATTATGGATACCCATTGTATCGTCGGCGATCAGTTGCGGAGAGTGGGCGATCGGTAGTTGTGAAGGTAAGAGGACAAAATTTTGATGTAGACAATCGTTGGATTGTGCCATACTCGCCAATATTGTCCAAAGCTTTTGAGACTCACATCAATGTGGAATATTGTAATTCTGTGAAGTCGATAAAGTACATATGTAAATATGTTAATAAAGGTAGTGATATGGCTGTCTTCGGTGTAACCAATGCAAATGATGAAATATCACAGTACCAGATGGGTCGCTATGTAAGTAGCAACGAAGCTATTTGGCGTATCTTTTCATTTGCGATCCATGAAAGACACCCTACAGTAGTCCATTTGGCAGTCCATTTAGAAAATGGTCAACGAGTTTATTTTAATGAATCTAACGCGGCAGACAGCGCGGCACATCCACCGTCGACAACATTAACAAGTTTCTTTACAGTCTGTCAAACTGATGATTTTGCTCGCACTTTGCTGTATGCTGACTTGCCACTCTATTACACATGGAACGCATCATCGAAATCGTTTCAGCGTCGAAAACAAGGAACACCAGTTGAAGGACATCCAAATGTATTTGCTTCAGATGCTCTGGGTCGCATCTACACAGTACATCCAAATAACGATGAATGTTATTATTTGCGGTTGTTGTTGGTGAATGTTCGTGGTCCGACATCGTTTAAACAACTGAAAACAGTTAATGGACAGCTGTGTGCGACTTACCGTGAGGCATGTCAACTATTAAATTTACTTGAGAACGATTCGCACTGGGATGATACGCTCAAGGATTCCGTAATATCTTCGTCGCCGCATCAAATTCGTACATTGTTTGCGATTATCATATCGACATGTTTCCCCTCGAATCCAAAAGATTTGTGGGTTAAGTATAGAGATGACATGTCTGAGGATGTTTTGCATCGTGTGCGCCGGCAAACTTTGAATCCTACACTACAAATGACTGAAGAAATTTACAATGACACATTGATCAAGATGGAAGATATGTGTTTATTGATAGCAAATAAAGTATTGTCGTGTTTGGGAATGACACCACCCAATCGTCATATGCACGATGCATTAAACCCCGAGTTGCAAAGAGAACATCAGTACGACATTGAAGCATTGGCCGAAACAGTTCGTACAAATGTTCCACAATTTAATCAACAACAAAGAATTGCGTAAGACACTTTGATAGAAGCTGTGAACAGTGGATCTGGTGGAATTTATTTCCTTGATGCTCCCGGAGGAACCGGAAAAACGTTTTTAATTTCATTGCTTTTGGCGAGGATCTGATCGCGAAATGATGTTGCTCTAGCGTTGGCTTCATCTGGAATAGCTGCAACTCTGCTAGAAGGCGGGCGAACTGCACATTCTGCCTTGAAATTACCACTAAACATGCAAATCACCGAAACACCAATTTGCAACATCGCCAAAAATAGCGCAATGGCCAAGATCCTACAGGTATGCAAATTGATTGTTTGGGATGAATGCACAATGGCCCATAAGAGGTCACTGGAGGCACTGGACAGAACGTTGAAAGATCTTCGTGACAACCAAAATATTTTCGGTGGGGCCATGATTCTGTTGTCAGGTGATTTTCGTCAGACTCTTCCAGTTATTCCCCGATCAACTGTTGCTGATGAACTAAATGCATGCCTAAAATCATCAAATTTGTGGCAGTACGTAAAGACACTCCACTTAACAACTAACATGCGAGTATTTTTGCAACAGGATGAAACTGCAAATGTGTTTGCGAAGCAGTTGTTAGACATTGGAAATAATAAAGTTGCAGTGGACACCTCGACCGGATTCATCACATTACCTACAGATTTCTGTCGCATCACAGACTCAAAAGTGGAGCTTGTTCAGCGAGTTTTCCCAGATATAGCGCAAAAGTTCAATAACCATAACTGGCTGCGTGAACGAGCAATATTAGCAGCGAAAAATAAAGATGTCGAGGATCTTAATGCGACCATTCAGAATTTACTTCCAGGACAGTTGGTTTCCTTCAAATCAGTCGACACCGTAATGAACCAGGATAACGTAGTCAACTATCCCACTGAGTTCTTAAATTCACTGGAATTGCCTGGATTACCACCTCACAATTTGCAGTTGAAAGTAGGATCAGTTGTCATCATGCTGCGTAACATTAATCAACCTCGACTATGCAATGGAACAAGACTGGCTGTGAAAAGACTGATGAATAATGTCATTGAGGCGACAATCATAAAAGGAAAATACAAAGGAGAGGATGTCTTGATCCCGCGGATACCGATGATTCCAACGGACTTACCATTCGATTTTAAACGCTTACAATTTCCATTACGTCTGGCCTTTGCGATGACCATAAATAAATCGCAAGGACAGTCGTTAGAAGTTTGTGGAATCAACTTGGAGTTTCCCTGTTTCGCGCATGGACAATTATACGTCGCGTGTTCGCGCGTCGGAAAACCGTCTTCCTTGTTTATTTACGCACCACAAAACAAAACAAAAAATATAGTTTATGAGAAAGCTTTAAATTAATTAACAGACTATATTTTAACAGTGTGTGTCTGTGAATATCAAATTTAAACCTTATAAATAGCCAATATTTCAGGAAAACTCTATTTTCTAAGTAAGCAACATGATGTATCGAAAATAATAATAAAACTTCATGATTTATTCAATAAATGCTTTTTTATTAAATACGGATTCGATTTGTTTGTTTTAAAATCATTTTATACAAAAGATTAGGTCTTTTATTTATCGATGAGGCAGTACGAAGTCTGCCGGGTCAGCTAGTTAAGAATAAAATTTAATTCGCCGTGAAACATCTACTATATCCTCAGCAGCACGGTTTCGTTGCGGGTAGATCTACCATAACTAATCTGGCTTTTTTTACGGAAGACTGTTTGGATTCCTTTCAAAAGGGCTACCAAATCGACGCGGTCTATACTCGAATACTACTGGCAAAACTTGAATGCTTGGGCTTTCACTCTGAGTTTCTGAAGTGGATCTCTTCTTACTTAGAGAACAGAAGTTGTGTCGTGCGTCTAGATAATGTGTCATCTTTTCCATTCGCCCCAACTTCTGGTGTCCCCCAGGGCAGCGTTTTGGTCCGCTACTATTTGTCATATTTTTTAACGACATATCATCTTGCTTTTCATGGTGTAAGTTTCTTCTTTATGCTGATGACTTAAAAGTTTACCATGAAATCAAGTATTTGGATGATCCTTTAATCTTACAAAATGAGCGTAGAAACCTAAAACATTGGTGTGTCCGTAATCTTCTATTCCTAAATATTGGTAAGTGTCATTTTACTACTTATAATAAAGGTTCTGGTTTAGCTCCTACATCGTATAGTATCTCAGACGTTCAATTAAAAAGTCAACTGAAGTTAAATATTTGGGTGTGCACTTTGATACCAAGCTGACTTTTACCACTCACATAAGCTATATAGTTTCTAAAGCATACGCGATGTTGGCTTTTATCCGCCGTAACTGCTCATCATTTTTAGATCCTTATACTCTCAAACTATTGTACACACCTTTAGTTAGATCGAGGATGGAGTATGCGGTATTTGTTTGGAGACCTTTTCATGCTGTTTATATCAAGAGGTTGGAGTCTGTTCAGAGAGCTTTTGTGCGGTTTGCATTGCGGCCGATGAACTTTGTAGACCCTGTACCATCATATCACTCTAGGGGTTTATTGATAAATCTTATGTCACTAGACTCCAGGCGAACTCTGTTGTCAATGTGCGTTGTCCTTGATATCGTTTCGGGCTCAATTGACTGTTCTTGCCTCCTCACGAAAATTGGTTTTAATGTACACTGTCGTATCCTTCGTTGTAACGATTTGTTTTATATCGGTGTTTCTAGAACGGTTTATGCAATGAATGGTTCCTTTAGGAGGACACTTTCTTAATTTAATGCTTATTCCTATCCCTTGGCGTTTGATTTTAGTTGTAGTAAATTTACATTTAAGAACCTGATAATCAGATACTTGTCATAAAGTATACTATACTTTTTATATAAGCTATGTAAACATGAAGTTTTTTATATTAACAGTCTATAAATACCTTGTTTGTTGATCAAATAAATAAATATAAATATAAAAAAAAATATAAATACTCATTAACACCTTTCATTTGATACCCATATCGTACAACCAAATTCTAGAGTCCCCCTTCTCGACCATTATGGCGATAACTCGAAAAGGCGTCCACATATAGAACTAAGGCCCATTCCCTTTTACAATACTCACTAACACATTTAATTTGATACCCATATCGTACACACATTCTAAAGTCACCCCTGGTCCACCTTTATGGGGATATCTCGAAAAGGCGTCCACATATAGAACTATATTTCCGGATCAGCACAGTATACCGCAGACCCTACTCCTTCCACAACTTTGGAACCATCTGTGTACACATGTATCGCCTCGTCCGCCATTTGAGCAACCTTGCGCCAACCGTCCACCTCTATTGCGGCCTTAAGATCGCACTCGAAGCGCAGATGGGGAATCAGGTAGTCTGTTCGTCTTGCGATTGATGACGCTATACTACGATGGCCGCATGGTCGGCGCTCAAGCTGCCCCGAGGCACCGAGCCTGGTTGCAGTTGTTATAGCTATGTTCTTTGCTACCAGGTCTACAGGTGGAATGTGCAGAATGGCATACAGTGCAGCTTTCGGGATTCTTTTCAGGGCTCCCGTAATGCTAAGCCTTGATAATCTGCATACCCCCTCTAATTTTTTGAGGTAGGTTGCTTTTTGTGTGGCTTTCCACCAAACAAGAACTCCATAGTATAGGATAGGGCTTAAAATCGCTGTAAAAACCCAATGAGAAAGAGAGGGCGATAACTCCCACGTACACCCCAGCATTATTTTACATGCATAAAGTGCCGTTGAAGCCTTCTTCATTCTCTCCTCCATGTTGAGCTTCCATGACAGCTTACTCTCTAGGATGATTCCTAGATACTTTGTGCAAGGTTTCTCCTGTAGGGTCACCGCTCCTAACTTAGGCCTGATCCAATTTGTGATCTTGTACCTCTTCGTAAACAAAACCATATCCGTCTTATCCGCGTTGACTTTCAACCCGACATTTGATGCCATAAGTTTTACGGGTCCCTCATCAAATCGCCTGAGCAGTTGGTTGATGACCAGCGTCCACAGCAGAGGTGATAGCACCCCTCTCTGCGGCGCTCCCCTGTCCACTGTATTCGTGGCCTCGTACAATCCCCATTATGATGTAATCTTCCTGCAATTTAACATGCAGCCGATCCATCTGGTTAAGGCTGGATGTACTTTAATGTAATTAAGACCATCCATAATCGCCCATTTAGAGACATTATTGAAAGCCTCGGCAATGTTTAAGAAGACTCTTAGAGGATATTCCTTACATTCCAGGGCTTTCTATACGCTTATTGGCACCCAATGCAATGTGGTGTCTACCGACTTGCCTTTGTTGTACCCATGTTTTGTTGTGAAGAGCAGCTTTTCATCAACGTTGGACTTTATATACACATCTATCAGCCTCTCAAAGGTTTTGAGCAGAAATGATGTTAAGCTGAATGGACTATAGTCTTTGGGATACACGTGACCGATCTTCCCCGCCTTTGGTAGGAAAGCTATACGAGCAGTTCTCCAAGAGTGCGGTATATGATTCCGTCTTATGCACCCATCGAATATTATTTTAAGCCATTCCACGACCACCCTACTTGAAACTTGTAGGATGGCCGGGAATATATCATCTGGGCCCGGCGATTTAAACTTCGAAAGCGTTGCTTTGGTTGTTGTTGTAGCAGTGCTTACACTTAGAAAACGTCTTCACTGACCATTCGATCTTGGTATCGTTCACCAAGCCAGGCACTACACGCTCCGTGATCGAAGTGTGAGCGCTGTCTGATGGCTCTTTTAAACCATCTACCGGTGGGAAATGTGGACCGAAAAGCATCTCAAGGGATTCCTCACTATTACGTGACCATTCCCCGTTCTCTTTCTTTATTAGTCCCTGGACTATATTTCCCTTTGCTAGGACTTTTCTCAACCGTGCTGTTTCGCTGGAGCACTCTATGTCCGTACAGAACCTTTCCATGAGATTCTCTTCGCCCTGAAAATTTCACGCTTGTAGATCCTCAGTAGATCCCTGTACTCGTCCCGACACGCTTCGCTTTCCGCGGTCTTTGCTAGCAGTGTGCGATGGAATATTAGCAGCTTGGAAACAGATAAAACTAATTACCTGTACCTTTTGTAGTTTTCATTAAAAACACATTTATTTATACATGTGTCAGCTTAATAACACAAGTAAGCTTTGCAAACACATGCGGGCAAGTCCCTGGTGATGGTCGCGACATTCGCACGCATTTCAGCCTGCATAAAAGAGAACATGAGCAGCGCACTGAGCGGTTATTACAATATTTGAAGCAATATTGTGGGGACCTCAAAAATGGGAGTACACATATATGATCATATATAATGAGGTTCGGACGTGGCAAGAAATAGAAGTAATATTTTAATGCTTGTGAAAGTATGCAAAATTTAACGAAGCCAAGGGGAAATTTTACATTCCTTAAATGACAGAAGGTGAAATGAAGACCCCTGCCCGTAGTATTTCAAAATCTGAAATATCTTTTAAAAACGCTGGATATAACCCCAAGTACGGTTACGGATGCTACAAAAAGAGCGCGACAAGTTTTTCCCAATGAATAAGACTATTTGACGTTGAAAATATATTACTTGCGAGACATGAAGGTTTAGGTATAGTAGAGTAAACAAAATGCGCATATCTAGAATTTCGAATGTGCTCTCAAGTCCGGGTTAAGGGGCTAAAATGGTATATAAATTTCCCTATGTTTATTCTTCGATAATTTTTAGGTCATTCAATAGAGTACGTTCTTGTGCTTCTAACGATTAACAATATGTTAGTTTTATAGAAGAAATAGAAAAAAGTACAAAGTAGATCCCAACTTTAAAGAGCCCATCTATAATTTTGCGTTCAAAAACTCGCGACAAATATATATAAGTTAACGCAACAGATTATAACAACTACAACAAAGGTTGGCCACTATCAACGGTCAACACCTCTGAACAAACAAATCAATAACTGTTAACGCTTCGTCAGCAGTTTATTAGATTGGTAAATTAAATAGGTCAACCAAATAGGTAAACAACAGTCAGCGGAAATATCAATTTCCGCATTTATCAATAAGGGCACATGTAAGTGCAGCGTGACGTGAGGCCAATAGTAGGTGTTATTTTAAGTTAAGAAAATAATTGTAATCAGTTCTAGTCTTAATTGCAAAGTGAACTCAATAAAGAAAATAAAGCGGGCGAAACAAGTCCGCTGATCTTTTAAAAAAATAATTTTCTGTAAATGAAAATTTAACTGGCGCCCGAGCAGGACATTGTTACGTTCGCTAAAAGAAACGTTTTTTGAAAAAAATTTGGAAAAAAGTGTTGTGAATATACGGTTGCACGCGGGAGTCCGCAGCGAAGTGGAATAATAACACAAGACGCAGGAGTCCTTGAATCGCGCGCAGCGAAGTGGAATAATAACACAACACGCAGGTGTCCTCGAATCGCGCGTAGCGAAGTGGAATAATAACACAAGACAACAATAGAAGTCGACCAGAAGTTAATCGTTCTAATCGCGTTGGATTCCGGTAGGAAAGGAACGCACTCCTTCAAAAGTACGCAAAGGTGCCTTAGTAGTCGAAACAAAACGAAGCCACACCCCACCGCCAGAAGGATAGAGTAAGGATAATATTAAGCAATAAATTCAGAAATACTAAAAATTTAAGTGAAACATAAAAAAACAAAATTGTGAATTGAAACTTTAAGGAATATATTAAAAATTAAATCATATCAAAGATAGAAAAAATATTAAAATTTTGAAAAGAAAAGGGTTATGACGTGAAATCTTAAAAAGGAAATAAAGTAATAGGAGATTAAAGAAGATATAGCAAAGGATCATAAGATTTTCCACAAGATTTTTAGGAAACTAAATAGTGCTTACACTAGTTTACATTCTAATATACCAATTTATAATAATATCTGGCTTGTACAGCCATAAAATAATATAATTCAAAGCTGTGATTCACCACGTTCGTGGGGACCCTCCAGCTTATAACAGCGAATATTCTCTGCGAAAGGGACCATCCAGAGAATAATAGTACAAAAAAAAAAACACCATATATTAATAGTATTAATAATAGCAAACTGAAATAATAAACTTTTTTTTTTAATAATGTCAAACCCTAAAAGTTTAGTACGACCCCCTGTGTTAAATGCACATGCGCCTAACCCACTCTCTCAACTAACTGCCCCTTCTTCAGGTCCATTTAATATGCATCAATTAACAATCATAGTGATAGGACTTGTCACCAATATCCTTAAACAGGAAGGACGAAATTTAGTCCAGGAAGCCTTAAATCCCAATGCAAATTTCTCGCAAATCTCAGATGTAACTAATGATGCATATCACCTAAACAATATAACTCAGCTTGACAAAATACCGGACGTTGTCAGATGCCTCCGCGAATTTTCCGGTAATCCAGGAGAGTTTAGCTCGTGGAAGAAAAGCGGAGATCGCATCCTTCAGATCTACGAACTCCTCCATGGAACGCCGAAATATTACGGCATCCTTAACGTTATAAGGAATAAAGTTGTGGACAACGCCGACATTGCCCTCGAGTCTTATAATCCACCTTTGGATTGGAAGGCCATCTCGAAATGCCTTGCCCTCCACTACGCCTATAAGCGAGACATAGGTACTCTTGAGTACCAAATGACCTCATTAGTGCAGGGCAACCTCACTATTCAAGAATTTCACCAACGCGTTTATTCTCATCTCTCCCTTATTTTAAATAAGCTTTGATGCATGGAAGTCGGTGTAGAATCTATGCACCTACTTAACCGAACATACCGGGACAAAGCCCTCGACACTTTCATACGAGGACTGAAAGGTGATTTACCAAGACTGCTTGGTATGGGAGAGACAGTAGATCTTCCTCAAGCCTTTCACATATGCCTAAAATTGGAGAAACAAAACTTTTGTTCTCATTACGCAATGCGCAAATAGGAAGCATCCAATCAAATACTCTGGGGCATAGTCATAGTCGAAATAAAATGTGATTTTAAGTTAGGTAAACGTTTTTGATACAATTTTATATGCGCTATCTGTCAAAAATGCTTCAACTAACTTAAAATCACATATTATTTGGACTATAACTATGCCCCTATTGGTTTGGTCGAATTGCTTTTTCATTTTTGTAAAAGCCAGCGACATCTGTAAATACAGGCTGATAATAAACTAGAGCGTTAATTTGAAAAAATTAGTACACTTGACTTGTTTTGCGAAGCGCAAATTTGTGCAAACATATGAGTATGCTGTGGATTAGCTTACATAGGTCATTGACGAGTTGAAGAAGTTCAGGGATCAATGGTCGATCATACTTCAAGAATGTAAGGTTCGTGTAGGAGTTGTGAATACCTTCGCAGAGAAAAGAAGGAAGATAAGAAAGCGCCAGTTCGATGAATTTCCTGGCGAGTCACTTGAGTGTGATTCCAAAACTCAATTCAAACAGCAAGTTTTTTACGTTCTTTTGGACTGCTTGATTGGTAACATGACAAGACGTTTCGAAGCCGTAAATGACATTGCGATTAAATTTAGTTTTTGTGGAAGTATCAGGATCTGACGGAAGAAGAGCTCAGAGAAAAGGCAGCGGCATTCTACACAATTTATGGCATCGATATTTCTACGGATCTGATAGATGAAATAATTCGTCTCAAAGCCATCCACTTAGCAAATTTGGGATGTGATTCGCTGCCACCATTTCAACTTCTGAACAAATTTCATGACTTAAAGATGGAAGTATTATTTCCTAACATCTGCATAGCATTAAGAATATTTTGTACACTTCCAGTCAGTATATTTTCTCGCGTGAACAATTTTTTACGCTCTACAATGAGCCAAATCGCTTGACAAGCCTTGGAACATTGGCGTTGGAGTCCAGCCTTGCTCGCAGCATTAGGTTTGAATCGGTAGTTTCCATATTCGCAGATCAAAAAGCACGGAAGGTTTTCCTTGTCTGATTCAAGCTCTTAAAATGTACATATTCAGAAAAAGTTAATGTAAGCAATCTAACAATGAAATCTAACATTTCATTTATGTAAGTGCTCCAGTAAATCTTATTTTATATGAAATAAAACTGGAAATGTGAATTGAAAAATTTATGTATGTTATGTTATTTTTTACTTGATTGAGTTTATTTTTTTGGGGGGGGGGGGGGGGGGGGGGGGGGGGGGACCCGTGAACGCGAACTGTCCCAGGGGCCCTGCTCGGCTCTCTCCGGCCCTGAGTATGAAGCTGCTTTGGCGACTAACGAAAACGAACAAAGAATTCCGACATACGTTGAAGGAAACCCATCCCCTCAAACCCAGGATCACATCGACGTTCATTTTTAAACGGTTTTATTTAGGTTGACTTGACAGGCTGCACTGCTGCACGGCCGGCCGTTGTGAACGAAATTTGTAACTAAAATTTAAGATAAGCTACAAGCTTGAAACTTGGAATATAGTTCAGAACCCAATAATAATGCAATAATATGAAAAAAATCGTCGCTAGGTGGCGCAAGGAGCGACATATTCACAAAAATCATATGTGTGGTCCGATTTCGCTTAGATTTGGAACACATAATACATACAAGAATAGAAGGCGACCTATGAAAAAAAAAAATCGGCGCTAGGTGGCGCATGGATCGCGATATTAACAAAAATCGTATTTGTGGTCCGATTTGGTCCATATTTGGAACATATATTACATACAGTACGGTAAAAGTGACATCAAAATATTTTGGAGTTGGAGGAGGGACAAGCATACGTGGCGCAGAGTCGAGTAAAGTCTTTGGAAGGATTATGTATTGAGGACTTAAATTGTAACAAATTGTCAGGAAAGAGTCCTTGTAGCAATGAGTCACTAAATGAACTAAATAGAATGAGAAATAATAGGCAATTAAATAAAGACTAAACACTTGAAAATAAAATAATTAAAAAAAAAATGTTTTAAGTTAAACGGTTTTATTGAAAACAACACTTACATGAAATAATAATGATACTAAAAGCTAGAAAATAATTACTGCCACATAAGAATTAAAATCAGACAGCAACCCCCTCCCCAAGTTAATAAAAAAGACGTTAGAACTGACAACATGCCAGCAACACAAAAACAACATATTAATTACTTAACGAAAAAATAACCACATCTCTTTACTGAACCGGACGAGAAACTGACATATAAAACTAGTGTAGTAGGAGATATTAGGACCTTATCAGATACCCCAGTATATACCAAATACTACCCCTACCCTTTGGCAATGAGAGATTTTGTCACCACTGAAATAAGCAACCTATTAGGAGATGGAATTATTAGACCATCGCGTTCACCTCACAACTCACCTGTACGGGTCGTACCAAAAAAACTAGACGCATCCGGCCAGAAGAAATACAGGCTTGTTATAGACTATAGGAAATTGAACACTCTGACAATAGCAGATAAATACCCCATCCCAGAGATCAACGAAGTAATATCGCAATTGGCAAATAACAAATATTTTCCTATCGTTGACCTAAGAAGCGGCTTCGATCAGATTCCCTTGAAGGAATCT
Source organism: Eurosta solidaginis (assembly GCF_040869045.1). Classification (NCBI taxonomy): domain Eukaryota; kingdom Metazoa; phylum Arthropoda; class Insecta; order Diptera; family Tephritidae; genus Eurosta; species Eurosta solidaginis. The sequence continues at coordinate 42,863,767 of NC_090322.1, forward strand.
GACATAGAGAAGACGGCTTTTTCAGTCAACAACGCTAAATATGAATTTACCCGCCTTCCTTTCGGACTGAAAAACGCTCCAGCAATTTTTCAAAGAGCGTTGGATGACATATTAAGAGACCATATAGGGAAATTTTGCTATGTCTACATAGATGACATAATAGTTTTCGGCAAAGACGAACGAAGAGCCACCCTCAAAATCTAGAAAACATTTTCCATACGCTTGAAAAGGCAAACATGAAAGTGCAGCTGGACAAATGCGAGTTTTTCAGGAAAGAAGTCGAATTTCTAGGTTTCATTGTCTACCCCACAGGAATGAAAAACAATCCTGTGAAATTAAAGGCAATTCAGGAATTCCCTTGCCCAAGAAGTTTGAAAGATCTAAGATCTTTTTTTGGCCTATCTGGGTATTATCGGCGCTTCATCAGAGACTACGCTAAATTAGCGAAACCTCCAACCTCGCTTTTAAGAGGGGAAGATGGACGCGTGTCCAAAAATGCCTCCAGCAAAAAGCAAGTTATGATCGATAGTGACGTCATGACCGCTTTCAATAAAATCAAATCCTCCTTAACATCCGAGATGTAGTACTGTCATATCCCAACTTCAAAGAAGAGTTTCACCTTACCACAGCTGCTTCAAACTATGCCCTAGGTGCTGTGCTTGAGCAATCTGGAAAACCCATAACCTTCATATCCCGATCACTTAATAAAACCAAAGAAAGCTATGCTGCAAAAGAAAAATAAATGCTGGCAATAATTTGGGCTCTCACCTCCTTAAGAAAGTACTTATATGGATCCGCTAAAATTGTAATCTTCGCAGATCACCAGCCGCTCACCTGTGCACTAAGTAACAAAAATCACAATGGAAAAATGAAAAGGTGGAAGTGTATCCTCGAAGAATATAACTACGACATGAAATATAAGCCCGGTAGAACGAACGTCGTCGCAGACGCGCTATCTAGAGCACCACAAACGGATATGAATACCCTTGAAACCACAGAGCATAGCAACGAAAGCTCCTCACACTTTCTTATCCCTGCCCTCGAAACCCCAATAAATGCTCCCAGGAACCAACTCTTCTTAATGATTGGAGACACTGATGGCTATTCATTCCAGTTACCATTTCCAAGTTTCCATAGGCACGTCGTTACAAAACAAAGCTATTCTGACCAAGACATCATAGACATTTTTAAACGCTACCTCGACCCAGCACTCGTTAACGGACTGTACACCACAGAAAGTCCGATGGGCAAAATTCAAGAGATATTCCCTCTCCACTTCAGTAATCTTAAAATTCGTTACAGTCAAATAATACTACAAGATATCGCATCAGAAACTGAACAAGAACAAATTATCATTCAAGAACATCAACGAGCTCATAGGAATAGCCGTGAAAATAAGGCCCAAATTCTACGAAAATTCTACTTCCCAAGCATGCATTCCAAAATCGAAAGGGTTGTTAGGCAGTGCTCCACTTGTTGTGCACACAAGTACGATATACATTGGACCACTTCCTATATCACATCCTTAAACATGAAACCCTCCAAACCTTCGAATTCCTAAATGCATTAAAACCTCCCCAACCTGTTAGGAAAAGAAAATCCACTGACATTTTAGCAACGGCATGGAACATCCCCTGATGATGAAGATCTTAATATAATAAATAATAACTTAAATGACTTAAACGAAAATAATAATAAACAAGTAATAGTTAAGGAATTATTTGAGAAGCGAATAAATAACATAACCCACATAGTAAATAAGAGTTTAAATACCATTAGGAAAGATGAAGATACTATAACGGAAATTATAATAAATTTGCAAAATAGAATTAGATCAATTAAAGAAGAATTAATAAATAATAGATATGCCATATGAGCTGTTGGCGGATCAAATAGAAGAAGCGAGGTTCTGCACAATAAACGGAGACGCCCCCACACGTATGGTAGGAAGCTGTCACAGTTCGCCAGATATTTCAATCGTGAGCGCAGAACTCGTAAACTGCGTCAACTGGCAGCCGATGGTAACATTGGCATCCGACCACCCGCCTATGCTTATTTCGCTCAATCTAAAAAACTGCTAATGAAGCGTCAGCAGTTATTGATTTGTTTGTTCAGAGGTGTTGACCGTTGATAGTGGCCAATCTTTGTTGTAGTTGTTATAATCTGTTGCGTTAACTTATATATATTTGTCGACTAGAAATGGTTAAACGGGAATAATTTATCCAAATTTCAATGGATTTCTTATATTCGCGAGTTTTTGAATGCAAAATTATATATGGGCTCTTTAAAGTTTGGATCTACTTTGTACTTTTTTCGATTTCTTCTATAAAACTAACATTTGTTAACCGTTAGAAGCACAAGAACGTACTCTATTGAATGACCTAAAAATTATCGAAGAATAAACATAGGGAAATTTATATATCATTTTAGCTCCTTAACCCGGATTTGAGGGCGCATTCGAAATTCTAGATATGCGCAGTTTGTTTACTCTACTATACCTAAACCTTCATGTCTCGCAAGTAATATATTTTCAACGTCAAATAGTCTTATTCATTGAGAAAAACTTGTCGCCCTCTCTTTGTCGCATCCGTAACCGTACTTGGGGTTATATCCAGAGTTTTTAAAAGATATCTCAGATTTTGAAACACTACGGGCAGTGGGTCTTCATTTCACCTTCTGTCATTTAAGGAATGTAAAATTTCCCTTGGCTTCGTTAAATTTTGCATACTTTCACAAGCATTAAAAAATTACTTCTATTTCTTGCCACGTCCGAACCTCATTATATATGATCATATATGTGTACTCCCATTTTTGAGATCCCCACAATTTTGCTTCAAATATTGTAATAACCGCTCAGTGCGCTGCTCATGTTCTCTTTTGTGCAGGCTGAAATGCGTGCGAATGTCGCGTCCATCACCAGGGACTTGCACACATGTTTTTGCAAAGTTTAATTGTGTTATTAAGCTGACACATGTATAAATAAATGTGTTTTTAATGAAAACTACAAAAGGTACACGTAACTAGTTTTATCTGTTTCCAAGCTGCTAATATTCCATCGTACACTGCTAGCAAAAACCGCGGAAAACGAAGCATGTCGGGACGAGTACAGGGATCTACTGAGGATCTACAAGCGTGGAATTTTCAGGGCGAAGAGAATCTCATGGAAACGTTTCTGTACGGACATAGAGCGCTCCAGTGAAACAGCACGGTTGAGAAAAGTCCTAGCAAAGGGAAATATAGTCCAGGGACTAATAAAGAAAGAGAACGGGGAATGGTCACGTAATACTGAGGAATCCCTTGAGGTGCTTTTCGGTACACATTTCCCATCGGTAGATGGTTTAAAAGAGCCAGCAGACAGCGCTCACACTTCGATCACGGGGCGTGTAGTGCCGGGCTTGGTGAACGATACCAACATCGAATGGTCAGCGAAGACGTTTTCTAAGTGGAAGCACTGCTACAACGACAAACCAAAACAACACTTTCGAAGTTTGAATCGCCGGGACCAGATGATATATTCCCGGCCATGCTACAAGTTTCAAGTAGGGTGGTCGCGGAATGGCTTAAAATAATATTCGATGGGTGCATAAGACGGAATCATATACCGCACTCTTGGAGAACGTCTCGTGTAGCTTTCCTATCAAAGGCGGGGAAGATCGGTCACGTGTATTCCAAAGACTATAGTCCATTCAGCTTAACATCATTTCTGCTCAAAACTTTTGAGAGGCTGATAGATGTGTATATAAAGTCCAACGTGGATGGAAAGCTGCTCTTCACAACACAACATGCGTACACCAAAGGCAAGTCGGTAGACACCGCATTGCATAGGGTGGTAATAAGCATAGAGAAAGCCCTCGAATGTAAGGAATATGCTCTAGGAGTCTTCTTAAACATAGCCGGGGCTTTCAATAATGTCTCTAAATGGGCGATTATGGATGGTCTTAATTACATTAAAGTACATCCAGCCTTAACCAGATGGATCGGCTGCATTTTAAATTGCAGGAAGATTACATCATAATGGGGATTGTACGAGGCCACGAAATCAGTGGACAGGGGAACGCCGCAGAGAGCGGTGCTATCACCTCTGCTGTGGGCGCTGGTCATCAACCAACTGCTCAGGCGATTTGATGAGCGACCCGTAAAACTTATGGCTTACGCGGATGACGTTGCAATTGTCATAAGTGGAAAGTGCTTTCCAACGGTTAGCTCTTTGATGGATCGGGCGCTTCAGGATATTCAGACCTGGGCATCAAATGTCGGGTTGAAAGTCAACGTGGATAAGACGGATATGGTCTTGTTTACGAAGAGGTACAAGATCACAAATTGGATCAGGCCTAAGTTATGAGGGGTGACCCTACAGGAGAAACCTTGCACAAAGTATCTAGGAATCATCCTAGACAGTGTCATGGAAGCTCAACATGGAGGAGATGGTGAAGAAGGCTTCAACGGCACTTTATGCATGTAAAATAATGCTGGGGTGTACCTGGTGGTTATCGCCCTCTCTTTCTCATTGGGTTTTTACAGCGATTGTAAGCCCTATCCTATACTATGGAGTTCTTGTTTTGTGGAAAACCACACAAAAAGCAACCTACCGCAAACAATTAGAGGGGATATGCAGACTATCAAGGCTTAGCATTACGGGAGCCCTGAGAAGAATCCCGAAAGCTGCACTATATGCCATTCTACACATTCCACCTGTAGACCTGGTAGCAAAGAACATAGATATAACAACTGCAACCAGGCTCGGTGCCTCGGGCCGCTTGAGCGCCGACCATGCGGCCATAGTAGTATAACGTCATCAATCACAAGACGGACAGACTACCTGATTCCCTATCTGCGCTTCGAGTGCGATCTTAAGGCCGCAATAGAGGTGGATGGTTGGCGCAAGGTTGCTCAAATGGCGGACGATGCGATACACGTGCACACAGATGGTTCCAAAGGTGTGGAAGGAGTAGGGTCTGCGGTATACTGTGCTGATCCGGAAATAAACAGATCCTACAGGCAGCCGGATTACTGTAGCGTTTTCCAAGCGAAATAGTAGCCGTAACCAAAGCAGTAGAAACCCTGGAAGAAAATAGCCCAAGCTGCAATCGTGTTCACTTTTATATTCACAGTCAAGCTGCAATTAAGGCAATAATCTCACATACCACAGCATCTAAATGGATGTTAGAGTGTAAGCAGTCCCTGGAGAGAATCGGGACAGGGAGAAGCATACATCTGTATTGGGTCCCAGGGCATATAGGAATAGATGGAATGAAAAAGCTGATGAACTAGCTAAAAAGGGCATATCCTTTGAAGCTTGCTCCGTAGACGTTCCAAATAGACTGGGCGAGATTAAGCGAAGGCGAGAGGTGCACATGATAGACCAAGCGGGAAGGCGTGGGTTCAAGTGCGGCGCAGTAAAGTGTCGAAGATTATGTGTAAGTCTTACAACCTTAGACTGACAAAGTCGCTTCTATCAATAAAAAGAGAGGACCGTATACTCATGATGGGTATTCTGACTGGACACTGCCTTCTGGCGTCACATGCCTTTTAATTAGGCTTGGTCAGTGCTAGCACATGTAGGAAGTGCGTGTGGATGGAGGAAACGATCGAGCACGTTCTGTGCTCATGCCCTGCACTTGCCAAGCTAAGACTCCAGCTATTAGGAGTGATACAGCTGTAAGATCTAGAAGCAGCAAGTGGAATAAGTCCTAGGAAGCTTCTAGTATTTGCCAAGAGGACGGAGTTATTTTATAACATAGGTCCTGGTTTTTGATAGGGATTTTAAGTTTGGTAGTTAAAACAAACTTCTGGTAACACTACGGAATCAATTAGTTTATGTGAGGTCCTCATGGACCGGCCAGTTCAACCTAACCTGACCTAAAAAATTTGTCTTGTTTTTTTTTTCAATTCCTATATTACTGGTGCCGTTAGGACTTAACGTCATATAGCTCTTTACCAATTTTCATTATTCCATTTGTATGGGAGGTGCCACGCCCCTTCTTACTCACCTCTTATTTTCTTAGTGGTGTTAGGGATTGATCCAATTTAATTCTTTACTCGATTTCAATGTTCTTGCATGAATACTTCCAGAGTTATGCTGTATCAAACATTCCATTTTTATACCCGCTGTACACAGGGTATTATAACTTTGATTGGATAACAGTTGGTTGTTCAGGTATAAAGGAATCGAGATAGATATAGACTTCCATATATCACAATCATCAGCATCGAAAAAAAATTTGATTGAGCCATGTCCGTCCGTCCGTCCATCCGTCGTCATAGACGATAACTGTTTTCTGTGAAAATGGGCGAAATTGGTTGAAGCCACGACCAGTTTTTATACACAGTCGACCGTCTGTCATTCCACTCGGCCGTTAACACGATAACGTAACCAAAAATCGATATATATATTTACTAAATTTAGTTCACGTACTTATCTGAACTCACTTTATCTTGGTATAAAAAATGACCGAAATCCGACTATGACCACGTCCAATTTTTCGATATCGAAAACTACGAAAAACGAAAAAATGCCATAATTCTATACCAAATACGAAAAACGGGATGAAACATTGGTTTATTGACGCAAAATTTAACTTTAGAAAAAACTTTGTAAAATAGATATCTCGAAAAGGCGTCCACCTATAGAACTAAGGCCCACTCCATTTTAAAATACTCATTAATACCTTTCATTTGATTCACATATTGTACAATGATATTCTAGAGTCACCCTAGGTCCACCTTTATGACGATATCTGGAAAAGGGGTCCACCTATAGAACTAACGACCAATCCCTTTTAAAATACTCATTAACGCCTTTCATTTCATTCCCATATTGTACAAACACATTCTAGAGCCACCCTTGGTCCACCTTTATGACGATATCTGGAAAAGGCGTCCACCTATAGAACTAAGGCCCAATCCCTTTTAAAATACTCATTAACATCATTCATTTGATTCCCATATTGTACGGAGATATCCCGAAATGGCGCCCACCTATAGAACTAAGGCCCACTCCCTTTTATCAATATTTCGAACTACCAACATTTGATAATAGAGCGGCCTTTAACTAGCCGCGATGTAATTTTGATGAGTTAAAGATTTTGTGTGATTTGAATTGGGATTATCTTTTTGTAAATGCAGATGTAACTGGTTGTTATGATATTTTTAAGTCAACAATTTATGACATCTGTGTGAATAGCATCCCTGTTCATAGAGAAAAAAAAATTAAACATCCGTGGTTCTCTAAACAACTCAATCGGTTAAGGAATTTAAAGAATAAGTTCTATAAAAAGCATAAATGCTCTACCAGTGCCAATGTTCGTGAGCGCTACATATTTTACAGAGCTGAATTTATTAAGCTCAATAGCTTTTTGTATCGGCGGTACATTCATAACGTTGAAAACAGTATTAAATGCAACCCTAAATATTTTTGGAGCTACATAATGTCGAAAAAGAATTGTTCGGATATTCCGACATCGGTCCACTTTAGAGGCCAACTCAATTTCGGAAGCGGCTGACTTATTTACTGAATTATTTTCCTCGAATTTCGTTACGGATAATAGTAGTGAGGTGCCGTCTGAATATCTGCCAATTGTAGATACTTCCATCTATTTCGGGAAGCTATGCTTGACTGACTTGGACATAGCTAATGGTATTGAACAGCTAAAGATGTCAACCCAACTGACGCAGATGGCAAAACTTGAATGCTTGGGCTCTGAAGTGGATCTCTTCTTACTTAGAGAACAGAAGTTGTGTCGTGCGTCTAGATAATGTGTCATCTTTTCCATTCGCCCCAACTTCTGGTGTCCCCCAGGGCAGCGTTTTGGGTCCGCTAATATTTGTCATATTTATTAACGGCATATCATCTTGCTTTTCATGGTGTAAGTTTCTTCTTTATGCTGATGACTTAAAAGTTTACCATGAAATCAAGTGCTTGGATGATTCTTTAATCTTACGAAATGAGCGTAGAAACTTAAAACATTGGTGTGTCCGTAATCTTCTATTCCTAAATATTGGTAAGTGTCATTTTACTACTTATACTAAAGGTTCTGGTTTAGCTCCTACATCGTATAGTATCTCAGACGTTCAATTAAAAAAGTCAACTGAAGTTAAATATTTGGGTGTGTATTTTGATACCAAGCTGACTTTTACCACTCACATAAGCTATATAGTTTCTAAAGCATACGCGATGTTGGCTTTTATCCGCCGTAACTGCTCATCATTTTAGATCCTTATACTCTCAAACTATTGTACACATCTTTAGTTAGATCGAGGATGGAGTATGCGGTATTTGTTTGGAGACCTTTTCATGCTGTTTATATCAAGAGGTTGGAGTCTGTTCAGAGAGCTTTTGTGCGCTTTGCATTGCGGCCGATGAACTTTGTAGACCCTGTACCATCATATCACTCTCGCGGTTTATTGATATATCTTATGTCACTAGACTCCAGGCGAACTCTGTTGTCAATGTGCGTTGTCTTTGATGTCGTTTCGGGCTCAATTGACTGTTCTTGCCTCCTCAAGAAAATTGGTTTTAATGTACCCTGTCGTATCCTTCGTTGTAACGATTTGTTTTATATCGATGTTTCTAGAATGGTTTATGCAATGAATGGTCCCTTTAGGAGGACACTTTCTCAATTTAATGCTTATTCCTATCCCTTGGCGTTTGATTTTAGTTGTAGTAAATTTACATTTAAGAACCTGATAATCAGATACTTGTCATAAAGTTTACTATACTTTTTATATAAGCTATGTAAACATGAAGTTTTTTATATTAACAGTCTATAAATACCTTGTTTGTTGATTAAATAAATAAATATAAATATAAAAAAAAATATAAATACTCATTAACACCTTTCATTTGATACCCATATCGTACAACAAATTCTAGAGTCCCCCTTTTCGACCATTATGCCGATAACTCGAAAAGGCGTCCACATATATAACTAAGGCCCATTCCCTTTTACAATACTTACTAATACATTTAATTTGATACCCATATCGTACACACATTCTAAAGTCACCCCTGGTCCACCTTTATGGCGATATCTCGAAAAGGCGTCCACATATAGAACTATATTTCCGGATCAGCACAGTATACCGCAGACCCTACTCCTTCCACAACTTTGGAACCATCTGTGTACGCATGTATCGCCTCGTCCGCCATTTGAGGAACCTTGCGCCAACCGTCCACCTCCATTGCGGCCTTAAGATCGCACTCGAAGCGCAGATAGGGAATCAGGTAGTCTGTTCGTCTTGTGATTGATGACGCTATATTACGATGGCCGCATGGTCGGCGCTCAAGCTGCCCCGAGGCACCGAGCCTGGTTGCAGTTGTTATAGCTATGTTCTTTGCTACCAGGTCTACAGGTGGAATGTGCAGAATGGCATACAGTGCAGCTATCGGGATTCTTTTCAGGGCTCCCGTAATGCTAAGCCTTGATAGTCTGCATACCCCTCTAATTTTTTAAGGTAGGTTGTTTTTGTGTGGCTTTCCACCAAACAGGAACTCCATAGTATAAGATAGGGCTTACAATCGCTGTAAAAACCCAATGAAAAAGAGAGGGCGATAAACACCACGTACACCCCAGCATTATTTTACATGCATAAAGTGCCGTTGAAGCCATCTTCATCCTCTCCTCCATGTTGAGCTTCCATGACAGCTTACTCTCTAGGATGATTCCTAGATACTTTGTGCAAGGTTTCTCCTGTAGGGTCACCCCTCCTAACTTAGGCCTGATCCAAATTGTGATCTTGTACCTCTTTGTAAACAAGACCATATCCATCTTATCCGCGTTGACTTTCAACCCGACATTTGATGCCCAGGTCTGAATATCCTGAAGCGCCCGATCCATCAAAGAGCTAACCGTTGGAAAGCACTTTCCACTTATGACAATTGCAACGTCATCCTCGTAAGCCATAAGTTTTACGGGTCCCTCATCAAATCGCCTGAGCAGTTGGTTGATGATCAGCGTCCACAGCAGAGGTGCTAGCACCCCTCTCTGCGGCGTTCCCCTGTCCACTGATTTCGTGGCCTCGTACAATCCCCATTGTGATGTAATCTTCCTGCAATTTAACATGCAGCCGATCCATCTGGTTAAGGCTGGATGTACTTTAATGTAATTAAGACCATCCATAATCGCCCATTTAGAGACATTATTGAAAGCCCCGGCAATGTTTAAGAAGACTCCTAGAGGATATTCCTTATATTCCAGGGCTTTCTCTACGCTTATTGCCACCCAATGCAATGTGGTGTCTACCGACTTGCCTTTGTTGTACGCATGTTGTGTTGTGAAGAGCAGCTTTTCATCAACGTTGGACTTTATATACACATCTATCAGCCTCTCAAAGGTTTTGAGCAGAAATGATGTTAAGCTGAATGGACTATAGTCTTTGGGATACACGTGACCGATCTTCCCCGCCTTTCGCAGGAAAGCTACACGAGCAGTTCTCCAAGAGTGCGGTATATGATTCCGTCTTAGGCACCCAGCGAATATCATTTTAAGCCATTCCACGACCACTCTACTTGAAACTTGTAGCATGGCCGGGAATATATCATCTGGTCTAGGCGATTTAAACTTCGAAAGCATTGTTTTGGTTGTTGTTGTAGCAGTGCTTCCACTTAGAAAACATCTTCATTGACCATTCGATCTTGGTACCGTTCACCAAGCCAGGTACTACACGCTCCGTGATCGAAGTGTGAAAGCTGTCTGATGGCTCTTTTAAACCATCTACCGATGGGAAATGTGGACCGAAAAGCACCTCAAGGGATTCCTCACTATTACGTGACCATTCCCCGTTCTCTTTCTTTATTAGTCCCTGGACTATATTTCCCTTTGCTAGGACTTTTCTCAACCGTGCTGTTTCGCTGGAGCACTCTATGTCCGTACAGAAACCTTTCCATGAGATTCTCTTCGCCCTGAAAATTTCACGCTTGTAGATCCTCAGTATATCCCTGTACTCGTCCCGACACGCTTCGCTTTCCGCGGTTTTTGCTAGCAGTGTACGATGGAATATTAGCAGCTTGGAAACAGATAAAACTAATTACGTGTACCTTTTGTAGTTTTCATTAAGAACTCATTTATTTATACATGTATCAGCTTAATAACACAATTAAACTTTGCAAATACATGTGGGCAAGTCCCTGGTGATGGAAGCGACATTCGCACGCATTTCAGCCTGCATAAAAGAGAACATGAGCAGCGCACTGAGCGGTTATTACAATATTTGAAGCAAAATTGTTTGGACCTCAAAAATGGGAGTACACATATATGATCATATATAATGAGGTTCGGACGTGGCAAGAAATAGAAGTAATTTTTTAATGCTTGTGAAAGTATGCAAAATTTAACGAAGCCAAGGGAAATTTTACATTCCTTAAATGACAGAAGGTGAAATGAAGACCCACTGCCCGTAGTGTTTCAAAATCTGAAATATCTTTTAAAAACTCTGGATATAACCCCAAAGTACGGTTACGGATGCGACAAAAATAGCGCGACAAGTTTTTCTCAATGAATAAGACTATTTGACGTTGAAAATATATTACTTGCGAGACATGAAGGTTTAGGTATAGTAGAGTAAACAAACTGCGCATATCTAGAATTTCGAATGCGCCCTCAAATCCGGGTTAAGGAGCTAAAATGGTATATAAATTTCCCTATGTTTATTCTTCGATAATTTTTAGGTCATTCAATAGAGTACGTTCTTGTGCTTCTAACGATTATAGAAGAAATAGAAAAAAGTACAAAGTAGATCACAACTTTAAAGAGCCCATATATAATTTTACGCTCAAAAACTCGCGAATATAAGAAATCCATTGAAATTTGGATAAATTATTCCCGTTTAACCATTTCTAGTCGACAAATATATATAAGTTAACGCAACAGATTATAGCAACTACAACAAAGGTTGGCCACTATCAACGGTCAACACCTCTGAACAAACAAATCAATAACTGCAGCATCAGCAGTTTATTAAATTGGTAAATTAAATAGGTCAATCAAAAGGGTAACAGTCAGCGGAAATATCAATTTCCGCATTTATCAATAAGGGCACATGTAAGTGCAGCGTGACGTGAGGCCAATAGTAGGTGTAATTTTAAGTTAAGAAAATAATTGTAATCAGTTCTAGTCTTAACTGCAAAGTGAACTCAACAAAGAAAATAAAGCGGGCGAAACAAGTCCGCTGATCTTTTAAAAAAATAATTTTCTGTAAATGAAAATTTAACTGGCGCCCGAGCAGGACCCTGTTACGTTCGCGAAAAGAAAAGTGTTTGAAAAAAAGTTGGAAAAAAGTGTTGTGAATCTACGGTTGCACGCGGGAGTCCGCAGCGAAGTGGAATAATAACACAAGACGCAGGAGCCCTTGAATCGCGCGCAGCGAAGTGAAATAATAACACAAGACGCAGGTGTCCTCGAGTCGCGCGCAGCGAAGTGGAATAATAACACAAGACGCAGGGGTCCTCGAATCGCGCGCAGTGAAGTGGAATAATAACACAAGACAACAATAGACGTCGACCAGAAATTAATCGGTCTAATCGCGTTGGATTCCGGTAGGAAAGGAACGCACTCCTTCAAAAGTACGCAAAAGGTGCCTTAGTATTCGAAACAAAACGAAGCCACACCCCACCGCCAGAAAGATAGAGTAAGGATAATATTAAGCAATAAATTCAGAAATACTAAAAATTTAGGTGAAACATAAAAAAAAAAAAAAAAAAATAAATGTAAGGCGCGATAACCTCCGAAGAGATCTAAGGCCGAGCTTCTCTTCCAATTTGCGTCGTGTTCCTCTTGATTTTCCCTACAAATTGGCCGGACGGGACCTACATGTTTTATGCCGACTCCGAACGGCATCTGCAAAGCAGATGAATTTTCACTGAGAGCTTTTCATGGCAGAAATACACCCGGAGTGCTTGCCAAACACTGCCGAGGGGCGACCCCGCTTAGAAAAATTTTCTTCTAATTGAAAAATTTTATTTCTAAAATTTTGATGTTGCTCTGCCCGGGAGTTGAACCCAGGGCATACGGTGTGATAGGCGGAGCACGCTACCATCACACCACGGTGGCGAATTGAAGCTTTAAGGAAAATATTAAAAATTTAATCATATCAAAGATAGAAAAAATATTAAAATTTGAAAAGAAAAGGGTTATGAAGTGAAACCTTAAAAAGAAGATAAAGTAATAGGAGATTAAAGAAGAAATAGCAAAGGATCATAAGATTTACCACAAGATTTTTTTCTTTTTAGGAAATTAAATAGTGCTTACACTAGTTTACACTCTAATATACCAATTTATAATAATATCTGGCTTGTACAGCCATAAAATAATATAATTCAAAGCTGTGATTCACCACGTTCGTGGGGACCCTCCAGCTTATAACAGCGAATATTCTCTGCGAAAGGGACCATCTAGAGAATAATAGTAAAAAAAAAAAAAAATACCATATATTAATAGTATTAATAATAGCCAACTGAAATAATAAAAATATTTTTTTTTAATAATGTCAAACCCTAAAGTTTAGTACGACCCCCTGTGTTAAATGCACATGCGCCTAACCCACTCTCTCAACTAACTGCCCCTTCTTCAGGTCCATTTAATATGGATCAATTAACAACCATAGTGATAGGACTTGTCACCAATATCCTTAAACAGGAAGGACGAAATTTAGTCCAGGAAGCCTTAAATCCCAATGCAAATTTCTCGCAAATCTCAGATGTAACTATTAATGCATATCACCTAAACAATATAACTCAGCTTGACAAAATACCCGACGTTGTCAGATGCCTCCGCAAATTTTCCGGTAATCCAGGAGAGTTTAGCTCGTGGAAGAAAAGCGGAGATCGCATCTTTCAGATCTACGAACTCCTCCATGGAACGCCGAAATATTACGGCATCCTTAACGTTATAAGGAATAAAGTTGTGGACAACTCCGACATTGCCTTCGAGTCTTATAATCCACCTTTGGATTGGAAGGCCATCTCGAAATGCCTTGCCCTCCACTACGCCTATAAGCGAGACATAGGTACTCGTGAGTACCAAATGACCTAATTAGTGCAGGGAAACCTCACTATTCAAGAATTTCACTAACGCGTTTATTCTCATCTCTCCCTTATTTTAAATAAGCTTTGATGCATGGAAGTCGGTGTAGAATCTATGCAACTACTTACCCGAACATACCGGGACAAAGCCCTCGACACTTCCATACGAGGACTGAAAGGTGATTTACCAAGACTGCTTGGTATGGGAGAGACATAAGATCTTCCTCAAGCTTTTCACCTATGCCTAAAATTGGAGAACCAAAACTTTTGTTCTCATTACGCAATGCGCAAATAGGAAGCATCCAATCAAATACTCTGGGACATAGTCATAGTCGAAATAAAATGTGATTTTAAGTTAGGTAAACGTTTTTGATACAATTTTATATGCGCTATCTGTCAAAAATGCTTCAACTAACTTAAAATCACATTTTATTTCGACTATAACTATGCCCCTATCGGTTTGGTCGAATTGCTTTTTCATTTTTGTAAAAGCCAGCAACATCTGTAAATACAGGCTGATAATAAACTAGAGCGTTAATTTGAAAAAATTAGTACACTTGACTGGTTTTGCGAAGCGCAAATTTGTGCAAACATATGAGTATGCCGTGGATTAGCTTACATAGGTCATTGACGAGTTGAAGAAGTTCAGGGATCAATGGTCGATCATACTTCAAGAATGTAAGGTTCTGGCAGGGAGTGTAGGAGTTGTGAATACCTTCGCAGAGAAAAGAAGGAAGATAAGAAAGCGCCAGTTCGATGAATTTCCTGGCGAGTCACCTGAGTGTGATTCCGAAACTCAATTCAAACAGCAAGTTTTTTACGTTCTTTTGGACTGCTTGATTGGTAACATGACAAGACGTTTCGAAGCCGTAAATGACATTGCGATTAAATTTATTTTTTTGTAGAAGTATCAGGATCTGACGGAAGAAGAGCTCAGAAAAAAGGCAGCGGCATTCTACACAATTTATGGCATCGATATTTCTACGGATCTGATAGATGAAATAATTCGTCTCAAAGCCATCCACTTAGCAAATTTTGGATGTGATTCGCTGCCACCATTTCAACTTCTGAACAGATTTCATGACTTGAAGATGGAAGTATTATTTCCTAACATCTGCATAGCATTAAGAATATTTAGTACACTTTTTTACGCTCTACAATGAACCAAATCGCTTGACAAGCCTTAGAACATTGGCGTTGGAGTCCAGCCTTGCTCGCAGCATTAGGTTTGAATCGGTAGTTTCCATATTCGCAGATCAAAAAGCACGGAAGGTTTTCCTTGTCTGATTCAAGCTCTTAAAATGTACATATTCAGAAAAAGTTAATGTAAGCAATCTAACAATGAAATCTAACATTTCATTTATGTAAGTGCTCCAGTAAATCTTATTTTATATGAAATAAAACTGGAAATGTGAATTGAAATATTTATGTATGTTATGTTATTTTTTACTTGATTGAGTTTATTTTTTGGGGGGGGCCCGTGAACGCGAACTGTCCCAGGGGCCCTGCTCGGCTCTCTCCGGCCCTGAGTATGAAGCTGCTTTGGCGACTAACGAAAACGAACAAAGAATTCCGACATACGTTGAAGGAAACCCATCCCCTCAAACCCAGGATCACATCGACGTTCATTTTTAAACGGTTTTATTTAGGTTGACTTGACAGGCTGCACTGCTGCACGGCCGGCCGTTGTGAACGAATTTTGTAACTAAAATTTAAGATAAGCTACAAGCTTGAAACTTGGAATATAGTTCAGAACCCAATGACAATGCAATAATATGAAA
Organism: Eurosta solidaginis; assembly: GCF_040869045.1. Lineage (NCBI taxonomy): Eukaryota > Metazoa > Arthropoda > Insecta > Diptera > Tephritidae > Eurosta > Eurosta solidaginis. The sequence continues at coordinate 42,879,565 of NC_090322.1, forward strand.
AAAAATCGTCGCTAGGTGGCGCAAGGAGCGACATATTCACAAAAATCATATGTGTGGTCCGATTTCGCTTAGATTTGGAACACATAATACATACAAGAATAGAAGGCGACCTATGAAAAACAAAATCGGCGCTAGGTGGCGCATGGATCGCGATATTAACAAAAATCGTATTTGTGGTCCGATTTGGTCCATATTTGGAACATATATTACATACAGTCCGGTAAAAGTGACATCAAAATGTTTTGGAGTTGGAGGAGGGACAAGCATACGTGGCGCAGAGTCGAGTAAAGTCTTTGGAAGGATTATGTATTGGGGACTTAAATTGTAACAAATTCTCAGGAAAGAGTCCTTGTAACAATGAGTCACTAAATGAACTAAATAGAATGAGACATAATAGGCAATTAAATAAAGACTAAAAACTTGAAAATAAAATAATTAAAAAAAATGTTTTAAGTTAAACGGTTTTATTGAAAACAATACTTACATGAAATAATAATGATACTAAAAGCTAGAAAATAATTACTGCGATATAAGAATTAAAATCAGACAGCAACCCCCTCCCCCAGTTAATAAAAAAGACGTTAGCACTGACAACATGACAGCAACACAAAAACAACATATTAATTACTTAACGAAAAAATAACCCCATCTCTTTACTGAACCGGACGAGAAAGTGACATATAAAACTAGTGTAGTAGGAGATATTAGGACTTTATCAGATACCCCAGTATATACCAAATACTACGCCTACCCTTTGGCAATGAGAGATTTTGTCACCACTGAAATAAGCAACCTAATAGGAGATTGAATTATTAGACCATCGCGTTCACCTCACAACTCACCTGTATGGGTCGTACCCAAAAAACTAGACGCATCCGGCCAGAAGAAATACAGGCTTGTTATAGACTATAGGAAATTGAACACTCTGACAATAGCAGATAAACAACCCATCCCAGAGATCAACGAAGTAATATCGCAATTGGGAAATAACAAATATTTTCCTGTCGTTGACCTAAGAAGCGACTTCGATCAGATTCCCTTGAAGGAATCTGACATAGAGAAGACGGCTTTTTCAGTCAACAACGCTAAATATGAAATTACCCGCCTTCCTTTCGGACTGAAAAACGCTCCAGCAATTTTTCAAAGAGCGTTGGATGACATATCAAGAGACCATATAGGGAAATTTTGCTATGTCTACATAGATGACATAATAGTTTCGGAAAGACGAACGAAGAGCCACCTTCTAAATCTAGAAAAGATTTTCCATACGATTGAAAAGGCAAACATGAAAGTGCAGCTGGACAAATGACCGCTTTCAATAAAATCAAATCCTCCTTAACATCCGAGATGTAGTACTGTCATATCCCAACTTCAAAGAAGAGTTTCACCTTACCACAGCTGTTTCAAACTATGCGCTAGGTGCTGTGCTTGAGCAATCTTGAAAACCCATTACCTTCATATCCCGATCACTTAATAAAACCGAAGAAAGCTATGCTGCAAAAGAAAAATAAATGCTGGCAATAATTTGGGCTCTCACCTCCTTAAGAAACTACTTATATGGATCCGCTAAAATTGTAATCTTCGCAGATCAACAACCGCTCACTTGTGAACTAAGTAACAAAAATCACAATGGAAAAATGAAAAGGTGGAAGTGTATCCTCGAAGTATATAACTACGACATGAAATATAAGCCCGGTAGAACGAACGTCGTCGCAGACGCGCTATCTAGGGCACCACATACGGAAATTAATACCCTTGAAACCACAGATCATAGCAACGAAAGCTCCTCACACCTTCTTATCCCTGCCATCGAAGCCCCAATAAATGTTTTCAGGAACAAACTCTTCTTAATGATTGGAGACACTGATGGCTATTCATTCCAGTTACCATTTCCAAGTTTCCATAGGCACGTCGTTACAAAACAAAGCTATTCTGACCAAGACATCATAGATATTTTTAAACGCTACCTCGACCCAGCACTCGTTAACGGATAGTACCCCACAGAAAGTCCGATGGGCAAAATTCAAGAGATATTCCCTCTCCACTTCAGTAATCTTAAAATTCGTTACAGTCAAATAATACTATAGGATATCGCATCAGAAACTGAACAAGAACAAATTATCATTCAAGAACATCAACGAGCTCATAGGAATAGCCGTGAAAATAAGGCCCAAATTCTACGAAAATTCTACTTCCCAAGCATGCATTCCAAAATCGAAAAGGTTGTTAGGCAGTGCTCCACTTGTCGTGCACACAAGTACGATATACATTGGACCACTTCCTATATCCCATCCTTAAACATGAAACCCTCCAAACCTTCGAATTCCTAAATGCATTAAAACCTCCCCAACCTATTAGGAAAAGCAAATCCACTGACATTTTAGCAACGGCATGGAACATCCCCTATAACGGAAATTATAATAAATTTGCAAAATAGAATTTTTTTTTTTTTTTTTTTTTTTTTGTTTTTGTGCTGTGTTACCGGAGCGTATCGGATCTGTATCCGACAAAGGACCATCACATCGATAACACTCCCCAAAACCTTCGGGGAGTAACTAATCGCTACAACAACAACAACAACAACAACAACAGATCAATTAAAGAAGAACTAATAAATAATAGATATGCCATATGAGATGTTGGCGGATCAAATAGAAGAAGCGAGGCTCTGCACAATAAACGGAGACGCCCCCACACGTATGGTAGGAAGCTGTCACAGTTCGCCAGATATTTCAGTCGTGAGCGCAGAACTCGTAAACTGCGTCAACTGGCAGCCGATGGTAACATTGGCATCCGACCACCCGCCTATGTTTATGTCGCTCAATTTAATAAACTGCTGATGAAGCGTCAGCACTTATTGATTTGTTTGTTCAGAGGTGTTGACCGTTGATAGTGGCCAACCTTTGTTGTAGTTGTTATAATCTGTTGCGTTAACTTATATATTTGTCGACTAGAAATAGTTAAATGGGAATATCCTATCCAAATTTCAATGGATTTCTTATATTCGCGAGTTTTTGAAAGCAAAATTATATATGGGCTCTTTAAAGTTTGGATCTACTTTGTACTTTTTTCTATTTCTTCTATAAAACTAACATTTGTTAACCGTTAGAAGCACAAGAACGTACTCTATTGAATGACCTAAAAATTTATCGAAGAATAAACATAGGGAAATTTATATACCATTTTAGCCCCTTAACCCGGACTTGAGGGCGCATTCGAAATTCTAGATATGTACATTTTGTTTACTCTACTATACCTAAACCTTCATGTCTCGCAAGTAATATATTTTCAACGTCAAATAGTCTTATTCATTGAGAAAATCTTGTCGCGCTCTCTTTGTCGCAACCGTAACCGTACTTGGGGTTATATCCAGAGTTTTTAAAAAATATCTCAGATGTTGAAACACTACGGGCAGTGGGTCTTTATTTCAACTTCTGTCCCTCATTTAAAGAATGCAAAATTTTCCCTTGGCTTCGTTAAATTTTGCATACTTTCACAAGCATTAAAAAATTACTTCTATTTCTTGCCACGTCCGAACCTCATTATATATGTGTACTCCCATTTTTGAGGTCCCCACAATTTTGCTTCAAATATTGTAATAACCGCTCAGTGTGCTGCTCATTTTCTCTTTTATGCAGGCTGAAATGCGTGCGAATGTCGCGTCCATCACCAGGGACTTGCACACATGTTTTTGCAAAGTTTAATTGTTTAAAAGGTACACGTAATTAGTTTTATCTGTTTCCAAGCTGCTAATATTCCATCGTACACTGCTAGCAAAGACCGCGGAAAGCGAAGCGTGTCGGGACGAGTACAGGGATCTACTGCGGATCTACAAGCGTGAAATTTTCAGGGCGAAGAGAATCTCATGGAAAGGTTTCTGTACGGACATAGAGTGCTCCAGCGAAACAGCACGGTTGAGAAAAGTCCTAGCAAAGGGAAATATAGTCCAGGGACTAATAAAGAAAGAGAACGGGGAATGGTCACGTAATACTGAGGAATCCCTTGAGGTGCTTTTCGGTACACATTTCCCATCGGTAGATGGTTTAAAAGAGCCAGCAGACAGCGCTCACACTTCGATCATGGGGCGTGTAGTGCCGGGCTTGGTGAACGATACCAAGATCGAATGGTCCGCGAAGACGTTTTCTAAGTGGAAGCACTGCTACAACAACAACCAAAACAACGCTTTCGAAGTTTGAATCGCCGGGACCAGATGATATATTCCCGGCCATGCTACTAGTTTCAAGTAGGGTGGTCGTGGAATGGCTTAAAATAATATTCGATGGGTGCATAAGACGGAATTATATTCCGCACTCTTGGAGAACGTCTCGTGTAGCTTTCCTACCAAAGGCGGGGAAGATTGGTCACGTGTATCCCAAAGACTATAGTCCATTCAGCTTAACATCATTTCTGCTCAAAAACTTTGAGAGGCTGATAGATGTGCATATAAAGTCCAACGTGGATGAAAAGCTGCTCTTCACAACACAACATGCGTACACCAAAGGCAAGTCGGTAGACACCGCATTACATTGGGTGGCAATAAGCTTAGAGAAAGCCGTGGAATATAAGGAATATCCTCTGGGAGTCTTCTTAAACATTGCCGGGGCTTTCAATAATGTCTCTAAATGGGCGATTATGGATGGTCTTAATTACATTAAAGTACATCCAGCCTTAACCAGATGGATCGGCTGCATGTTAAATTGCAGGAAGATTACATCACAATGGGGACTGTACGAGGCCACGAAATCAGTGGACAGGGGAACGCCGCAGAGAGGGGTGCTATCACCTCTGCTGTGGGCGCTGGTCATCAACCAACTGCTCAGGCGATTTGATGAGCGACCCGTAAAACTTATGGCTTACGCGGATGACGTTGCAATTGTCATAAGTGGAAAGTGCTTTCCAACTGTTAGCTCTTTGATGGATCGGGCGCTTCAGGATATTCAGACCTGGGCATCAAATGTCGGGTTGAAAGTCAACGCGGATAAGACGGATATGGTCTTGTTTAGAAAGAGGTACAAGATCACAAATTGGATTAGGCCTAAGTTAGGAGGGGTGACCCTACAGGAGAAACGTTGCACAAAGTATCTAGGAATCATCCTAGACAGTAAGCTGTCATGGAAGCTCAACATGAAGGAGAGGGTGAAGAAGGCTTCAACGGCACTTTATGCATGTAAAAGAATGCTGGGGTGTACGTGGGGGTTATCGCCCTCTCTTTCTCATTGGGTTTTTACAGCGATTGTAAGCCCTATCCTATACTTGTTCTTGTTTGGTGGAAAGCCACACAAAAAGCAACCTACCTCAAACAATTAGAGGAGGTATGCAGACTCTCAAGCATTATGGGAGCCCTGAAAAGAATCCCTGAAAAGAAAGCTGCACTGTATGCCATTCTGCACATTCCACCTGTAGACCTGGTAGCAAAGAACATAGCTATAACAACTGCAACCAGGCTCGGTGCCTCGGGCAGCTTGAGCGTCGACCATGCGGCCATAGTAGTATAACGTCATCAATCACAAGACGAACAGACTACCTGATTCCCTATCTGCGCTTCGAGTGCGATCTTAAGGCCGCAATAGAGGTGGACGGTTGGCGCAAGATTGCTAAAATGGCGGACGAGGCGATACACGTGCACACAGATGGTTCCAAAGTTGTGGAAGGAGTAGGGTCTGCGGTATACTGTGCTGATCCGGAAATAAACAGATCCTACAGGCAGCCGGATTACTGTAGCATTTTCCAAGCGAAATAGTAGCCGTAACCAAAGCAGTAGAAACCCTGGAAGAAAATAGCCCAAGCTGCAATCGTGTTAACTTTTATATTGACAGTCAAGCTGCAATTAAGGCAATAATCTCGCATACCACAGCATCTAAATGGGTGTTAGGGTGTAAGCAGTCCCTGGAAAGAATCGAGACAGGGAGAAGCATACATCTATATTGGGTCCCAGGGCATCTAGGAATAGATGGAATGAAAAAGCGGATGAACTAGCTAAAAAGGGCATATCCTTTTAAGCTTGCTCCGTAGACGTCCCAAATAGACTGGGCGATATTAAGCGAAGGCGAGAGGTGCACATGATAGACCAAGCTGGAAGGCGTGGGTTCAAGTGCGGGGCAGTAAAGTGTCGAAGATTATGTGTAGGTCTTACAACTTTAGACTAACAAAGTCGCTTCTATCATTAAAAAGAGAGGACTGTATACTCATGACGGGTATTCTGACTGGACACTGCCTTCTGGCGTCACATGCCTTTTAATTAGGCTTGGTCACTGCTAGCACATGTAGGAAGTGCGTGTGGGTAGAGGAAACGATCGAGCACGTTCTGTGCACATGCACTGCACTTGCCAAGCTAAAACTCCAGCTATTAGGAGTGATACAGCTGTCAGATCTAGAAGCAGCAAGTGGAATAAGTCCTAGGAAGCTTCTAGTATTTTCCAAGAGGACATAGGTCCTGGTTTTTAATAGGGGTTTTCAGTTTGCTAGTTAAAACAAATTTCTCGTAACACTACGGAATCAATTAGTCTATGTGAGGTCCTCATGGACCGGCCAGTTCAACCTAACATGACCTAACATATGTGTCTTGTTTTTTTTTTTCAATTCCTATATTACTGGTGCCGTTAGGACTTAACGTAATATAGCTTCTTACCAATTTTCATTATTCCATTTGTATGGGAGGTGCCACGCCCCTTCTTACTCACCCCTTATTTTCTTAGTGGTGTTAGGGATTGATCCAATTTAATTCTTTACTGGATTTCAATGTTCTTGCATGAATACTTCCAGAGTTATGCTGTATCAAACACTCCATTTTTATGGTAGGTGCTACCCCCTTTTTATACCCGCTGTACACAGGGTATTATAACTTTGATTGGATAGCGGTTGGTTGTTCAGGTATAAAGGAATCGAGATAGATATAGACTTCCATATATCTCAATCATCAGCATTGGTTGAAGCCACGACCAGTTTTTATACACAGTCGACCGTCTGTCCTTCCGCTCGGCCGATAACACGATAACGTAACCAAAAATCGATATATATATTTACTAAATTTAGTTCACGTACTTATCTGAACACACTTTATCTTGGTATAAAAAATGGCCGAAATCCGACTATGACCACGTCCAATTTTTCGATATTGAAAACTACGAAAAACGAAAAAATGCCATAATTCTATACCAAATACGAAAAACGGGATGAAACATTGGTTTATTGACGCAAAATTTAACTTTAGAAAAAACTTTTTAAAATAGATATCTCGAAAAGGCGTCCACCTATAGAACTAAGCCCCACTCCATTTTAAAATGCTCATTTATACCTTTCATTTGATTCCCATATTGTACAATGATATTCTAGAGTCACCCTAGGTCCACCTTTATGACGATATCTGGAAAAGGGGTCCACCTATAGAACTAAGGACCAATCCCTTTTAAAATACTCATTAACACCTTTCATTTGATTCCCATATTGTACAAACACATTCTAGAGTCACCCATGGTCCACCTTTATGACGATATCTGGAAAAGGCGTCCACCTATAGAACTAAGGCCCAATTCCTTTTAAAATACTCATTAGCATCATTCATTTGATTCCCATATTGTACGGAGATATCCCGAAATGGCGTCCACCTATAGAACTAAGGCCCACTCCCTTTTATCAATATTTCGAACTACCAACATGTGATAATAGAGCGGCCTTTAACTAGCCGCGATGTAATTTTGATGAGTTAAAGATTTTGTGTGATTTGAATTGGGATTATCGTTTTGTAAATGCAGATGTAACTGGTTGTTATGATATTTTTAAGTCAACAATTTATGACATCTGTGTGAATAGCATCCCTGCTCATAGAGAAAAAAAACTAAACATCCGTGGTTCTCTAAACAACTCAAACGGTTAAGGAATTTATAGAATTAGTTCTATAAAAAGCATAAACGCTCTACCCGTGCCAATGTTCGTGAGCGCTACATATTTTACAGAGCTGAATTTATTAAGCTCAATAGATTTTTGTATCGGCGGTACATTCATAACGTTGAAAGCAGTATTAAATGCAACCCTAAATATTTTTGGAGCTACATAAAGTCGAAAAAGGATTGTTCGGATATTCCGACATCGGTCCACTTTAGAGGCCAACTCAATTTCGGAAGCGGCTGACTTATTTACTGAAATATTTTCCTCGAATTTCGTTACGGATAATAGTAGTGGGGTGTCGTCTGAATATCTGCTAATTGTAGATACTTCCATCTATTTTGGGATGCTATGCTTGACTGACTTGGACATAGCTAATGGTATTGAACAGCTAAAGATGTCAACCCAACTGACGCAGATGGCCTCTCGGCTGTCCTGTTGATAAGTTGTTCATCTTTGATTGTTCCTTTAAGGCACACATTTAATATGTCACTATCTGCCGGAGTTTTTATTGATGCATGGAAATTGACTTCTATTACGCCTATCCTTAAAGTTGGTAACAAAAATGATATCGAAAATTATAGGCCGATATACAACCTTACCACTGTGTCAAAGCTATTTGAGTGCACAGTTAAGAATAAAATTTAATTCGCCGTGAAACATCTACTATGTCCTCAGCAGCACGGTTTCGTTGCGGGTAGATCTACCATAACTAATCTGGCTTTTTTTACGGAAGACTGTTTGGATTCCTTTCAAAAGGGCTACCAAATCGACGCGGTCTATACTAATTTTTCTAAGGCTTTCGATAGGGTATCGCATCGAATACTACTGGCAAAACTTGAATGCTTGGGCTTTCACTCTGAGTTTCTGAAGTGGATCTCTTCTTACTTAGAGAACAGAAGTTGTGTCGTGCGTCTAGATAATGTGTCATCTTTTCCATTCGCCCCAACTTCTGGTGTCCCCCAGGGCAGCGTTTTGGATCCGCTACTATTTATCATATTTAGTAACGACATATCATCTTGTTTTTCATGTTGTAAGTTTCTTCTTTATGCTGATGACTTAAAAGTTTACCATGAAATCAAGTGCTTGGATGATTCTTTAATCTTACAAAATGAGCGTAGAAACTTAAAACATTGGTGTGTCCGTAATCTTCTATTCCTAGATATTGGTAAGTGTCATTTTACTACTTATACTAAAGGTTCTGGTTTAGCTCCTACATCGTATAGTATCTCAGACATTCAATTAAAAAAGTCAACTGAAGTTAAATATTTGGGTGTGCACTTTGATACCAAGCTAACTTTTACCACTCACATAAGCTATATAGTTTCTAAAGCATACGCGATGTTGGCTTTTATCCGCCGTAACTGCTCATCATTTTTAGATCCTTATACTCTCAACCTATTGTACACATCTTTAGTTAGATCGAGGATGGAGTATGCGGTATTTGTTTGGAGACCTTTTCATGCTGTTTATATCAAGAGGTTGGAGTCTGTTCAGAGAGCTTTTGTGCGCTTTGCATTGCGGCCGATGAACTTTGTAGACCCTGTACCATCATATCACTCTCGCGGTTTATTGATAAATCTTATGTCACTAGACTCCAGGCGAACTCTGTTGTCAATGTGCGTTGTCTTTGATGTCGTTTCGGGCTCAATTGACTGTTCTTGTCTCCTCACGAAAATTGGTTTTAATGTACCCTGTCGTATCCTTCGTTGTAACGATTTGTTTTATATCGATGTTTCTAGAATGGTTTATGCAATGAATGGTCCCTTTAGGAGGACACTTTCTCAATTTAATGCTTATTCCTATCCCTTGGCGTTTGATTTTAGTTGTAGTAAATTTACATTTAAGAACCTGATAATCAGATACTTGTCATAAAGTTTACTATACTTTTTATATAAGCTATGTAAACATGAAGTTTTTTATATTAACTGTCTATAAATACCTTGTTTGTTGATTAAATAAATAAATATAAATATAAAAAAAAAATATAAATACTCATTAACACCTTTCATTTGATACCCATATCGTACAACCAAATTCTAGAGTCCCCCTTTTCGACCATTATGCCGATAACTCGAAAAGGCGTCCACATATAGAACTAAGGCCCATTCCCTTTTACAATACTCACTAACACATTTAATTTGATACCCATATCGTACACACATTCTAAAGTCACCCCTGGTCCACCTCTATGGCGATATCTCGAAAAGGCGTCCACATATAGAACTATATTTCCGGATCAGCACAGTATACCGCAGAACCTACTCCTTCCACAACTTTGGAACCATCTGTGTGCACGTGTATCGCCTCGTCCGCCATTTGAGCAACCTTGCGCCAACGGTCCACCTATATTGCGGCCTTAAGATCGCACTCGAAGCGCAGATAGGGAATCAGGTAGTCTGTTCGTCTTGTGATTGATGACGCTATACTACGATGGCCGCATGGTTGGCGCTCAAGCTGCCCCGAGGCACCGAGCCTGGTTGCAGTTGTTATAGCTATGTTCTTTGCTACCAGGTCTACAGGTGGAATATGCAGAATGGCATACAGTGCAGCTTTCGGGATTCTTTTCAGGGCTCCCGTAATGCTTGATAGTCTGCATACCCCCTCTAATTTTTTGAGGTAGGTCGCTTTTTGTGTGGCTTTCCACCAAACAAGAACTCCATAGTATAGGATAGGGCTTACAATCGCTGTAAAAACCCAATGTGAAAGAGAGGGTGATAACTCCCACTATACCCCAGCATTATTTTACATGCATAAAGTGCCGTTGAAGCCTTCTTCATTCTCTCCTCCATGTTGAGCTTCCATGACAGCTTACTCTCTAGGATGATTCCTAGATACTTTGTGCAAGGTTTCTCCTGTAGGGTCACCCCTCCTAACTTAGACCTGATCCAAATTGTGATCTTGTACCTCTTTGTAAACAAGACCATATCCGTCTTATCCGCGTTGACTTTCAACCCGACATTTGATGCCCAGGTCTGAATATTCTGAAGCGCCCGATCCATCAAAGAGCTAACCGTCGGAAAGCACTTTCCACTTATGACAATTGCAACGTCATCCGCGTAAGCCATAAGTTTTACGGGTCCCTCATCAAATCGCCTGAGCAGTTGGTTGATGACCAGCGTCAACAGCAGAGGTGATAGCACCCCTCTCTCCCTCGTACAATACCCATTGTGATGTAATCTTCTGCAATTTAACATGCAGCCGATCCATCTGGTTAAGGCTGGATGTACTTTAATGTAATTAAGACCATCCATAATCGCCCATTTAGAGACATTATTGAAAGTCCCGGCAATATTTAAGAAGACTCCTAGAGGATATTCCTTATATTCCAGGGCTTTCTCTACGCTTATTGCCATCCAATGCAATGTGGTGTCTACCGACTTGCCTTTGTTGTACGCATGTTGTGTTGTGAAGAGCAGCTTTTCATCAACGTTGGACTTTATATACACATCTATCAGCCTCTCAAAGGTTTTTAGCAGAAATGATGTTAAGCTGAATGGACTATAGTCTTTGGGATACACGTGACCGATCTTCCCCGCCTTTGGTAGGAAAGCTACACGAGCAGTTCTCCAAGAGTGCGGTATATGATTCCGTCTTATGCACCCATCGAATATTATTTTAAGCCATTCCACGACCACCCTACTTGAAACTTGTAGCATGGCCGGGAATATATCATCTGGTCCCGGCGATTCAAACTTCGAAAGCGTTGTTTTGGTTGTTGTTGTAGCAGTGCTTCCACTTAGAAAACGTCTTCACTGACCATTCGATCTTGGTATCGTTCACCAAGCCAGGCATTACACGCTCCGTGATCGAAGTGTGAGCGCTGTCTGATGGCTCTTTTAAACCATCTTCCGATGGGAAATGTGGACCGAAAAGCACCTCAAGGGATTCCTCAGTATTACGTGACCATTCCCCGTTCTCTTTCTTTATTAGTCCCTGGACTATATTTCCCTTTGCTAGGACTTTTCTCAATCGTGCTGTTTCGCTGGAGCACTCTATGTCCATACAGAAACCTTTCCATGAGATTCTCTTCGCCCTGAAAATTTCACGCTTGTAGATCCGCAGTAGATCCCTGTACTCGTCCCGACACGCTTCGCTTTCCGCGGTCTTTGCTAGCAGTGTAAGATGGAATATTAGCAGCTTGGAAACAGATAAAACTAATTACGTGTACCTTTTGTAGTTTTCATTAAAAACACATTTATTTATACATGTGTCAGCTTAATAACACAATTAAACTTTGCAAATACATGTGGGCAAGTCCCTGGTGATGGACGCGCCATTCGCACGCATTTCAGCCTGCATAAAAGAGAACATGAGCAGCGCACTGAGCAGTTATTACAATATTTTTAGCAAAATTGTGGGGACCTCAAAAATGGGAGTACACATATATGATCATATATAATGAGGATCGGACGTGGCAAGAAATAGAAGTAACTTTTAATGCTTGTGAAAATATGCAAAATTTAACGAAGCCAAGGGGAAACTTTACATTCCTTAAATGACAGAAGGTGAAATGAAGACCCACTGCCCGTAGTGTTTCAAAATCTGAAATATCTTTTAAAAACGCTGGATATAACCCCAAGTACGGTTACGGTCGCGACAAAAAGAGCGCGACAAGTTTTTCTCAATGAATAAGACTATTTGACGTTGAAAATATATTACTTGCGAGACATGAAGGTTTAGGTATAGTAGATTAAACAAAATGCGCATATTTAGAATTTCGAATGCGCCCTCAAGTCCGGGTTAAGGGGATAAAATGGTATATAAATTTCCCTATGTTTATTCTTCGATAATTTTTAGGTAATTCAATACAGTACGTTCTTGTGCTTCTAACGATTAACATATGTTAGTTTTATAGAAGAAATAGAAAAAAGTACAAAGTATATCCCAACTTTAAAGAGCCCATATATAATTTTGCGTTCAAAAACTCGCGAATATAAGAAATCCATTGAAATTTGGATAAATTATTCCCGTTTAACCATTTCTAGTCGACAAATATATATAAGTTAACGCAACAGATTATAACAACTACAACAAAGGTTGGCCACTATCAAATGTCAGCACCTCTGAACAAACAAATCAATAACTGCTGACGCTTCATCAGCAGTTTATTAAATTGGTAAATTAAATAGGCCAACCAAATAGGTAAACAACAGTCAGCGGAAATATCAATTTCCGCATTTTTTATCAATAAGGGCACATGTAAGTGCAGCGTGACGTGAGGCCAATAGTAGGTGTAATTTTAAGTTACGAAAATAATTGTAATCAGTTCTAGTCTTAATTGAAGTGAACTCAATAAAGAAAATAAAGCGGGCGAAACAAGTCCACTGATCTTTTAAAAAAATAATTTTCTGTAAATGAAAATTTAACTGGCGCCCGAGCAGGACCCTGTTACGTTCGCGAAAAGAAAACTTTTTGAAAAAAAGTTGGAAAAAAGTTTTGTGAATCTACGGTTGCACGCGGGAGTCCGCAGCGAAGTGGAATAATAACACAAGACGCAGGAGTCCTTGAATCGCGCGCAGTGAAGTGGAATAATAACACAAGACGCAGGTGTCCTCGAATCGCGCGCAGCGAAGTGGAATAATAACACAAGACGCAGGAGTCCTCGAATCGCGCGCAGCGAAGTGGAATAATAACACAAGACAACAATAGACGTCGACCAGAAGTTAATCGGTCTAATCGCGTTGGATTCCGGTAGGAAAGGAACGCACTCCTTCAAAAGTACGCAAAAGTTGCCTTAGTAGTCGAAACAAAACGAAGCCACACCCCACCGCCAGAAGGATAGAGTAAGGATAATATTACGCAATAAATTCAGAAATACTAAAAATTTAAGTGAAACATAAAAAAGAAATTGTGAATTGAAGCTTTAAGGAAAATATTAAAAATTAAATCATATCAAAGATAGAAAAAATATTAAAATTTTGAAAAGAAAAGGGTTATGAAGTGAAACCTTAAAAAGAAAATAAAGTAATAGGAGATTAAAGAAGAAATAGCAAAGGATCATAAGATCTACCACAAGATTTTTTTCTTTTTGGAAACTAAATAGTGGTTACACTAGTTTACACTCTAATATACCAATTTATAATAATATCTGGCTTATACAGCCATAAAATAATATAATTCAAAGCTGTGATTCACCACGTTCGTGGGGACCCTCCAGCTTATAACAGCGAATATTCTCTGCGAAAGGGACCATCCAGAGAATAATAGTACAAAAAAAAAAAAAAAACACCATATATTAATAGTATTAATAATAGCAAACTGAAATAATAAAAAAAAAAATTTTTAATAATGTCAAACCCTAAAAGTTTAGTACGAACCCCTGTGTTAAATGCACATGCGCCTAACCCACTCTCTCAACTAACTGCCCCTTCTTCAGGTCCATTTAATATGGATCAATTAACAACCATAGTGATAGGACTTGTCACCAATATCCTTAAACAGGAAGGGCGAAATTTAGTCCAGGAAGCCTTAAATCCCAATGCAAATTTCTCGCAAATCTCAGATGTGACCATTGATGCATATCACCTAAACAATATAACTCAGCTTGACAAAATACCGGACGTTGTCAGATGCCTCAGCGAATTTTCCGGCAATCCAGGAGAGTTTAGCTCGTGGAAGAAAAGCGGAGATCGCATCCTTCAGATCTACGAACTCCTCCATGAAACGCCGAAATATTACGGCATCCTTAACGTTATAAGGAATAAAGTTTTGGACAACGCCTACATTGCCCTCGAGTCTTATAATCCACCTTTGGATTGGAAGGCCATCTCGAAATGCCTTGCCCTCCACTACGCCTATAAGCGAGACCTAGGTACTCTTGAGTACCAAATGAACTCATTAGTGCAGGGCAACCTCACTATTCAAGAATTTCACCAACGCGTTTATTCTCATCTCTCCCTTAATTTAAATAAGCTTTGATGCATGGAAGTCGGTGTAGAATCTATGCAACTACTTACACGAACATACCGGGACAAAGCCCTCGACACTTCCATACGAGGACTGAAAGGTGATTTACCAAGACTGCTTGGTATGGGAGAGACAGTAGATCTTCCTCAAGCTCTTCACCTATGCCTAAAATTGGATAACAAAAACTTTTGTTCTCATTACGAAATGCGCAAATAGGAAGCATCCAATCAAATACTCTGGGGCATAGTCATAGTCGAAATAAAATGTGATTTTAAGTTAGGTAAACGTTTTTGATACAATTTTATATGCGCTATCTGTCAAAAATGCTTCAATTAACTTAAAATCACATTTTATTTCGATTATAACTATGCCCCTATCGGTTTGGTCGAATTGCTTTTTATACCTTTCATGAAAATGAAATGGTAAATTAATTTCGTCACGAAACCGAAAATTGTAAGTCCTTAAAAGAAAATAGATAGACCTACCATTAAGTATACCGAAATAATCAGGTTGAAGAGCTGAGTATTTAGCCATGTCCGTCTGTCCGTCTGTCCGTCTGTCTGTTTGTATGCAAACTAGTCCCTCAATTTTTGAGATATCTTGATAAAATTTGGTGAGCGGGTGTATTTGGGTGTCCGATTAGACATTTGTCGGAACCGACCGGATCGGACCACTATAGCATATATCCTCCATACAACCGATTTTTCAGAAAAAGAGGATTTTTGTAATATCTTACCCAATTTAACAGATTGAAGCTTCAAACTTCACCATATACTTTCGTATATTGCACATATTGTTGCCTGAAAAAACTGATGAGATCGGTCGTATATATAGTATATATCCCACACAACCGATTGTTCAGATAAGGAACTTTTCGTAATTACTGCCCTATTTTAAGAGCTAGAGGCTTCAAATTTCAACGAATGCTTACGTATATAGCATATATTGTTGCCTGAAAAAATCATAAAGATCGGTGGTATATATAGTATATATCTCATACAACCGATTGTTCAGATAAGAAACTTTTCGCAATTTCTACCCCATTTTAACAGCTATAAGCTTCAAATTTCAATGATTGCTTACGTATATAGTATATATTGTTGTGTCAAAAAATCATAGAGATCGGTGATATATATAATATATATATGATGGTATATATAGTATATATATATAGTATATATATATATTTTTTTGAGACTTCGGCCCCATTTTAACAGCTAGAAGCTTCAAATTTCATCAAATGCTTACGTGTATAGCATATATTGATGTCTGAAAAAATCATTGAGATCGGTGGTATACATAGTCTATATCTCATACAACCGATTGTTCAGATAAGAAACTTTGCGCAATTTCTTCCCCATTTTAACAGCTAGAAGCTTCAAATTTCACCAAATGCTTACGTGTATAGTATATATTGTTGTCTGAAAAAATCATTGAGATCGGTGGCATATATAGTATATATCTCATACAACCGATTGTTCAGATAAGAAACTTTGCGCAATTTCTGCCCCATTTTAACAGCTAGAAGCTTCAAATTTCACCAAATGCTTACGTATATAGCATATATTGTTGTCTGAAAAAATCATAGAGATCGGTGGTACATATATTATATACCCCATATAAACTGTATTTTTTTGCCCCTTTTTTACGGCTAGAAGCTTCAAAATTCATAAAATTTCATCAAATAATTACGTTTACGTCATATATTGTTGAAATACGTGATTCCTAGTCATAGTTTTTACACGCAGACCACAAAAAACCTGAAACTTTGCATCCTCACACAAAGTACCTACCTATTTTTTATTTTATATTTATCTTAAAAATCGTTTAGGTATGTAGATCTGTTCACTATATATTTCTTATCTTATACATCCGATTATTCGGAGATTACGAATGGGATAAGATTATTGTTAAGCCCCATTCATGAAAGGTATGAAGTCTTCGGCACAGCCGAAGACAGTCCCGTCCTTACTTGTTCATTTTTGTAAAAGCCAGCGACATCTGTAAATACGGGCTGATAATAAACTAGAGTGTTAATTTGAAAAAATTAGTACACTTGACTTGTTTTGCGAAGCGCAAATTTGTGCAAACATATGAGTATGCCGTGGATTAGCTTACATAGGTCATTGGCGAGTTGAAGAAGTTCAGGGATCAATGGTCGATCATACTTCAAGAATGTAAGGTTCTGGCAGGGAGTGTAGGAGTTGTGAATACCTTCGCAGAGAAAAGAAGGAAGATAAGAAAGCGCCAGTTCGATGAATTTCCTGGCGAGTCCCCTGAGTGTGATTCCGAAACTCAATTCAAACAGCAAGTTTTTTACGTTCTTTTGGACTGCTTGATTGGTAACATGACAAGACGTTTCGAAGCCGTAAATGACATTGCGATTAAATTTAGTTTTTTGTGGAAGTATCAGGATCTGACGGAAGAAGAGCTCAGAGAAAAGGCAGCGGCATTCTGCACCATTTATGGCATCGATATTTCTACGGATCTGATAGATGAAATCATTCGTCTCAAAGCCATCCACTTAGCAAATTTGGGATGTGATTCTCTGCCACCATTTCAACTTCTGAACGAATTTCATGACTTGAAGATGGAAGTATTATTTCCTAACATCTGCATAGCATTAAGAATATTTTGTACACTTCCAGTCAGTATATTTTCTCGCGTGAAAAATTTTTTACGCTCTACAATGAGCCAAATCGCTTGACAAGCCTTGGAACATTGGCGTTGGAGTCCAGCCTTGCTCGCAGCATTAGGTTTGAGTCGGTAGTTTCCATATTCGCAGATCAAATAGCACGGAAGGTTTTCCTTGTCTGATTCAAGCTCTTAAAATGTACATATTTAGAAAAAGTTAATGTAAGCAATCTAACAATGAAATCTAACATTTCATTTATGTAAGTGCTCCAGTAAGTCTTATTTTATATGAAATAAAATTGGAAATGTGAAATGAAAAATTTATGTATGTTATGTTATTTTTTTACTTGATTGAGTTTATTTTTTGGGGGGCCCGTGAACGCGAACTGTCCCAGGGGCCCTGCTCGGCTCTCTGCGGCCCTGAGTATGAAGCTGTTTTGGCGACTAATGAAAACGAACAAAGAATTCCGACATACGTTGAAGGAAACCCATCACCTCAAACCCAGGATCACATCGACGTTCATTTTTAAACGGTTTTATTTAGGTTGACTTGACAGGCTGCAAGGCTGCACGGCCGGCCGTTGTGAACGAATTTGTAACTAAAATTTAAGATAAGCTACAAGCTTGAAACTTGGAATATAGTTCAGAACCCAATGACAATGCAATAATATGAAAAAAATCGTCGCTAGGTGGCGCAAGGAGCGACGTATTCACAAAAATCATATGTGTGGTCCGATTTCGCTTAGATTTGGAACACATAATACATACAAGAATAGAAGGCGACCTATGAAAAAAAAATCGGCGCTAGGTGGCGCATGGATCGCGATATTAACAAAAATCATATTTGTGGTCCGATTTGGTCCATATTTGGAATATATATTACATTCAGTCTGGTAAAAGTGACATCAAAATATTTTGGAGTTGGAGGAGGGACAAGCATACGTGGCGCAGAGTCTAGTAAAGTCTTTTGAAGGATTATGTATTGAGGACTTAAATTGTAGCAAATTGTCAGGAAAGAGTCCTTATAACAATGAGTCACTAAATGAACTAAATAGAATGAGAAATAATAGGCAATTAAATAAAGGCTAAAAACTTGAAAATATAATAATTAAAAAAAAAATGTTTTAAGTTAATCGGTTTTATTGAAAACAATACTTACATGAAATAATAATGATACTA
Organism: Eurosta solidaginis; assembly: GCF_040869045.1. Lineage (NCBI taxonomy): Eukaryota > Metazoa > Arthropoda > Insecta > Diptera > Tephritidae > Eurosta > Eurosta solidaginis. The sequence continues at coordinate 42,898,168 of NC_090322.1, forward strand.
AAAGCTAGAAAATAATTACTGCGACATAAGAATTAAAATCAGACAGCAACCCCCTCCCCCAGTTAATAAAAAAGACGTTAGAACTGACAACATGACAGCAACACAAAAACAATATATTAATTACTTAACGAAAAAATAACCCCATCTCTTTACTGAAATGGACGAGAAGCTGACATATAAAACTAGTGTAGTAGGAGATATTAGGACTTTATCAGATACCCCAGTATATAACAAATACTACCCCTACCCTTTGGCAATGAGAGGTTTTGTCACCACTGAAATAAGCAACCTATTAGGAAATCGAATTTTTAGACCATCGCGTTCACTTCACAACTCACCTGTACGGGTCGTACCCAAAAAACTAGACGCATCCGGCCAGAAGAAATACAGGCTTGTTATAGACTATAGGAAATTGAACACTCTGACAATAGCAGATAAATACCCCATCCCAGAGATCAACGAAGTAATATCGCAATTGGGAAATAACAAATATTTTCCTGTCGTTGACCTAAGAAGCGGCTTCGATCAGATTCCCTTGAAGGAATCTGACATAGAGAAGACGGCTTTTTCAGTCAACAACGCTAAATATGAATTTACCCGCCTTCCTTTCGGACTGAAAAACGCTCCAGCAATTTTTCAAAGAGCGTTGGATGACATATTAAGAGACCATATAGGGAAATTTTGCTATGTCTACATAGATGACATAATAGTTTTCGGCAAAGACGAACGAAGAGCCACCTTCAAAATCTAGAAAAGATTTTCCATACGATTGAAAAGGCAAACATGAAAGTGCAGCTGGAGAAATGCGAGCTTTTCAGGAAAGAAGTCGAATTTCTAGGCTCCATTGTCTACCCCGCAGCAATAAAAAACAATCCTGCGAAAGTAAAGGCAATTCAGGAATTCCCTTTCCCAAGAAATTTGAAAGACCTAAGATCTTTTTTTGGCCTATCTGGCTATTATCGACGCTTCATCAGAGACTACGCTAAATTAGCGAAATCTCCAACCTCGCTTTTAAGAGGGGAAGATGGACGCGTGTCCAAAAATGCCTCCAGCAAAAAGCAAGTTATGATCGATAGTGTCGTCATGACCGCTTTCAATAAAATCAAATCCTCCTTAACATCCGAGATGTAGTACTGTCATATCCCAACTTCAAAGAAGAGTTTCACCTTACCACAGCTGCTTCAAACTATGCCCTAGGTGCTGTGCTTGAGCAATCTAGAAAACCCATAACCTTCATATCCCGATCACTTAATAAAACCGAAGAAAGCTATGCTGCAAAAGAAAAATAAATGCTGGCAATAATTTGGGCTCTCACCTCCTTAAGAAACTACTTATATGGATCCGCTAAAATTGTAATCTTCGCAGATCACCAACCGCTCACCTGTGCACTAAGTAACAAAAATCACAATGGAAAAATGAAAAGGTGGAAGTGTATCCTCGAAGAATATAACTACGACATGAAATATAAGCCCGGTAGAACGAACATCGTCGCAGACGCGCTATCTAGAGCACCACAAACGGATATTAATACCCTTGAAACCACAGATCATAGCAACGAAAGCTCCTCACACCTTCTTATCCCTGCCATCTAAGCACCAATAAATGCTTTCAGGAACCAACTCTTCTTAATGATTGGAGACACTGATGGCTATTCATTGCAGTTACCATTTCCAAGTTTCCATAGGCACGTCGTTACAAAACAAAGCTATTCTGACCAAGACATCATAGACATTTTTAAACGCTACCTCGACCCAGCACTCGTTAACGGACTGTACACCACAGAAAGTCCGATGGGCAAAATTTAAGAGATATTCCCCCTCCACTTCAGTAATCTTAAAATTCGTTACAGTCAAATAATACTAAAAGATATCGCATCAGAAACTGAACAAGAACAAATTATCATTCAAGAACATCAACGAGCTCATAGGAATAGCCGTGAAAATAAGGCCCAAATTCTACGAAAATTCTACTTCCCAAGCATGCATTCCAAAATCGAAAAGGTTGTTAGGCAGTGCTCCACTTGTCGTGCACACAAGTACGATATACATTGGACCACTTCCTATATCCCATCCTTAAACATGAAACCCTCCAAACCTTCGAATTCCTAAATGCATTAAAACCTCCCCAACCTGTTTGGAAAAGAAAATCCACTGATATTTTAGCAACGGCATGGAACATCCCCTGATGATGAAGATCTTAATATAATAAATAATAACTTAAATGACTTAAACGAAAATAATAATAAACAAGTAATAGTTAACGAATTATTTAAGAAGCGAATAAATAACATAACCCACATAGTAAATAAGAGTTTAAATACCATTAGGAAAGATGAAGATACTATAACCGAAATTATAATAAATTTGCAAAATAGAATTAGATCAATTAAAGAAGAACTAATAAATAATAGATATGCCATATGAGACGTTGGCGGAATGGCGGATGGTAGGAAGCTGTCACGGTTCGCCAGATATTTCAATCGGTAGCGCAGAACTCGTAAACTGCGTCAACTGGCAGCCGATGGTAACATTGGCATCCGACCACCCTCCTATGCTTATTTCGCTCAATTTAATAAACTGCTGATGAAGCGTCAGCAGTTATTGAATTGTTTGTTCAGAGGTGTTGACCGTTGGTAGTGGCCAACCTTCGTTGTAGTTGTTATAATCTGTTGCGTTAACTTATATATATTTGTCGACTAGAAATGATTAAATGGGAATATCCTATCCAAATTTCAATGGATTTCTTATATTCGCGGGTTTTTAAAGCAAAATTATATATGGGCTCTTTAAAGTTTGGATCTACTTAGTACTTTTTTCTATTTCTTCTATAAAACTAACATTTGTTAACCGTTAGAAGCACAAGAACGTACTCTATTGAATGACCTAAAAATGTATCGAAGAATAAACGTAGGGAAATTTATATACCATTTTAGCCCCTTAACCCGTACTTGAGGGCGCATTCGAAATTCTAGATATACGCATTTTGTTTAATCTACTATACCTAAACCTTCATGTCTCACAAGTAATATATTTTCAACGCCAAATAGTCTTATTCATTGAGAAAAACTTGTCGCAGTCTTTTTGTCGCATCCGTAACCGTACTTGGGGTTATATCCAGAGTTTTTAAAAGATATCAGATTTTGAAACACTACGGGCAGTGGGTCTTCATTTCACCTTCTGTCCCTCATTTAAGGAATGTAAAATTTTCCCTTGGCTTCGTTAAATTTTGCATACTTTCACAAGCATTAAAAAATTACTTCTATTTCTTGCCACGTCCGAACCTCATTATATATGATCATATATGTGTACTCCCATTTTTGAGATCCCCACAATTTTGCTTCAAATATTGTAATAACCGCTCAGTGCGCTGCTCATGTTCTCTTTTGTGCAGGCTGAAATGCGTGCGAATGTCGCGTCCATCACCAGGGACTTGCACACATGTTTTTGCAAAGTTTAATTGTGTTATTAAGTTGACACATGTATAAATAAATGTGTTTTTAGTGAAAACTACAAGAGGTACACGTAATTAGTTTTATCTGTTTCCAAGCTGCTAATATTCCATCGTACACTGCTAGCAAAGACCGCGGAAAGCGAAGCGTGTCGGGACGAGTACAGGGATCTACTGAGGATCTACAAGTGTGAAATTTTCAGGGCGAAGAGAATTTCATGGAAAAGTTTCTGTACGGACATAGAGCGCTCCAGTGAATCAGCACGGTTGACAAAAGTCTTAGCAAAGGGAAATATAGTCCAGGGACTAATAAAGAAAGAGAACGGGGAATGGTCACGTAATACTGAGGAATCCCTTGAGGTGCTTTTCGGTACACATTTCCCATCGGTAGATGGTTTAAAAGAGCCAGCAGACAGCGCTCACACTTCGATCACGGGGCGTGTAGTGCCGGGCTTGGTGAACGATACCAAGATCGAATGGTCAGCGAAGAAGTTTTCTAAGTGGAAGCACTGCTACAACAACAAACAAAACAACGCTTTCGAAGTTTGAATCGCCGGGACCAGATGATATATTCCCGGCCATGCTACAACTTTCAAGTAGGGTGGTCGTGGAATGGCTTAAAATAATATTCGATGGGTGCATAAGACGGAATCATATACCGCGCTCTTGGAGAACGTCTCGTGTAGCTTTCCTACCAAAGGCGGGGAAGATCGGTCACGTTTATCCCAAAGACTATAGTCCATTCAGCTTAACATCATTTCTGCTCAAAACCTTTGAGAGGCTGATAGATGTGTATATAAAGTCCAACGTTGATGAAGAGCTGCTCTTCACAACACAACATGCGTACAACAAAGGAAAGTCTGTAGACAACTCATTGCATTGGGTGGCAATAAGCGTAGAGAAAGCCCTGGAATATAAGGAATATCCTCTAGGAGTCTTCTTAAACATTGCCGGGGCTTTCAATAATGTCTCTAAATTAAAGTACATCCAGCCTTAACCAGATGGATCGGCTGCATGTTAAATTGCTGGAAGAATTCATCACAATGGGGATTGTACGAGGCCACGAAATCAGTGGACAGGGGAACACCGCAGAGAGGGGTGCTATCACCACTGCTGTTGGCGCTGGTCATCAACCAACTGCTCAGGAGATTTGAGGAGGGACCCGTAAAACTTATGGCTTACGCGGATGACGTTGCAATTGTCATAAGTGGAAAGTGGTTTCCAGCGGTTAGCTCTCTGATGGATCGGGCGCTTCAGGATATTCAGACCTCGGCATCAAATGTCGGGTTGAAAGTCAACGCGGATAAGACGGATATGGTCTTGTGTACGAAGAGGTACAAGATCACAAATTGGATCAGGCCTAAGTTAGGAGCGGTGACCCTACAGGAGAAACCTTGCACAAAGTATCTAGGAATCATCCTAGAGAGTAAGCTGTCATGGAAGCTCAAAATGGAGGAGAGAATGAAGAAGGCTTCAACGGCACTTTATGCATGTAAAATAATGCTGGGGTGTACGTGGGAGTTATCGCCCTCTCTTTCTCATTGGGTTTTTACAGCGATTGTAAGCCCTATCCTATACTATGGAGTTCTTGTTTGGTGGAAAGGCACACAAAAGCAACCTACCTCAAACAATTAGAGGGGGTATGCAGACTCTCAAGGCTTAGCATTACGGGAGCCCTGAAAAGAATCCCAAAAGCTGCACTGTATGCCATTCTGCACATTCCACCTGTAGACATGGTAGCGAAGAACATAGCTATAAAAACTGCAACCAGGCTCGGTGCCTCGGGCAGCTTGAGCGCCGACCATGCGGCCATAGTAGTATAACGTCATCAATCACAAGACGAACAGACTACCTGATTCCCTATCTGCGCTTCGAGTGCGATCTTAAGGCCGCAATAGAGGTGGACGGTTGGCGCAAGGTTGCTCAAATGGCGGACGGGGCGATACACGGGCACACAGATGGTTCCAAAGTTGTGGAAGGAGTAGGGTCTGCGGTATACTGTGATGATCCGGAAATAAACAGATCCTACAGGCAGCCGGATTACTGTAGCGTTTTCCAAGCGAAATAGGAGCCGTAACCAAAGCAGTAGAAACCCTGGAAGAAAATAGCGCAAGCTGCAATCGTGTGAACTTTTATATTGACAGTCAAGCTACAATTAAGACAATAATCTCGCATACCACAGCATCTAAATGTGTGTTAGAGTGTAAGCAGTCCCTGGAGAGAATCGGGACAGGGAGAAGCATACATCTATATTGGGTCCCAGGGCATATAGGAACAGATGGAATGAAATGTGGATGAACTAGCTAAAAAGGGCATATCCTCTGAAGCTTCCTCCGTAGACGTCCCAAATAGACTGGGCGAGATTAAGCGAAGGCGAGAGGTGCACATGATAGACCAAGCGGGAAGGCGTGGTTTCAAGTGCGGGGCAGTAAAGGGTCGAAGATTATGTGTAGGTCTTACAACCTTAGACTAACAAAGTCGCTTCTATCATTAAAAAGAGAGGACTGTGTACTTTTTTTTTGTTTTTTTTTTTTTTTTTTTTTTTGCGGGGAGGCTGAAAAATGCCTAATGCACCATAATTGCTGCCGTCGCAGCAACCGTGTGTCCGTAGACTAAAAAACAGCCCCGTTCTGGAACCGTCGCCCACCCCGGCACCACTTTCGCATTACTTCAGGGTGGCGTTCCATATTTCTCATTTTTTAAGAGCCTACTGTTGTCCCTGCGTCCAGGTTCCCGCTATTTGCTCTGAGTGTCCATTTAATCACCACTGCTTCGCATGCGCATTTCTCTGCGCTCCCTCTCAGCATCCATCAGGCGTGTCATTACTATAAATGCCATTTTGCTCACTGCAGTCCAGCATTCTTTCCTGCTGCACATATGTGCAACTAAATTTCTCGTGGTAGGTTCCTCCCCAAAGACTCCATGCAAGGTGAGTCTTTCTTCGTGGAAACGGGGGCAGTAGAACATGACGTGTTTTGCGTTTTCTAACTCTGTGGTACACATTGGGCAATGAGGATCTTCCCCTATCCTACGCTTCCATAAATACTCTTTGAAACCGCCATGTCCACTCATTATTTGCGTGAGATGGTAGTTCAGTTCGCCGTGCTTCCGGTTATTCCATTGAGCTACGTTCCAAACTAGTGTGAAAGTCCAACGCCCTTTACTCGAGGCCTTCCACCGTTCTTGCCACTTAGCTATTGTTTATGTCCTTGCTCTTTTCTTGTCTTCTTCAGATGGTCGCTCGATATTAGTGTTATACAGATCTGCCATTTCGCTTGCCAGTAAGTCCACTGGGATTTTCCGGGTTAGAACCAGGATCGCGTCGTCGGACACCGTCCGATAAGCGCTTGCTATTCTTAAAGAAGCAAGTCGGTACGCTGCTAATATATATTTTTGATGGGTCTGTTTAGATCCATACCACACTGGTGCTGCGTATAGTATTATTGAGCTCGTTACTGTGGACAATAGCTGACGTATAGCTTCGCTCGGACCACCAATGTTAGGCATTATTCGCATAAGTGATCCATTAACTTTGGTAATTTTCTCCCCCCCTGTGTACTCATGACGGGTATTCTGACTGGACACTGCCTTCTGGCGTCACATGCCTTTTAATTAGGCTTGGTCAGTGCTAGCACATGTAGGAAGTGCGTGTGGGTGGAGGAAACGATCGAGCACGTTCTGTGCTCATGCCCTGCACTTGCCAAGCTAAGACTCCAGCTATTAGGAGTGATACAGCTGTCAGATCTAGAAGCAGCAAGTGGAATAAGTCCTAGGAAGCTTCTAGTATTTGCCAAGAGGACGGAGTTATTTTATAACATAGGTCCTGGTTTTTGATAGGGGTTTTCAGTTTGGTAGTTAAAACAAACTTCTGGTAACACTACAGAATCAATTAGTCTATGTAAGGTCCTCATGGACCGGCCAGTTCAATCTAACCTGACCTAACTAATTTGTCTTGTTTTTTTTTTTCAATTCCTATATTACTGGTGCCGTTAGGACTTAACTTCATATAGCTCCTTAACAATTTTCATTATTCAATTTGTATGGGAGGTGCCACGCCCCTTCTTACTCACCCCTTATTTTCTTAGTGGTGTTAGGGATTGATCCAATTTAATTCTTTACTGGATTTCAATGTTCTTGCATGAATACTTCCAGAGTTATGCCGTATCAAACATTCCATTTTTATGGTAGGTGCTACCCCCTTTTTATACCCGCTGTACACAGGGTATTATAACTTTGATTGGATAACGGTTGGTTGTTCAGGTATAAAGGAATCCAGATAGATATAGACTTCCATATATCACAATCATCAGCATCGAAAAAAAATTTGATTGAGCCATGTGCATCCGTCCGTCCATCCGTCGTCATAGACGATAACTGTTTTCTGTGAAAATGGGCGAAATTGGTTGAAGCCACGACCAGTTTTTATACACAGTCGACCGTCTGTCCTTCCGCTAGGCCGTTAACACGATAACGTAAGCAAAAATTGATTTATATATTTACTAAATTTAGTTCACGTACATATCTGAACTCACTTTATCTTGGTATAAAAAATGGCCGAAATCCGACTATGACCACGTCCAATTTTTCGATATCGAAAACTACGAAAAACGAAAAAATGCCATAATTCTATACCAAATACGAAAAACGGGATGAAACATTGGTTTATTGACGCAAAATTTAACTTTAGAAAAAACTTTGTAAAATAGATATCTCGAAAAGGCGTCCACCTATAGAAATAAGGCACACTCCATTTTAAAATACTCATTAATACCTTTCATTTGATTCCCGTATTGTACAATGATATTCTAGAGTCACCCTAGGTCAACCTTTATGACGATATCTGGAAAAGGGGACCACCTATAGAACTAAGGACCAATCCCTTTTAAAATACTCATTAACACCTTTCATTTGATTCCCATATTGTACTAACACATTCTAGAGTCACCCTTGGTCCACCTTTATGTCGATATCTGGAAAGGCGTCCACCTATAGAACTAAGGCCCAATCCCTTTTAAAATACTCATTAACATCATTCATTTGATTCCCATATTGTACAAACACATTCTAGAGTCACTCCGGGTCCACCTTTATGGCGATATCCCGAAATGGCGTCCACCTATAGAACTAAGGCCCACTCCCTTTTATCAATATTTCAAACTACCAACATGTGATAATAGAGCGGCCTTTAACTACCCGCGATGTAATTTTGATGAGTTAAAGATTTTGTGTGATTTGAATTGGGACCACCGTTTTGTAAATGCAGATGTAACTGGTTGTTGGTGGAAAGATAAATCTTAAGTTTTGTCACAAATTAAATTATAAATCTTAAGTTAAATTTCTGAACGCAATCATAATATTTGACATTAGATTTGACAACCAACTAATATGTCAATCCATCCTGTCGCATTTCAGAGCACGGAAAAAAGTATTACGATATTATATCTATCTTTGTGGCTACGTGCGCGAGAACTTCCTTTACTTTGGTGATCCTTTGTGATAGTGACATTCCAAGTAATGTGCTCTTTTACTGCTAAATGAGCGGGAAATTTTCTCACTTTGATTAATTACAATTTACGATGCCGAGGAGAAGACGACCTGACTTAGGTCGTCGTAGTCAATCAAATGTGCGAAGAGCTACCTCACGTGCTAACCGCACTGATGACCAGAGACAGACAGATCAAGAAAATAGTCGTATTGCTATGTCAGAATTGCGTACTTTAGTGAGTGACAATGTAGGAGATAGGCTTAGAATGCAACGAGTTCGTGCACATCAAACACAACAACAGCAAGCTAGATATAATGAAATTGAGCGAATCCGCAGACGCAGTGCTCCTGTGATTCTTGAACGAGCTGCATTCCACTATGATCCGGCAACTGATTATTGTGCCGACAAATCGGTAACAATTGGGGAAATGAAAACAATTTGTAAATATTGTAAGGCGTTAAAATACACTGGTGAATCTACTGGATTATGTTGTGCTGAAGGCAAAGTAAAATTGCCACAATTGGTCCCACCACCAGATCTTTTACGCTCTTTAGTTTCTGGGATTAGAAATGATTCTAAGCACTTCTTGACCAACATTCAGAAATATAACAACTGTTTCCAGATAACATCATTTGGTGCTACACATATTATACAAGACAATTTCATGCCCACTTTCAAGGTATTATATAAGAATATTTTTTTATATTATTCAAGTTTGTACTATATCGGAAATAATTAATGGACAAATTTTAAAAAATTACAGATTCAAGGACAAATTTATCACTTACTGGGAACTCTGTTACCACTACCTGATGCAGATCATCAATTTTTACAAATTTATTTTATGGGAAATTCATATGCGGAAATTAATAATCGTTGTGCTCACAATCGAACAGTGAAGAGAACCATTGTCCAACAATTACAAATGTTTCTTCATCAGTATAACAATTTAGTAAACATGTTCAAAATAGCATTGGATCGGATGCCATCTGATAGCCATAATATTATTATTCGAGCTGACAAAACACCTGCCGCTGAACACACAAGGAGGTTCAATTCACCTACCATTGATGAAGTGGCTGTTGTCATTGTGGGAGAAAATTTACAATCTAGAGATATTGTGCTTCATCGTCGGAATAGTGATTTAAAACGTGTATCCGAAACACACAGGAGTTATGATGCACTACAATATCCTTTGATCTTCTGGAAAGGGGAAGATGGATACCATTTTAATATCAAAATGGTAAATCAAGTAACAGGTAAATGAATTGAACAAGATTAAATAATATTTTTAAATTCAATTCATCTAAGTAACAATTTAAACATTTATCATTTTTGATTGCAGGTGCTGAAACCAACAAAAAAGTTAGTGCTATGAATTTCTATTCATACAGACTCATGATCCGTCAAGGTGAAGTAAATCATATTTTGATGTGTCAACGACTTTTTCATCAGTTTGCAGTTGACATGTATGTCAAAATTGAGACTGAACGATTGACATACATCCGTTTGAACCAACGACGGCTACGGTCAGAGGAATACATCCATCTCCGCGATGCTATAAATGCTGATGGCAATGTGAATAATGTAGGAAGAATGACAGTTTTGCCAGCTACTTATATAGGAAGCCCACGCCACATGCATGAATATGCTCAGGTTGCTATGTCATATGTTAGGCATTATGGCCGCCCAGACTTATTTGTTACATTCACATGTAACGCAAAATGGTCGAGAAGGAATTACTACATAGCCAAACACCAGTTGATAGACATGACATAACTGCCAGAGTTTTTAAACAAAAATTACTATCTTTCATGGATTTCTTAATAAAGCATTGTGTGTATGGCCGAGTCCGTTGTTGGATGTACTCTGTAGAATGGCAAAAGCGTGGATTGCCACATGCGCACATTTTAGTATGGTTAATGGACAAAATAAGGCCCGATGAGGTTGATTCCATAATTTCAGCTGAAATTCCAGATGAAATAGTTGACCCAAAATTGCATGCAGTAGTTACCAAACACATGATACATGGACCTTGCAGACATTTCAACTACAACTCACCCTGTATGGTCGACGGTAGGTGTTCCAAGCGATACCCAAGAGACCTGCTTGCTGAAACCATAACGGGCAATTATGGATACCCATTGTATCGTCGGCGATCAGTTGCGGACAGTGGGCGATCGGTAGTTGTGAAGGTAAGAGGACAAAATTTTGATGTAGACAATCGTTGGATTGTGCCATACTCGCCAATATTGTCCAAAGCTTTTGATACTCACATCAATGTGGAATATTGTAATTCTGTGAAGTCGATAAAGTACATATGTAAATATGTTAATAATGGTAGTGATATGGCTGTCTTCGGTGTAACCAATGCAAATGATGAAATATCACAGTACCAGATGGGTCGCTATGTAAGTAGCAACGAAGCTATTTGGCGTATCTTTTCATTTGCGATCCATGAAAGACACCCTACAGTAGTCCATTTGGCAGTCCATTTAGAAAATGGTCAGCGAGTTTATTTTAATGAATCTAACGCGGCAGACAAGGCGGCACATCCACCGTCGACAACATTAACAAGTTTCTTTACAGTCTGTCAAACTGATGATTTTGCTCTCACTTTGCTGTATGCTGACATGCCACGCTATTACACATGGAACGCATCATCGAAATCGTTTCAGCGTCGAAAACAAGGAACACCAGTTGAAGGACATCCAAATGTATTTGCTTCAGATGCTCTGGGTCGCATCTACACAGTACATCCAAATAACGATGAATGTTATTATTTGCGGTTGTTGTTAGTGAATGTTCGTGGTCCGACATCGTTTAAACAACTGAAAACAGTTAATGGACAGCTGTGTGCGACTTACCGTGAGGCATGTCAACTATTAAATTTACTTGAGAACGATTCGCACTGGGATGATACGCTCAAGGATTCCGTAATATCTTCGTCGCCGCATCAAATTCGTACATTGTTTGCGATTATCATATCGACATGTTTCCCCTCGAATCCAAAAGATTTGTGGGTTAAGTATAGAGATGACATGTCTGAGGATGTTTTGCATCGTGTGCGCCGTCAAACTTTGAATCCTACACTACAAATGACTGAAGAAATTTACAATGACACATTGATCATGATAGAAGATATGTGTTTATTGATGGCAAATAAAGTATTGTCGTGTTTGGGAATGACACCACCCAATCGTCATATGCACGATGCATTAAACCCCGAGTTGCAAAGAGAACATCAGTACGACATTGAAGCATTGGCCGAAACAGTTCGTACAAATGTTCCACAATTAAATCAACAACAAAGAATTGCGTACGACACTTTGATAGAAGCTGTGAATAGTGGATCTGGTGGAATTTATTTCCTTGATGCTCCCGGAGGAACCGGAAAAACGTTTTTAATTTCATTGCTTTTGGCGAGGATCAGATCGCGAAATGATGTTGCTCTAGCGTTGGCTTCATCTGGAATAGCTGCAACTCTGCTAGAAGGCGGGCGAACTGCACATTCTGCCTTGAAATTACCACTAAACATGCAAATCACCGAAACACCAATTTGCAACATCGCCAAAAATAGCGCAATGGCCAAGATCCTACAGGTATGCAAATTGATTGTTTGGGATGAATGCACAATGGCCCATAAGAGGTCACTGGAGGCACTGGACAGAACGTTGAAAGATCTTCGTGACAACCAAAATATTTTCGGTGGGGCCATGATTCTGTTGTCAGGTTATTTTCGTCAGACTCTTCCAGTTATTCCCCGATCAACTGTTGCTGATGAACTAAATGCATGCCTAAAATCATCAAATTTGTGGCAGTACGTAAAGACACTCCACTTAACAACTAACATGCGAGTATTTTTGCAACAGGATGAAACTGCAAATGTGTTTGCGAAGCAGTTGTTAGACATTGGAAATAATAAAGTTGCAGTGGACACCTCGACCGGATTCATCACATTACCTACAGATTTCTGTCACATCACAGACTCAAAAGTGTAGCTTATTCAGCGAGTTTTCCCAGATATAGCGCAAAAGTTCAATAACCATAATTGGCTGCGCGAACGAGCAATATTAGCAGCGAAAAATAAAGATGTCGAGGATCTTAATGCGACCATTCAGAATTTACTTCCAGGACAGTTGGTTTCCTTCAAATCAGTCGACACCGTAATGAACCAGGATAACGTAGTCAACTATCCCACTGAGTTCTTAAATTCACTGGAATTGCCTGGATTACCACCTCACAATTTGCAGTTGAAAGTAGGATCAGTTGTCATCATGCTGCGTAACATTAATCAACCTCGACTATGCAATGGAACAAGACTGGCTGTGAAAAGACTGATGAATAATGTCATTGAGGCGACAATCATAAAAGGAAAATACAAAGGAGAGGATGTCTTGATCCCGCGGATACCGATGATTCCAACGGACTTACCATTCGATTTTAAACGCTTACAATTTCCAGTACGTCTGGCCTTTGCGATGACCATAAATAAATCGCAAGGACAGTCGTTAGAAGTTTGTGGAATCAACTTGGAGTTTCCCTGTTTCGCGCATGGACAATTATACGTCGCGTGTTCGCGCGTCGGAAAACCGTCTTCCTTGTTTATTTACGCACCACAAAACAAAACAAAAAATATAGTTTATGAGAAAGCTTTAAATTAATTAACAGACTATATTTTAACAGTGTGTGTCTGTGAATATCAAATTTAAACCTTATAAATAGCCAATATTTCAGGAAAACTCTATTTTCTAAGTAAGCAACATGATGTATCGAAAATAATAATAAAACTTCATGATTTATTCAATAAATGCTTTTTTATTAAATACGGATTCGATTTGTTTGTTTTAAAATCATTTTATACAAAAGATTAGGTCTTTTATTTATCGATGAGGCAGTACGAAGTCTGCCGGGTCAGCTAGTTAAGAATAAAATTTAATTCGCCGTGAAACATCTACTATATCCTCAGCAGCACGGTTTCGTTGCGGGTAGATCTACCATAACTAATCTGGCTTTTTTTACGGAAGACTGTTTGGATTCCTTTCAAAAGGGCTACCAAATCGACGCGGTCTATACTCGAATACTACTGGCAAAACTTGAATGCTTGGGCTTTCACTCTGAGTTTCTGAACTGGATCTCTTCTTACTTAGAGAACAGAAGTTGTGTCGTGCGTCTAGATAATGTGTCATCTTTTCCATTCGCCCCAACTTCTGGTGTCCCCCAGGGCAGCGTTTTGGTCCGCTACTATTTGTCATATTTTTTAACGACATATCATCTTGCTTTTCATGGTGTAAGTTTCTTCTTTATGCTGATGACTTAAAAGTTTACCATGAAATCAAGTATTTGGATGATTCTTTAATCTTACAAAATGAGCGTAGAAACCTAAAACATTGGTGTGTCCGTAATCCTCTATTCCTAAATATTGGTAAGTGTCATTTTACTACTTATAATAAAGGTTCTGGTTTAGCTCCTACATCGTATAGTATCTCAGACGTTCAATTAAAAAGTCAACTGAAGTTAAATATTTGGGTGTGCACTTTGATACCAAGCTGACTTTTACCACTCACATAAGCTATATAGTTTCTAAAGCATACGCGATGTTGGCTTTTATCCGCCGTAACTGCTCATCATTTTTAGATCCTTATACTCTCAAACTATTGTACACATCTTTAGTTAGATCGAGGATGGAGTATGCGGTATTTGTTTGGAGACCTTTTCATGCTGTTTATATCAAGAGGTTGGAGTCTGTTCAGAGAGCTTTTGTGCGGTTTGCATTGCGGCCGATGAACTTTGTAGACCCTGTACCATCATATCGCTCTAGGGGTTTATTGATAAATCTTATGTCACTAGATTCCAGGCGAACTCTGTTGTCAATGTGCGTTGTCCTTGATATCGTTTCGGGCTCAATTGACTGTTCTTGCCTCCTCACGAAAATTGGTTTTAATGTACCCTGTCGTATCCTTCGTTGTAACGATTTGTTTTATATCGGTGTTTCTAGAACGGTTTATGCAATGAATGGTCCCTTTAGGAGGACACTTTCTTAATTTAATGCTTATTCCTATCCCTTGGCGTTTGATTTTAGTTGTAGTAAATTTACATTTAAGAACCTGATAATCAGATACTTGTCATAAAGTATACTATACTTTTTATATAAGCTATGTAAACATGAAGTTTTTTATATTAACAGTCTATAAATACCTTGTTTGTTGATCAAATAAATAAATATAAATATAAAAAAAAATATAAATACTCATTAACACCTTTCATTTGATACCCATATCGTACAACCAAATTCTAGAGTCCCCCTTCTCGACCATTATGCCGATAACTCGAAAAGACGTCCACATATAGAACTAAGGCCCATTCCCTTTTACAATACTCACTAACACATTTAATTTGATACCCATATCGTACACACATTCTAAAGTCACCCCTGGTCCACCTTTATGGCGATATCTCGAAAAGGCGTCCACATATAGAACTATATTTCCGGATCAGCACAGTATACCGCAGACCCTACTCCTTCCACAACTTTGGAACCATCTGTGTACACTTGTATCGCCTCGTCCGCCATTTGAGCAACCTTGCGCCAACCGTCCACCTCTATTGCGGCCTTAAGATCGCACTCGAAGCGCAGATGGGGAATCAGGTAGTCTGTTCGTCTTGCGATTGATGACGCTATACTACGATGGCCGCATGGTCGGCGCTCAAGCTGCCACGAGGCACCGAGCCTGGTTGCAGTTGTTATAGCTATGTTCTTTGCTACCAGGTCTGCAGGTGGAATGTGCAGAATGGCATACAGTGCAGCTTTCGGGATTCTTTTCAGGGCTCCCGTAATGCTAAGCCTTGATAGTCTGCATACCCCCTCTAATTTTTTGAGGTAGGTTGCTTTTTGTGTGGCTTTCCACCAAACAAGAACTCCATAGTATAGGATAGGGCTTACAATCGCTGTAAAAACCCAATGAGAAAGAGAGGGCGATAACTCCCACGTACACCCCAGCATTATTTTACATGCATAAAGTGCCGTTGAAGCCTTCTTCATTCTCTCCTCCATGTTGAGCTTCCATGACAGCTTACTCTCTAGGATGATTCCTAGATACTTTGTGCAAGGTTTCTCCTGTAGGGTCACCGCTCCTAACTTAGGCCTGATCCAATTTGTGATCTTGTACCTCTTCGTAAACAAGACCATATCCGTCTTATCCGCGTTGACTTTCAACCCGACATTTGATGCCATAAGTTTTACGGGTCCCTCATCAAATCGCCTGAGCAGTTGGTTGATGACCAGCGTCCACAGCAAAGGTGATAGCACCCCTCTCTGCGGCGCTCCCCTGTCCACTGATTTCGTGGCCTCGTACAATCCCCATTATGATGTAATCTTCCTGCAATTTAACATGCAGCCGATCCATCTGGTTAAGGCTGGATGTACTTTAATGTAATTAAGACCATCCATAATCGCCCATTTAGAGACATTATTGAAAGCCCCGGCAATGTTTAAGAAGACTCTTAGAGGATATTCCTTATATTCCAGGGCTTTCTATACGCTTATTGGCACCCAATGCAATGTGGTGTCTACCGACTTGCCTTTGTTGTACCCATGTTTTGTTGTGAAGAGCAGCTTTTCATCAACGTTGGACTTTATATACACATCTATCAGCCTCTCAAAGGTTTTGAGCAGAAATGATGTTAAGCTGAATGGACTATAGTCTTTGGGATACACGTGACCGATCTTCCCCGCCTTTGGTAGGAAAGCTATACGAGCAGTTCTCCAAGAGTGCGGTATATGATTCCGTCTTATGCACCCATCGAATATTATTTTAAGCCATTCCACGACCACCCTACTTGAAACTTTTAGGATGGCCGGGAATATATCATCTGGGCCCGGCGATTTAAACTTCGAAAGCGTTGCTTTGGTTGTTGTTGTAGCAGTGCTTACACTTAGAAAACGTCTTCACTGACCATTCGATCTTGGTATCGTTCACCAAGCCAGGCACTACACGCTCCGTGATCGAAGTGTGAGCGCTGTCTGATGGCTCTTTTAAACCATCTACCGGTGGGAAATGTGGACGGAAAAGCACCTCAAGGGATTCCTCACTATTACGTGACCATTCCCCGTTCTCTTTCTTTATTAGTCCCTGGACTATATTTCCCTTTGCTAGGACTTTTCTCAACCGTGCTGTTTCGCTGGAGCACTCTATGTCCGTACAGAACCTTTCCATGAGATTCTCTTCGCCCTGAAAATTTCGCGCTTGTAGATCCTCAGTAGATCCCTGTACTCGTCCCGACACGCTTCGCTTTCCGCGGTCTGTGCTAGCAGTGTGCGATGGAATATTAGCAGCTTGGAAACAGATAAAACTAATTACGTTTACCTTTTGTAGTTTTCATTAAAAACACATTTATTTATACATGTGTCAGCTTAATAACACAATTAAGCTTTGCAAACACATGCGGGCAAGTCCCTGGTGATGGTCGCGACATTCGCACGCATTTCAGCCTGCATAAAAGAGAACATGAGCAGCGCACTGAGCGGTTATTAAAATATTTGAAGCAATATTGTGGGGACCTCAAAAATGGGAGTACACATATATGATCATATATAATGAGGTTCGGACGTGGCAAGAAATAGAAGTAATTTTTTAATGCTTGTGAAAGTATGCAAAATTTAACGAAGCCAAGGGGAAATTTTACATTCCTTAAATGACAGAAGGTGAAATGAAGACCCCTGCCCGTAGTATTTCAAAATCTGAAATATCTTTTAAAAACGCTGGATATAACCCCAAGTACGGTTACGGATGCGACAAAAAGAGCGCGACAAGTTTTTCCCAATGAATAAGACTATTTGACGTTGAAAATATATTACTTGCGAGACATGAAGGTTTAGGTATAGTAGAGTAAACAAAATGCGCATATCTAGAATTTCGAATGCGCTCTCAAGTCCGGGTTAAGGGGCTAAAATGGTATATAAATTTCCCTATGTTTATTCTTCGATAATTTTTAGGTCATTCAATAGAGTACGTTCTTGTGCTTCTAACGATTAACATATGTTAGTTTTATAGAAGAAATAGAAAAAAGTACAAAGTAGATCCCAACTTTAAAGAGCCCATCTATAATTTTGCGTTCAAAAACTCGCGAATATAATAAATCCATTGAAATTTGGATAAGATATTCCCATTTAACCATTTCTAGTCGACAAATATATATAAGTTAACGCAACAGATTATAACAACTACAACAAAGGTTGGCCATTATCAACGGTCAACACCTCTGAACAAACAAATCAATAACTGTTAACGCTTCGTCAGCAGTTTATTAGATTGGTAAATTAAATAGGTCAACCAAATAGGTAAACAACAGTCAGCGGAAATATCAATTTCCGCATTTATCAATAAGGGCACATGTAAGTGCAGCGTGACGTGAGGCCAATAGTAGGTGTAATTTTATGTTAAGAAAATAATTGTAATCAGTTCTAGTCTTAATTGCAAAGTGAACTCAATAAAGAAAATAAAGCGGGCGAAACAAGTCCGCTGATCTTTTAAAAAAATAATTTTCTGTAAATGAAAATTTAACTGGCGCCCGAGCAGGACCCTGTTACGTTCGCTAAAAGAAACGTTTTTTGAAAAAAAGTTGGAAAAAAGTGTTGTGAATATACGGTTGCACGCGGGAGTCCGCAGCGAAGTGGAATAATAACACAAGACGCAGGAGTCCTTGAATCGCGCGCAGCGAAGTGGAATAATAACACAAGACGCAGGTGTCCTCGAATCGCGCGTAGCGAAGTGGAATAATAACACAAGACAACAATAGAAGTCGACCAGAAGTTAATCGGTCTAATCGCGTTGGATTCCGGTAGGAAAGGAACGCACTCCTTCAAAAGTACGCAAAGGTGCCTTAGTAGTCGAAACAAAACGAAGCCACACCCCACCGCCAGAAGGATAGAGTAAGGATAATATTAAGCAATAAATTCAGAAATACTAAAAATTTAAGTGAAACATAAAAAAACAAAATTGTGAATTGAAACTTTAAGGAAAATATTAAAAATTAAATCATATCAAAGATAGAAAAAATATTAAAATTTTGAAAAGAAAAGGGTTATGACGTGAAATCTTAAAAAGGAAATAAAGTAATAGGAGATTAAAGAAGATATAGCAAAGGATCATAAGATTTTCCACAAGATTTTTTTCTTTTTAGGAAACTAAATAGTGCTTACACTAGTTTACATTCTAATATACCAATTTATAATAATATCTGGCTTGTACAGCCATAAAATAATATAATTCAAAGCTGTGATTCACCACGTTCGTGGGGATCCTCCAGCTTATAACAGCGAATATTCTCTGCGAAAGGGACCATCCAGATAGTACAAAAAAAAAAAAAACACCATATATTAATAGTATTAATAATAGCAAACTGAAATAATAAACTTTTTTTTTTTAATAATGTCAAACCCTAAAAGTTTAGTACGACCCCCTGTGTTAAATGCACATGCGCCTAACCCACTCTCTCAACTAACTGCCCCTTCTTCAGGTCCATTTAATATGCATCAATTAACAATCATAGTGATAGGACTTGTCACCAATATCCTTAAACAGGAAGGACGAAATTTAGTCCAGGAAGCCTTAAATCCCAATGCAAATTTCTCGCAAATCTCAGATGTAACTATTGATGCATATCACCTAAACAATATAACTCAGCTTGACAAAATACCGGACGTTGTCAGATGCCTCCGCGAATTTTCCGGTAATCCAGGAGAGTTTAGCTCGTGGAAGAAAAGCGGAGATCGCATCCTTCAGATCTACGAACTCCTCCATGGAACGCCGAAATATTACGGCATCCTTAACGTTATAAGGAATAAAGATGTGGACAACGCCGACATTGCCCTCGAGTCTTATAATCCACCTTTGGATTGGAAGGCCATCTCGAAATGCCTTGCCCTCCACTACGCCTATAAGCGAGACATAGGTACTCGTGAGTACCAAATGACCTAATTAGTGCAGGGAAACCTCACTATTCAAGAATTTCACCAACGCGTTTATTCTCATCTCTTCCTTATTTTAAATAAGCTTTGATGCATGGAAGTCGGTGTAGAATCTATGCAACTACTTAACCGAACATACCGGGACAAAGCCCTCGACACTTTCATACGAGGACTGAAAGGTGATTTACCAAAACTGCTTGGTATGGGAGAGACAGTAGATCTTCCTCAAGCTCTTCACCTATGCCTAAAATTGGAGAACCAAAACTTTTGTTCTCATTACGCAATGCGCAAATAGGAAGCATCCAATCAAATACTCTGGGGTATAGTCATAGTCGAAATAAAATGTGATTTTAAGTTAGGTAAACGTTTTTGATACAATTTTATATGCTCTATCTGTCAAAAATGCTTCAACTAACTTAAAATCACATATTATTTCGACTATAACTATGCCCATATTGGTTTGGTCGAATTGCTTTTTCATTTTTGTAAAAGCCAGCGACATCTGTAAATACATGCTGATAATAAACTAGAGCGTTAATTTGAAAAAATTAGTACACTTGACTTGTTTTGCGAAGCGCAAATTTGTGCAAACATATGAGTATGCTGTGGATTAGCTTACATAGGTCATTGACGAGTTGAAGAAGTTCAGGGATCAATGGTCGATCATACTTCAAGAATGTAAGGTTCGTGTAGGAGTTCTGAATACCTTCGCAGAGAAAAGAAGGAAGATAAGAAAGCGCCAGTTCGATGAATTTCCTGGCGAGTCACTTGAAGGTGATTCCGAAACTCAATTCAAACAGCAAGTTTTTTACGTTCTTTTGGACTGCTTGATTGGTAACATGACAAGACGTTTCGAAGCCGTAAATGACATTGCGATTAAATTTAGTTTTTGTTGAAGTATCAGGATCTGACGGAAGAAGAGCTCAGAGAAAAGGCAGCGGCATTCTAAACAATTTATGGCATCGATATTTCTACGGATCTGATAGATGAAATAATTCGTCTCAAAGCCATCCACTTAGCGAATTTGGGATGTGATTCGCTGCCACCATTTCAACTTCTGAACAAATTTCATGACTTAAAGATGGAAGTATTATTTCCTAACATCTGCATAGCATTAAGAATATTTTGTACACTTCCAGTCAGTATATTTTCTCGCGTGAACAATTTTTTACGCTCTACAATGAGCCAAATCGCTTGGCAAGCCTTGGAACATTGGCGTTGGAGTCCAGCCTTGCTCGCAGCATTAGGTTTGAATCGGTAGTTTCCATATTCGCAGATCAAAAAGCACGGAAGGTTTTCCTTGTCTGATTCAAGCTCTTAAAATGTACATATTCAGAAAAAGTTAATGTAAGCAATCTAACAATGAAATCTAACATTTCATTTATGTAAGTGCTCCAGTAAATCTTATTTTATATGAAATAAAACAGGAAATGTGAATTGAAAAATGTATGTATGTTATATTATTTTTTACTTGATTGAGTTTATTTTTGGGGGGGGGGGGGGGGGGGGGGCCGTGAACGCGAACTGTCCCAGGGGCCCTGCTCGGCTCTCTCCGGCCCTGAGTATGAAGCTGCTTTGGCGACTAACGAAAACGAACAAAGAATTCCGACATACGTTGAAGGAAACCCATCCCCTCAAACCCAGGATCACATCGACGTTCATTTTTAAACGGTTTTATTTAGGTTGACTTGACAGGCTGCACTGCTGCACGGCCGGCCGTTGTGAACGAAATGTGTAACTAAAATTTAAGATAAGCTACAAGCTTGAAACTTGGAATATAGTTCAGAACCCAATAACAATGCAATAATATGAAAAAAAATCGTCGCTAGGTGGCGCAAGGAGCGACATATTCACAAAAATCATATGTGTGGTCCGATTTCGCTTAGATTTGGAACACATAATACATACAAGAATAGAAGGCGACCTATGAAAAACAAAATCGGCGCTAGGTGGCGCATGGATCGCGATATTAACAAAAATCGTATTTGTGGTCCGATTTGGTCCATATTTGGAACATATATTACATACAGTCCGGTAAAAGTGACATCAAAATATTTTGGAGTTGGAGGAGGGACAAGCATACGTGGCGCAGAGTCGAGTAAAGTCTTTGGAAGGATTATGTATTGGGGACTTAAATTGTAACAAATTCTCAGGAAAGAGTCCTTGTAACAATGAGTCACTAAATGAACTAAATAGAATGAGACATAATAGGCAATTAAATAAAGACTAAAAACTTGAAAATAAAATAATTAAAAAAAAAATGTTTTAAGTTAAACGGTTTTATGAAAACAATACTTACATGAAATAATAATGATACTAAAAGCTAGAAAATAATTACTGCGACATAAGAATTAAAATCAGACAGCAACCCCCTCCCCCAGTTAATAAAAAAGACGTTAGCACTGACAACATGACAGCAACACAAAAACAACATATTAATTACTTAACGAAAAAATAACCCCATCTCTTTACTGAACCGGACGAGAAAGTGACATATAAAACTAGTGTAGTAGGAGATATTAGGACTTTATCAGATACCCCAGTATATACCAAATACTACGCCTACCCTTTGGCAATGAGAGATTTTGTCACCACTGAAATAAGCAACCTATTAGGAGATGGAATTATTAGACCATCGCGTTCACCTCACAACTCACCTGTATGGGTCGTACCCAAAAAACTAGACGCATCCGGCCAGAAGAAATACAGGCTTGTTATAGACTATAGGAAATTGAACACTCTGACAATAGCAGATAAACAACCCATCCCAAATATTTTCCTGTCGTTGACCTAAGAAGCGACTTCGAACAGATTCCCTTGAAGGAATCTGACATAGAGAAGACGGCTTTTTCAGTCAACAACGCTAAATATGAATTTACCCGCCTTCCTTTCGGATTGAAAAACGCTCCAGCAATTTTTCAAAGAGCGTTGGATGACATATTAAGAGACCATATAGGGAAATTTTGCTATGTCTACATAGATGACATAATAGTTTCGGAAAGACGAACGAAGAGCCACCTTCAAAATCTAGAAAAGATTTTCCATACGATTGAAAAGGCAAACATGAAAGTGCAGATGGACAAATGACCGCTTTCAATAAAACCAAATCCTCCTTAACATCCGAGATGTAGTACTGTCATATCCCAACTTCAAAGAAGAGTTTCACCTTACCACAGCTGCTTCAAACTATGCCCTAGGTGCTGTGCTTGAGCAATCTTGAAAACCCATTACCTTCATATCCCGATCACTTAATAAAACCGAAGAAAGCTATGCTGCAAAAGAAAAATAAATGCTGGCAACAATTTGGGCTCTCACCTCCTTAAGAAACTACTTATATGGATCCGCTAAAATTGTAATCTTCGCAGATCACCAACCGCTCACTTGTGCACTAAGTAACAAAAATCACAATGGAAAAATGAAAAGGTGGAGGTGTATCCTCGAAGTATATAACTACGACATGAAATATAAGCCCGGTAGAACGAACGTCGTCGCAGACGCGCTATCTAGGGCACCACATACGGAAATTAATACCCTTGAAACCACAGATCATAGCAACGAAAGCTCCTCACACCTTCTTATCCCTGCCATCGAAGCCCCAATAAATGCTTTCAGGAACAAACTCTTCTTAATGATTGGAGACACTGATGTCTATTCATTCCAGTTACCATTTCCAAGTTTCCATAGGCACGTCGTTACAAAACAAGGCTATTCTGACCAAGACATCATAGATATTTTTAAACGCTACCTCGACCCAGCACTCGTTAACGGATAGTACCCCACAGAAAGTCCGATGGGCAAAATTCAAGAGATATTCCCTCTCCACTTCAGTAATCTTAAAATTCGTTACAGTCAAATAATACTACAAGATATCGCATCAGAAACTGAACAAGAACAAATTATCATTCAAGAAGATCAACGAGCTCATAGGAATAGCCGTGAAAATAAGGCCCAAATTCTACGAAAATTCTACTTCCCAAGCATGCATTCCAAAATCGAAAAGGTTGTTAGGCAGTGCTCCACTTGTCGTGCACACAAGTACGATATACATTGGACCACTTCCTATATCCCATCCTTAAACATGAAACCCTCCAAACCTTCGAATTCCTAAATGCATTAAAACCTCCCCAACCTATTAGGAAAAGAAAATCCACTGACATTTTAGCAACGGCATGGAACATCCCCTGATGATGAAGATCTTAATATAATAAATAATAACTTAAATGACGTAAACGAAAATAATAATAAACAAGTAATAGTTAAGGAATTATTTGAGAAGCGAATAAATAACATAACCCACATAGTAAATAAAAGTTTAAATACCATTAGGAAACATGAAGATACTATAACGGAAATTATAATAAATTTGCAAAATAGAATTAGATCAATTAAAGAAGAACTAATAAATAATAGATATGCCATATGAGATGTTGGCGGATCAAATAGAAGAAGCGAGGCTCTGCACAATAAACGGAGACGCCCCCACACGTATGGTAGGAAGCTGTCACAGTTCGCCAGATATTTCAGTCGTGAGCGCAGAACTCGTAAACTGCGTCAACTGGCAGCCGATGGTAACATTGGCATCCGACCACCCGCCTATGCTTATTTCGCTCAATTTAATAAACTGCTGATGAAGCGTCAGCACTTATTGATTTGTTTGTTCAGAGGTGTTGACCGTTGATAGTGGCCAACCTTTGTTGTAGTTGTTATAATCTGTTGCGTTAACTTATATATTTGTCGACTAGAAATAGTTAAATGGGAATATCCTATCCAAATTTCAATGGATTTCTTATATTCGCGAGTTTTTGAAAGCAAAATTATATATGGGCTCTTTAAAGTTTGGATCTACTTTGTACTTTTTTCTATTTCTTCTATAAAACTAACATTTGTTAACCGTTAGAAGCACAAGAACGTACTCTATTGAATGACCTAAAAATTTATCGAAGAATAAACATAGGGAAATTTATATACCATTTTAGCCCCTTAACCCGGACTTGAGGGCGCATTCGAAATTCTAGATATGTACATTTTGTTTACTCTACTATACCTAAACCTTCATGTCTCGCAAGTAATATATTTTCAACGTCAAATAGTCTTAATCATTGAGAAAATCTTGTCGCGCTCTCTTTGTCGCAACCGTAACCGTACTTGGGGATATATCCAGAGTTTTTAAAAAATATCTCAGATTTTGAAACACTACGGGCAGTGGGTCTTTATTTCAACTTCTGTCCCTCATTTAAGGAATGCAAAATTTTCCCTTGGCTTCGTTAAATTTTGCATACTTTCACAAGCATTAAAAAATTACTTCTATTTCTTGCCACGTCCGAACCTCATTATATATGTGTACTCCCATTTTTGAGGTCCCCACAATTTTGCTTCAAATATTGTAATAACCGCTCAGTGTGCTGCTCATTTTCTCTTTTATGCAGGCTGAAATGCGTGCGAATGTCGCGTCCATCACCAGGGACTTGCCCACATGTATTTGCAAAGTTTAATTGTGTTATTAAGCTGACACATGTATAAATAAATGTGTTTTTAATGAAAACTACAAAAGGTACACGTAATTAGTTTTATCTGTTTCCAAGCTGCTAATATTCCATCGTACACTGCTAGCAAAGGCCGCGGAAAGCGAAGCGTGTCGGGACGAGTACAGGGATCTACTGCGGATCTACAAGCGTGAAATTTTCAGCGCGAAGAGAATCTCATGGAAAGGTTTCTGTACAGACATAGAGTGCTCCAGCGAAACAGCACGGTTGAGAAAAGTCCTAGCAAAGGGAAATATAGTCCAGGGACTAATAAAGAAAGAGAACGGGGAATGGTCACGTAATACTGAGGAATCCCTTGAGGTGCTTTTCGGTACACATTTCCCATCGGTAGATGGCTTAAAAGAGCCAGCAGACAGCGCTCACACTTCGATCACGGGGCGTGTAGTGCCGGGCTTGGTGAACGATACCAAGATCGAATGGTCCGCGAAGACGTTTTCTAAGTGGAAGCACTGCTACAACAACAACCAAAACAACGCTTTCGAAGTTTGAATCGCCGGGACCAGATGATATATTCCCGGCCATGCTACTAGTTTCAAGTAGGGTGGTCGTGGAATGGCTTAAAATAATATTCGATGGGTGCATAAGACGGAATTATATTCCGCACTCTTGGAGAACGTCTCGTGTAGCTTTCCTACCAAAGGCGGGGAAGATCGGTCACGTGTATCCCAAAGACTATAGTCCATTCAGCTTAACATCATTTCTGCTCAAAAACTTTGAGAGGCCGATAGATGTGCATATAAAGTCCAACGTGGATGAAAAGCTGCTCTTCACAACACAACATGCGTACACCAAAGGCAAGTCGGTAGACAAAGCATTACATTGGGTGGCAATAAGCCTAGAGAAAGCCGTGGAATATAAGGAATATCCTCTAGGAGTCTTCTTAAACATTGCCGGGGCTTTCAATAATGTCTCTAAATGGGCGATTATGGATGGTCTTAATTACATTAAAGTACATCCAGCCTTAACCAGATGGATCGGCTGCATGTTAAATTGCAGGAAGATTACATCACAATGGGGATTGTAAGAGGCCACGAAATCAGTGGACAGGGGAACGCCGCAGAGAGGGGTGCTATCACCCCTGCTGTGGGCGCTGGTCATCAACCAACTGCTCAGGCGATTTGATGAGCGACCCGTAAAACTTATGGCTTACGCGGATGACGTTGCAATTGTCATAAGTGGAAAGTGCTTTCCAACTGTTAGCTCTTTGATGGATCGGGCGCTTCAGGATATTCAGACCTGGGCATCAAATGTCGGGTTGAAAGTCAACGCGGATAAGACGGATAGGGTCTTGTTTAGAAAGAGGTACAAGATCACAAATTGGATTAGGCCTAAGTTAGGAGGGGTGACCCTACAGGAGAAACGTTGCACAAAGTATCTAGGAATCATCCTAGACAGTAAGCTGTCATGGAAGCTCAACATGGAGGAGAGGGTGAAGAAGGCTTCAACGGCACTTTATGCATGTAAGAGAATGCTGGGGTGTACGTGGGGGTTATCGCCCTCTCTTTCTCATTGGGTTTTTACAGCGATTGTAAGCCCTATCCTATACTTGTTCTTGTTTGGTGGAAAGCCACACAAAAAGCAACCTACCTCAAACAATTAGAGGGGGTATGCAGACTCTCAAGCATTA
The DNA here is from genome assembly GCF_040869045.1 of Eurosta solidaginis. NCBI lineage: Eukaryota > Metazoa > Arthropoda > Insecta > Diptera > Tephritidae > Eurosta > Eurosta solidaginis. Next base: position 42,925,239 of record NC_090322.1, read on the forward strand.
TGGGAGCCCTGAAAAAATCCCTGAAAAGAAAGCTGCACTGTATGCCATTCTGCACATTCCACCTGTAGACCTGGTAGCAAAGAACATAGCTATAACATCTGCAACCAGGCTCGGTGCCTCGGGCAGCTTGAGCGCCGACCATGCGGCCATAGTAGTATAACGTCATCAATCACAAGACGAACAGACTACCTGACTCCCTATCTGCGCTTCGAGTGCGATCTTAAGGCCGCAATAGAGGTGGACGGTTGGCGCAAGATTGCTAAAATGGCGGACGAGGCGATACACGTGCACACAGATGGTTCCAAAGTTGTGTAAGGAGTAGGGTCTGCGGTATACTGTGCTGATCCGGAAATAAACAGATCCTACAGGCAGCCGGATTACTGTAGCATTTTCCAAGCGAAATAGTAGCCGTAACCAAAGCAGTAGAAACCCTGGAAGAAAATAGCCCAAGCTGCAATCGTGTGAACTTTTATATTGACAGTCAAGCTGCAATTAAGGCAATAATCTCGCATACCACAGCATCTAAATGTGTGTTAGAGTGTAAGCAGTCCCTGGAGAGAATCGGGACAGGGAGAAGCATACATCTGTATTGGGTCCCAGGGCATATAGGAATAGATGGAATGAAAAAGCTGATGAACTAGCTAAAAAGGGCATATCCTTTGAAGCTTGCTCCGTAGACGTCCCAAATAGACTGGGCGAGATTAAGCGAAGGCGAGAGGTGCACATGATAGACCAAGCGGGAAGGCGTGGGTTCAAGTGCGGGGCAGTAAAGTGTCGAATATTATGTGTAGGTCTTACAACTTTAGACTAACAAAGTCGCTTCTATCATTAAAAAGAGAGGACTGTATACTCATGACGGGTATTCTGACTGGACACTGCCTTCTGGCGTCACATGCCTTTTAATTAGGCTTGGTCAGTGCTAGCACATATAGGAATTGCGTGTGGGTAGAGGAAACGATCGAGCACGTTCTGTGCTCATGCACTGCACTTGCCAAGCTAAGACTCCAGCTATTAGGAGTGATACAGCTGTCAGATCTAGAAGCAGCAAGTGGAATAAGTCCTAGGAAGCTTCTAGTATTTTCCAAGAGGACATAGGTCCTGGTTTTTAATAGGGGTTTTCAGTTTGCTAGTTAAAACAAATTTCTCGTAACACTACGGAATCAATTAGTCTATGTGAAGTCCTCATGGACCGGCCAGTTCAACCTAACCTGACCTAAAAAATTTGTCTTGTTTTTTTTTTCAATTCCTATATTACTGGTGCCGTTAGGACTTAACGTCATATAGCTCCTTACCAATTTTCATTATTCCATTTGTATGGGAGGTGCCACGCCCCTTCTTACTCACCCCTTATTTTCTTAGTGGTGTTAGGGATTGATCCAATTTAATTCTTTACTGGATTTCAATGTTCTTGCATGAATACTTCCAGAGTTATGCTGTATCAAACACTCCATTTTTATGGTAGGTGCTACCCCCTTTTTATACCCGCTGTACACAGGGTATTATAACTTTAATTGGATAACGGTTGGTTGTTCAGGTATAAAGGAATCGAGATAGATATAGACTTCCATATATCTCAATCATCAGCATCGAAAAAAAATTTGATTGAGCCATGTCCGTCCGTCCGTCCATCCGTCGTCATAGACGATAACTGTTTTCTGTGAAAATGGGCGAAATTGGTTGAAGCCACGACCAGTTTTTATACACAGTCGACCGTCTGTCCTTCCGCTCGGCCGATAACACGATAACGTAACCAAAAATCGATATATATATTTACTAAATTTAGTTCACGTACTTATCTGAACACACTTTATCTTGGTAAAAAAAATGGCCGAAATCCGACTATGACCACGTCCAATTTTTCGATATCGAAAACTACGAAAAACGAAAAAATGCCATAATTCTATACCAAATACGAAAAACGGGATGAAACATTGGTTTATTGATGCAAACTTTAACTTTAGAAAAAACTTTTTAAAATACATAGATATCTCGAAAAGGCGTCCACCTATAGAACTAAGCCCCACTCCATTTTAAAATGCTCATTTATACCTTTCATTTTATTCCCATATTGTACAATGATATTCTAGAGTCACCCTAGGTCCACCTTTATGACGATATCTGGAAAAGGGGTCCACCCATAGAACTAAGGACCAATCCCTTTTAAAATACTCATTAACACCTTTCATTTGATTCCCATATTGTACAAACACATTCTAGAGTCACCCTTGGTCCACCTTTATGACGATATCTGGAAAAGGCGTCCACCTATAGAACTAAGGCCCAATTCCTTTTAAAATACTCATTAGCACCATTCATTTGATTCCCATATTGTACAAACACATTCTAGAGTCACTCCGGGTCCACCTTTATGGCGATATCCCGAAATGGCGTCCACCTATAGAACTAAGGCCCACTCCCTTTTATCAATATTTCGAACTACCAACATGTGATAATAGAGCGGCCTTTAACTACACGCGATGTAATTTTGATGAGTTAAAGATTTTGTGTGATTTGAATTGGGACCATCTTTTTGTAAATGCAGATGTAACTGGTTGTTATGATATTTTTAAATCAACAATTTATGACATCTGTGTGAATAGCATCCCTGTTCATAGAGAAAAAAAACTAAACATCCGTGGTTCTCAAAACAACTCAAACGGTTAAGGAATTTATAGAATTAGTTCTATAAAAAGCATAAACGCTCTACCAGTGCCAATGTTCGTGAGCGCTACATATTTTACAGAGCTGAATTTATTAAGCTCAATAGATTTTTGTATCGGCGGTACATTCATAACGTTGAAAACAGTATTAAATGCAACCCTAAATATTTTTGGAGCTACATAAAGTCGAAAAAGAATTGTTCGGATATTCCGACATCGGTCCACTTTAGAGGCCAACTCAATTTCGGAAGCGGCTGACTTATTTACTGAATTATTTTCCTCGAATTTCGTTACGGATAATAGTAGTGGGGTGTCGTCTGAATATCTGCTAATTGTAGATACTTCCATCTATTTCGGGATGCTATGCTTGACTGACTTGGACATAGCTAATGGTATTGAACAGCTAAAGATGTCAACCCAACTGACGCAGATGGCCTCTCGGCTGTCCTGTTGATAAGTTGTTCATCTTTGATTGTTCCTTTAAGGCACACATTTAATATATCACTATCTGCCGGAGTTTTTATTGATGCATGGAAATTGACTTCTATTACGCCTATCCTTAAAGTTGGTAACAAAAATGATATCGAAAATTATAGGCCGATATACAACCTTACCACTGTGTCAAAGCTATTTGAGTGCATAGTTAAGAATAAAATTTAATTCGCCGTGAAACATCTACTATGTTCTCAGCAGCACGGTTTCGTTGCGGGTAGATCTACCATAACTAATCTGGCTTTTTTTACGGAAGACTGTTTGGATTCCTTTCAAAAGGGCTACCAAATCGACGCGGTCTATACTAATTTTTCTAAGGCTTTCGATAGGGTATCGCATCGAATACTACTGGCAAAACTTGAATGCTTGGGCTTTCACTCTGAGTTTCTGAAGTGGATCTCTTCTTACTTAGAGAACAGAAGTTGTTGTGTCGTGCGTCTAGATAATGTGTCATCTTTTCCATTCGCCCCAACTTCTGGTGTCCTCCAGGGCAGCGTTTTGGATCCGCTACTATTTGTCATATTTAGTAAAAACATATCATCTTGCTTTTCATGGTGTAATTTTCTTCTTTATGCTGATGACTTAAAAGTTTACCATGAAATCAAGTGCTTGGATGATTCTTTAATCTTACAAAATGAGCGTAGAAACTTAAAACATTAGTGTGTCCGTAATCTTCTATTCCTAAATATTGGTAAGTGTCATTTTACTACTTATACTAAAGGTTCTGGTTTAGCTCCTACATCGTATAGTATCTCAGACGTTCAATTAAAAAAGTCAACTGAAGTTAAATATTTGGGTGTGTATTTTGATACCAAGCTGACTTTTACCACTCACATAAGCTATATAGTTTCTAAAGCATACGCGATGTTGGCTTTTATCCGCCGTAACTGCTCATCATTTTTAGATCCTTATACTCTCAAACTATTGTACACATCTTTAGTTAGATCGAGGATGGAGTATGCGGTATTTGTTTGGAGACCTTTTCATGCTGTTTATATCAAGAGGTTGGAGTCTGTTCAGAGAGCTTTTGTGCGCTTTGCATTGCGGCCGATGAACTTTGTAGACCCTGCACCATCATATCACTCTCGCGGTTTGTTGATAAATCTTATGTCACTAGACTCCAGGCGAACTCTGTTGTCAGTGTGCGTTGTCTTTGATATCGTTTCGGGCTCAATTGACTGTTCTTGCCTCCTCACGAAAATTGGTTTTAATGTACCCTGTCGTATCCTTCGTTGTAACGATTTGTTTAATATCGGTGTTTCTAGAACGGTTTATGCAATGAATGGTCCCTTTAGGAGGACACTTTCTCAATTTAATGCTTATTCCTATCCCTTGGCGTTTGATTTTAGTTGTAGTAAATTTACATTTAAGAACCTGATAATCAGATACTTGTCATAAAGTTTACTATACTTTTTATATAAGCTATGTAAACATGAAGTTTTTTATATTAACAGTCTATAAATACCTTGTTTGTTGATTAAATAAATAAATATGAATATACAAAAAAAATATAAATACTCATTAACACCTTTCATTTGATACCCATATCGTACAACTAAATTCTAGAGTCCCCCTTCTCCACCATTATGGCGATAACTCGAAAAGGCGTCCACATATAGAACTAAGGCCCAATCCCTTTTACAATACTCACTAACACATTTAATTTGATACCCATATCGTACACACATTCTAAAGTCACCCCTGGTCCACCTCTATGGCGATATCTCGAAAAGGCGTCCACATATAGAACTATATTTCCGGATCAGCACAGTATACCGCAGAACCTACTCCTTCCACAACTTTGGAACCATCTGTGTGCACGTGTATCGCCTCGTCCGCCATTTGAGCAACCTTCCGCCAACGGTCCACCTCTATTGCGGCCTTAAGATCGCACTCGAAGCGCAGATAGGGAATCAGGTAGTCTGTTCGTCTTGTGATTGATGACGCTATACTACGATGGCCATATGGTCGGCGCTCAAGCTGCCCCGAGGCACCGAGCCTGGTTGCAGTTGTTATAGCTATGTTCTTTGCTACCAGGTCTACAGGTGGAATGTGCAGAATGGCATACAGTGCAGCTTTCGGGATTCTTTTCAGGGCTCCCGTAATGCTAAGCCTTGAAGTCTGCATACCCCCTCTAATTTTTTGAGGTAGGTCGCTTTTTGTGTGGCTTTCCACCAAACAAGAACTCCATAGTATAGGATAGGGCTTACAATCGCTGTAAAAACCCAATGTGAAAGAGAGGGTGATAACTCCCACTAAACCCCAGCATTATTTTACATGCATAAAGTGCCGTTGAAGCCTTCTTCATTCTCTCCTCCATGTTGAGCTTCCATGACAGCTTACTCTCTAGGATGATTCCTAGATACTTTGTGCAAGGTTTCTCCTGTAGGGTCACCCCTCCTAACTTAGACCTGATCCAAATTGTGATCTTGTACCTCTTTGTAAACAAGACCATATCCGTCTTATCCGCGTTGACTTTCAACCCGACATTTGATGCCCAGGTCTGAATATCCTGAAGCGCCCGATCCATCAAAGAGCTAACCGTCGGAAAGCACTTTCCACTTATGACAATTGCAACGTCATCCGCGTAAGCCATAAGTTTTACGGGTCCCTCATCAAATCGCCTGAGCAGTTGGTTGATGACCAGCGTCAACAGCAGAGGTGATAGCACCCCTCTCTCCCTCGTACAATCCCCATTGTGATGTAATCTTCTGCAATTTAACATGTAGCCGATCCATCTGGTTAAGGCTGGATGTACTTTAATGTAATTAAGACCATCCATAATCGCCCATTTAGAGACATTATTGAAAGCCCCGGCAATGTTTAAGAAGACTCCTAGAGGATATTCCTTATATTCCAGGGCTTTCTCTACGCTTATTGCCATCCAATGCAATGTGGTGTCTACCGACTTGCCTTTGTTGTACGCATGTTGTGTTGTGAAGAGCAGCTTTTCATCAACGTTGGACTTTATATACACATCTATCAGCCTCTCAAAGGTTTTTAGCAGAAATGATGTTAAGCTGAATGGACTATAGTCTTTGGGATATACGTGACCGATCTTCCCCGCCTTTGGTAGGAAAGCTACACGAGCAGTTCTCCAAGAGTGCGGTATATGATTCCGTCTTATGCACCCATCGAATATTATTTTAAGCCATTCCACGACCACCCTACTTGAAACTTGTAGCATGGCCGGGAATATATCATCTGGTCCCGGCGATTCAAACTTCGAAAGCGTTGTTTTGGTTGTTATTGTAGCAGTGCTTCCACTTAGAAAACGTCTTCACTGACCATTCGATCTTGGTATCGTTCACCACGTTACACGCTCCGTGATCGAAGTGTGAGCGCTGTCTAATGGCTCTTTTAAACCATCTTCCGATGGGAAATGTGGACCGAAAAGCACCTCAAGGGATTCCTCACTATTACGTGACCATTCCCCGTTCTCTTTCTTTATTAGTCCCTGGACTATATTTCCCTTTGCTAGGACTTTTCTCAATCGTGCTGTTTCGCTGGAGCACTCTATGTCCATACAGAAACCTTTCCATGAGATTCTCTTCGCCCTGAAAATTTCACGCTTGTAGATCCGCAGTAGATCCCTATACTCGTCCCGACACGCTTCGCTTTCCGCGGTCTTTGCTAGCAGTGTACGATGGAATATTAGCAGCTTGGAAACAGATAAAACTAATTACGTGTACCTTTTGTAGTTTTCATTAAAAACACATTTATTTATACATGTGTCAGCTTAATAACACAATTAAACTTTGCAAATACATGTGGGCAAGTCCCTGGTGATGGACGCGCCATTCGCACGCATTTCAGCCTGCATAAAAGAGAACATGAGCAGCGCACTGAGCGGTTATTACAATATTTTAAGCAAAATTGTGGGGACCTCAAAAATGGGAGTACACATATATGATTATATATAATGAGGATCGGACGTGGCAAGAAATAGAAGTAACTTTTAATGCCTGTGAAAGTATGCAAAATTTAACGAAGCCAAGGGGAAACTTTACATTCCTTAAATGACAGAAGGTGAAATGAAGACCCACTGCCCGTAGTGTTTCAAAATCTGAAATATCTTTTAAAAACGCTGGATATAACCCCAAGTACGGTTACGGATGCGACAAAAAGAGCGCGACAAGTTTTTCTCAATGAATAAGACTATTTGACGTTGAAAATATATTACTTGCGAGACATGAAGGTTTAGGTATAGTAGATTAAACAAAATGCGCATATCTAGAATTTCGAATGCGCCCTCAAGTCCGGGTTAAGGGGATAAAATGGTATATAAATTTCCCTATGTTTATTCTTCGATAATTTTTAGGTAATTCAATAGAGTACGTTCTTGTGCTTCTAACGATTAACATATGTTAGTTTTATAGAAGAAATAGAAAAAAGTACAAAGTATATCCCAACTTTAAAGAGCCCATATATAATTTTGCGTTCAAAAACTCGCGAATATAAGAAATCCATTGAAATTTGGATAAATTATTCCCGTTTAACCATTTCTAGTCGACAAATATATATAAGTTAACGCAACAGATTATAACAACTACAACAAAGGTTGGCCACTATCAACGGTCAACACCTCTGAACAAACAAATCAATAACTGTTGACGCTTCGTCAGCAGTTTATTAAATTGGTAAATTAAATAGGTCAACCAAATAGGTAAACAACATTCAGAGGAAATATCAATTTCCGCATTTATCAATAAGGGCACATGTAAGTGCAACGTGACGTGAGGCCAACAGTAGGTGTAATTTTAAGTTACGAAAATAATTGTAATCAGTTCGAGTCTTAATTGCAAAGTGAACTCAATAAAGAAAATAAAGCGGGCGAAACAAGTCCGCTGATCTTTTAAAAAAATAATTTTCTGTAAATGAAAATTTAACTGGCGCCCGAGCAGGGCCCTGTTACGTTCGCGAAAAGAAAACTTTTTGAAAAAAATTTGGAAAAAAGTTTTGTGAATCTACGGTTGCACGCAGGAGTCCGCAGCGAAGTGGAATAATAACACAAGACGCAGGAGTCCTTCAATCACGCGCAGCGAAGTGGAATAATAACACAAGACGCAGGTGTCCTCGAATCGCGCGCAGCGAAGTGGAATAATAACACAAGACGCAGGAGTCCTCGAATCGCGCGCAGCGAAGTGGAATAATAACACAAGACAACAATAGACGTCGACCAGAAGTTAATCGGTCTAATCGCGTTGGATTCCGGTAGGAAAGGAACGCACTCCTTCAAAAGTACGCAAAAGTTGCCTTAGTAGTCGAAACAAAACGAAGCCACACCCCACCGCCAGAAGGATAGAGTAAGGATAATATTACGCAATAAATTCAGAAATACTAAAAATTTAAGTGAAACATAAAAAAAAAAATTGTGAATTGAAGCTTTAAGGAAAATATTAAAAATTAAATCATATCAAAGATAGACAAAATATTAAAATTTTGAAAAGAAAAGGGTTATGAAGTGAAACCTTAAAAAGAAAATAAAGTAATAGGAGATTAAAGAAGAAATAGCAAAGGATCATAAGATCTACCACAAGATTTTTTTCTTTTTAGGAAACTAAATAGTGGTTACACTAGTTTACACTCTAATATACCAATTTATAATAATATCTGGCTTATACAGCCATAAAATAATATAATTCAAAGCTGTGATTCACCACGTTCGTGGGGACCCTCCAGCTTATAACAGCGAATATTCTCTGCGAAAGGGAACATCCAGAGAATAATAGTACAAAAAAAAAAAAAAAACACCATATATTAATAGTGTTAATAATAGCAAACTTAAATAATAAAAAAAAAATTTTTTAATAATGTCAAACCCTAAAAGTTTAGTACGACCCCCTGTGTTAAATGCACATGCGCCTAACCCACTCTCTCAACTAACTGCCCCTTCTTCAGGTCCATTTAATATGGATCAATTAACAACCATAGTGATAGGACTTGTCACCAATATCCTTAAACAGGAAGGATGAAATTTAGTCCAGGAAGCCTTAAATCCCAATGCAAATTTCTCGCAAATCTCAGATGTGACCATTGATGCATATCACCTTAACAATATAACTCAGCTTGACAAAATACCGGACGTTGTCAGATGCCTCAGCGAATTTTCCGGCAATCCAGGAGAGTTTAGCTCGTGGAAGAAAAGCGGAGATCGCATCCTTCAGATCTACGAACTCCTCCATGAAACGCCGAAATATTACGGCATCCTTAACGTTATAAGGAATAAAGTTGTGGACAACGCCTACATTGCCCTCGAGTCTTATAATCCACCTTTGGATTGGAAGGCCATCTCGAAATGCCTTGCCCTCCACTACGCCTATGAGCGAGACATAGGTACTCTTGAGTACCAAATGACCTCATTAGTGCAGGGCAACCTCACTATTCAAGAATTTCACCAACGCGTTTATTCTCATCTCTCCCTTATTTTAAATAAGCTTTGATGCATGGAAGTCGGTGCAGAATCTATGCAACTACTTACCTGAACATACCGGGACAAAGTCGTCGACACTTCCATACGAGGACTGAAAGGTGATTTACCAAGACTGCTTGGTATGGGAGAGACAGTAGATCTTCCTCAAGCTCTTCACCTATGCCTAAAATTGGAGAACAAAAACTTTTGATCTCATTACGAAATGCGCAAATAGGAAGCATCCAATCAAATACTCTGGGGCATAGTCATAGTCGAAATAAAATGTGATTTTAAGTTAGGTAAACGTTTTTGATACAATTTTATATGCGCTATCTGTCAAAAATGCTTCAACTAACTTAAAATCACATTTTATTTCGACTATAAATATGCCCCTATCGGTTTGGTCGAATTGCTTTTTATACCTTTCATGAAAATGAAATGGTAAATTAATTTCGTCACGAAACCGAAAATTGTAAGTCCTTAAAGGAAAATAGATAGACCTACCATTAAGTATACCGAAATAATCAGGTTGAAGAGCTGAGTATTTAGCCATGTCCGTCTGTCCGTCTGTCTGTTTGTATGCAAACTAGTCCCTCAATTTTTGAGATATCTTGATAAAATTTGGTGAGCGGGTGTATTTGGATGTCCGATTAGACATTTGTCGGAACCGACCGGATCGGACCACTATAGCATATATCCTCCATACAACCGATTTTTCAGAAAAAGAGGATTTTTGTAATATCTTACCCAATTTAACAGATTGAAGCTTCAAACTTCACCATATACTTTCGTATATTGCACATATTGTTGCCTGAAAAAACTGATGAGATCGGTCGTATATATAGTATATATCCCACACAACCGATTGTTCAGATAAGGAACTTTTCGTAATTACTGCCCTATTTTAAGAGCTAGAGGCTTCAAATTTCAACGAATGCTTACGTATATAGCATATATTGTTGTCTGAAAAAATCATAAAGATCGGTGGTATATATAGTATATATCTCATACAACCGATTGTTCAGATAAGAAACTTTTCGCAATTTCTACCCCATTTTAACAGCTATAAGCTTCAAATTTCACCGATTGCTTACGTATATAGTATATATTGTTGTGTCAAAAAATCATAGAGATCGGTGATATATATAATATATATATGATGGTATATATAGTATATATATATATTTTTTTGAGACTTCGGCCCCATTTTAACAGCCAGAAGCTTCAAATTTCATCAAATGCTTATGTGTATAGCATATATTGATGTCTGAAAAAATCATTGAGATCGGTGGTATACATAGTCTATATCTCATACAACCGATTGTTCAGATAAGAAACTTTGCGCAATTTCTTCCCCATTTTAACAGCTAGAAGCTTCAAATTTCACCAAATGCTTACGTGCATAGTATATATTGTTGTCTGAAAAAATCATTGAGATCGGTGGCATATATAGTATATATCTCATACAACCGATTGTTCAGATAAGAAACCTTGCGCAATTTCTGCCCCATTTTAACAGCTAGAAGCTTCAAATTTCACCAAATGCTTACGTATATAGCATATATTGTTGTCTGAAAAAATCATAGAGATCGGTGGTACATATATTATATACCCCATATAAACTGTATTTTTTTGCCCCTTTTTTACGGCTAGAAGCTTCAAAATTCATAAAATTACATCAAATAATTACGTTTACGTCATATATTGTTGAAATACGTGATTCGTAGTCATAGTTTTTACACGCAGACCACAAAAAACCTGAAACTTTGCATCCTCACACAAAGTACCTACCTATTTTTTATTTTATATTTATCTTAAAAATCGTTTAGGTATGTAGATCTGTTCACTATATATTTCTTATCTTATACATCCGATTATTCGGAGATTACGAATGGGATAAGATTATTGTTAAGCCCCATTCATGAAAGGTATGAAGTCTTCGGCACAGCCGAAGACAGTCCCGTCCTTACTTGTTCATTTTTGTAAAAGCCAGCGACATCTGTAAATACAGGCTGATAATAAACTAGAGCGTTAATTTGAAAAAATTAGTAAACTTGACTTGTTTTGCGAAGCGCAAATTTGTGCAAACATATGAGTATGCCGTGGATTAGCTTACATAGGTCATTGGCGAGTTGAAGAAGTTCAGGGATCAATGGTCGATCATACTTCAAGAATGTAAGGTTCTGGCAGGGAGTGTAGAAGTTGTGAATACCTTCGCAGAGAAAAGAAGGAAGATAAGAAAGCGCCAGTTCGATGAATTTCCTGGCGAGTCCCCTGAGTGTGATTCCGAAACTCAATTCAAACAGCAAGTTTTTTACGTTCTTTTGGACTGCTTGATTGGTAACATGACAAGACGTTTCGAAGCCGTAAATGACATTGCGATTAAATTTAGTTTTTTGTGGAAGTATCAGGATCTGACGGAAGAAGAGCTCAGAGAAAAGGCAGCGGCATTCTGCACGATTTATGACATCGATATTTCTACGGATCTGATAGATGAAATCATTCGTCTCAAAGCCATCCACTTAGCAAATTTGGGATGTGATTCTCTGCCACCATTTCAACTTCTGAACGAATTTCATGACTTGAAGATGGAAGTATTATTTCCTAACATCTGCATAGCATTAAGAATATTTTGTACACTTCCAGTCAGTATATTTTCTCGCGTGAAAAATTTTTTACGCTCTACAATGAGCCAAATCGCTTGACAAGCCTTGGAACATTGGCGTTGGAGTCCAGCCTTGCTCGCAGCATTAGGTTTGAGTCGGTAGTTTCCATATTCGCAGATCAAATAGCACGGAAGGTTTTCCTTGTCTGATTCAAGCTCTTAAAATGTACATATTTAGAAAAAGTTAATGTAAGCAATCTAACAATGAAATCTAACATTTCATTTATGTAAGTGCTCCAATAAATCTTATTTTATATGAAATAAAGCTGGAAATGTGAAATGAAAAATTTATGTATGTTATGTTATTTTTTTACTTGATTGAGTTTATTTTTTGGGGGGCCCGTGAACGCGAACTGTCCCAGGGGCCCTGCTCGGCTCTCTGCGGCCCTGAGTATGAAGCTGTTTTGGCGACTAATGAAAACGAACAAAGAATTCCGACATACGTTGAAGGAAACCCATCACCTCAAACCCAGGATCACATCGACGTTCATTTTTAAACGGTTTTATTTAGGTTGACTTGACAGGCTGCAAGGCTGCACGGCCGGCCATTGTGAACGAATTTTGTAACTAAAATTTAAGATAAGCTACAAGCTTGAAACTTGGAATATAGTTCAGAACCCAATGACAATGCAATAATATGAAAAAAATCGTCGCTAGGTGGCGCAAGGAGCGACGTATTCACAAAAATCATATGTGTGGTCCGATTTCGCTCATATTTGGAACACATAATACATACAAGAATAGAAGGCGACCTATGAAAAACAAAATCGGCGCTAGGTGGCGCATGGATCACGATATTAACAAAAATCGTATTTGTGGTCCGATTTGGTCCATATTTGGAACATATATTACATACAGTCCGGTAAAAGTGACATCAAAATATTTTGGAGTTGGAGGAGGGACAAGCATACGTGGCGCAGAGTCGAGTAAAGTCTTTTGAAGGATTATGTATTGAGGACTTAAATTGTAGCAAATTGTCAGAAAAGAGTCCTTATAACAATGAGTCACTAAATGAACTAAATAGAATGAGAAATAATAGGCAATTAAATAAAGGCTAAAAACTTGAAAATAAAATAATTAAAAAAAAAATGTTTTAAGTTAAACGGTTTTATTGAAAACAATACTTACATGAAATAATAATAATACTAAAAGCTAGAAAATAATTACTGCGACATAAGAATTAAAATCAGACAGCAACCCCCTCCCCCAGTTAATAAAAAAGACGTTAGAACTGACAACATGACAGCAACACAAAAACAATATATTAATTACTTAACGAAAAAATAACCCCATCTCTTTACTGAAATGGACGAGAAGCTGACATATAAAACTAGTGTAGTAGGAGATATTAGGACTTTATCAGATACCCCAGTATATAACAAATACTACCCCTACCCTTTGGCAATGAGAGATTTTGTCACCACTGAAATAAGCAACCTATTAGGAAATCGAATTTTTAGACCATCGCGTTCACCTCACAACTCACCTGTACGGGTCGTACCCAAAAAACTAGACGCATTCGGCCAGAAGAAATACAGGCTTGTTATAGACTATAGGAAATTGAACACTCTGACAATAGCAGATAAATACCCCATCCCAGAGATCAACGAAGTAATATCGCAATTGGGAAATAACAAATATTTTCCTGTCGTTGACCTAAGAAGCGGCTTCGATCAGATTCCCTTGAAAGAATCTGACATAGAGAAGACGGCTTTTTCAGTCAACAACGCTAAATATGAATTTACCCGCCTTCCTTTCGGACTGAAAAACGCTCCAGCAATTTTTCAAAGAGCGTTGGATGACATATTAAGAGACCATATAGGGAAATTTTGCTATTTCTACATAGATGACATAATAGTTTTCGGCAAAGACGAACGAAGAGCCACCTTCAAAATCTAGAAAAGATTTTCCATACGCTTGAAAAGGCAAACATGAAAGTACAGCTGGACAAATGCGAGTTTTTCAGGAAAGAAGTCGAATTTCTAGGTTCCATTGTCGACCCCACAGGAATAAAAAACAATCCTGCGAAAGTAAAGGCAATTAAGGAATTCCCTTGCCCAGAAATTTGAAAGATCTAAGATCTTTTTTTCGCCTATCTGGCTATTATCGACTCTTCATCAGAGACTACGCTAAATTACGAAACCTCCAACCTCGCTTTTAAGAGGGGAAGATGGACGCGTGTCCAAAAATGCCTCCAGCAAAAAGCAAGTTATGATCGATAGTGACGTCATGACCGCTTCCAATAAAATCAAATCCTCCTTAACATCCGAGATGTAGTACTGGCATATCCCAACTTCAAAGAAGAGTTTCACCTTACCACAGCTGCTTCAAACTATGCCCTAGGTGCAGTGCTTGAGCAATCTGGAAAACCCATAACCTTCATATCCCGATCACTTAATAAAACCGAAGAAAGCTATGCTGCAAAAGAAAAATAAATGCTGGCAATAATTTGGGCTCTCACCTCCTTAAGAAACTACTTATATGGATCCACTAAAATTGTAATCTTCGCAGTTCACCAACCGCTCACCTGTGCCCTAAGTAACAAAAATCACAATGGAAAAATGAAAAGGTGGAAGTGTATCCTCGAAGAATATAACTACGACATGAAATATAAGCCCGATAGAACGAACGTCGTCGCAGACGCGCTATCTAGAGCACCACAAATGGATATTAATACCCTTGAAACCACAGATCATAGCAACGAAAGCTCCTCACACTTTCTTATCCCTGCCATCGAAGCCCCAATAAATGCTTTCAGGAACAAACTCTTCTTAATGATTGGAGACACTGATGGCTATTCATTCCAGTTACCATTTCCAAGTTTCCATAGGCACGTCGTTACAAAACAAAGCTATTCTGACCAAAACATCATAGACATTTTTAAACGCTACCTCGACCCAGCGCTCGTTAACGGACTGTACACCACAGAAAGTCCGATGGGCAAAATTCAAGAGATATTCCCTCTCCACTTCAGTAATCTTAAAATTCGTTACAGTCAAATAATACTACAAGATATCGCATCAGAAACTGAACAAGAACAAATTATCATTCAAGAACATCAACGAGCTCATAGGAATAGCCGTGAAAATAAGGGCCAAATTCTACGAAAATTCTACTTCCCAAGCATGCATTCCAAAATCAAAAAGGTTGTTAAGGAGTGCTCCCCATCCTTAAACATGAAACCCTCCAAACCTTCGAATTCCTAAATGCATTAAAACCTCCCCAACCTGTTAGGAAAAGAAAATCCACTGACATTTTAGCAACGGCATGGAACATCCCCTGATGATGAAGATCTTAATATAATAAATAATAACTTAAATAACTTAAACGAAAATAATAATAAGCAAGTAATAGTTAAGGTATTATTTGAGAAGCGAATAAATAACATAGCCCACATAGTAGATAAGAGTTTAAATACCATTAGGAAAGATGAAGATACTATAACGGAAATTATAATAAATTTGCAAAATAGAATTTGATCAATTAAAGAAGAACTAATAAATATTAGATATGCCATATGAGATGTTGGCGTATCAAATAGAAGAAGCGAGGTTCTGCACAATAAACGGAGACGCCCCACACGTATGGTAGGAAGATGTCACAGTTCGCCGGATATTTCAATCGTGAGCGCAGAACTCGTAAACTGCGTCAACTGGCAGCCGATGGTAACATTGGCATCCGACCACCCGCCTATACTTATTTCGCCCGAGCGTACCGCCCACTTCATCGTCACAGAAAAACGCACTTTCATTAACGTTAAAAAAGGAAAGTGGGACGAATACAAAACCTTTGCAGACAACCGCTTTGCTGCCCTGCCTATCCCGACTGATATCCGCCAAGGGGAGCATGCTTTCCGCAAGGTCATTGAATCCGTCTCGGCTCGTTTCATTCCCGCCGGAAGAATTCCGGCAATTCGGCCCCACTTCCCGGCGGAGGCCGCAAGTTTAGTGAGAGAAGGTGACCTTATAAGACAGCTCGATCCCCAAATAAGGGATATAAACCAACGCATCAAATTGCTTGTGGATGAACGCAAGCGGGCGAAATGGGAGAAACACCTAAGCGGTTGTAACCTCTCTGCCCGTGTAGGTAAACTTTGGTCCACCGTAAAGTCCCTACCGAATCCGTCTAGGCACAATGAGAAAGTTTTCATCGCCTTTGGCGATAAAGTGCTGTCGGATGCGAAACAATGCGCGAGCGCTTTCTGCCGACAATATATAAGCATTCTACGGTCACGTCAACAATTACCATCACCGCCAAAAAGGTCGTGGACGCCATCGGTCATGCTAAACCATCCAAAGCAGTGAGCCCAAACGGCATAGCCATGCCGATGCTTAAAAGCCTAGGGAAAGAGGGTTTCAAATATTTAGCACATGTCTCCAACCTGTCTCTTTCCACCTTTGTCATACCCGAAAAATGGAAAATGGCCAAGGTGGTCCCGCTACTAAAGCCTGGGAAACCAGCTAACATAGGAGAGTCATATCGCCCGAAATCTCTCCTATCGCCAGAAGCCAAGGCGCTTGAAGCCATTTTGCTCCCCTACTTCAAAGAAAATTTGTAGCTAGCCTGTCATCAGCATGGCTTCAGAAAACTCCATAGCACCACCACCGCACTAAATTCCATCAGCACCCAGATAAATTGCGGTTTAAATCAAAACCCCCACGATAGAACAGTACTCGTTGCGCTAGACCTAGCAAAAGATTTTGATACGGTCAACCATGGCACGTTACTGCAAGACCTGGAAGGGTCTACCCTTCCACCATGTCTTAAAAGGTGAACCGAAAATTATCTGGGTGGTCGGCAGGCATCGATGCAATTTAGAAATGAAACATCAAAACCAAGAAGAATTAAACAAGGGGTGCCACAGTGTGGTGTCCTATCCCCACTTTTGTTTAATTTCTACATATCAAAGCTAGCTTCGCCACCAGAAGGATTACTATCGTTTCCTACGCCGATGACTGCACAATAATGCCCACAGGCCCAGGCCCACAGATCGATGACGAGGCTAAGCGCACTGGAATCTTGGATCATTATAAGGACGCCTTAAAATCTTTCAAGAAGTAAATCCAGAAGGCCAAAAGGGACTCCTGGAAGAACTTCACCAATGACATCGAAGACGTCTCAGAGGCCAATTGCCTACAAAAGGTCCTCTCCAAAAACCCCATACCTCCCAGCTGCATTCGCACAGCGAACGGAGAATGGGCCACTTCTAGTACGGAAATTCTAGATACCCTGGTCAGCACCCACTTTCCAGGCTGCACCTCTCAACCGTACCTCATAAACACGCAATCTAACCCAGGGCCGTTTCGACCCTTGGAAAAAGGAGTTATATGGGCCAGCAAGTCCTTTCAAATCTTCGGGAATGGATTGAATATTTCCCGCTGAACTTCAAGCTGCAAGCGATCTTATAAGCCCGCTGCTAGCTAAAATCTACAAGACTTGCCTCAACCTGATCTATATCCCCACGGAATGGACCAAGGCAAAGGTAGTCTTCATACCCAAAGGAGGCTGGATATCGTGCAACAGTCCAAAGGACTTCAACCCAATTAGTCTGACCTCCTTCCTCCTAAAAGTTCTAGAACGATTGCTGGACGCATATATTAGACGATCGGCAAATCTAGCACTAATCTCCAACAACCAACACGCCTACTCTAAGGGCAAATCCGTAGAAAAAACTCTACATGCTATCATTACTACAAGAGAGAAGGGACTGGCCTATAAATAATTCACGCTTGGTATCTTTCTCGACATAGAAAGAGCCTTCAACAACGTTCTCCCAGCAGGGGTCACAAAATCTCTACGTTCACTAGGGGTAGAAGAGACTCTTGTGGAATTCGTCGAGCTCCTTCTAAATAAGAGAAGCATTATTTCTGAGCTGGGCAACTCCTCGTTAATAAGGTATACCAACAGAAGAACCCCCCAGGGGAGCGTTCTTTCTCCTCTACTATGGAACCTAACGGTGAACGCTCTGTTATCTATATTAAAGCCCACCGGATGCCACGTCATTGCATATGCCGATGACATAGCCTTGACACTTACCGGCAAACACCTTCCGGTGCTTTGAAACCATATTATTCCTTCTCTCCACTGATCTGTATGGAAAATACTGTGCCTCCTGCAACGCGACAAGGCTCACCGACATGGAGCCATGGAGGGCTGCAGGTTTGGTCACACCCGGATCCTGAAGCAGGTCCCAGAAACCTTAAAGTTGGACCATACAATACCGTCCCCTTGCTGGGACAACAAATTCTCCACAAGAATCCCAGAGAGGAACGAGTGGGCACACGGCAGGGAGCCGGGATGTCACGAAATCTCTGTTTTTACAGATGGCTCTAAACTGAACAACAGAGTCGGCAGCGGAATATACTTAGAGAAGCTCAATCTAAGCGAAAGCTTACGCTTACCCGACCACTGCAGTTTTTTCAGACTGAACTTATAGCTATCTGGGAAGCAGCCCTCTATCTTGCTAACTTGCAGGTGACCAATTCTATTTCAATTTTCTCGGACATTCAGGCTGTCATAAAATCCCTGCAATGCAGCAACACCTCGTCACTAGTGGCGTTGAAGTGCAGGGAAACCCTCAAGAAACTAGCTGAAAAATGCAACCTGAGAATTATATGCGTTCCTGGCCACTGTCACATTTCAGGAAACTGTGCTGCGGACGAGCTAGCTAGGGAAGGCACCAATCTGCAAACAATAACCTCCGCTGGTTGGGCCAGTCCTCCTCTAAATACCTGCAAGCACTGCTTGCGATCTCTATTCACGCATCAAGAAAACGCCAGATGGGCCATGGAACCTACATGTAGAATATCCAAGCAAATCTGGCCTAAGCTGGATGAAAAGAGATCGTAATCGTAGATACTGTTAAACCGTATCTCTATAAGCCCACTAGTGGACCTTCTCACAGGTCACTGTATCATGGGCACTCATAGTGCCTTTATGGGCCTACAAACAAATGACTTCTGCCGCAGCTGTAGGGACAAGGAGGAGATAGAAAGCATAGAGCACTATCTGTGCCACTGTCAGAAACCAGGCACCGATGCCTCCACAGACACTCCTTTGAGGGTCTTGCGGAGCTTGAATCTGCACACACAAACGACATCTTGCGTTTCATCAGGCAAAGGTGCTGGTTTATCCTCACTGGAGTCTAAACATTCTTCGGAAGTAGGGAAATAGGCCCCCCGCGTTGTAGCACAACGGGCCACAACGGCCTACGTGGGTCTCCGCTTGGACAGCGGAGGCAGCCACTTCAATCTAACAACGGCAGCAATTTTAACAATTTCAATAATTCTTTTTCTCCTAAAGAAGCGATCCATAAAAATCCAATATGTTGAAAAAGAAATAGCAAAGCCAGCGCAAACTTTCACGAGCCAGGAAGCTACCCTGACAAGCGCTACAAGTCAAAGTGCAACATACGTAAACTTCAATAATCTACCATTCTACTAATGATTGAGGACAATCATATTTAAAGGGGGAAGAGTTAATGTAACAGATTATAACAACTACAACAAAGGTTGGCCACTATCAACGGTCAACACCTCTGAACAAACAAATCAATAACTGTTGACGCTTCATCAGCAGTTTATTAAATTGGTAAATTAAATGGGTCAACCAAATGGGTAAACAACAGTCAGCGGAAAGATCAATTTCCGCATTGATCAATGTATGTAAGTGCAACGTGACGTGAGGCCAATAGTAGGTGTAATTTTAAGTTAAGACAATAATTGTAATCAGTTCTAGTCTTAAGTGCAAAGCGAACTCAATAAAGAAAATAAAGCGGGCGAAACAAGTCCGCTGATTTTTTAAAAAATAAGTTTCTATAAATGAAATTTTAACTTGTATATTTATTTTTTTTTTTCAAGCAGATAAGTTTCACAAGAAAAATGTAAGCTTATTTTCATTGCTTTCTTTTAATTCATATCTTGTTGAAATCAGAACTAACTTTAGATTTCTCTAACATCTCCATGGACCTTATTTGGGATTTGCCCATACATATGTATATAAACAAACCATTGCGAGGAAATTTCCGTTTGAAAAAGTATAGCAAAATATTTTGTCTTTTTTCATTTCGCTAGAATATCAATAAATACATTTAGTTTTTTTTTGATGGACCAAATGTACAAAGCAAAGTAAGGGTGTCTAAGTTTGTGTGTACCTGAATATTATATACTCAGCGTGACTTATTTTTTTTTTTTTTTTTTTTGATGCTCTATAAATGTTTTATAATGCTTGATCGAAATAGGGTTGTGGCATTAAAAAAATGTCTCCTAATTTCCTTTTACAATAAAACTTGGTGAGTGAAATATTATTGATACAAAACTATTTTTGGCTAAGATATATCTTATTATTCTAGCCTACGACCCTTTTAAATATCTTTTATATAAAAGTGGGCATGGTCTTTAACCCACCCCGTCCATTTTTCCTTATCTTATTACGATCCGCTAATTTTTCTTCGAGTTATGTCTCGGAAACTTAGAAAACTAGAGGGACCCCGGTGTGCTTCCCTACACCAATAGAAATATCGGAAAAAGAATAAAATATCATAGAATTTTTTAATCTTTATTTCAATTCTTAATCCAAAACATTTGGATACACTACATTTTTCGTTTTTCCATCTGGAATATGAATAAACAAACAATTTGGAATGCCTACTCTGGAACAGGCATCGTATAGCTGTCCGTGTGAAAAGCACGGTTCCCTCAAATTCAATCCGCATACTCGAAGCGTTTGTCCTTGCGCCTTGTTGACTGACATAGCAAATGACAGGCGCACTGGAAATTGCAAACGCTTGAATTCAAATGGCATGTATGTTGGTATCAATGGGATTCGCGGTATAAGCGTTATATTTCACCTTTCGCTTCGCCGGTCAGTATTGTTGCTTCAATTAAATTCGTCATCAACTTTTTTACATTCAGTCTTGTTCCATTACACAATTTTGGTGCATTTAAATTCCGTAATAAAATAACTGATGAGCCAACCTTCAAATTTAAACAACGCGGTGGCATACCAGGCGGTTCCAATGAATTCAAAAATTCAACTGGATAATTCACTGCGTCATCTTGATTCATTGCGCTATCCACTGACTTGTATGTTGTCACCACACCTGACAATTTTTTCAGAATGTGATGATTGATTGAAATGTACATTTTTTGGTGCCAGTATTGCGTGTTCTCTCAACCAATCGTGATTCATGTAATTTTGAACAATACTTGGAAACCCTCGTTCAATTAATTCTTCTTTTGATTGGATAATTGTACAAAAATTTTTTGACAATATAATCAAACCATTTGTTTTGTCGATTGGAATTTTGCCATTTCCGATCTCTAACAATTTCTTCGAGAACTGCTCTGCAGACTGATCATTGTCGAACAGAACACGCATGTTTATGTGTAATGTTAATTTTTTCACGTATCGCCACAAAAGGGAAGACTTCAAACATGCATTGATCTCATCTGCCACCTGTATATTCAATGGTAATTTTAAAGCTGAATGAGCTGTTCGCCCTATATCCAATAAAGTTGCAGCAATTCCAGAAGAAGCAAGTGCTAAAGCAATTTTCTGTTGCGATCGAATAGTTGCTGAAATTAATGAAATCACAAGTGTTTTTCCGGTGCCGCCAGGTGCGTCCAAAAAATATAATCCACCAGTGTTATCAGAAACAGCTTGCATGATTTTGTCATATATATCCTTTTATTGATTGTTCAATTTGGTGATGTTGGATTGAAGAAATGTACGTAAATCGTCACAATCGAATTGTTGTTCACGCAACTCGGTCAAATAAATCATGTGTAATCGTTGGTCCTTAATTTGGCAAATTTAACGCGTACAATAAAAAACTCCGTTTCATTGGATATGCGTTGTGTACGCTGTGCGTTAATTTTGCTGTGTCTTCTCTGGCTGCTGACCAACGATTAATTCGAATTAGTCATGTACAAACAGAGCAAGCTCACAGCGTCAAAAATTGTATATTATATTTTCACATGAATTCAAAGTAACGGGAAAGTACATATGTGTATGTTTTTCTGAGTTCAATTTTACATTGTGGAAACAAATAGAATATAAAAGAATAAGCGAATTATGTATTTACATAAACGGATATATGAATGTATGATTAAACTTCAAATGAATTATAAATGTATACGTCCTATGTTAATGTGTTTATAGGTACGTTGATACCACATAAAGCGAATGATCGAATGTAAGAATGCAAAATGATAGGTCACAATAGATTATAGAGCGTGTGAGCGTAGTGTGGTATAGGGTAGATGAGACGTTCTGCGACATTCCCACCCCCGTGAATCACCACGATTCACTAACTTCAGACCACGTCCAGAACGGCTAACTTGGACACTGCTCGGCGTTTCACCCCTGTTGTTGTTCGCACCTCAACTTGTCTTATTTCACCATCTCGACCAGGGTATAATTCCTCTACAACACCGCGACACCATTCCCTTCGTGGTACGTTGGGATCACATATGAATACCAGGTCTCCTTTGCTTATCGGGTTTCTTCTTTGGCACAATTTGACACGACGGGTCAGTGTTGGAAGATACTCTGCTATCCAACGTTTCCAGAACTGATCTCTTAACTGACGAGCGATCCGCCACTGCTGTCGTAAAGCGCAAGTATCACTCAATACTTCGTTTGCTCCAGGCGCCTGTGCAATGTTAGGCGATAGCAACAAAAAATCTTTTGGCGTTAAGGGCTGTTCTTGCTGTGCATCGATGGGCAAATGTGTTAATGGACGGGAGTTGACAATGTTTTCCGCCTCGATCAAAAAACAGTTAAGGGTATGTTCTCTTGGTGCAATTTCTTTGACAGTTTGACGTAAAATTCTCTTCACTGATTGCACCAATCGTTGCCAAACTCCTCCTGCAGCTGGGTTAAACGGCGGGTTGAAAACCCATTCGACACCCCGATTCAATAATTCGCCCTGTACCCTTTCGCAATCGAAGACTTCGGTGAATCGTTTTGCTTCGTTATTAACGCCAACGAAATTTTTTCCGTTATCTGACCGGATCCTTAAGGGCACACCTCTACGGTTTATGAAATTTCTTATGACCGCTATACAAGAGTCGGTGCTTAGATCATGAGCTATTTCCAAATGAACCGCTCTTATAGTAAGGCAAGTAAAGAGAGCCACCCACCTTTGTTCAGTGCTGCGTCGAACAGTGACGTTTAATGGACCGAAATTGTCTAGGCCAGTGTACGTAAATGGCCTAACGTATGGTGTAAGACGGTCGACAGGAAGGGGTCCCATTAGCGGAGGCACAGGGTGTGTTTTTCGAATGCGGCAGACTTGGCAACTAGCGACAACGCTACGTAAAATACTCCTTAGACGTGGTACCCAATAATTTTTTCGTACGGCAAATAATGTTGCTTCGGTGTTTTGGTGCCCCATGACCTCATGATGATGCATTATAACTAATTTCGTGAAAACGTGTGTTGACGGCAATATTATGGGATGTCTCGTGTTGACTGGTAACCAACTGGCAGCTTCGACGCGCCCTGATACACGTAAGATCCCTTCTTCGTCGAGATATGGCAAGAGCTGTAGCAAAGAACTTTGACGAGATATTTCTTGCCCACTACGAATTTGCTGTATTTCCATCCCGAAAGCTTCGTTTTGAACAATGCAGTGTAATAGACGTTTCGCGGCTTCCAAGTCCCTGACAGTTAAACCATAGCAATTATTTCGTTTTTCAACTTGGCGGCGACAAATTTTGGTAAACAAGATCACCCAGGCTGTAGTTCTTATCAACCTGGTGAGAGAAGAAAAATTAGTAAAATTTATAAATTTGCAACTTACAACGTTCAATGCGTATTGCGGCCGAAGCTCATCATTGACGTGGTCAAGGTTAATTTCCCCAATGTCTTCAGAGGGCCATTCACTTTCTGGTTGGCGCAGAAATGAGGGGCCATTTACCCAGCGACTGTTCTGATCAAATGTTATTTTGTGATTAACTCGCGTAGCTTCATTAGCTACGTTTTCATTTGTAGGTATCCATCTCCAATTATTTAAATTTGTGGCATTTAGGATTTCGGAAATCCTATGTTGAACAAATGGCTTGTATCTTCTTGTTTCGCTTCGAATCCAGTTTATGACAGTTTTTGAGTCACTCCATAGGAAAACTGGTTAATGACTACTTCGTGCTCTTCACGTACGGTTTGCATAAGTCGAGTTCCTAGGACTGCTGCCTGGAGTTCTAGGCGTGGTACGGTGAGCGGCTTTAGTGGAGCACATTTGGACTTTGCGCTGACGAAGACGACACTAATTTCATCGTAATGGTTTTTTGCTCTCCAGTAGGCAACAGCGGTGAATGCGGTCTCGCTGGCGTCTACAAAGACATGCAGCTGCAATTCCTCTGGTTTACCAATACAAAAAATGTAAGGCGCGATAACCTCCGAAGAGATCTAAGGCCGAGCTTCTCTTCCAATTTGCGTCGAGCTCCTCTTTATTTTCCCTACAAATTGGCCGGACGGGGCCTACATGTTTTATGGCAGAAATACACCCGGAGCGCTTGCCAAACACTGCCGAGGGGCGACCCCGCTTAGAAAAATTTTCTTCTAATTTAAAAAACTTATTTCTAAAATTTTGATGTTGCTTTGCCCGGGATGCGAACCCAGGGCATACGGTGTGGTAGGCGGAGCACACTACCATTACACCACGGTGGTGGTTTACCAATGGTAAAGTAAAATCGTGGAACGTGATATGCTGTCACTGCTGGTAATTGTTTACGCCATTTTTCCCACGATTCAATTATCTTGTCAGGCAATGGCTCATCCCAATGCGTTTGTTTACGCCACGTTTCGCACATTAGCAGCTTCGCACCTAGTGGATCAAATATTGACATGAGCACACTAAGAAGCTCTCTTTTGGTTGGTGGTCTGTCACCTTTAATAACAGATGCATTTACTTTGTGAAATTTCAATACGAAGTTAAAACAATCTATACTTGGCTGCCAATGAAGACCAAGCACCTTTTCCAATAATATACCTTCTTTTATACCCATGGTTTTTGTTTGATCCACGCCGTCCAAAGCGGTGACAACCTTAGCGGAGCTCGATGTAAAATTCGTAGCTCGAAGCCAGCGTTTAAATGTATATCTCGTACCTTTGTTGCAACGGCGATAGCTTCATTTTCGGTGTCGAAGCTGTCAACAAAATCGTCCACATAATGAAAATGTAATATAGCTTTTACTGCACGGGCTGCGTATGGATCTTCAACATTATATTCAAGCGCATTTCGTGTCTTTACGTATTGTGCCGCGCAAGGCGAGCAAGCGGCTCCAAATGTCATCACACACATCTCATACACATCTGGCGATTTTTTGTTCTCACCATCTCTCCATAAGAAACGCTGGGCACATCTGTCTTCTGGACGTATCAGCACTTGGTGAAACATTTCTTTGATATCACCGCACACGCCCACGGCACGTTCACGAAAATGGAAAAGAACGGTAAAGATTTGTATTCCTGCGGGCCTTTGAGCAGATGGCGATTTAGGGATACACCATTGACTTCCGCAGCAGCGTCAAAAACTATTCGCATCTTGTTTGGTTTATTCGGTTTCACCATTGCAAAGTGTGGTAAGTACCAGGTTCGAGGCGTTATCGAAGCGGCAGCGAGTGGTGTCAGCTTACGGGCATACCCTTTCTCGACGTATGAAGATATCATAAGTTTATATGCCGAAGCAAAACTTTCGTCCCGACTCATGCGTTTTTCAACGCTTTCCAGTCTCTTCAGCGCCATATTGTAACTCTTTGGCAAATAAACTTCGTCTTTCCTCCATATTAGTCCGGTTTGAAACCTTCCATCGACGTGGCTGGTTGTAGATTCTAATATGGCTCTTGCTCGAACATCGTCTTTACATTCAACGGGCGTGGCAGCGCGTACGCCAAAACTATCAATTTCAAAAAATTTAGCAACCATGTTGTGCAGTGTATCATCAGCGCTTCTATCTACATGTAAACGTATGGACGGCTCAGGCGGACGTGGGCTAGTTGGACCAAACAAGACTCACCCCAGCTCTGTATTGGCGGCGTACGGTCCATTCTTTAGCATGGCGATAGTCGTGAATGCAATTCCCAAATGGCAGTTATCTATGCCGATGAGCAACTTTGGAACAGCGCCAGACTGTGGCTGTATAGGAAGCTGATGTTTCGTATCACAAAGTAGGTCTGCGTGACTAAGGCTTTGTGTTGGTAAATGAAGATTTTCGACGGCGTAAACGTTGGCGGCCACCGTGGTGTGATGGTAGCGTGCTCCGCCTATCACACCGTATGCCCTGGGTTCAACTCCCGGGCAAAGCAACATCAAAATTTTAGAAATAAGATTTTTCAATTAGAAGAAAATTTTTCTAAGCGGGGTCGCCCCTCGGCAGTGTCTGGCAAGCGCTCCGATTGTATTTCTGCCATGAAAAGCTCTCAGTGAAAACTCATCTGCCTTGCAGATGCCGTTCGGAGTCGGCATAAAACATGTAGGTCCCGTCCGGCCAATTTGTAGGGAAAAATCAAGAGGAGCACGACGCAAATTGGAAGAGAAGCTCGGCCTTAGATCTCTTCGGAGGTTATCGCGCCTTACATTTATTTTTTTATTTTTTTTTAAACGTTGCGCATCTTAAACTTCTTTTTCACACTTGCGCCGCTTATGTATAGGTCTACTAGGGTCGTTGACTCTTGTACGGCATGTCCACCAAACCATTGGACCTTGAGACTGTGTGGTGTTCCACGTAGATTTAATTGCTCGGCAAGGCTTTTGTCGATCATAGTGATAGATGAACCTTCATCCAAAAGGGCATACGTATCGATTTTTTTCTGTCCTCCATATACTGTTACTGGAAGAATACGGAAGAGGAGCTTATCTTGCTTCGTATTGATGGCGCAGCTTAATACTGCAGCTCCATTTTCGCTAGACTGGTGGCTATTCATTTGCACTGCTGGTGGGGACTGGTTTATTACAACATGCGTTGAGGCCTTCTTCGATGACGATGATGTTTTTGTTTGAGCTGGCTTGTTCTCGTGAAGGAGCTTGTTATGAATGCGGCTGCATCCGTCGATACCACAAGCTGTTCGTTGCTTAAAATCACGCGTAGTGTGACTTGCATTGAGGCATGCAAAACACAAACGGCGGGATTTGACTTCACCCCATCTTTCGTTCACGGAAGCTTCAATAAGGCGTTTACAGTCATAGGGCTTATGTTGGCTCTGGCATATCGGACATTTCTTCCGTGGCTGTTTGTCATCTACATGGAGCAGTACTCGGTGTTTTGTATCACGGGCGACAAAGTGGTTTTCATCATGTATCGAACAAATAATATCGGCAAGTGAATTTACCCAATCGCTGAAATGCACTGTGGTGGTGCGCGGATGCATGGTGTTGGCATACCTCCCCCATTCAATGCGCTTGCTCATTGGAAGTTTGGAGATCAAGTCATCGAGTAGTTTCGGATTGGCTAAATGATGGTCGGCGTTCGCTGATTGCAAGAAGGCACAAATGTTTTTTACCTTAGGTGCGAATGGAATCAACTTGTTTAACGCGTTTTCAGGAATTGGCGCAATTTCCCTTACTTGCATCAGCTGGCTACGGATGAGCTGCTCTGGGCGACCGAATCTACATTTCAATTGCTCTATTATGCAATTTACATTGTTTGGGTGTATCAATAAAGACTACACAGTTTCGCGCGCATCACCCTTAAACACTTTTGTAAACGTTGGTTGTCGTCGAAGTTCGTGTAACCATACGTTGACGCAGATTCGGTAAATGCAGTGTAAAATATTGGTCACTCTTCAGGGCGACCAATAAACTCCGGTAGGTCTAACAATTTTCTTGGCATAAAGGCTGTTTGCGATGAATACGACGTATGTGCGTTGGCGTTAGAAGGCGGCATATATAAATTCGGCGAATGCCTTATGAATGCATCGTTGACATGAAATGCACTATATAAATTGTTGGCTGTACTATAAATCATTGGCTGCGGCGTGGTACCATAACTAGGGTGAGAAATTGGCTGGCTTAAATTCGGCTGCGTCGACGGAAGCAGTGCTGGCTGCGACTGCTCGATTACGCTGCTGGCGTATGTGACTGCGGAGCTACCGCTTCTCTGAAGAGCTGCTCTAAGGGACTCGTTTTGCAGGTCACGATCCCTGAGCTGTACCTGTGTGGCTTGTAATTGGCTTTCAAGCAATGCAAGTCGCTGTTCCATAGCGTGGAAATCAAATACATTGTGGGATGGCATACCCGGCGTGGCATTTCCAGAAGCTTCGGCTATTTCGACATTGTTGGCAACAGACGTGTGAACGTCAATATGAGTGGGACTTGCCATGGCCACAGAAACACTTATAATTTCTCCTGATTCCTCTGTAATTGCCTGGAAAGGAACAGAATTAGTTTTGAACGTGATTGGGCTGGTATATTGGTAATTCAGGCGAGGACTCCTCCTTTTTGGAGTACGTAACATTGGTTTAATTTAACACGAACTTCCCAATAAGACCAAATGTATAGCGTTGCGTAATTTGAAGAAACAAATTCGACCGAAAACTTCAGCAAAATTCATGCAAACTTGTTAAGATCCAAAGCGAGTAAACTTGGCGAATCCAAAGCAAGCAAAATTGGCAAAGATAGCAAAATAAAGTTGGCAAACTTATACTTTAACAAGCAAAATAAAATTGTAATCGTTGGTCCTTAATTTGGCAAATTTAACGCGTACAATAAAAAACTCCGGTTCATTGGATATGCGTTGTGTACGCTGTGTGTTTATTTTGCTGTCTTCTCTGGTTGCTGACCAACGATTAATTCGAATTAAGCTGGAGTCATTGGTGCCGTTTGTCGTATCGCTGTAGTCGTATCTCTAACGTAATCAGCTGTTTATCGTTACGACGGTAAACCAAAACCCAATTGGTTGGCTACGATACGGTTACGACCTTAGCGGCACCAATAATCGATTGCATTGATTCTCATAAGGTTGGTCGAATCAGCTGTTATAAGGTTACCGATAAAGCACCAATGTCTCCAGCTTTAGTCATGTACAAACAAGGCAAGCTCACAGCGTCAAAAATTGTATATTATATTTTCACATGAATTCAAAGTAACGGGAAAGTACATATGTGTATGTTTTCTGAGTTCAATTCATGGTTCAACTATATACAGGTTGGCTCATCTGTAAAGCAACAAAATATGTCTGTTCAAATTGTCAAAATCTGTGTATTGAAGTTGATGCGAATGGTATGGAATGGAAACGTAAAACTTAGCAGTTTTTGTATGTGTAAGTAAAATGTTGCCAATGTGTTGGTTTCATTTTGAGTTTGCCATCTCCTTTTGACAATCCCTTCGACCATGCAATGACATAAATAAAATCAGCTGATGAGATGAGCCAACCTGTACATAATTGAACCATGGTTCAATTTTACATTGTGGAAACAAATAGAATATAATAGAATAAGCGAATTATGTATTTACATAAACGGATATATGAATTTATGAGTAAACTTCAAATTAATTATAAATATATACGTGCTATGTTCATGTGTGTATAGGTACGTTGATACCGCATAAAGCGAATGATCGAATGTAAGAATGCAAAATGATAGGTCACAGTAGATTATAGAGCGTGTGTGTGGTATAGGGTAGATGAGACGTTCTGCGACATCATGCATTTGACGATTTGGTGAAATCAAAGCTAACTGCCCCAATGCTTTATTGGCAACCGCAAGACACACATCTTCAATTATTATCAAAGCTTCATTGTACATTTCCAATGTAATCAGCAAATCAGGATCCATTGCTCTACGACGAATCCGAATTAAAAAATATCTTCATTCATGTAATCTTTATATTTATTCCACAATCCAATTGGATTCGATGGCATGCATGCTGATATTATAATCGAAAATAGCAGCCGTATTTGCTGTGGATGAGATGAAATCGATGCATCATGAAGTGTTGCGTCCCAATGAGTGTCATCTTCTAACAAATGCAAGACTGACATGTTTCGCGATATGTAGGACAAAAATGACGGTGAAATGTTCTTAAATCCTGAAATGATTTTGGTTCTCGAACGTTTACCAACAACATTCGCAAATGAAACATTCAGCATTGTTGGGATGTACCGTATACATCCTGCCCAAGGCATCTGTTTGGAAAATACCTGGATGAGCATCAACTGGTGTTCCTTGTTTACGCCGTTGAAATTTTTTCGATGATGCATTCCAGGTGTAATATTGCGATATATCAACATATATCAAATTTCTGGCAAATGTGCCGATTTCACACAGTTGAAAAAAAGTAGTTAAATTAGTTGCTGGTGGTTGTGCTGCTCTCTGCTGTACATTCTCAGCAGTGAAATAAGCTCGTTTACCATTCTCCAGATGAACTGCCAAATGGACAACAAGAGGATATCTTTCGTGCAAAGGAAACGAAAAGATACGCCAAACTGCTTCATTACTGCTTATGTATCGCCCCATTTGATTTTGAGTGATTTCATAATTGCTCTTTTCACCATCTACTCTAAATACAGCCATATCCCTCCCTTTATTCACATATTTACAAATGTATTTGATGGACTTTACTGAGTTACAGTACTCAACATTTATGTGAGCCTGAAAAACTTTTGACAGTATCGGTGAATATGGCACGACCCAACGATTGTCAACTTCGATGTCTTGATTGCGCACTCTTATTATCGCCGTTTTACCATTATTTTCAAATGATCGACGTCGATACAATGGATATCCGTCATTTCCTGTTATGGTATCGGAAATTAACGCTCTCGGATACCGCTTTGAACATTTCCCATCGATCATACATGGTGAATTCATATTTATTTCACCGGATGGACCGTGAATCATGTTTTTTGTTACCACTTCAAATAATTCTGGATCGATGGTTTGATCTGGTATTTCGGCTGATTTCGCTATCAATCTCGTCCGGTGTTATTATACGTACCAGCTGTATCAATATGTGTGCGTGTGGCAAACCTCTTTTTTGCCATTCAATCGAGTACATCAAACATTGTACCTTTCCAAAAACGCTTAATTTCACAATTAAATCCCTCAGTGCCCTCAATTTTTGCCGGAATACACGTGCTGTAACATCGTGTCGATCTGTTGGTGACTGACCGTCGAACGAATTATTTTTTATATCGTTCCACATCTGATTACACGTAAAAGTGATGAGAAGATCTGGTCGGCCGTATTTTCGAACATATGACATAGCATCTTGTGCATATCCGTGCATTCGTGGACTCCCAATATAAGAAACTGGTAATATCGTCAGACGTCCTATATTATTCACATTTGCATCATTCGCTATTATATCTTGCAAATGTATGTACTCTTCAGATCGCAATTTGGCTTAATTGAATCGGATGAAATTGAGACGTTCAGTTTAAATTTTTGCATACATGTCTACAATGTATTGGTGAAAAAGTTTACCACATCTCAGAATGTAATTTTGTTCTTGTGCACGAATCATCAATCGATAGGAATAATAATTCATCGCACTAACTTTCTTTTGAACATGTCGACCTGTAAAAAATATGTTCATTCGATTTTAAATTTTAGTTTTTATTTAATATCTGATTAACATAATTAGTATATTATTCACCGGTTCTTGGATCTATCATTGGTATATTAATGTGATAACCATCATCACCTTTCCAAAGTAAAATTGGATATTGTAATGCGTCCTAACTGCGATGAGACGGAAACACGCTGTAATTTTACATTTCTACGATGAAGTACAATATCGCGGGATTGAAACTGATCGCCAACAATTACAATTGCCACTTCATCAATCGTCGCTACATTAAATCTTCTGGCATGCTCACCAAAAGGCGTTTTATCCGCTCTGATTGTGATTTTGTGATTATCAGATGGCATACGATCGAGAGCGGGTTTGAACAATTTCACCAGTTCCTTGTTCTGATCAAAAAATCTTCGGAGATCGCAAATAATCGCTAGTTTTGTATGTGAGCCAATTGTCAACGTTCATCCAACTCACGATTTTCATCTCCGATAAAATATATTTGCAAAAATTGATGATTAGCGTCAGGAAATGGTAACAATGCACAGCACCCGCTTGATGATAGACACTGCTACTTAGATCCGCAGAACAATTAGATATTCCACATGAAGTAATCACCTTAAATGTCGGCGTAAAATTGTCTCTTATAAATTTTGTAGCACCAAAAGAAGTCATTTGAAATGATGAATTGTATTTTTGTATATGATTCATAAAATGCTTCGAAATTGGTGATCCTCCAAAAATCAATGAGTGCAATGGATCAGGTGGAGTTTCAAATGCCGGCAATTTCACTCTGCCATTAGCACAACCCATGCCAGCCGTTTCACCCATAAACTTAGCTGCTTCACAATGTGGACATATCGCACTCAATAATCCAATATATCCATGCATACTGTAATCAATTTGTGGATCGTAATTAAAAGCAGCGCGATATACATTTTCTAGAATACGACGTCGTATTTGTCTTGGTCGTGCTGGATTTCTTTGCCCCTGTGGTTCTGCAGATCTATTTCGTGCATATCGATCACGTAGTATTTCATTTTGTTGTGACAGGTCATCAATACTTTGCGCTCTTCTTTGAAGAAACATTCTTCAAGAGAAAGGAAAATTATTCAATAAAACTCCATGCTCAAAGCAAGAAATTTAATTTAAGAAAAGCATATGTGCAAACAAAAAATGCGCGGTCGAAATATACCCACACGTATATGTCCAAAAGACAAAACGAAAATACAAAGAGTGCAACAAATTTTAAGAAAAACACAATAAAACACGTGCGCACGATTACATACAGTTGAAATCACTAAATGTATTCTGTAAAATGATCGAAGAAAGAACATTTGAAAAAATAAATTTAAAGAGAAAAACATGACACATCATTGCCACAATTTTCTACTAAGTTTTTGTTCAAGGATACGACATACTTACAGAAAGAATTCCCAAAGTATTATAAATATTGATATGAATTCAATTGAAAATGAAGAAATACTCAATTATGAATCGAAAACTACATAAATATTGAACACACGTGTTGATTCTCCATAGTTCATAAAAAAAAGACCTAATGTCAATATACACCGAAAGTACGATGTGACAGATATGTTGTGTTGTGGTGCATCTCTTTCCATTGTATCTGAAAAATCTCTATTGTCAAAATGGCAGCCATGTTAATTGTTCATATTCTTGTTTAAGAAAACATGATCAGATGCAGTTGAATCAGTACAACACATCATAAATACATCTCTTCATGACTTTTTTTAAATTTTTTTTATTCTTAAGGCATCAGAGTAAAAAAGTTAGTAATTGTGTAGGAACAACAATTTTCGGGACGCTGGTGAATATATTCGTTGAACTCGAGGGATCCATGAGTTAGGTTACCAAATAGGTGTAGCGAGATTGATTCGAAAACAGGTGGGCGAATGTTTCTAATGTTGACTTGATCGGTATTTCGAAGAAACATTGTATATGTAAATCTTATGGCTATCAGATTTGGTAGTCGTTAATTTGCAAGTTGAATGGCAACAGTCAACGATTCTGTATATTCGTTTTCCCAATAAGTGATTTCTCGTCGTGAAAGAAGATTGAACACGTTGTTTGTTGGGACAGTTGTGTAATGAAGAGATATTGTAAATTTTCAGTAAGGAGGCTACCATTTCAAATGAAGCAGTTGAAATTTGCAGAATGTCGGGTTTTGATTTCGAGAAATCTAAAATATTGACCGATATAATGCATTATCGCTTCGTCGAAAAAAAATCCGATGAACTCGATACTCTTGAATTCTTGTTGCCAAAATACCAGCCAAATATGAATTTTCCGATGCAAAATGTATGCCATCTTCATCAGAATGCATTCGGTCAGTAATTTCCAAGATTATTTCACTGTATTCATGGTTATTTCTGAAGAAAAGCAACGCAATTCTATTACAATGTTGTTTCTCTGATACAACAAAATCACACTTAATAAATTTAGTGGGACATTACTCACCAAATTGAAGCACAGCAAATACTGAACTTACTTAAATCTAGTTCATTTATTTTTTTTTTTTCACAGTTTTTATGAAAAAAAAAACAACAAAACAAAACAAATGATTTCTTTTTTTCGTTTGGTTTTCACTTGAGAAATGCCGAATGTCAAATTATAATTCTAGAAACGTCAATTCCATTGAATAATGCAAAATGGAAATAAGCACCATCTATTCGTATGAAACGTAGCCGTAGCTTGGTGTGACATATTTCATGAACCGCT
Source organism: Eurosta solidaginis (assembly GCF_040869045.1). Classification (NCBI taxonomy): domain Eukaryota; kingdom Metazoa; phylum Arthropoda; class Insecta; order Diptera; family Tephritidae; genus Eurosta; species Eurosta solidaginis. The sequence continues at coordinate 42,959,728 of NC_090322.1, forward strand.
CGACCAAATTTAATCAAACTTTACAGAAACCATCTACATGATAGCCCAAATGTACCGTTGAATTTGGTGGAGCCGGTCTCAAGTTATAAAGTAACACCAAAAATGTGAACTTATTTTAATATATATTTAAATTTTTTCTTTTTGTTGTTATAAATCCACTTGGAAAATGAGACACCATTGACATAAAGCTCTTTTTTGCAAAGATATAGCTTATTTTATTCATCCACGACGCTTTTAAAAATCTTTTATATAAAAGTGGGCGTGGACCTTCAACGATTTCGTTAATTTTTCTTCGAAGGATTCTATGTAGTAAAGGCAACCAATTTTGTTATGATAGGTTTAACGGTTTTAGGTTTATGATTAATAATATTTGTAAAATTAATTTTATCACCAATGGGAGGTGCCACGCCCATTTTAAATTTTTCTTTAAATTTATATCAGTCCACACATCAAATTTCAACGTTCTATATGAATTACTTACTAAGTAATCCGGTTTTATGAGTAAAAAGTTACCATCCGATTTCCCTAATTTTTAATAACGATAGGAGATGGGTGCTCGCAAAGGAACCCAATACCAAATTTCAATAGTTTATTCAATAGTATATTTACTCAAGTTATCGTGTGCACCGACAGGCGGCGCACAGATGTAGGGACGGCTATATCAATTCCTTTTTTCATCCTCAACATTTTGATATATGGAAGTCTATATTTATCTCGATTCGTTTATGCCGTTACGATCAAGCGCTATGTTACCAAAGTTAAAACACTCTGTGGGCAAAGCACGCTGAGTATAGCAAGATTAACCTTGAATAGTGAAAGCTAAGCTAAATTTAGATGTATTTTTTTTTTTTTTATTTCAAATTCGTGGAACCTTACTTTTATTTACAGGACACATTTAGGTATAAATAGCGCCCGCAAAATTTATAATTTCGTATTATAGGTGGCCATTATATACCTATAGAGAGCAGCCCACATTCTGTAGCATTATTAAATAAAGGAGGCTATTTCTGCGGTGGTTCCATAGTCGATTTGAAATCGGTGCTCACAGCTGCGCATTGCGTAAAACCTGAAATTCTGCAGAATATCATCGTTCTAGCTGGTGTAGCCGATATACGTCAAATGTACAGTAGAAGAGCGCAACGTCGCAATGTAGAGGATGTACTTTATGATTGTGATTATAATCCAGAAACAAAATTTTTGGATATAGCTATTGTTAAAGTGGATACACCCTTTGATTTGAATGGTGCAGTAAACATAATATCACTTTGCAATGTTCCATTAGAACCGGGCTTATTGTTGGAAATTAACGGATGGGGAATGACAGATGTAAACAAAAGAACTGATTCTCCTCTTCTCAAAACAACGACCGTGAAAATAGCAGACATGCAACAAAGTAGGGATGCATATGCGAATAAAGAAGGACCGCAATATTTTGCAGAAACAATCATGTATGCTGGGCGTAGTTCAGAAGATATGGGTCTTGGAGATTCTGGAGCAGCAGGCGTTAGGAATGGACAACTTTGTGCGGTAGCACAAGGTTTTTGCTGGGACCCCGATTTTCCGGGTTTATATACAAATGAAACCAATCAAATAGTTTTTCACTTTATAATAAGCAAAATGTAACTGAAGGGTATTATTTTATATTGACAGTTTATTGGAATATCACCCTAACTCGACTGAGCGCCGAATTTCGAAATATTTTAAGATAGGACGTTTTCGAAACAGCAGTTGAGATAGAGTGACATTCCGCTCAGCAGTCGAAATGTTTATATGTATTTTGTTCTTGTATGACGTACAAATAAATTGTTATAACTATAAGTAAATAAATATTTTTATTGTATGCTATGAAAATGTGACGCATGTAAATGAATTAAGTTGTGAGACCAAATTTTGATCACAACTTTATAGTGCCCTCGTGTATGAATAGATCATGAGATGAAAATAAAATTGTGGAATAACTACTTTAGGACACTGGAAAACTCCGTTTAAAACAGCTGATCCAACGAATTCTATGGAAGTCAATCTAATGGGTTATTGAAACCATATCCATAATCTATAAATTTTTGCGATGGCGAATTTAATAATTTTTTGGGTATTGTATTTTTAGTTTCGAAATTTTTCGTATTTTCTATTTTATGAAGTTATGACATTTTTTAGGTTAAGGCATCAATAAGCGATGCCAATATACATTTATCTATGTATGCTTAAGTGAGAATATGGTTACGAATTGGGCTTTTTGAATATGGCAAGTTTTCCAGGGCCTTTCAAGAGGCGACATTTTACTAAAATAGGAGCTTACATTGGCAATAGGTGTCGCTGGATGTCGCACTGCATTTTAGAAAACCCTCGGACCCTCAACCGAATGTATTTGGCCAGGCACGCTCCTACCATCCCAGCATACACAGTATCTAACGTTAGTTCTGTTGTGCATCTCTAATCGCGCAAGTGAACATTTTTATAAAAAAAAGGTAAAGAGTAAAAGTGAGCAAAATGTTAGCATACCATTTGACTGGCATTAGGAAACCTGCAAACGTCAAGCTGTGAAGTTGTGTTTTGTTTTTTACTGTGCCTTATTTTGTTTAAAATTAATAGATTTGTTTGTTTTAATAATTATTGTGCTAAAAAATAAGTGCAAACACGTTGTGCACTGCATTCAGCAATTTAAAGTTTAGCTTTTCTTTACTTACATAAATAACTTTTATCTTAAATATAATTGAAAAAGTGTACATATACATTCATATTTGCAGAGTCACCTTCCTTGCATATTTTTTATTGCAGTTCATTGGCATTTTCTTATCTTCAGTTTACAATTGTTGTTATTTATTCGTGCACATTTGATTAATTTCCTTCTCACTGTCACAGCTGTTTGCATTGTGTGTTGTGAAGCGTCATTTAATAGTGACTCAGTCGGGACTTTTGTGGCCAGCCCACAGTGTTTCGTGTAGAACAAGCTAGCTGGACAAAAACAAAGTTCTTATTCCAAGAAAAGTGTTATGAGAAATGAAAGAAAACAAACAAAATAACGGGGTTTTTGCTTTTTTTTGATATTTTTTCTCATATATATTGAGTAATTGAAGTAAGAAGGCAGGAGTGCCCGTAAAATGCATTGATTAATTTGCAAAATTCTTGTTGAATATTAAGCTTCATATTTCTTTTAAGTGAACACTTTTATATAATTTTTTTGATGGATTCTAAGCTCGAAGGTAAGTAAAATGTTTTAATAGTAATTCTTTCGCAATTAGAGTATTTTCAATATATTTAACATTCCGTTATTAAGAAGAAAAGGTGTTTTTTCTCTATATTTTTAACTTTCACTGACTTCAACCTGCCACAACCTACCGCACCAGTCACCAAGGCATAACCACACAGGAACGCTACACAAAACAACCCCATTTGATAGCATCTACGCCAATACCTGAATGTAATATAAATACTGCGCAACTGATAACAAATGAGAACGATCAACGACACTTAAGATGGCAGCACAACAATCGTCAACTATTCACCCTGTCGGAAAATCAAAAACACAAAGCAGTTTAGCTATAACCGTTCCAAAAACGGGGTTTTTGGACATTTGGGTTCAACATTCGAAGGAAACCATATATAAAGAATTATTGAGTTTTGTTGTTCTTAAGTACGATTTAAGTGAAGCAGCCGAGTATTCGATAAAAAGTTTAAGCTTACAAATATCGGCATATTCGTCGAAGCTGGATCAAAAGTGGAACACTTCTGGAAGACATAAGGAGCGATTTTTGAATAAAAACTCGGAGTGGCTTTCGGGTCCAGACTTCACATTTACAATAACGGTGGATTCAAAGTTGCCATCAGACCAACCAACCACTTCTTCAGGTAACCCCGGCCCCGGAAGACGAATGAAGGACTTTGTTAGCTGCAGTGAAAAACCCAAACGGCGTCGAGTGGATGACCTCTTGCAATCTAGAAGTCCTGGTGAGTTACTTTATGCGGCAGAATTATCAACAGAAATGTTGATAACATTATAAAAAAATCACAGGAAACCACTCAAATATCCGGCAAAAAGATGACATGTGAGCCAGATGCAAGATGCTTGAGCAATGTAGAAGCTTCAGCATATTACGTAGATAGCAAGGCGACGACTCATGGGTACAAACCGACTCGGAAGTGGAGCATCAAGGCAGGCCATAAGGTCTATCCATCATTTTATAGTCTAAGAAAAGCTAAGGAAGAATGCTATCCAAATGAAATTGATGTGGGTGAAACACGTGCGGAAATTAAAGTCCAGTCCGTATTAGATAAAACTGTTGAGCGTTTAGTTTCAGCAAATCAAGAAGTTATTGTTAGTTTATTACCTACAAACTTGACGTATACTTTAATCAGCAAGTGGGGTTGCGATGGAAGCTCTGGCCATAGCACATATAAGCAAAAGTTTACATTCAGTTCTGACACTGATGAATTTTTGTTTATATTTTCCTTCGTTTCTCTTCAATTACAGGATGAAAAAGGTAACATTGTTTGGCAGAATCTTCGACCTTCTTCTACCATATATTGTCGTCCAATTAAATTTATTTTTTCTAAAGAAACAAAAGATTTTATTGTTTTTGAAACGAACAAAGTTTTAGAGGAGATAAATGCGTTGTTGCCAACAAAGTACATGCTCGAAGAATACGAAGTTTCCGTAAATCACAATATGCTTTTAACAAAGATTGACGGAAAAGTTTGCAATGCTTTGACTGAAACTTCTTCAGCACAAAAGTCATATATTTGTGGTGCCACTCCAAAAGATATGAATAATGAGTTACGGGACTTTACGCCTAACCGAGGTAATCTTGATTTTGGTTTGTCTACTCTCCATGCATGGATAAGATGTTTTGAATGCTTGCTTCATATAAGTTATCGCCTCGAAGTAAAAAAGTGGCAGCTTAGGAATGAGGCAGATAAAGAGAGTGTAAAGCTACGTTTCAAAGAAATCCAGAATAAATTTAAAAGTGTACTTGGATTGATAGTAGATAAACCAAAACCAGGTTTCGGCAATACCAATAACGGCAACACTACTCGTAGGTTTTTCGAAAATTCTGAGGCTAGTGCTGAGATTACGGGATTGGATGTAACGCTCATCAAAAGATTTGACACTCTCCTTCGCGCATTAGCATCTGGGTACAATATAAATATTCAAAGATTTGAAAAATTTGCGGTCGAGACTAAAAAACTATACATAGATCTCTATCCATGGTTTAATATGCCTGTTACAGTTCATAAAATCTTATATCATAGTACTGATATTATAAAATCAGCAATTCTACCTATTGGTCAACTTTCTGAGGAAGCACAGGAAGCCCGTAACAAAGATTTGAGACGATTCAGGGATGATAACACACAAAAGCAGTCGCGTGAAGCCACGAATAGAGATCTTATGAATATGTTGCTTATAACATCGGATCCTTTAGTTAACAGTTTTAGGGAGATACCTAAGAAAAAATTTAAAAGTCTGACTTCAGAAGTCTTAAATTTACTGTCTCCCGATAATGTTGAGGAGTCAATAAATACCCCAGTTGTTTCAAGCTTTCACAGTAGTGTTGCTGATGCTCATGACTATTCCACAAGTGACTCATCGAATGAAAGTGATGAAAGCAAATAATAACATAATTATAAAAGATAACCTACCCTATAACTTTTTGTTGGATCAGGTTTTATTTAATTTAAATCTATTGTCTTTTCTACTTTGTATTATACTTTACTTTTAAGTTTTTGTAATAAGTTATTTTCACATAATTAATTTAATTATTTACATTGTTGTTATTATTATTGTAATTCACTTTTACATTCCTGACTGGTACTATAAAATAATTTTGTAAAACTTGTAGTGCCAGGACAAATACTCAAATAAATACGAAATATGTATGTACGTATGTACAGTCACTCACATAAATAAGTAGACACCCCTTTTTGGACAATTCTTACAATCTTCGCTTTCGCATATTTATTTTAACTAATTTCCCATAAGAAAATTTGTCACGATCTATAACAAAAACTAAATTATATTTAAAAAATGTTTGAAAAATTCGACGAATTTTCATAAAAAATTTTAATTTTTTTTTCGGAATTTTTTAGAGTATTGAGATTTGTAGTCCATTCAATTTAAGTACAATAAAGTAATATTCTTAAGTCCTTTAAATTTTTTTGGATCTATGTCACTTATTCACATTAGTTACTGTATATGAAATAAGCAAATGTATGTATATGAAGTAAAATTTTGGAAAAAAAATAAAAAAAAAGAACAAATGCCTGAAAAAAATGACGTAGTTGTAATAAATGACTGCATATGAAACGGAAAATCTCATAAAATAATTTTGTCCAGCTAGCTTGTTCTACACGAAACACTGTGCGACGTCCAGCATATTATAAAACATGGCCAACGGCCATCGCTGTGTTGCTCTTTTGCAGCTGTAAGTGCCTAGCATTTGATCCATGGTATCAACGCTGCATTTGTTGGCGTTGTAATCTAATATGGCATAGGGCTTCCGATTCTCGGTTTGCTCGTCAACGCGGCAGGTGTAGTGCATTGTGGAGAGCACGTTCACCACTTTATTTTTTTTTCGGCACGTATGAGCATAACGCTATATCCCCTTCGTTGAACCCAAATAATGTACTATTGATGGTGCGCTTCGGCTTCTTCTTGAACTCCTGTTGAATGAATGTTTTGTTGCAGCGCACTGTACCAAAATATGCGGTCTTCCTCCTCATCAAAATACTCGCCAAGTCAAGAGTGGTAAAGAAATTATCCGCGTATATAGTACGGCCAGCATCTAAATATTTTTCCACAAGATCCTGCACTACGTTCTGCCCTTGGTTTATCTCCCGTTGTTGGTTTGGCAGTTTTCCAGAATATATCATTCCCTTCACAGGATAATAACTCTGTGAGTCGCATAACCACCATACTTAGCTGGCTTTGACGGAATATATTGTGTGATGCGGGTGCGGCCTCTGTAAGGGAACAACTGCTCATCAACTGTTAGTGCTTCATGAGGAGTGTAAGCTGCTGCCAAGTTATGTTGCAACATTTGCCAAATATCCGCAGTTTTGCTGTTGATGACTCGCTGTTGTCTAGTATTTCCATTGTCGAATCGAATAAATTGCTTTATACACATGAAGCGATCGTACGTCAGCGCAGCTTTGTATATTGGGCAACGCGTCGCGCCCCATAATTCCATAGCTGGTTCATGGTTTGATCTTGTGAGTCCAGCATACAAAAGAATTGCTACAAAGGCGTCAAACTCTGTCACTGTCACTGGCTTCCACTCCTTTTTCTTCGTGGGATTCGCCAATTTCCATGCAGCTGTAACCTTCCTGCCTTTGTTTCACGTAGCACTAAGTGGGGGCCGTGTATATTTCCTGTTGGTCCTGGTTTCTTTCTTGTGAAGTCGACCACGTTATGATTACGAGTGCGTGATGTTGGTGGTGCTTTTTTACTCCATTGTGTACCATCTTTACCAATATAGTAACTTTCATTCGTTTCCTGTCCATCATTTTCTTCCTCTTCATCATCGTCGTCATCAGTATCTTCATTAGCTCGACGTATCTTTCAGTTTCGGCATCTGACTCTTCAGCAGGTTGGTATGTGGGATCTTCATCATCCTCAACTTCATAATTATCAATTGCAGCAATATCAATTTCTTCATCCATGTCTTCGTCCATAAAATCAGCAAATCTACTATCTACTAATTGCACGACTTTCATTCGCAGTCAGTTGCTGGTAACGTCTACTACGGCGCACAACCACTTCAGCAACGTCCAAATTACTTGCATCTGCCATATTTATATTTTTGTTTCTATCACACACGATTTTACTCTTCGCTGTCTAAACTTTGACTGATTTGGTTACGAAACTACAACTTCTTTTATACTCTTTCGTACGTCTACCTGAACTCAAAGACATTAGGGATGATGATAAAAACAAAAAATTCTAAGAACTGGTTTATTGCTAGTAGTATAAAATTAGAATATTGTGCCTTTCCTTGAAAGCAATAAAGTTCATGTCTTCGAATTTTTCTTAGAATTTTTTGTTTTTATCATCATCCCTAATGTCTTTGAGTTTAGGTCTTTGTGTTGAGAACAAGTAAATTATGTGTTGAAACAATAAAAAAATTATAATGATGCCCAGAAACATGCATTTATTAGTGAAATTCAGTACAAGGTCCATACGGACCTATTCACACGTCCGCGTACTATTCTCAATAAAACCTCAATAACTCCTAAAGTAATGATCCGATCAGCTTGATTTCTTTTTCCAAAAGATGCGCAACAAAATACTCTTGGAACACAGAGTAACTTGGAGGGCCGAAGTAGGAGTAATTTCAGTTTGAAAAGGCAAAAAGGTCCCTAGGGACCTTCTCACTCATCGGAGGGTTAATTTGTCTAGACTACTTTTAATGCCATAAGTTGAACAAAAATTTACCAATCCTTATGAAATTTGGTAGGGATAAACCTCCTGTGATCATTACAGTTTTCTGTAAAAATGGGCGAAATCGGTTGAAGCCACGCCCAGTTTTTATACACAGTCGACCGTCTGACCTTCCGCTCGCCCGTTAACACGATAACTTGAGCAAAAATCGATATATCTTTACTAAACTCAGTTCACGTACTTATCTGAACTCACTTTGTATTGGTGTTAGAAATGGAAGAAATCCTACTATAACCACCCCCACTTTTTCGATATCGAAAATTTCGAAAAATTAAAAAAAATACCATAATTCTATACCAAATACGAAAAAAGGGATGAAACATGGAGATTGGATTGGTTTATTGATGCCTTCACATATACAACTTAGGGCCACTCCCTTTCAAAACCTTCATTAATACCTTTAATTTGATACCCATATCGTACAAACACATTATAGAGTCACCCCTGGTCCACCTTTAAGGCGATATCTCGAAAAGGTGTCCACCTATAGAACTAAGGGCCACTCCCTTTTAAATAATCATTAACACCTTTCATTTGATACCCATATCGTACAAACGCATTCTAGAGTCACCCCTGGTCCACCTTTATGGCGATATCTCGAAAAGGGATCCACCTATGGAACTAAGGCTCACTAACTTTTAAAATACTCCTTAACATCTTTCATTTAATATCCATATCGTACAAACAAATTGTAGAGTCACCCCTGGTCCACCTTTATGGCGATATCTCGGAAAAGGCATGCACCTGTAGAACTAAGGCCCACTCCTTCTTAAAATACTCATTAACACCTTTCATTTGATACCCATATCGTACAAACACAGGCGGACTTTTAGCTAACCATAAAGTAATGTAGTAAAAAGCAGGTTATAAAAGAATTACTCTGCTTTTGTTAGCTTTGAGAACACTGGATCACAAATTCCAATTTTTTTTCTGCACCAGAGACGCTAGTATGAAATTCCTATGTAAAATCACTCCCTGATGCCGAAAATCAAAGTTATTTTTAATTCTATGGTAACATTTTTGAGATATTTACGAATTACCGTTTTTTTTTTTTTTCAAAAATATCTTAAGAACAAATTGAGCAATGCCAAAACGGTTTGAAGCTTTTAATGGGTAATAAAAGTTGCTATAAACTGTGCGTACAACACTTTTTGCTAGGCCCTGCAGATTCAAAGATAACGAACAATCATTACGAATTTTTTCAATTTTTTTTGTAAAAATATAAAAAATTTGTACTTTGCGAGGAAGGATCTCGAAAACTCTTTATTTTTTTTGCAGATTTTTTTTTCTCTGTAAGCTCTGTTTTATTTCAAAAAAATAAGCTTTCATTCAACAAAATCGGTGGACTAATACAAAATTTATAAGCATTCAAGTAAATATATCCATTTAATACTTAAGTACCCTACTGGTACATATGCGTTAGTATTCGTATATCAGTTAGTTATCAGGTAAATTTTCGAAGGGTTATCAGATACAAAAAACTGTTAGTGTCGTTTTCTCAAACCCAGGTACATTTCAAGCAAGAGCATATTTTTAAGGCACGTAGTGTTTTCTTTGTAGAACTAGGGAAATTTTTTGTCTAGGTAGGCTTGAATTTTTACTTGAACTAAGTATAAATAATAGTACATGCGCCTTGTTCCTTCATAATATCCGCAAAGCTCGCCGGATACTGTTCAATTTATAATTGCAGTTTATAACCCGTCATTTACTTAAAAATATAATATGAATAAAAGGGCGCGAGAGTTTGAGTGTACAAATGATGCAGATATGTTTTGTTTCATCTGCGGTCAATTTATTGTTAAAAGGATGCGACGTGTGTTTTCAAATCCTTTGAAAGTCACATACTATAAGTATTTTGGAATTGAGCCTAAAACCATGGACACCGAATACTGTGTGCACCACATGCCGAGTCGAATTAATTTTTTTCGAAAACCGGTACACAAAGGTGCGTTGTAAAAATTAGGAATTTGCACCGTTTTAATGAATAGCTGACTAATTTCTGAAACTATCTATTTAGGCGACATATGAAATTTATTACACCAATGAAGTGGAGGGAACCAATTTTCCATTCAACGGACTGCTATATTTGTACTACAAAAGTACTTGGGGTTGGAAAGTCAAGAAAAGTAACCTATGCGAGCGTATCTACAGTGTCATTACCAGAACTAAATACAGCGGAATTTACATTGCCAGAATATAATTTAACTTTAGTTCCGGCTCCAGTTTCATTGTCAACAGCAGTATCTGATTACGCGGCATCATTTTGTACTGGATTTAATACGGAAAACGAAAGAAACTCTTTGTCACAAGCACAACTCAATTATTGGATAAAGGATTTGTTTCATCCGATGTTAGGGTAACATATTATAGAACTCGTCACGAACAATTTTCCAAGTACTATACGAAGGAGGACAGTGTTTGTTACTGCAAAGGCATTGCTGGTCTATTCAAACAGTTTCGTGAACCATATGATTTTAAGTGTGGCAATTGTTCATAGACAGCAATAAATTAAGTTTAAAGATCGTATTATTGCATATTGGTAACCAAAAGTCATTAACCCGATCGCGCATGCAGTAAATACGAAGAAAATATATGAGGTAATGCAAAAATTGCTTAAAATAATCAAATACGAACGACATGATTGGAAAATATGTACCGATCTTAAAGTCGTTGCAATGCTATGTGGTCTACAAAGTGGATACACAAAATACTGTTGCTTTCTATGCAAATGGCATAGCCGAGCTCTTCGAGACCACTACGTCATAAAGGATTGGCCATAACGAATCGAGTTTCAAGTTGCGGTGGATAACATAAAATAGTCCCCACTTATAAAGAAGGAAAAAATAATTCTACCGCCGCTCCACATCAAGCTCGGCCTTATCAAAAACTTTGTCAAGGCTTTGGACAAAGAAGGCGAAGCTTTTCATCATTTCAAGACAATCTTTCCAGAGATTTCAGAAGCAAAAATAAAGGAAAGGATTTGTGTGGACCGCAAATAAGGAAAATGACGACCAATAACCATTTCAAAGAACTATTGTCACCAGTGCAAGCAGCAGCGTGGGAATCTCTTGAAAAGGTCGTTACATCTTTTTTATGCCAACACAAAAGTCCTAACTACGAGATGATAGTGAACGACTTAATCAAAAACTATGCGGAAATGGGTAAAAAAAAAAAAACATATTTAAGACGGTTTACTCAGTTAACTTTAAAACCTATCTGCCCGATAAATAAAAAATTTGTATGAAAATTTTTAAATTTACCTGATAATATTGTAATTTTTTTATATTTTTTATATTAATGTGTCACTTATGTATTTATCTAATATAATTTTTTAATTTCTTTCAGGGGTAAACATGTCTTTAAAAATTCATTTTCTACAATCCCATTCAAAATTTTTCCCGCAAAATCTTGGCGACGAAAGTTACGAGCATGGCGAAAGGTTTCACCAGCAAACGAAAATGATTGAAAGTCGGTATCAAACCGAATCCTTATCTAAATAAGCGTCAAAACAAGACATATAACTTTTTCACTAAGTCCATCGCCAGTGGAAAGACACCTTCTTAGAGAAGTAGATAACCCATTCCACATGAATGCAAAGGAGTTTTGAAAGCTGTGCCGACTAACCCCAGACATTTTGGCTTTCCTTTTGTGCTTTTCGCAGTTTCTAGGTTTCGTTAAGCGTTCTGCCACCTTTCTACTATTAAAACGAAATTTAAATGCCATTAATTTGGAGTCGTTAAACTAAGTTAATGAATTATACAGTCGATAAGGCAAGCGAGAAAATCGTTAATTAAAATCTCGACAAAACGCATCGTTTAAGTTAGTGAATTCCACAACAACTCTCTCCCATTCCCATTCTTTTCACATGCAACTTTTTCCCAAACAAACCTATAATAACCAGCGATGACAAGAATTTGGCAAAGATCGATACTTAGATACTTAGCGATAACGAATATCTATAGATGGCAGTGCCGCCGCTTTACATAAATGCTATAGCTTCGAATTTTAAACCAAAATTCCCTTAGTATATCAAAACCATTCTACATGTTACTTGTTGCAAAATAAAGCTCGAAAATATGGTTTATAGGTATCAAGGTGGGCAGTTTAAACGGTAACCAAAATAGGCAAGCGGTAACCACGTAACCAAACGAAAGTTCGGTAACCAAATTTGGTTACAAGTAACCAAAAACGGCAACACTGATTGCAAGACGGATTAGCTCACGATTGTTTTTAGTTAGGCCCTCATGTATGTATATTTTTCCGTCCGAATTTATTCCTACATCACGATGCATTAGTGGACGCTTATTCTCCTTGCAAAAAAGGGTCACTGCTTTAAAGAGCGTAGACCGATCATCAGAAGGGCTTAGTCGTACAATGACAGATGCCGGTGTTTTGCTATTGTTTTTGTTAGGCAAATGAAAGGCCGAGGAAATAGGCAATGCTGGCACATTTAATGATTGACACATTTTGTTAAAAGTGCCTTTAATGTTTTCAACATCACTGAAGGGGAGGCCATTAATTATTAGGTCACTGGAGACAGATTTGTTTTGATATTCACTTAACTCTTTTTAGCAGCATAAAAGGGCGGTGCCACACCCATTTTCAAAAACTTTAGTGTTTTCCAATTTAATGTTATAATTCAATTTAAAAAGTAAAATTCTATTGATACAAAGCTCTTTTTGCCTAAGATATGGCTTATTATTTTCGCCTACGACCCTTTTAAAAAATTTTTATATAAAAGTGGGCGTGGTCTTTAACCGATCTCGTCCATTTTTTCTAGAAATATTTCCTGCTATTTTATTACGATCCGGTACCACGCCCATTTTAAAATTTTTTTAAAATTTTTTATCAAGAGTCTCTATATCAGTCCACACGTCAAATTTCACCATTCTAGGTGTATTATTTACTAAATAATCAGGTTCTTGTATTTGTTATATATATAAAAAGTGGGCGTGGTTATCATCCGATTTCGCTCATTTTCAATACCAATCTATTCTGGTTCCAGATAAGCTCATGTACCAAATTTGGTGAATATATCTCAATATTTACTCAAGTTATCGTGTTAACGGACAGACGGACGGACGGATGGACGAACAGACGGACCGGGTCGATCACACTAATGTCACCACACCCTAACGTCGTGTTTTAACAAAAGTATTCTCATGTAAAATTTTGAATCATGACTGGATTCATTTAAATCAATGTTTGTTTGTAGGTAACCAGTTACATTCTAAGCTGGTTGTTTTAAAACTATGGCTTATTGTGATTCGTTCACAGAGTTGCCACCTATTTAAAGCGACAAAAGTAGACGGAAAAGGCCAATATGTGTATAAAATTAAAGGTATTATAAGCCGCATTAAACAAATTTTTTTCAAGAAATGGTTGCCACTAAGGGTTGCCATCTGACTTTATATGTTTTTAAACGGTTTTATTTAGCTTGACTTGACAGGCCGAATTTTGTAATTAAAATTTAAGTAACTTCGCAATAAGCTAAAGCTTCAAATTTGAAATATAGTTCAGAACGCGATGACAATGCAATAATAAGAAAAAAACTCCGATAGGTGGCGCATCGATCGTAATATTTCAAAAAGTCGAATTTGTGGTCCGATTTGGCTCACATTTGGAACACAATATACATACAAGAATAGAAAGCGACCTAGAAAAAAAATGCCGCTAGATGGCGCAGATATCGAGATATTAAGGAAAACCGTATTTGTGGTCCGATTTTACTCACATTTGGAACAAATATTACATAAAGTCCGGTAGAAGTGACACCAAAATACTTTGGAGTTCGAGGACTTAGATTGTAAGAAATTGTCAGGAAAGAGTCCTTGTAATAATGAGTCAATAAATGAACTAAATAGAATGAGAAATAATAGGAAATTAAGACTAAAAACTTGAAAATAAAATAATTTAAAATTTTTTTTAAGTTAAACGGTTTTATTGAAAGCAATACTTACCTTAAGTAATAATAACACTAAAAGCTAGGAAATAATTAGGTAGGTCCCTGGTACTAGTCATCACACTCCTGATTGACCTCCTGAGGCGTAGCGTAACCTAATTAAGGTTGGTCTTACTTATGACTATCAATAGAAATTTCACGCGTCCAACGATTTTATTTAATTGTATGATCAGCGCCCTAGATTGATTAATAGCCCGGCGAACCCCGATCTTAAAGTTAAATAACCTAAACTCGCAGAAGAGGAGAGCAACCTCCCCACATGGCACTAACCATCTTTTCAATTGCAATATGGAACCAACGCCTATAACACCCCTTTCCTGTGGCCTGTGTGAAACTGCAGGTTTTCTTGGACTCCGGTTAGTGCGCATTGATGACAATTTAGAAGTGGCCGCACCAAATTGGATGGGGCAAACCACTGTTACAACAAAACCAGTAGAGATATGGCAATGTAAAGTACATAAGTTCTATTGGACTAATCTCTTCACAACACGCTTGATGCCATACAAAATACTTGACGCGTTTTACCTCCGAGAATATTTAGACCCAGCTTCTCTTTCAATTTACGTCGTGCTACATATTTTATGGCGTTTCCGAATGGCATTTGCAAGGCAGATGAATCTTCACTGTGAACTTTTCATGATAGAAGTGCACTCGGAGTGTTCACCAAACCACTGCCGAGAGGCGACCCCGTTTAGAAAAAATTACTGATTTTTTTTAACGCCATAAGTCGACCAATGATCTTAAAGTCATTTAATGTTCGTGACGTTTGTCTTCAAGTGTATCCTTAAAATATTAAATTCAAAACATACGATCTTATTTTAAAAAAAAGTTCCTTCACTTTTAGTAAATCTTCCGAAGTACTCACATGGATCGAGTATACTCGATCCTTTTACTGAGTATGAGTAACATCGATATTTTTTCTAAAAGTTCTATCACTAATCACGACTGCTATGGCTACCCCAGCGGGTTAGGGGTTAGAATATACCCGCGGTTGGTATGCCTGTCGTAAGAGGCGACTAAAATACTGGATTCAAGGGGTTTGTGTAGCGCAGCCCTTTCAGGTTGCCAGCACAATTCATAGCTTCTCCAAACCAAATTGTCAACCTCACCTATCCGTGGCGAATCCTGTTTCATTAACACCCGAGGCTCTGGCGACCCCGAACTCCTCATGGATCTAGGGGGTGGGAGGGCGGTATGGCCTAGTAGATCGCATGTTGTCATAACAATTCGTTCGCGAAATGTTCCAGCTTGGTACTGGAAGGTACCGGATCTGCATCCGGCAAAGGACCATCAACTCGGTAACACTCTCCAAGGCCTTTGGGGAGTGTCCTTATCGCTACAACAAAACTTCTATGGCTTTCTTTATTCCTGCAAGTTCAAAAATGGAATTTTAACCCTATTTTCCAATCACTATGGCAACTCTCACATCTCACTATCGTTACTTGGAGACCTGACACGTAAAGGTTTAAACGTGAAGGTCCTTTGCCCATGAGCCATATTAGTAGCTGTAGGTAATAAATCTGGCGGCCACCGTGGTGTGATGGTAGCGTGCTCCGCCTATCACACCGTATGCCCTGGGTTCAACTCCCAGGCAAAGCAACATCAAAATTTTATAAATAAGGTTTTTCAATTAGAAGAAAATTTTTCTAAGCGGGGTCGCCCCTCGGCAGTGTTTGGCAAGCGCTCCGGGTGTATTTCTGCCATGAAAAGCTCTCAGTGAAAACTCATCTGCCTTGCAGATGCCGTTCGGAGTCGGCATAAAACATGTAGGTCCCGTCCGGCCAATTTGTAGGGAAAATCAAGAGGAGCACAACGCTAATTGGAAGAGAAGCTCGGCCTTAGATCTCTTCGGAGGTTATCGCGCCTTACATTTATTTTTTTTTTTAAGTAATAAATCTATATATTCCGAATGCGGTCAAGCACCTTAGAGTACTCTTACGACTAGCCATGTAGTATAAGGCGCTAAAATCCGCGGACCCGAAGGTGCGAGAGGTAAAAAAAATCCTACCCAGGGCAGTACCATTAGTCCAACATGCTTCTATTACTGAAAGATTTCGGGTTCATATCGCGCGAAGAATTGCGCATATCCGTAAAACTCTATTAATCCTCAACGGCTACACGATGATCACATTAGCCCGTATTTATGGCATAGACTAAAATCCACTCAGCCAGTGATGCGAGAGTTCAACAAAATCATTCCCGCGACAGTAACGTAATACACGTATTTCGTTTTGTCCTTGTTTACCATCAAACTTACCCCTAGTGGATCTTACACCACGGGAATTTTGGCTGCAAATCTCAATATACACTGGCTGCTATAAAAAATAGTTCCAGCGCGGGTATGTGCCACAGGATGTTAAATATTCACAAGCAGCAACTTGAAGAAATCAGACGTTAGTGTGTGATTCGGCCTATAGCCTCAATTAGTTTTGAACGGTTCAGAGGGGTCATTACAAATTTTGACTGAATCTTACCTAGTTGGTTCATTGCTAGGCCGTTAAAACGGTGTGAAAAGAGTTCCATCCATAGTTTAAGCAGTCTCTAAAAATCGTTTCCTAGGCCGTACTTTCTGCCCTGTTTGCTAATAGATTTAACCCTAAAACCCGTACCTTTCTGCATATCTTTTTTTCTTCGTCAAAAGACATATCGTTTCTCTTTTAATCTCATGGTGGTGGATTTGCAGCCAACGCCTTATCTTTCGGTAGCAACGCGTCATCCTTCATCTTCCAATATCTCTCAAGTATTCGCCGGTAACAAATTCTTTCCACATCGTCAGTACGACCTGCTTCTGATTCCATCTGGTTGACATGGGTCCTCACAGAGCTGAGAACTGAGCTGCGAAGTCATTGGAAGTCTATAGTGACTGCAGATAGACCTAGATTTCCTGCTGTTTTTATTGAATGCTGTCAGCCATGCAGCGGCAGTACACAATGAAGAGGCAAGATCCGGAATGCATGCCCCCATATCGTAGCACTTGAACGTTCACAATTATCGTGTTTTTTGTGACGCATCCCGACTTCTCCGCACAACCCACTCCGTAGACGCTCCTTTGCAGTAGTAGATCAAAGTGATTAGACGCTGCCCATGAAATTCCCCAAGGAAATATATCGGCCTCCGCCAGAACTGAGCAATGCTTAGCATTACGGGAGCCCTAAAAATAATCCCGATGGCCATTCTGCAAATCCCACCTATAGACCTGATGGCTCATTCAGTCTATGTGGAATCCTCACGTACCGGCGAATTCAAACTAGCCCTACCTAACCGCTCCTCATAACTTTATCCACCAAAGAACCATCGAATAACATTGTGCACTCTAAATTTTTAAGCCTCCATACGGTCTGACGTGTAGCCCACAGGAGCTCAACATATATTTGAACCTATTACTAAGCCATTGTAAATCTTTAAATTTTGCTATCACTTCAAAGGTGGCCATTGCTTTTCATGGCGAGCCAAATTAACCTAACTTAATCCAACCACCAATCATTTACGTATTACTGCATCTCAATTGGTTTTGTTTTCTCATTAATAGTGCCAATACCAGGCAGCTTCTACACTCGATCGTTCAATATTTTCTATCACAGGAGCATTTACTGGTATTTGGGGCAACTTCAAACCGTGAACTTGCCAGATCCTAGCTTGGCAGGATTGTGGTAATTCGTCGATGAAAAGTCAATTTTCGGCGAAAATATATTGTATAGTGTATTCAAATAAAATGTTCACATTATGAGAGCGACTTGTCACCTCCTATCCTGGAAGAAATCGTTGGCAAGTCGGTTCAAAGAAGGAGCAATTGCACCAAACTTTGTTTCATAGTGTATTCAAACAAAATATTCAAATTATGAAAGCTGGCAACGCCCCAACCCCAAAAGTACCGACTTGCCACCTCCTATCCGGGAAGAAACCCTTGGCAAGTCGGTTCAAAGGTGGTGCACTATATGTTTCATCTTTTACCGATCTGAAATTTTGCATGAAGGGTAATTTTATTTTCTCATACATGTGGCAGGAAAAAAAATGTGCAGGTTTTAAGTTTACAGTTGTTGGCACTATTTCAAAAAGATTTAATACTAAGGATTATATTCGCATACGGTTTAGAGATTATTTATTAATGCATATTTCACACATGATGAAATAACCAACATGGCTGTATTCATAAATTAAAGAAACAAGTAAGGAAGGTTAAGTTCGGGTGTAACCGAACATTACATACTCAGTTGAGAGCTATGGTGACAACATAAGGGAAAATAACCATGTAGGAAAATGAACCGAGGGAAACCCTGGAATGTGTTTGTATGACATGTGTATCAAATGAAAGGCATTAAAGAGTATTTTATGAGGGAGTGGGCCATAGTTCTATAGGTGGACGCCATTTAGGGATATAGCCATAAAGGTGGATCAGGGTTGACTCTAGAATGCGTTTGTACGATATGGGTATCAAATGAAAGGTGTTAATGAGTATTTTTAAAAGGGAGTGGACCTTCGTTTTATAGGTGTTCGCCTTTTCGAGATATCGCCATAAAGGTGGACCAGGGGTGACTTTAGAATTTGTTTGTATGATATGGGTATCAAATGAAAGGTGTTAATGATTATTTTAAAAGAGCGTGGGGCTTCGTTTTATAGGTGTTCGCCTTTTCGAGATATCGCCATAAAGGTGGACCAGGGGTGACTTTAGAATTTGTTTGTATGATAGTATCAAATGAAAGGTATTAATGAGTATTTTAAAAGGGCGTGGACCTAAGTTCTATAGATGGACGCCTTTTCGAAATATCGCCGTAAAGATGGACCAGGGGTGACTCTAGAATGCGTTTGTATGATATGGGTATCAAATGAAAGGTGTTAGTGATTATTTTAAAAGGGCGTGGGGCTTCGTTTTATAGGTGTTCGCCTTTTCGAGATATCGCCATAAAGGTGGACCAGGGGTGACTTTAGAATTTGTTTGTATGATAGTATCAAATGAAAGGTGTTATGAGCATTTTAAAAGGGAGTAATCCTTAGTTCCATAGGTGGACGCCGTTTCGAGATATCGCCATAAAGGTGGACCAGGGGTGACCCTAGAATTTGTTTGCACAATATTTCAAACGAAAGGTGTTAATGAGTATTTTAAAAGGGAGTGGGCCTTAGTTCTATAGGTGGACGCCGTTTCGAGATATCGCATAGAGGTGGGCCAGGGGTGACTCTAGAATTCGTTTGTGCAATATGGGTATCAAACGAAAGGAGTTAATGAGTATTTTAAGAGGGAGTGGGCCTTAGTTCTATAGGTGGACGCATTTTCGAGGTATCGCAATAAAGGTGGACCAGGGGTGACTCTAGACTTTGTTTGTACGATATGGGTATCAAATGAAAGGTGTTAATGAGTATTTTTAAAAGGGAGTGTGCCTTCGTTTTATAGGTGTTCGCCTTTTCGAGATATCGCCATAAAGGTGGACCAGGGGTGACTTTAGAATTTGTTTGTATGATATGGGTATCAAATGAAAGGTGTTAATGATTATTTTAAAAGGGCGTGGGGCTTAGTTCTATAGGTGGACCCCTTTTCGAGATATCGCCATAAAGGTGGACCAGGGGTGACTCTAGAATTCGTTTGTGCAATATGGGTATCAAACGAAAGGAGTTAATGAGTATTTTAAGAGGGAGTGGGCCTTAGTTCTATAGGTGGACGCATTTTCGAGGTATCGCAATAAAGGTGGACCAGGGGTGACTCTAGAATGCGTTTGTACGATATGGGTATCAAATGAAAGGTGTTAATGATTATTTTAAAATGGCGTGGGGCTTCGTTTTATAGGTGTTCGCCTTTTCGAGATATCGCCATAAAGGTGGACCAGGGGTGACTTTAGAATTTGATTGTATGATATGGGTATCAAATGAAAGGTGTTAATGATTATTTTAAAAGGGCGTGGGGCTTCGTTTTATAGGTGTTCGCCTTTTCGAGATATCGCCATAAAGGTGGACCAGGGGTGACTTTAGAATTTGTTTGTATGATAGTATCAAATGAAAGGTGTTAATGAGCATTTTAAAAGGGAGTAATCCTTAGTTCCATAGGTGGACGCCGTTTCGAGATATCGCCATAAAGGTGGACCAGGGGTGACCCTAGAATTTGTTTGCACAATATTTCAAAAGAAAGGTGTTAATGAGTATTTTAAAAGGGAGTGGGCCTTAGTTCTATAGGTGGACGCCGTTTCGAGATATCGCATAAAGGTGGGCCAGGGGTGACTCTAGAATTCGTTTGTGCAATATGGGTATCAAATGAAAGGAGTTAATGAGTATTTTAAGAGGGAGTGGGCCTTAGTTCTATAGGTGGACGCATTTTCGAGGTATCGCAATAAAGGTGGACCAGGGGTGCCTCTAGACTTTGTTTGTACGATATGGGTATCAAATGAAAGGTGTTAATGAGTATTTTTAAAAGGGAGTGTGCCTTCGTTTTATAGGTGTTCGCCTTTTCGAGATATCGCCATAAAGGTGGACCAGGGGTGACTTTAGAATTTGTTTGTATGATATGGGTATCAAATGAAAGGTGTTAATGATTATTTTAAAAGGGCGTGGGGCTTAGTTCTATAGGTGGACCCCTTTTCGAGATATCGCCATAAAGGTGGACCAGGGGTGACTCTAGAATTCGTTTGTGCAATATGGGTATCAAACGAAAGGAGTTAATGAGTTTTTTAAGAGGGAGTGGGCCTTAGTTCTATAGGTGGACCCATTTTCGAGGTATCGCAATAAAGGTGGACCAGGGGTGACTCTAGACTTTGTTTGTACGATATGGGTATCAAATGAAAGGTGTTAATGAGTATTTTTAAAAGGGAGTGGGCCTTCGTTTTATAGGTGTTCGTCTTTTCGAGATATCGCCATAAAGGTGGACCAGGGGAGACTTTAGAATTTGTTTGTATGATATGGGTATCAAATGGAAGGGTGTTAATGAGTATTTTAAAAGGGAGTAATCCTTAGTTCCATAGGTGGACGCCGTTTCGAGATATCGCCATAAAGGTGGGCCAGGGGTGACTTAGAATTCGTTTGTGCAATATGGGTTTCAAACGAAAGGAGTTAATGAGTATTTTAAGAGGGAGTGGGCCTTTCTGGACCAGGGGTGACTCTAGACTTTGTTTGTACGATATGGGTATCAAATTAAAGGTATTAATGAGAGTTTTAAAAGGGAGTGGTGGTAGTTGTATATGTGAAGGCGTTTTCCAGATATCGACCAAAATGTGTACCAGGGTGACCCAGAACATCATCTGTTGGATACCGCTAATTTATTTATATATGTAATACCTGCCAAGATTTTAAGGGTTTTTTATTTCGCCCTGCAGAACTTTTTCATTTTCTTCTACTTAATATGGTAGGTGTCACAACCATTTTATAAAGTTTTTTCTAAAGTTATATTTCGCGTCAATAAAACAATCCAATTACCTAACCATATTTCATCCCTTTTTTCGTATTTGGTATAGAATTATGGCATTTTTTTCATTTTTCGTAATTTTCGATATCAAAAAAGTGGGCGTGGTCATAGTCGGATTTCGTTCATTTTTCATACGAAGATAAAGTGAGTTTAGATAAGTACGTGAACTGAGTTTAGTAAAGATATATCGATTTTTGCTCAAGTTATCGTGTTAACGGCCATGCGGAAGGACAGACGGACGACTGTGTATAAAAACTGGGCGTGACATCAACCGATTTCGCCCATTTTCACAGAAAACAGTTAGCGCCATAAATTCTATGCCCCTACCAAATTTCAAAATGATTGGTTAATTTTTGTTCGACTTATGGCGTTAAAAGTATCCTAGACAAATTAAATGAAAAAGGGCGGAGCCACGCCCATTTTTAAATTTTCTTTTATTTTTGTATTTTGTTGCACCATATCATTACTGGAGTTGAATCTTGACATAATTTACTTATATACTGTAAAGATTTTAAATTTTTTGTTAAAATTTTACTTTAAAAAATTTTTTTTTTAAAAGTGGGCGTGGTCCTTCTCCTATTTTGCTAATTTTTATTAAGCGCACATATAGTAATAAGAGTAAAGTTCATGCCAAATTTCATCATGATATCTTCAACGACTGCCAAATTACAGCTTGCAAAAGTTTTAAATTACCTTCTTTTAAAAGTGGGCGGTGCCACGCCCATTGTCCAAAATTTTACTAATTTTCTATTTTGCGTCATAAGTTCAACTCATCTACCAAGTTTCGTCGCTTTATCGGTCTTTTGTAATGAATTATCGCACTTTTTCGGTTTTTCGAAATTTTCGATATCGAAAAAGTGGGCGTGGTTATAGTCCGATATCGTTCATTTTAAATAGCGATCTGAGATGTGTGCTCAGAAACCTACATACCAAATTTCATCAAGATACCTCAAAATTTACTCAAGTTATCGTGTTAACGGACGGACGGACGGACATGGCTCAATCAAATTTTTTTTCGATCCTGATTATTTTGATATATGGAAGTCTATATCTATCTCGATTCCTTTATATATGTACAACCAACCGTTATCCAATCAAACTTAATATACTCTGTGAGCTCTGCTCAACTGAGTATAAAAATGTTTACATTAGTCTGCGCCTTTGTTGTATAGTTATATGCATTTGAAAAAAAAAATTTCGCCTAGCGAGCAGAAATGCCAATAAAGATCACATTTGCGGAATAAGGAGCACCATAGTGCACGTTTTTTCTAAATATTTTTCAGTTTCATTTAACTCAAAGTGAATATATTTACATTATTTTGTTTTAACTGTGCAAAAAGTTCTTATTCTATATCAGATTCATCTCCGCCCAACACCATTTCATGGAAGTCTTCAGTCTCCACATTTTCTTCAGAACTGTTTATAGAAAATCTCAACACCTCATCAACATCAAGACGTACCGATTCACCGTCGAACCAGCGTGGTTTAAAAATTCCGTGATCATTAAACCATTATTATTATTATTATTATTGTTATTATTATATACAGTTTATTTATAAAATAAATTTTACAAATAAGCTTATAACTAGGCATTAAAAACTATGGTCTTCGGCCATATATTTAATAAAATTACTTGCGGTAAAGTTTTATATTTTATAATAAATGTGACAGCCTAATAATATTTGGACAATTTTCTTAATGTTATTGTGAGTAACATCTTTAAGCAAGTTAATGATTGTGCTATTGTCGATACGGTATCTGTTTAACCCGTTAGATCATTGAACCAATCACATTCTTCCGCAGGAAACTTAACAGAAGTTGATTCAGTCTCGTTTAGGCACATGGAACTGACGTAAGCTGTTATTAATAATTTTGCTTAAGGAATTTCCAGCATGAATCAAAGCCCTTAATTTTCTTCATACATTTTTCATTATCTTTCGTTGTTCCGTACATCCTTTGGAAAATTTATAACCTTGCATTTTTGACACTGGCGCAGCATTTTACATTATACATATTACAAGTGGATTTTTGTAGAACTTCCATCTTTTTTTCATCACATACATCGGCTGGATCAGTCAGAGAAGCGAACGCTTGTTGAAAAAGTTTATTACCTTCCCAAATTTTAAAAGGCTTCACTTTCCCTCTATTAAAAAACGACGCTGTTTAATCACATCCAGTTAAAGCATGATATGCTGGCAGAGCTAAGCACAATGTATAACCAAGTATTGACGCTAGTTCCGTACAATCTATGCACTCTTGATCAAGGATACGATTCTTTTTCCTTGATTGAGAACAGGCCAGCCAAATTGGCTTGTCAGGAACTTTGTATAAATTACTTAGTAAAATAATCAGAACATCAGTGTACTATGCTTTTATGAGAACTTTTGAGTTGGGCGCCAGTTTCGATATATGAAACATTATACTGGTATCATCCTCTTCGTGCTAGCATTCTAAATTTCCTTCCACTTTTTTAACAACATGTTTGTCTGAAACGGAAAACGAAAAACACTGCTCTTCAACTTTTATGAAAACTTTTTTGTCTTGCAGAGCAACCGCCATTTCTCATTCTCCCAATTAGTTGCTAAGAATGTCACGAAATACTCTTTAAAACGAAAATGTTTCAAGCTACCTACAAAGTCATTTGGACGTGGTTGAAGCGGACCACGTATAGTGAATTGAACATCAAATTATTTACGCGTCTGCGTTTGAAGATCTTTGATAGATGGATGAAAGTATCTATCGAAGACTATATGAATTTCTGTTGCCGAAGTGTTACATACTCTTTGCAAGATGGATTCGGCCAACTTTCCGCATGTTTGTGGGAATGAGGCTCCAAGATTATATAAAAAAGAGAAACCGTCGATTATATCCACATTAACATAAGGGCGCGAGATGTCAAAAGTTTTGCCCAGCTGATTTTTCAGAACGATTCATTTCTCCCGAATACTGGAATAATGCTGGAGGCAAGAAATAGGATAGAAGTAGAAATAATGAAGACAAACAAGCAACCGCTTTGACAGCTGAATGATTATAGCAGCGGCGCCTAAACGTTGCCGATGAAGGAATTCAGCGGTTCCCGAAATGGATCTATACAACGAGTTTGGCAGTTGTCTAAACTTCTTCTTTTTTCTATTCGAATTTAAAATTTTTTCAATTAAGAAAAAAATGTATCATAATAATAGTAATGATGAAATAATTGTTGTTGAGCCTTGAACTCGATTCGAACCCGCGATCTTAAAAATGTTTACGTCCAGGAAACACTTAAAACTAGAGCCTACGATTTCTCGAACATGTTCGAGAAGAGATTTCTCGCGAGTCTCGCCTTCTCGCGAGATTCTCGAATCTAGAATTACTCGTAAGGCTCGCGAGATTCTCGAATCTCGAATTACTCGTAAGGCCCGCGAGCTTCTCGACATTCAACTTAATCGATTCATTGGCTGTTTTATATAGAGCTTACGATTTTTTCTGGAGCACAAGCCAAAATGTCCGCAAAACCACAAGTAAAAAACCCGAAATATATAGAATATTGCCAATGCAGCGACTGAATTTAAAGTCAAGAATATCGCGAGTATTACGACTAATTCGAGGTTCGAGAATCTGATCGACGCCTGGCTGAGAAGATCTTGGAGCACTACGGCGGAAGGGATGGAGCTCAGATTTCTGAGAAGCATTCCCGGACGCTGGAGTGGGCCAGGAGCGTCGCAGCTTGTGACGACCACACACCGGTGTCGAACGATGCGGGTGAGCAGCAGGGTCTGGGGGCTAGGAAGTGGCAAAGGTCGGATGAGCGGAATGGTTCAACGACAAAATGGGCCCAAGGAGGTGGGGCTGCATCACCCTCGGGGTCCTGAATAGGAGTAGGGAGGATGGTGCAATCTCCCGAGAGGAGTGGCCGTGGGTCGCCAGCGCCATATCAGCGGCCTATATGACCGCTGTTATGGAGAGACCAGGTCCGCGGTCATGCTTCGAATACTCGGGGTGGTATCATGGATTTAGACTGATTACTTGTGCTGACGAGCGGTCGGCCTGTATCTTTAAGAAAATAATTTCTTTGGTTGGGGAGGTCTGGAGGGGAACCAAACTGGAGGCCGTGGAACGGAGGGATCTCCCCCTTCGACCGAGGGCTCGAGTGTGGTTGCCTGCCGGGCCCTCTCAGCGGGAGAAAATACTGGAGTTGATGCGTTATTGAAACCCGAACCTTCCGACGCATAACTGGAGGGTCCTCAGAGTAGAGGAAACTGTTTGGCCACGTCGGCAAGTGCTGATTTTGCTAAACGCAGACTCCACCGGTTCTCTCTCTGACACGAGGGGGGTTTTCTCCTATGGTCTCGAGCGGGTGGTTCTCAAAACCTACCACACCGATTCCAGGGGAGATGGTTCCTCTCCCCCAGAGACTGTTCGGGAGGTGGAGGCGTCCGCAGGGGAGCCAGTACCCATGGTTGTGGATTCTGACCCTGCTAATTTGGACAGCGAAAGCACTGTTGACGTCCCGTCAATAGCGGGATCTGTCATCAGTGCTAGTCGTCTGGCTGATAGGGAAGAGGAGGAGCTCCTAGCCTCCGAGAGCGAATCATCGGTGGTGGGATCCGTCATCAGTGTAAATCGTCTGTTTGGGGGGAGGAGGATCTCCTAGTCTCCGAGGCCGAATCCGCCAAGGATGGGGTGCAGAAGAAGAAGATCTAGGAATCCCGCCCCTCGGGGGTATCTGAGAGATGATGGTGGGGACTGGTCGATGAGTATCGAGGAGTCCCTAAGACTTTTACTGGACAATCATTTTCTCGACGTCCCAGTTGCGCAGGGATCTTCGCTTGCATGTTCGGCGGTCGCTGGTCGTGCAGAAATGTCTGCCATTCCACTACTGGAAAGTCAAATATCCTGGGCTACAAGTTCGTTCAAGCCATATAAGTCACCCGGCCCGGATGGCTCTTTAGGGATTAACTGCCTGAAGCTTACCGGTATCCCTAAGTCGTGGCACACGGTTAGGGTCATCTTCATTTCGAAGGCCGGCATGAACTCTCATGTATCACCTAAGGATTTCAGGCCAATCAGTCTCTCGTCGTTTCTTCTTAAGACGTTTGAGCGGTTGATTGACCGTACTGCAAGTGCAGATGACGGAAACGCCTCGCCATTCGATTGCAAAGCCAATAGAGGGGTCCCTAGAATACAAAGAGTATGCTCTGGGTGCCTTTCTAGACATCGAGGGGGCTTTTAGCAATGTCTTACCGGGGGCAATCCAAAGAGCTGTGGAGTCTGCGGCGGAGGAGCGGCTCTGGTTGAATTTATTAGCAAACTTCTGTGCTGCAGAATTGTCGCAGCGGAGTGGGGAGAAGCCATAATTAAGAGGAAGGTGTGCACGGGCTCGCCACAGGGGTGTGTCCTATCTCCTCTGCTCTGGGTTGTGGTAGTCAACGAGATTCTTGTGGAGCTGGAAGCCAATGGTTGTCGGGTGGTTGCCTATGCAGATGACCTCGCTATCCTACTCAGAGGCAAATTTCTGGGCACCCTGCGCGATGTTCTGCAGGGCTACCTGGATACTGTGGCTAGGTGGGCTGAATCATGTGGATTCGCGGTCAACCCGGGAAAAACAGAATTGGTTCTTTTTACAAGGAGATATAAGACACCCGACTTTAGAAATCCTTCGATTGGAGGTGTACCGTTGGTACTTACTGACAGGGTTAAATATTTGGGGATTGTTCTGGACAAGAAGTTGTCCTGGAGGCCCAATGTGGAAGATAGGGCCAGGAAGGCCGCGGTTGCCTTGTACTGCTGCAGGGGGCTATCGAAAAGAGATAGGGGCTCTCGCCAGGAGTAGTACACGGGCTTTATGAGATGGTGGTCAAACCGATTCTGCTCTACGGGGTGCTGGTCTGGTGGAAAGCACTGGACACGGCGAGTACCTCCAAAATGTTAGTGTCAGTGCAACGGACGGCGCTGATTGGTATCAGTGGCTCTCTGAGAACAACACCTACCTTGGCACTGAATGTCATGCTGAATATACATCCAGTAGATATTTCGGGAAAGGCAGCCACGGCCCGGTCGTTGGTTAGGCTTCGTGATATGGGTTATATGCTTTCTGATTTCGACACTCTAGCCTTTTTACTAGTTTCGACTTTATCCCGGACAGAACGATAGCCGCTCCCTATGCAACCTTCACCCCAGTCATTCCTCCGAGGGAGGAGTGGGGAAGGGGAATTATCTGGGGAACCGGGGACCGGTTAACTTGTTCCCGGATGGGTCGAAGTTGGATGGAAACGGGAGGGGGGGGGGTCTTTTGTCAAGAGCTAAATGTAAGCCGAAAGTTGAAGTTGGCTGATCACTGCAGTGTTATCCAAGCGGAAGTTGTTGCGACTAAGGATGCGGTGGATGAAATGCTATCCAGTGCTACTACGGTTAGGAATTTAACATCTACTCTGATAGCCAAGCGGCTATAAAGGCCTTGAGCTCAACTACAGTGCGATCGAGGGTGGTCTGGGAGTGCCTGACCTCACTTGCGATTGCATCGAGTTATTTTACAATTCAGATTATCTGGGTGATAGTGATATTCCGGGTAACTGTCAAGCGGATCTCTTAGCCCGAATCGGTACAACTGAACCGGATGAAGATGGCTGTAGGGATTTCGGGATTCCGCTAGCCACCTGTGGACTGCTCTTCCATAGCTGGGCCTCGAGTCAGCTCAGCAAGCGTTGGGCGGACACTACGTCTTGCAGGGTAGCAAGATCTTTCTGGCCGAAAGTGGATGGCAGGAGGTCTGCTGAAATAATTGGGTTCACTAAGGCTCACCTATCAATGGTCATTGGGGTTTTGACAGGGCTCTGTCCCATGGGTATCCATGCGGTACGTCTCAATATATTGGAAACTGCATCCTGCTGCAGCTGTATGGAGGATGATGAGGTGCTTGATTGCCCAGCTTTTGCCAGAACTAGGCGAAAGTATTTCGGTCGCGACTTACTTGGATCTCCGGAGCAGCTATCCAAGGTTGAGACCGGGATCATTTGGAACTTTATCGTTGCCGCCCAACGATTCTCTAAGTAGTTATATCTACGTCGCCGTTATTTTAGTTTATTATATGTGGTATCACAACGGACCTTCATGTTGTCCAAGTGAGCTTCCCCTATCAGGGAAGCTACCACCCAACCTAACCTAACCTAGATTCGATTCCTTTGCAATGCATATGAATATCATCATTGTTTGTAAGTACGGCCTGTTGGAATACGTGAGATAATACTTAAGTTCGCATACTGTGACTAAGAGCCCATCGTTGCCTGGCTGAAATCGAATTTGTGAAGTGGGTTATACCTGTTCAAGTGTTTGCTGCATTAGCATCGATGGTTTGTTCAATGGTAAGGTCCACCTTTAAATCAGCCTAGCGTAATTGGGCTGATTCAGTGCAAAGAATAAGTTGCACATTTCATCGATGCTAATTATGTACAAGTCATATGTATGATATTTTACAAATTAACAGTTTGTACACTGTTGTTGTGTTTGTAGAATATTATATCAATCAACCTATGAAAAAGGGGTTTTTGGTCCATAACTCCAAAATTTGAGGGTCTATTATAAACCCTAAGTATGCAGATTATATGTGCTCGACTAGACAAACGAATTGAGGTATATCTCGTCAGGAGAATATTTTCACTGCCAAACAGTGTAATTCATATTACATGATGATGCACTAAAATCAATTTTCTCAAAAAGCGCTCGGGGAATTTTCGTAAACTTTTTTTGCTGAGCTTAACTTAACTCACAAAGAAGGAATCGGCAAAAAAAAAACGAGATAGTATGACTTCGGAATAAAACATACTTCAAGCATACACCGTGTTCTTTGGATCGACTTGCCAAGTGTTTCTTCCAGGATAGGAGGTGGCAAGTTGGTACGTTTGGGGCAAGTCATAAAAAACACGCAAAGCGCGAAAACCGTGTAAGCCTCGTAAACTTATTTGAAAAATTACATTCATTTTCGATGTTCCCATAGGTTAGGTTAAGAAGGCGTGCACTGGAATTTCCCACTCTTTCATTCGCGAATGCCAGGTGGCGGCACATTCATTCAAATAGATAACTTCCTAGCTGCCTTCCATGAACAACTTGCTTTTACTGCAAGGAAGGAAGAAGGATTCAACTACTTAATTTATACTAGACTGTCGAAAAACCATGCCCCCAGACATCTGCGTTGTCTTCTTTGCATTCCTAGACATCGGCGGTGAAAGCGATGAGTCGACTCCTCTTCCTGCAAACTTCTGCAAGGGGAGCTTGTTGGTATACGCACAGTCGGAGCATATGTAGGAGCAATAGCGCAATCACTTATGACGACACCCGAAAGTAGGCCCACTGCAGATTTGTTTAGTTTGAGAATGATGCTAGTTCCTTTACTATCGAAAAATCGCCAAAAGGATTTTGCAAACTCGCAATCATCCCCGTTGTTGCACAACAATTCCGTTTCCTCAATATCCTATTCCTCTATTTTCCTCCGGGGATACGAAGCCATCTCATCTGCTAATTCATTGCATTCAATATCGCAGTGCCCTGAAACCCAGCAAAGAGAGATGTTTAAGTGCCAGCAAGACGCGACACCACCGCACTACATCCGACTGCACCATTGATTTAACTACAAGTGCTTAGAATATATATTTCAGCTCCAGTTTCCTTTTTCATTTCCGAGGCGTTTGTTGTAATGCCCTCACCACTGTCTGGGCCTTTTTTCTATTCTATATGATATCCTATGTTCTGCATCTGGAAGTAAAAAACCTCCGTGATATGGTCGGTTTCGAACTGTTATTTAAATTATAATTCTGTTTAATTGTTCCTTTTTCATCTAATCTAATATAATTCCGTACATATTTTCGGTTGATTTCCACATGTTGGATTCGAGGAACTCCTTTGCTGCCAAACCCTGCACAATACTTGTAGAGGCATCAATTGACCTTTAACTCTCCCTGAGATGGAATGCTCACTACGCCTGACATTCCCAGCATGCTAGCCTTTGCACCTTCTCAAACCTATGTTGATTGCTCTTTTGGCCTAGCTCCCCACACAAGAGCTCAGATACGTTATTCTCAGTAGAGTGACTTTGCTGTATATGCCATGGACGATATGCAGTTGTTGTTCTTGTTGTTTTAGCGCTAGAGACACCCCCGAAGGTTTTGGGGAGTGTTGTCGATGCTGATGTTCCTTTGCTGGATGCAGATCTGGTTTGATCCGGTAACAAGCCACATTAAGGTAAGCGCTTTTTTTCATCCGGTCTAATGTATGTGCACCTTTGTACTGAGTGTGCTATGAGTACTCGCATATTATGCTGTTTTGTCCAGTCGCACTTTGTTTTCCGTCCTTTTGTCGACTGTTTCCATATTGGCTGCTGCATAATAAATGCGAGTTGAGCTCAATGCAATTTTCCCTACATCTTTTGCAGGCACATTAACCTTCTCCTGCCTAGGACTGTCTGGTCGTAATTTCTCACCTGTCAAATGTTTGAAACTATTGTTTTTGTGAAATGTGAAATTGTTGGAAATCAAGTCGTGTAACAATCGAAGTTTTTGTTGTTAAATTCATAAATA
This sequence comes from Eurosta solidaginis, assembly GCF_040869045.1. Lineage (NCBI taxonomy): Eukaryota > Metazoa > Arthropoda > Insecta > Diptera > Tephritidae > Eurosta > Eurosta solidaginis. Next base: position 42,991,056 of record NC_090322.1, read on the forward strand.
ACAACAATCCAAAGCCACCAACAACGTTTCATGCGGTTTAATAAATAAATTATCAGGGCAATGAATGTAATGTTGAAGTCTCATACTTGAGCTCCTACCAATTCACTTTCAGCTCACTTTCATTGTATGCGTATGAGTACTTTGTTAATTTATAATAAAGTATACGCAGTGGCTGTCACATAAAAAGTAAAAGTAGAAGTTTGGGAGAGTTGTGTATTTGTGTGTGTTGAACAGGATTTCGAAAATATTCAATTCGAAAGAGACATGATTTCAGACAGTATGAGTAAATGATATTATGTATTTGGTTGAGCCTGATTGCATCCGATGGTTAAATTATGAAACGTAGAACGGCAGCTACCACCGTTCTATGATATGCATGAAGGTCCCTTATGATACCACAAACAACAATAGCGGCCTTCGGTTGTCAACTAAGTCGCCATTGGCGTGAGATCGATCCACCTACTACGTGTTTGCAGCCAGCGAGCTACGTGTAGTTAGTCTTTTATAAATAGCCAGTAGCTCATAGTACAAATGACACTTTCTCCCTGAGTCTACACATTACCACTGTCATCACTCCCGGGGAGAGCTAACGTCGTTAGTATCCTCTACGAGCGTCACCGTTATCTTCACCACAGTGAAAATGATCTGGGCAGGGCCAACGCCTTTAATACCCTCTCTCCGACATCACCGTTATCAACACCACCGTCATCACATCTGGCGAGGGCCAGATACCTCTCTTTGAGCATGGCCATTGTAAATAATACCATCATCACCTTCTGGTGAAAGCCGTCGCTGGCTAATAATCTACCTCACTCTGTAGAGAACCCTCACTGTCCTTGAATCGCAACCTAGTCGGTGAAATTATCTGCAACAAGCCATCCTACTACACTGTCTCTTTATCTCCCTCCTGGACTTATGGTTATATGCGTTCTGGTTTGAGAGCACGTTGTTGTGTGTCGAAATCAATACATTTACTGTATATTTAATTAGGTGGAAATGGTATTTCCACCAGACTCCGGATTGAGTGAACATACCTCAGAACTTGACTTAACTGACCTCTAAACTACAAGCTTCATGCCCCGTCCACAATCACAATTTCAAGCCTGAAAGCCAGGATACGCATAACAATTGCCCGGAATATTGCTTTGTCCCAGTGCCAGGTTTATACAAACCCTAAAATTGTTCGGTGCAATAGAAACCAAAATCAGGCAACTGCAATAGCTAAACATCTAATATCCGGAAGCTAATAGCCCATGATCATCCTGATAGATCCTTCAGCCACAGGGTTTTAGCAATATCCATCGGAGATATATTCCGAATGGTATGCAGTGACAATTTTGTTGTAGTTCAAAGAGCACCGCTGATATCAATCAGCCTTGGCATGTTTTTGTGATGGAACTTAAAAAAAATTTGTTTCGCTGGCGGAACCGCGGGTTTAGTCTAGTCTGTTATATAGATACCAGGCTATAGGAAGCATTAGCCATGTACAGCCCGTTTCAAAAGACAACTTAATCCTTCAATTGTATCAGTTCAACTACCATAGTTCACAGAAGTGCAAGATGACGGAGTGGGTCTTCCTAGCACTACGCTTCATATTCAGTTTTTAAGGGAACTTTCTGTCCAGCATAATCTCGACATATTTTATTGTTTCAAATAGTACCAGCGTTACTCCCAATAGGCACAATCGACAGGCCCGAAAGAGTGCTATTTTATTTTCTCAAAAAAGAACAATTTCAGTTTTGCTTAGTTTGATACAAAGCCAAAGCGCTCTGCCTAGACAGTCAGCCATCCACTTGTCATCGCTTTTGTTGCCCAGAAATTTGCATATCATCAATAATCGGCAGGTCGCTTACGTAAGCAACTACCATGCAGTGACTGGCTTTAGGGTACACGAGCTTGTTTCCTAATACAAAGCAAAGCAGACAGAGCAATCAAAGACTCTTCGACTCCTTAAGTAAAAATTGTGTATATTGATAGCCCGATTAGTAATCTTCACTCCAATGTTAAGAAAGGTGGACAGGTTAATTTAAGGAGGTCGTCGATTGATTTTGTTACGATGCCAATTTTAACCCCACTTTAAAGTGAGCAGTCGGTATGTAGTGACCAATCAGGTCCTTGGGAGTCGCTTCATTTGGAATTAATATAATTAGTTAAGGTTAATGTTAGGCAGTCAACGGCAGGAAATCCCCAATAAGTTATGAAGTAACGTAGAAGTCAAGCATTCTGATCGAGATTTATAAGGATTGCAAACATTTTTGTGCCAAAAATCGGCTTTCACGCTGGAAAATGATAGGCGTTTGTACAGAGCCGATAGCAGCTAGCGGTAGATGGAGGGAGGGATCCCTCTGTACACATATCCAGCCAACATTAACAACCCCAAAGTACACCAGAGTTTCAAAATTTCTTCCAGAGAATTTTTTTGGGCTTGCTGAGTTTTGATATAGATGAGCCCGTAAGCTCCTGGGAGGTGTAGACTCATCAATGAGATGTCTGTTGGGATGCTCGGGTTTCTGGGTATTCAACAGAAAATGTATCTCTCTCCCTAATGGGGAGTACTTTCGCATCATTGTGTAGGTGGTGTTCTGGGGATATAAGAAGACAGCCTGTGGCGGTTCTGAGGCCAGTATTTTGGCAGGCCTGCATTTTCTTCCAGTGAGTAACCTTTAGGCTTGGCGACCATATCGGGGACGCGTAGTATGCAATCGGCCGGTCAATTGCTTTGTAAGTGGTAATAAGCGTTTCTTTGTCTTTACCCCAAGTGCTGCCGGCAAGAGAATTGAGGATTTTATTACGGCTCTGGATTTTAGGAACAATTGCCGTTGCATGCTCTCCAAAATGTATATCCTGATCGAACGTCACACTCACGATTTTTGGGTGTAAGACCGTCGGTTCCGTAATGCCATCGACGTGGATGTTCAATATGGTCGACATTTGGCGCGTCCATGTAGACATTTGGCGCATCCACGTCGCCAATGATTTGGTCGGTGACAATGTCAGGTTTCGCGAGGCGAAAAAACTTGAGAGCTCATGGAGATAGCTGTTTATTTTATTACAAAGCTCATCGGTCTGTGGGCCTGGGCCTGTGGCTATCTTTTTTTTTCGGTTTATCGAAAAAAGCTCTTTCATAGAAGTAAAAATTCACTATCTTGAAGATCCTCTAAAAAAGAAGTTCTCTTTTCAGTATAACAATCTAATTATGGATTATGGAAGGTCTACCTGTAGGAGTATTGTGCTTCTATCTAGATATTGTCCCCCTAACGGAGAAGGCCAAATTTCTAAATTATGGTTTTAGTTTTAGTATAAAAATTTTCGTATTGCAATGGCCACTGCGCTAAAAATCTTAAGGAATTTTTAGGCATCCATTGTTGATTGAACTCTCTGGGAAACAGGAAATCCATATACTGACCCTGATACAGAGGTTTGGTTCCTTGATGGATCAAAATTTAATGGCGGCAAAGCAGGATCCCGTATCTATGCTATGCGATGCTACCCTATTATTTTTCAAGCAGAAATCCATGCAATAGAAGTTTGCGGTAGAGAATGTCTACGAAGAGGCAAATCCTCGAGTAGTAACCTTATTATGTCAAACAGTCAGGCAGCTACGTGCTTTGCAGCCTTACACAAATACTTCAGCTAGTGGATGAATACGTTGGAGTTCTAACTGAACAGGCAGACTACCTAGCCAAGCAGAGCGCTTCAGCAGCATTATACGGTACATACCTCCAAATTCTTACGAAAGTGAAGTAAGTTAAATCTCCTGGGTACCTAAGTAGATGGGGTGACTGTAAATCCTTTCGAGATATGGATTAAAAAGTATGGAGAGGTACATAAACTCATTCAAAGCCTCCACATACGGTAATAGGTCAGGCACAATAGATCCAAATAAAGGTCGCAGTGCAATGAGGGCTAGTAAAGATATTAATCTAGATAATGGACCGTCTAGCTAACAAAAATGTTCCTTTAAAAGGTCTCCCGTTAAATAATCACTCCAAAGAAATTTCTTTCATCAAATTAATCTTCCATATGTACTAGACAAGTCTCCAAGTGTTATAACTTTTTGCCTACATGAGGTACCAGCACCTCACATACTTATCCTCTAACTCTCTTTATACCTGCATGTTGGTATTTTGTTAGAAATTTATTACAGCAAAAATGCACAATAACAACAACGACAAACAAAAACAAAGCTAACAATACTTCTCACATTGTTACGCGTACTTGCATTGCGCTTTTGCGCCACACCTCCTGAAAAAGATTTGTGCATTTGCATATGCATGCCTTGCTTAGTTTTTGCTTAAATTTTTTTTTGTAAACGTGTATATGTGTGTGTGTGTGATTGTAATTTTTATTGCACACTTGAGGGCGACACTTATTGTTGGGTTGCACAAGTGTCTGTCAAGATTTATTTATGGCATATTTAGACGATAGCTTTTTGTTTTGCATTTTACACGCGCTTAGGAAGCAATGATTAATGTTAAGTGGAATAGAAAAAATTTAAGGAGAGTTAAAAGTTTAAGAGAATATGGATAAAACCTCTCTTATGTCTACTCCAAACTAGTTTTGCCAGAATAAGAGTCTAAGACTTAAGGTTTTAGGGAAATAAATTTCAATTAAAGATTCAAACACCAGAAGATAACAAGTTCTACTTGAAATCTTTGTTGTTGGTTTTTAAAGGATAACATAAAAGTTTTCCTGTTGTTGTTGTTGTTGCATTAACGATAAAGACACTCGCCAAAAGCTTTAGGGAGTGTTATCGATGTTGATGATCCTGTGCTGGATAGATTCGGTAGGTTCTGGTAACAAAACACCATTAAGGTATTAGCCCGACCATCTTGGGAACGATTTATACGACCATATTAAACCTTCTAGGTCATCCCAACCTCCCCACCCCTAGAGCCTCGGCTGTTAATGAAACAGAATTCGCCAAGGGTAGGTGAGGTTGACAATTGGGTTGGAGAAGCTATATATTGCGCTTGCAACCCCTTGAGAGGATTGCGCTACACAACGAGGTTGCTTTCGCGCTGAGTTAAGGTCTGTTAACTACTCCACTTTTGAATTCATTGACAAGGTAAGAACTAAATATTTCCGACTAAAGATGAAATTTGAAGCATTACACTAAACTAGGAAGGAAGAGTCGGGAAGACCTAACTCATTCTTAATGAATTATGTATTTCTATTCACCTTTTCTTAGAGTCAACACCAAGCTAAAAATAAACTTGTAATAAAACTAGCCGAACCCGTGCCCATCTTGCGCAACAAATATACAAGTCTCATATCAAATATCAACAGGAAATCAGCTGTTCTATCAATCAAGCACCTATCAATAAAAACTTACATGCGCTTGCGCTGCCATCTGGCGAATGCTAGCAACTGTCGGTAATGCAGTTTTAGTACTAATCAAATATTCACAATAGTGCCATAGTACAAATAGATTTTTTGTGTACTCACAATCGTTAATTTTTAACAAATTATTTTAATAAAATATAGCTAAACAAAAGCACTACGACCAATAATTCCCACAGCCCGCTAACAGCACGAATCTCCATCTTTACAACCAAAACTTAATTTATAGATAAATAAGAGCGAAAAAGGAACCTGCACATAAAAACAACAATTATAAATAATATATATGATTAATATTTGCTTCAAAACTTACCAGACATCAGGCACAGATTAGAAGTAACTCACGCTATTGAACGAGAAAAAAGAGAAAGAAAGAAATCGCTAAACAAATGCAAAAATAATCGACAGCTGTTAATCCAAATTATTTAATTTTCTTACGCTTGATTTCCTTTTATATTGTAAGCACTTTTTACTAAGATTTTCTGCCAAAAAATTTTATTTGCAATATTAAATGCAATTTGTCAAAAGGTATTGCAAAATTTGTTTCCGCCTTAACGGTATTGTATAACTTCAATGCAAACTTTGACCGTTTTATTGTAAACGTTTTCGATTGCAAAGCAATTAGAATGACCAAAAAATTGAGAATAATGGAAAAAAATTGTGTACAGAACGTGCACAACACCAAAGAAAAGCTATGAGTTTTATATTTTACTTTCAAATACTTATTTATGCTGCATATTTTTATACTCAGCTGAGCAGAGCTGATGAAATTTGGTATGTGGGTTTCTGGGCACTCTTCTCGGATCTCTATTTAAAATGAACGAAATCGGACTATAACCACGCCCACTTTTTCGATATCGAAAATTTCAAAAAACCGAAAAAGTGGGATAATTCATTACCAAAGACGGATAAAGCGATGAAACTTGGTAGGTAGGTTGACCTTATGACGCAGAATAGAAAATTAGTAAAATTGTGTACAGTGGGCGTGGCACCACCCACTTAAAAAAAAAATAAATTTAAAAGTTTTGCACACTGTAATTTGGCAGTCGTTGAAGATATCATGATGAAATTTGGCAGGAACGTTACTCCCATTATTATATATGTGCTAAATAAAAATTAGCAAAATCGGATGACGAACACGCCCACTTTTAAAACAAAAATTTTTTAAGTCAAATTTTAACAAAAAATTTAATATCATTACAGTATATAAGCAAATTATATCAACATTCAACTCAAGTAATGATATGGTGCAGCAAAATACCAAAAATAAAAGAAAAGTTCAAAATGGGCGTGGCTCCGCCCTTTTTAATTTAATTTGTCTAGAATAGTTTTAATGCCATAAGTCGAACAAAATTATACCAATCCTTGTGAAATTTGGTAGGGGAATAGATTCTAGGACAATAACTGTTTTCTGTGAAAAAGGGCGAAATCGGTTGAAGCCACGCCCACTTTTTATACACAGTCGACCGTCTGTCCTTCCGATCGGCCGTTAACACGATAACTTGAGTAAAAATCGATATATCTTTACTAAACTTAGTTCACGTATTTATCTAAACTCACTTTATCTTGGTATAAAAAATGGCCGAAATCCGACTATGAACACGCCCACTTTTTCGATATCGAAAATACGAAAAATGAAAAAATGCCATAATCCTGTACCAAATATGAAAAAGAGATGAAACATAGTAATTGGATTGGTTTATTGACGCAAAATATAACTTTGGAAAAAACTTTGTAAAATGGGTGTGACCCTTACCATATTAAGTAGAAGAAAATGAGAAAGTTCTGCAGGGCGAAATCAGAAGCCCTAGGAATCATGCCAGGAATTCTGTTCGTGGTATTACATATATAAATAAATTAGCGGTACCCGACAGATGATGTTCTGGGTCACCCTGGTCCACATTTTGGTCGATATTTCGAAAACGCCTTCACATATACAACTAAGGGCCACTCCCTTTTAAAACCCTCACTAGTACCTTTAATTTGATACCCATATCATACAAACTCATACTAGAGTCACCCCTGGTCCACTTTTTTGGCGTTATCTCCAAAAGCCATCCACCTATAGAACTAAGGCCCACTCTCTTTTAAAATACTCATTGAGACCTTTCATTTGATACCCATATCGTACAAACACATTCTGGAGTCACTCCTGGTCCACCTCTATGGCGATATCTCGAAAAGGCCTATAGAACCTATAGAACTAAGGATCACTCCCTTTTAAAATACTCATTACCACCTTTCATTTGAAGCCCATGTCATACAAACACATTCCAGGGTTACCCTAGGTTCATTTTCCTCCATGGTGATTTTCCTTTATTTTGTCTCCAAAGCTCTCAGCTGAGTACGTAATGTTCGGTTACACCCGAACTTAGCCTTCCTTACTTGTTTCTTTCTTTTTCCATTTTCTGCAGCTTAACGTCCATTCTAGCATGCAAAAATGGTTTCATTTTTTGGATTTGCTAGAAAAGTTTTTGGTATTGATATGTATTTTACACTTTGGTATCTACAGATTTCTTTTGTAGTTTTTACTTCTTTAGCTATTTGTACCACTTTTTGTATGCTCTTTCATCTGCTACTAATGTTGCATTCAATAAATTTTCTTACCATTTGACAAATAAACAAATTACACAAAAAACTTCGGTAGCATTTTGGCATTTTTTGCACGTGAGTGAATGAACGCTCTATGTAAAAATGCTTAGCTTGGCGCTTATGTAAATGCCAACACGGTTGCCACACCATGTTTTCATTTGGGACCAAAATTCATCAAAAAGAAAGGACCAAATTTTTGTTTTATTTTATTGGTATACAAACAGTTTGGCATTCGTCGTATTCGTTGTAAAACTTCAGATGTTTAGGATGTTTACAAGGTTTCCTGTATACAATTTTTATAAATATAGCGAACAGGAGACACTTGGCTTTAACCGTTTTTCTGTACCATGCGTGAAATCACGTTCGCTGGCTCTTGCGGTCAACATGACCTCCAATAAAAGTCAATACAAAATAAATGGAATCGGGATTTAATTGCTACCGCCCGTAGTTTTCAGTGAAGATGTGCCTCAAGATATGAGAAAGTGTTTTCTGTGTGTGACGATTGCGATTATATTGAAGTAATAAATTGACTCAGCCAAGAATAGCAGATATCGTCGTGGAAAACAGGGAATACCCAGCCGATATGCGAAAGATATTCTGAATCCAATAGATGATTTTAATCAAATAATCAGTTTCGATATAATTGATCTTATTGTATGCAAAGTAGACTGGATCGATTTATTAACCGATATCGCGCCATCGATTTTTCGGTAGGATTTGGGCTCAGGAAAAAAAAAAGTTCCACTACGCATACCCAAAAAAATTATTTTCGAGCCTGCGAAATTTCATTTTTTTGACTTTTTTTCGACTTTGATTTTTAAGGTTTTTTTTCATGACATACTAAAAAAAGTAAAAAAAATGAAATTTCGCTACTCGAAAATTATTTTTTTGGGTATGCGTAGTGGAACTTTTTTTCCTGCGCCCAAATCCCATCGAAAAATCGATGGCGCGATATCGGTTAACTTTCGTCCATACAAATCGACCCAACCCAATGCAAAGTCCTTAGTAAACAGAATAACTGGACCGTGGCTTCGAAAAGGTGAGTCTTCATTTTGGCTTATATCTTAAATAATGGCTTATTCTCTTCTCATATACTTTGTATACGTAGGTCGACGCATAACAATGAATAATTTTTTTCACAAGTGTTGAGTTAGCAGAGCAAATGCTAACACATAACACTACTATTGTAGGAACAATGCGGAATAATAAGGCAGATATACCCAAAGAGCTTTCAGCAGTAAATGGAAGACAGGAAGAAACTAGCACCTTTTGCTCCAACAAAGATCTGACTTTGGTTAGTTACATAAAAAAAGGAAATATTGGTATCATGCTATCTACTCTGCACCACACTTCCCAAGTTGATTCCGAACAAAATAATTTGCCTTTCATTATCTTGAAATATAACCAATATAAAGGCGGCGTCGATACTCTGGATCAGCTGGTTTCTACATATACATGCAAGAGAAAAACTTATAGCTGTCAAATCACAGTATTTTACAATATGATCGATATTGCTGCCGTAGCTGATTATAATTTGTATAACATCAAATTAGTTAATTGGAGCACTCGCACTGCGAAACGCAAACTATTTCTACAAAAACTTGGTCGAGAACTAGTGGATCCACTTATCGTGGCGAATCCTAATATCCGTAAAGAACAAGCGGCATGTGCCATATGCCAAATGGATTATTCAGTGATAGAAGTAACAGAGATGTCTGAGCCATAAAATTCTCGGAAACGTTTGCGATGCCCGCAATGTCTTCGACCAAATGATCGTAAGGTAAACACTTTTTGCAAATCGTGCAAGAAACCCACTTGTAAGGAGCATTCTTGCATAATATGCAGCAAATGCATAAGTGCCGAAGAGGACCACAGCGAGAAAGAGATGGATTCGGATTAAACTTGTTTGAAAACCTAATATTATACCACTAACTTTGTGTTTATTTTTATTAATAAAGGACATTTTACTAAAGAATGATAAAGTACTAGAACTATTTCCTCAAAAACAGTTGGAGTCAGTGTGACCCCAAAGGACAACAAGTACGAGTTTATACTTAATGTAAAAATATGAGGCTTTAGGGAATTATTGTAGGGTTCCAATCATTTCGAAAGCGTAAATATTTGGGGTTTGAAGGATGTCCTTGAAGCTGGAATACGTGAGAATTGAGGTAAAATAGGTAAGGTTAGGTTGAACTAGCCGGTCCATGAGGACCTTACATAGACTGAATGAGTCCGAAGTGTTAACAGAAATTTGTTTTTTTAACGACCAAACTTAAAACCCCTATCAAAAGCTAGGACCTATGTTATAAAATAACTCCGTCCTCTTGGCAAATAATAGAAGCTTCCTAGGACTTAAGCTACTTGCTTCTTCTAGATCTGACAGCAGTATAACTCCTAATATCTGGAGTCTTAGCCTAGCAAGCGCAGGGCACGAGCACAGAACGTGCTCGATCGTTTCCTCCTCCAGCCCGCAATTCCTACATCTGCTACCACAGACCAAGCCTAATTTAAAGGCATGTGACGCCAGAAGGCAGAGTCCAGTCAGAATACCCATCATGAGTCTACAGTCCTCTCATTTTAATGATAGAAGCAAGTTTGTTAGTATAAGGTTGTAAGACCTACACATAATCTATGACACTTTACAGCCCCGCGCTTGGTCGATCATGAGCACCTCTCTCCTTCTCTTAATCTCGCCCAGTCTAATTGGGACATCTACGGAGCAAGCTTCAAGGGATGCGCCCTTTTAAGCTAGCTCATTCGCTTTTTCTTTCCCATCTATTCCCATATGCCCTGGGACCCAATATAGATGTATGCTTCTCCCTATTCCGATTCTCTCCAGGGACTGCGTACACTCTAACATGCATTTAGATGATGTGCTATGTGAGATTATTGCCTTAATTCCTGCTTGACTGTCAATATAAAAGTTAGCGCGGTTGCAGCTTAAGCTATTCTCTTCCAGCGCTTCTACCGCTTTGGTTACGGCTACTATTTCCGCTTGGAAAACGCTACAGTAATCCGGCAGCCTGTAGGATCTGTTTATTTCTGGATCAGCACAGTATACCGCAGACCCTACTTCTTCCATTACTTTGGAACCATCTGTGCACACATGTATCGCCTCGCCCGCCATTCGAGCAGCCTTGCGCCAATTGTCCACCTCTGTTGTGGCTTTAAGATAACCTTCGAGGCGCAGATAGGGAATCAGGTAGTCTGTTCGTGTTGTGATGGATGACGCTATACTACTATGGCCGTATGGTCGTCGCTCAAGCTGCCCCGAGTCACCGAGCCTGGGTGCAGTTGTTAACGCTATGTTCTATGCTACCAGGTCTACAGGTGGAACGTGCAGAATGGCATACAGTGCGGCCGTGGGGGTTGTTAATGCTAAGCATTTATAGTCTGCATACCCCCTCTAATTTTTTGAGGAATGTGGTTTTTTGTGTGGCTTTCCACCAAAGAAGAACTCCATAGTATAGAATAGGGCTTACAATCGCTGTAAAAATCCCATGAGAAAGAGAGGGCAATAAGCTCCACGTAAACCCCAGCATTCTTTTACATGTATAAAGTGCCGTTGAAGCCGTCTTCACCCTCTCCTCCACGTTGAGCTTCCATGACAGCTTACTGTCTAGGATGATTCCTAGATATTTTGTGCAAGGTTTCTCCTGTAGGGTCACCCCTCCTTTGGGACCTTATACCTCTTTGTAAACAAGACCATATCCGTCTTCTCCGCGTTTACTTTCAACCCAACATTTGATGCCCAGGTATGAATATCCCGAAGCGCCCGATCCATCAAAGAGCTAATCGTTGGAAGGCACTTTCCACTTATGACAATTGCAACATCATCTGCGTAAGCTGTAAGTTTTACGGGTCCCTCATCGAATCGCCTGACCGATGACCAGCGTCCACAGCAGAGGTGATAGCATCCTGCGGCGTGCCCCTGTCCACTGATTTCGTGGCCTCGTACAATCCCCATTGTGATGTAATCTTCCTGCAATTCAACATGCAGCCGACCCATCTCGCCACGGCTGGGTGTACTTCAATGTAATTAAGAAGGGTGGTCTTAAAATAAAAGTGGTCTAAAAATAATAAATCGCCCATTTAGAAGCATTATTCAAAGCCCCGGAAACGTCTAAGAAGACTCCTAGAGCATATTCCTACATTCGAGGGCTTTCTCTATGCTTATTACCACCCTATGCAAAGCGGTGTCTACCGACTTGCCTTTGGTGTATGCATGTTGTGTTGTGGAGAGCAGCTTTTCATCCACGTTGGGGAAAAATAATTATAACAAATTTAAGTGGTCTGGGGTCAAATGGACCCAAAGGGACAGACAAACGGTTAATTCAAACTGCACAAACAAAAATAATGTGTACCTTTAGGTACTACATTTTCGCATTTCTGGGATAAGTATAAATGTATAGCGCAGTTAGATTTAAGTAAGGAACGGTTCATAAATTTGCGTTGTGGCAAACTCAGTCATCGTTAATGAAATTAAGCACTGCGGTTAATGCTATATAGTAATAGACGCTAAACTTTTAAACTTCATATCAGAGCCTAGCTTCAGAAAGTTAAACTCACATTTACTGAATCTAGTCCGAAGCCTCAGATTGTTAAAAATCAAGCACCTTTAAAGTTTTACCTGTGCAATACGGGAACCGGATTCCATGTAATCAGTACGGGAAACTAGTTAGCAGTGTTGTTAGTGAAGTTCATGGCGTTCTGCCGCACCTACAGGAAAAATTTTACACAAAAAACTTCTTCCGAAATCAAATCTTCTTTGCGTTACCTTCACAAGCTGGATATAAAAAAATATTTTTTAATCGCAATACGTTGTACATTTGGAAAGTTATCGCTTTCAAAAAGTATTTCTGTCATACTTCCAGTTATAATATTTCTTGACAAGTATCTTTTGAGGCTTTACACCTCAATAGTCCTGGAATTCCTTAAACTCATTAAGCTGCTTTGAGCTGGGTGAGAAAGATTTAAATACTGACATTCCAAATGAGAAGTACGCTTCGAAAGTTTTGCATAGAATTTTTTTGTAGAAACATTTTAAAGTTTTTTTTTTTTGGCACGTTGTACATCACAAACTGCCAGTATCTCTCGGTATACTTGAACATAAATTAAGTGAGTGGCGAGCACACTTATAATAAAACAAATTCATTTCATTCTTTTACTTAGTTTTCAGTTCATTGTCGTATTTCTTGGAGACACACGTGTTTTTAAAGTAAATTCTTTTAGCTCGACTAGTGATAAAAAGCTATCACAAAAAGTTTTTGATAACCGATGAAAATATATAACAACTTAAACAAAACTTTTTCTTGCTAAGTCTGTTGTTTCATTCAAAATTAATGACTATGTGTTTGCACAAAGACCCAACAATTCTAATGCCTCGCCTAAATTATCTCCTAGGTCAAATGTCGTTGTTCTGCGACATTTTATTTCTGATCAATTTTTGCGGTAAGAATTCCATAGAGCAGTAAAAAAGACATAAATGTCTCTAAATCGTGGCTACTGCCGAAAAAGGACCAAAATTGAAAAAAAGGTACCAAATGGGATTGGACGGGGACCAATTTTGGTCCAAATGGACCAAAGTGGCAACCGTAACTGCTATAGAAATAGCAGAGGAGGCAAAACACTTTCGTACAATTGAACAGTTGAAACGGTAGAAATGAAACGGTTTGATAGCAGGTGGTGCGATGTTGATCCGAACATCGCTAGCTTTCTAAACTCTGGTAATCGAAATTATTCAATCTATTGCTCCATTGTATGACCTTTTCTACATAGTTTTGCTGTGTGGCGAACTTAACCTTCAAAGTTATCGTATGCAAGTAGTCACAGAGAACGCATATTATCCTGCATCAATTACTACGCAAATTATCTTCGAAAGAAATAGTTATGGAAGCTTTATAAACTAATCAAACCTGCTCTTGAGTTGTAGAGCGTTTCAAGTAGAAACGTTCATAATCCCTGGGACTTATGCGTCGACATTGATCATTATATGCCGAAACACTGTTACAACAACAACTAAATGCCAATAATAGTCATTATCTTGCATGAATATCTAGCATTGGCAATAGAGCACATGAGCTCATAAGAAGGGGTGCGACAGCTTATCATCTTCCAGAAATTATCAACTTGGGTAAACCTATGTCCTCTGGTAAGGTACGTGTGGCACACACGGCCTCAATTCCCTATAATAAAGCTTTTACAAATATGTATTTTAATCTGAATTTATCTACGATTTTGTACCTGGCTTATAAGGAGACATCCTGTTAACAAAACAACACAATTTCGTACCTGGCTAAATTACTTACCAGGCGCTGTTTATCAGAACTTCTCGAGGAGTACTATATAAACCACAGCCATACAAACTTTTAAACACCGTGGCGCCATGAAGTCGATATTCGAGCACAGTACAGCAACTAGGAGCGTGAAAGAGTGCAAACAAGGGCTTGAGAGAGTTATGTTAAGAAGAATTTGATATCTATACTGGATCCCTGATCATGTGGGAATTGATGGTAATGTTGGACAGATGAACTGGCTAAGGAGGGCAAAACCTCTGAAGCATATACGGTAGGTGTCACAATCAGATTGAACGAGATAAAAAAGATACGAGGCTCGCGCGAAGAACATGTTCGCTCCTTAGACCAAACTAAAAAAGTTAGTCAGAAAGCTTCTACTATTTGTCAAGGTTATTGTTTTCAGTTTGGTCATCTTATTTTGGTAATACTATTGACACGTTCAGTTTAGTTGGGGTCCCTGCCCAATAAACCATTAAGCTTGAGTTACTATGGAGCTCAAGTTGAGAAAAAACATAATACTGAAATGTTCCTATTTTTCTCAGAACCAAAGTATCCTCAACGAAAATGGCATATTTTTATATGGCAAATAATTTTTCTCAAGTTGAGAAGATTGAAATTTTTCAAAGGATTGGGGAATAATTTAAAAATTATATTGGAGATCAATTTGAGGACAAGGATGTAGGATATCAGTGAAAACCCTATACAATTCTCAAAGGAGAATATTTGGAAAACTACCCTGTTTATCAGCTTGAGAATCCTACACTTTTAAAAAATTGAGGAATAATTGGAAAATTATCTTGGACATCAACTTGAGAACAAAGCTTTTGAGAATAATTGAAAAATGATATTGAATATCAACTTGAGAACTATAAGTTTCTCAAAACTTGAGCAAAAATTGGAAAATGGTCTTGGATATGAACTTAAGGACCTTAAATATCGTAAAAGGTGGAGAATAATTGAAAACGATCTTCGTTATCAACTGATGAAATATACATTTCTCAAAGGTTTTGAAAAACAATGTTGCATATCAACTTGCTTTAAATTTCTCAAGGGTTGGAGAATAATCAGAATATCAACTCGAACACTATACATTTTTCAAATGCTGGAGAATAATTTGAAAATGATTTTAGCTATCAATTTGAGAAACACAAACTACCCAAAAGTTGAGCATTGGTTGGAAAAGAATCTTGGATATCAACTTGAAAACTATACATTTTTCAAAGTTTGCTGAGAATTTTTCTATCATTGTTGGGTACGAAGAGACCGCTTTAGCCTAACTTATATAATCTCGAAGTTGGAGTCCCATATAAAAAGGCCTCATCAAAATTCAACCTTTTTGATATGTGACATTTAATGATTTCATTGCCGCTAGGTTTTCCGATGTTGGTTGTTGTTCGTCAAATAATCGAAGGACCGTTATACGGTATTATTGAAATTTTTTTTCCTCTACTAATAATATGCATATAACATCCAAAACCGACCACATCACAAGGGTTTTGGACTTCCAGGTTCAGAACATACGATATCCTTCAAGGGAGGAATGGGAAGTAGGCCTAAACTATGGCAGGGGCATCACAATCTACACCGAAAATGGAAAAGGGAACTGGAGCTGGGATGTACTTAACACATCTAGGGTTAAGCCAATCATTCCGACTTACTGACGCATGCAGTGTATTCCAAGCCAAGGTCAACGCCATAGTTAGAGCAGCAAAGCTGTTTCAATATAGTGTGGTCTCCGACACCAACGTAACAATCTTTGTTGACAGTCAAGCGCTTTAAGGGAACTTGAGTCCAATATGATAAAACCGGACATCGTGCAGAGGTGTAGAGACTCTCTGGCTTCTATAAGTCATCTCAATTTCTCCCTTTGCTGGGTCCCTGGGCACAGCGGCATTGAAGATGACTAGGAAAGGTTCCGATTGAGACATAAATCAGGTGGACAGCTCCGTCCGACCACCGCTGAGTTATCTCCTGGGGATAATCGAGGATATGAGAACAGGGCAACGGACTTGCTATGGACTTATGGCCATGCTTGGATAGGAAAGACACCAGCTTCCTTCTCAAACTGAACACATCTGCGGTGAGGATACTTACGGGGGTCATCACAGGTCATTGTGCTATCGCACCAATGCTCCGACGGTGGCGAATACCAACAAGCTCCCTTTGCAGAAGCTGTCAGGATGAGGACGAAGAGGAGTAGATCAACCACTTTCTCTGCCGATGTCCGGCGCTTTAAAGAAGAAGGTTCGGATTTCTGAGCTCACTGCTCTTCGACAGCCTGGCAGGGGATGGGGAGGTGGACGTCTCGCTTCTTCTTGGGTTCATCAGGGAAAGCAAGTGGTTCGTTGAGGACCACTAGGAGGTAATGGGGTTAAACGAATGTGCCGCCACCCTGCCCTAACTGAGGGCACCCACAATGGACAAAAATGTCTCCTTTTAACCTAACCTAATAATATGCATACGTATTACTATAATTAAGCCTCGATACACCGCGACCTTTATTTAAATCTTTTGTGTTTGACCTTCCAGCCGAAAAGCCTTTAATGTATTTACATAGGTACCACTTCAGAATTTTTACTCCAAATCACACAGGAACTAAGAGTCCCGACATCTACATGGGAGAGTCAATGCCTTGCCAGAGAAAAAAAGTGTGAACGGACATTTTACCGCAAAGTACCCAGTGAGAGTTCTGCTTAGATTAATGAGTTTAGCTGACACTCTCGGTGCTAGACGATTTGGCCTGCCTTTGGTATGGGCATTCAATCCAGTGTCGTCTGAGCTGCTTTGTTTCCGAGCTACTTATGGTTTCCCTAGCATATGCCTTTGTAATTTCACAGTAGAGCTCTGAACACTTGCATACGTTTATCGCATTGTTATAAAATTTCCCACAAAAACAAAATATAATGTTAAATTCGTTTTTTGGCTTTCCAATTTGGTTATATAAATAGTCGCAGTTTTGTTGTCAGTAGTTTAGCAACAATTTGTGGTACACATTCTAATTTAATTAAATTGTGGTTATGGTTTCCTGCCTTATTCAATGTCATCACAAAGCACTCGCCAACAAATACAACATTCAAAGTTGAGCAAAGTGATGTGGACTAAAATTATTCATCAAACATTTTGAACAAAAATTGTGTACACGTGCCTTTGTAGGGAAGTCATATGTATGTATGAAGATTAGGGCTATGAACTGCATCCGGATTTTCAACTATCCGGATAAACCGGATAGCTAAGCAAAAAATCCGGATATCCGGATTCATAAAGGGGAAAATCCGGATATCCGCTGTTCGAATATGCGGATACGTAAACAGAAAATCCGGATATCCGTATGTCCGGATACTGGAATATAAAAGTTGAGTATCTGCATATCAGAATTGAACGAAGCAAACATCGAAAAATTATTCACAAAATATGTTTTTTAGATTATTAAATTAACGTCAAAAATTAAAAAGCTACAATTTTACAAACAAGTGAAAATAACAACAGTGCCATTTGTTTATATTGTGAAAAAACGCTACAAAATAAAGGATCGACATCAAGTCTATGGAGACACTATCGGTTTTTCCATCTTCAAGAGAATGGTATGGACGCAAATGCTGTTCGGGGTTTGAGCCCTGACATAACCAGTCATCCATGCAGTGCACATACACTTCAATTGACTGCTAATTTAGGAATGAAACTGCCGGAGTGTTGTGGAGTCATCCAAAAGGTTTTAAAACTGGCGATGAGTTTCAGTCATTCGAGTAAACGTACATATGCTCCCGAGAAACATTTAATACAAACTGAAAACATAGTTAAAAAACTAATCCAAAGTTTTCCAACTATAAGGAATTCAGTTCCTTTTATGTTGTGTAATAGACCGCATAGACAAACTCCGACTCGTGCGTACTGAGTTGGCCAAGAACATACAAAACGCTTTGGAGAAATCAGCTCAACGCTACAACCTCCGAAGCAGAGAAAAACCATTCAGTGTAGGTGAAAATGTATATCGGCGCAATTTCGTTCTGAGCGACAAAGCGAATAAGTTTAACGCCAAGCTAGCACCCGTTTTTGTAAAAGCTACAGTTCTCGCCACAAAAGGAAACTCCATGTATCAACTGCAAGACATACATGGTAAGATAGGGTGGTACCACGGAAAAGATATTAAGGAATGCAAAGGTTAAAACACAATTTACCGTCAGATAATGTCCTATAAAACAACTAAAAAAGGACAAATGTATATAAATATCGATCTCCATCCCTATTTAATTATCTCTGTTTCGCATCACGCCACCTTTTTGACTTGTTTTTCCGTGCCTATAAAAGCGTCGGATTTAGACATAGCGGAGTCTTTTGCTGGATAAAGTTTGCCTAAAATGTATATTCGCGCGATGAAGCTAATACCGGTCAAAAAGGTAGAAATCGTGCCGAATTAAATTCCGCAAGTAAAGCGGAAAGTTAAATGTGCGCTAACCCTCTCTAGAGGAACAATAATCCATTTTTTTTCGGGAACTTAAACGCGCAAAACCGTCATCTAAATAAAACCATAAAAGTTTAAAAGGGAATCAATGTCCGGATTGGGACTCGCAATGACAAGGACTGGGGTTACATCATCATCAACTTCAGCATGGAAAACTCGCAGGCTCTGTTGCAGTGACGAAATGTGGAGTGTTAAAATAGTTTCATAAGTGCATTTTACTTAAAACCTTTTCAAGAAAAAAAAAAAATAAACATATACATAAGTAAATGCAGTCAAGAGTTAGGAGAAATAGAGAAATTCCAAGTTCCTCTTGACTTCCAGTATGCAACTAGTTTTGTCGCGGTATAGTCGTAATAGTCTGACTAAAAATATTTTCGGGGTGAAAATCGAGAAAGAAAAAATATACAATAGAAAAATTTAAGTTAAACAAATATGGGATGTTCAAAAACAGAAAAAACACAAAAAAAAATGTTCAACATAAAAAAATTGTAAAAATTAAATCTTCCAATTAAAGTTATAAATATGTGAATATGTATACTTCATTGAAATACATAACTTAAAGAAACAAAGCATATACATACTAAATATGAAAGAGGGAGAAAAATATAGTGTAGGTGACATAATTTTATTAAATTAAATTTGTGCGAAAGTTTTCAATGATTTTCCTTTGAATTTAACAAAGAAAATTATAATATTTTTGGAATTTCATGGTTCATGATAATTAAAGTAAAATCAGAATAATAATATAGGTTATTATAATTAAATGTTCAAGTTAGAAAAGGAGAGAGTGATATTTTTTAAAGTGATTGGAGAGAGAGTTCCAGTGTCTTATTGTCGTTCCAATAAGAATAGGAAAACAAAAATCTGATTGCAACTCGAAGCAATCGCAATATCAAATTCTAATTAGAAAATTTATATATGTGCTAAAGTACCATTTTACAGCAAAGCAGAAGCATCGTAGAAGGCCTTCGTCGAGTTCCTGCAACATCAATGCACGTAAGTTTATAATAAAATTTTTATATTTTCATACCATTTGGTTTTTTTGTTTTGCATAGGTACATATAACTTTTTTTTAACTACCGTGTTAATGATCATTAAGCATGATCAGTGAATCGTGAGAGAACGAGAGAATCAATGAAACGAGTTGGTATTAGAAATGTCTATAAATTGTTTGAGATTAATATTTACTAATACTGAATTCGTAACATACTTCAAAACCGCGGAAATTTCAAGCAAATAACTTATATTTGATTTAATATGATTCGTTTCTCTGTGTTAATAATATTTCACCTGTTTAAATATCACACACTCTTTAGTAAGTTTGTAAGATTCCTTTTTGCTTATAGTTTCGATTCCATGCCGTTCCTATAGGTGTTCGGACTTAAGCCTAATAGTAAATACCAGGGATGCACCTTAACGTTAAGCTAATCGTTTATCAAAAAATTTCCACCGTTTCCGTTGAAACACTTCGAAATATTATCGATAAAGGAATTATCAAGATAAATTGTATCTCGTTTTTAACCGAAACGAAAAGCTTTCGTTAACGGTAAAAACGTTAACAAAAACGTGATACTTAAAGTTTGAATTGTGCTGGCAATGCTATAGCCATGGTGAAGCCAGTAAGGTGCTAACAGCGAGCGGACATACACACGAACTCCATGTAATTTGTTTGTGTAATTCGTTGGTGGTAATGTCAAAATACTCTGAGAAATGTTCGTACTGTCAAAATTCATGAGAAAAGTTGCAATCAGCTTGGCTAATGCCTTCACCTTTAATGACTCCGCCATCAATCAGCTTTGCCAGCATAGTTTGAAATTAATAATCAACATAAACGATTTGATTTCGTTTTGATATGGCAGAAAACGAAGCAAAATCACTTCGTTAATTTGACGTTCTTAACGTTAATAAACGAAACGAAATGACTTTGTTTCGTTTATTAACGTTAATTATCGTAACGAAATGATATCGGTTCGTTGGTTAAGCATGCCTGGTAAATACTTTTGCTTTAGTACTAAATTTACCCTGCAAAAACGCTCCACGTCATTTTACTAGTCATTTTACGGTCATTGTGACTTTCTGCAGCGGTTATATTCATAGTCTTTTTGCATGGCGTGATTAGGTTTTGTGACCAAATTTTCCGTTTCGTTCCTATTAATGTGATCGTGCATTCCGCTCCCACTTATAGGATGTGAGCATAGCACTGTGCTGCTCACACACGTCACAATGCTCGTCAAATGGCGGTCATTTTTCCGTCATTTAACTCTACGTTTTCGAGCCATTTGACAATCAATTTTACTGCGGTTTTACCATTTATATAACCGCCATATAACGTGAATTTTACCTGCAGATTTACTTTACCTGGAGCAGCCATATGAATAAAATATGAACCAAAAAAATTGAATTTTCAATATTTATTATTTTTATTATATTTACATGAAATTGGAACTTATATTAATACAGTTCATACAAAAAAGAAGTAAGTACTTTTATAATAAATAAACTCGCTTAATTGGTTTTTGTTTTCCAATTGAAATCTTTTCTAAGCGAGCAGAAAATAATTTTAAGCTTTAGAAAAAAAGTCCAATAATTTCAATAATCTACAACTTAAAGCTCAGTAGAAATTCAGATTAGGTTTACTCTTTTTTCAGATCAAGAATATTCAAAGGTGTCGTGGAATCCGATTGCTGTCGTAATTGAATTTGAAAGTAATAAAGTAAAGTATGAACCTAAAAATGTAGGACTAGTGATTGAGCCAGACTTATTATTGTTCTAAATCTAATCATTCAAGCAATAATTCTGCAACCCCTAGCAGGAGTATTGATTGGTTTCAAGTCTAATTCCAACAGAAATCGGATCACGACATACCTTATTATATATTTACATGAAATTGTAAGTTAAATTAATAAGTTGATATAAAGAAAAGTAATTATTTTAATAACAAATAAACTCGCATTATTGGTTTTTGTTTTCCAATTGAAATCTTTTCCAAGCGAACAGAAAATAATTTTAAGCTTTAGAAAAACTACAATTATTTGAATAATCTACAACTTAAAGCTTAGTAGAAATTCAGATTAGGTTTACTTTTTTTTCAGATCAAGAATATTCAAAGGTGTCGTGGAATCAGATTGCTGTCGTAATTGGCGAACTTAAAAATGTACGACTAGTAATTGAGTCAGACTTATTATTGTTCTAAATCTAATCATTCCAGCAATATATCTGCTACCCTTAGCAGAAGTATTGATTGGTTTCAAATCTAATTCCAACAGCAATCGTTCCACGACATACTTTATTATATATGTACATGAAATTGTAACTTAAATTAATACAGTTCATATAAAGAAAAGTAAGTATTTTAATAATAAACTCGCTTAACTGGTTTTCGTTTTCCAATTGAAATCTTTTCCAAGCGAACAGAAAATAATTTTAAGCTTTAGAAAAAACTCCAACTATTTGAATAATCTACAACTTAAAGCTTAGTAGAAATTCAGATTAGGTTTACTTTTTTTCAGATCAAGAATGGATGGATAGATGGGTTAAAGTGGTTTTCGTATGTTATTCAACAACTCACCCTATACCATCATCACAGCCTTCTCATCGATTTTGAATATGTGTACTGTTTCAGTATTCAGACCCAGTTCGTTTGGTGCAATATTTTCGATTTGATGAATATGTATACTATCCGTTAGGCAGACAATTAAGTGCGTTCGATTCATTCATATACTGTGGGTATTTGAGCCGTAGACGCAATGGCGGATATTTTGATTCTTTTTGAAGTGTAACATTTGTAAACAGTTGGGTTTCTCTGCTGTCACTATCACCACTAGAGAGTTATTGAAGAAACGCTCCACCAAGATAATATGTTGCGATTTACGCGCATAGATTTCTTCCACATATTTACCATCCAATACCGAAATGGAACTGTAGAGGAAGAAACATTTTATAAAATTTAATAAAATCAAAAAATGATAGTTGTGCTAAAATTTATTTTATTTATTTATTTATTTATTATTACGGTCTTTAAGACCTAGTTTGGGTTAAAATAAGAGATTAAACATAAATACTTATGTCACATTTAGTGACGTACAATATAAAAACAATTTTTCTTTGAACTTACTAATATTTTCAGAGTCTTTCAAATCAGAAGGTAACTCATTATACATTTTATACCCTAAATATTCAAGAGACCTTTTGGCGAACTCAGTTCTTATTCTAGGCAGTCTTATATTATTGCAATTTCTTGTTCCATAATTGTGGATTTCATGATTATAATGTATTTTACTACTCAGGTAATTCGGTAACATTCCTAACCTAAGTTGGTGTATAAATTTCAATGTGAAATAACTAACTGACTGTTTAATACTAAGCCAGTTTAATCTATTGAGCATTACAATTTTTGGCGTTCTTGGAGGACATTTTAAAATAAATCGCATTGCCTTGTTTTGCTGTATTTGAAGTTTCTTAATATATATATCATTACTTAATAGCAGAATAGTAGGACAATAAATAAAGTGTGGTTCAATAATTGAACGATATACCAATATTTTATGACTTTGACTGATATGTTTACATGTTCTATACATGAAGCCTATTTTCTGTGCAATTTTCCTTTCCAGATAAGTTACATGCTCTCCAAAATTTAGATTATCATCAATCAAAACTCCTAAATACTTAATTTTGTCTACTCTTTGGATTTCCATGTTTTTTACCTTCAGCGTAATATTATTTAAACTATTGTTACTTATGATATTAGTGTTTTTACAAAATATCATGAACTTAGTTTTTTCGACATTTAATTTCAGTTTTCTAAGGCATAACCATTTGTATAGCGAGTCCAGGTCTTCTTGTACTTTCAGCATGGCACATTCTGCATATTTTTCACTTATGATAAGCAATGCATCATCCGCAAATAGACGTATTTTACAATATTTTAAGCATCTTTTGATATCATTGATATACAATGTAAACAATATTGGCGCCAAGACCGAGCCTTGTGGTAAACCAATGTTAACATCCACCACTGATGAAACCTCCTTTCCAATTATCGTTCTCTGTTTTCTGTCACCCAAATAACTCCGGAACCATTCCAAAGCCTTTCCTCTTATACCAATTTTAAACATAACGTCCAATAGCTCAGATCTATCGACAGTTTCAAAAGCCCGTTTTAAATCCAAGAAGACAGACACCGTAAATTTTTTGTCCGCCATGTCTTCTTTCCAATCTGCAATTACCATATTCAACGCTGTTTCACAAGAATGGCTCTTCCTGAATCCCGATTGTTCTGGGATAATCACATTGTGCTTCTCTAAGTATGCCACAAGTTGATCCTTCACCACTGTCTCCATAATTTTTTCATCTGTAGGTAACGTGTTAATTGGACGTAGTTCCTCGGGTTTCATTGTATTTTTACTTTTTCAACAGGTATTATTGTTGAAATTTTCCAGTAACTAGGTACAATACCGCTGTTTAAGGATTCGTTAATTATGTCTTTGTAGAAATTAGCAGTATATGTCATGGCATCTTTAACGACACCCTCCGATAAAAGCTCGTCGCCGCCATATTTGTTTTTAAGTGATTTTGTGATAATAATAATATCGTCCACTACAATGTCAGTAAATTTAAATGTTTCAAATGGAATACTATGATTTGCGCTTATTTCATCCCCATTTACAATTTCTTCGATGCTATCATTAATTTCAACAATACTTTGTATAAAAAAGTTATTTAGGGCATTAGCTATATCATATTCATTTTCCAGGCATTCACCGTTAATTACAATTTTAGTGATATGTTTTTTAACATCATTAAGCTCGACGAGGTCTTTTAGACACTTCCACATACGTTTCATATCGCCATTGTTATGATTTACTCTATCTTCCATGTATTTCTTTTTTTTATAAATTATGGTTCTTTTATATATTTTCTTAATGACGTTATATTCGTCCCAAAATCCAGTATTTCGAGCAGTTTTATAAGATTCTATTTTTCTTTTATGCAGGTTTGTTAATTCTCGGTCGTACCACTTATTTCTTATCTGTATTTGGGTCCTCTTTATATAAGTCAGTGCTTGCATAGCCACAGTTAAAACTTCGTTTAGGGCTTTAGTTTTAGTTTCTACTCCGGAAATTGACATAAAGCTGAAATCGCATGTTCGTAGCAAAGTTAAAAGATTTTCAGCACTATAGTACTCCCAACATGTAACAGTAGCATACCTTCTCATTTTACAAAGCTTTGTTGTTGGCACTTCGAAGTGGATTGTTTCATGGTCAGAAATGCGATGTTCACCTATATTTACTGCTTTAACATTATCATTGTTACTGAATAGCAAATCAATTCTTGTAGACGAGTACTCTGTTATCCTTGTGTCGAAGTTTATCCTTTGTATCATTGCCATTTGTGCAAATAAACTTGTTAGCTGGTTTGAGTATGTTGACGATACATTTACATTGATATTAAAATCACCAATTATTAAATTATTATCCGCCTCCTTGAGATGTTCAGTGATGATTTCATTTAGATAAGTAATAAAGGTGGAGTCACTGCTACTTGGTGAGTGATATAGTACACCGATTTTCCATTTTAACGCGCATTTGTTTATTTTTACAATAATGCACCACACATTCATGTTGATAGCTTTATTACAAACTATGCTAAATTGTATATTTTCATTCACATACATGACAACACCGCCAGTGTGCCTACTTTGAGAGTCGCAACGAATGCATTTGTATGTCGGAATACTAAGTTCAGAATCCAAGATATGTTCTGTTGTACACGTTTCCGTACATAACACAATACTTGGTCTTCTTATTTCAATAAGACGTTCCAGCTCGATTTTATTTGCTATGATACTACTAATATTAAGATAAATGCATTCCAAGTTGTATATATTGCTATCTGGATTTGAATAATATTTTGACTTTTGCGCTGCTGTAAGGATTTTCTTTGGTTGCTAATAAACAACTTTCCTTTTCCTTGCATATAGCTTTTGTTGGTATACGGGACAAGTTCTATCCAGAGTATCATGGTTTTCGTCAAGTCCTAGATTCAGCTGCTTGTTTGCTCGTATGCAGTTAATGCACTTGTTTACTGCATCCTTTATGCATTATGTATGCTTATGCTCACCCAAGCATTTTGTGCATACTTCCTTTTCCTTGCAGTCAGCCGCTTTGTGATTGAAGCCTTTGCATTTAAAACAACACAATACCTGCACTGCATCATATACTCGGCAACGTTCCCAACCTACATTAAGCCTCTCTCCAGCTAGTACATTTACGAACGCTTCAACATTCATTTCTATCACAGCATTATAATAGTTTTTCGCGTTCTTTTTCACTTCATATTGCTTAACAATTTTGATGTCCGTTTCACTTAAACAAATGTTTTGTCGTTTAATTCTTTGCACCAGTTCCTCGTCGCTATATTTAAAATTTATACCAGTCACCATGACTGCTGGTTTCACTTTTTTGGGAATCTTAACCTCATAGTTATTTCCCAGATTGTTCTCAATGGCATTTTTTATTTTGTCACGCTCATGGTCATTTTCGCTTTCAACAATAACAACTCCGCTTTGCCTTGCTACTATATTAGTTATTTGCAGCCCTTTAGGATCAACTTTCGAGTTTAGGTCAGTTTTGGTTATTTCTATATTTTGCTTTTTATTCGGCTTGACAATTAGGGGATGATTCTTTCTAATGTCTGGTAACACTTCTTTTTTTTGTCCATCATTTTTTGTTATCGCTGCGTATGACACTTTGGCTTCAACACTATTAACATTTTTCTTTATTTCATTGCACATTTTTTTATTCTCTTTACTTATTTCTTCAATCATTTTCTTATTGTCATCCTTGTTTGTTTTCAACTCATCACAGACCTGCTCGCTGCTTCGCTTGAAGCCTTCAGCAATTTCCCGTATTTTGTTCACTTCTACAACACTCTTTTCGCATGATTCTTGCGCTTTTTGCATTGCCTTAATTCTGTCGCTAAATGCAACTTCCACTGCTTTTAAAACTTGCTTTATTTCTCTTTCATGTTTCTTGAGAGCATTATCAAATTCATTCCTGTACTCAGATAGTTGTTTGCCATTTTTGCTCACTACCATCTGCATATCTTTTAGAATGTCATCTACGTTATGCACATACTGCACACAATCATTACACATAAATCTAAGCATTTCACATTCGTCTAATTTATTAACACTGTATTGGTCTATGCCAGAGCATTTTGGTGCTAAATGATAATATCTCCCACATACCCCTTCGCAACGAATTTTTGACACTTCTCCACGTATTGTACTTTTGCACTTGTCGCATTTACTCTCCATTTTTTATATAGAATGAATATATGTATATATATGTATCAAACTTTGTAAGTGTATGCGTTTTGCTTTCTTTATTTAGAGTCACGTTTTACCGTTTGATATCGCCAATCAACGCCTGTGTCAGCCAAACTTGGTTTGAAGATACCAAAATGCTTTATGTTAGCAAAAACTTGGGGTAACGTATTGTATGTTAAAGTATAGCGAAGTCTCAGCGGCTTTGTCCTGGTCAAAATTGAGTTTGAATAGGTTTTATTCTTCATTCTTAGAAACATGTACGAAGGTACCTGGTAAGATAATAAAAATCCTCAACGCTTTTTTTGCAACTTAAAAAACTCATATTCAAACTTCTGCTTAACTTCCACATATCAATAGCTACCTTTACCACAAGTAGTCACTATTGCTTCTACGCCTATGCTATTGTTTCCTACATCGATGAGCTTTGTAATAAAAAAAAAAACAGCTATCTCCCCAATCTCTCCAGTTTTGTCGCCTCGCGAAACCTGATATTGTCACCAAGCAAATCATTGGTGACCTTATTTAAAACATGGCCGCGCCAAATGTCGACCATATGACATTACCCAGAGCTGTAACAAATATTTAATATAATTCGATAAATCGGCAGTACTTGGGGTAAATATAAATAGACGTTTGCATGGTACGCGTCTCCGATATGGTCGCCAAGCCTAAAGGTTACTCACTGGAAGAAAATACAGGCCTGCCAAAATGCTGCCCCCAAAACCGCTACGGGCTGCCTTCTTATGTCCTCGGAACACCACCTGCACAATGAAGCGAGAAAACTCCCAATAAGGTAAAGAAATGAAATGCTAACCTAACAGTTTCTGTAGAATACCCAGAAACCTGGGCATCCCAACAGACATCTGATTGTTGATCCAACACCACTTAGGACCTTAAAGAGTAATATCCGTAAGCATTATGAGGAAATACGACACCTGAGAACTCAGCCGTATGAAGCAAAAAAACACAAGCAGGTCCTCAGTGAACTCCACAAACAGGCGTCGTACCTTTATGCTAGGAATTGCCCGGGGAAGTACTCAAAGAACAGTACCCAAAACTTGCGGAAGAGGACCGCATACTCCCCAGGGAAAAGCGAATCACTCTAGCTCAACTTCGTTCTGGATACTGTAACAGGTTAAACTCTTACCTATCCAGAATCAACCCCGACATACAAAATGTATGCCCCGCTTGCAATGTGTCCCCACATGACACCAACCATCTCTTTAATTGTAATGTGGAACCAACGCCTCTAACACCCCTTTCATTATAGTCCACCCCTGTTGAAACAGCAAGTTTGGACTCCCGTTAGAGGATATCGATGACAATTTGTGATCGGTCGCACCTATTAGGTGGGGCGACGCACTGCTACAACAACAACCATCTCGGGAACGATTAATATCATCACTTTAAACCTCCTAAGCCATCCCGCCCCACCCCCTATTTACACGAGGAACTTGGGGTCGCCATTACACATTACACTGAACGAGGCCACGGCGACGTTACTGATAAGTTTAACGCCTTACAGGTAGTTGGCAAAAGAAACGGCATATACGACCAGAAGGCACTCGAAGACGATGCCTCAAAACTACAACCAAAAGCAATAATTATCATTTCACTGACACAAATTTTATAGTTTTTTCTTCCGGAGTTGGACACAATCTTTTCATAATATTACTTAACAATTTAAGATTAGAAATTTTTTTCAATTTGTATTTTGACTTACCAGCAACAACAGAATCATGTTTAATTGTACGCCGCACAATCATTATAGCATCATGTAACGAAGCTCAGTTTCTTCCAAAAATTTTTCAGCACCGCCACGTAAAATCAATGAACATGTTCTAACATTAACGCAACCTTTAAATAATTATAAACTATAAAAATGAAATTAATGTCAAACCCACTATCAAATCTTGGAAAATTTTGAAACGCTCACCACCAACCTGACGTTCTTCAAAGTAATCACATTGACCCAAAACACTTGATATAATATCATTAGCTGTAGTCATAACAGCACCCCCACAAGCTTTCATTCTTCGTTTCCAATCTTCTTCTGGTACATGAACAGCACAGAACATATCACAATCTGCAAAATACTGTGTAGCAACATCAATTGGTAGTTTAGAAAACACAACATTGGCGCCTTACTTAGCTAGTTTATTGTACAGGAGACGCCATTCAGCATCAACAGTTTTCTGATACTCTTGGACATTGCTGTGGCAGAGCATTTTTCCAATAAAGCACTTTGTTGTTCCTTTGATTGGCGCTTCGACATGTACAGCCTTGTCATATTTTATCATGCATAATTGTAATGCTTTACGTATAGCTTTAATGATGATACGTGCATGCACGCCTTCCTCAACATATGGTTTAACTTGTTTTAAGATTTACCTGTTTAAGTACTACTGAAGTGGTGCCATCGCCGACCTGATAAGAGAAACATTTTTATTCTACACATTCTAATATAACAAAAAACTTACCTCAGCATCTGAGATTTGGCGATGTCGATTAGATTTTTAATTAATAGTTTCATAATTGTTGCCCCATCATTTGAAATTGTGGCCTTACCACTGGAATCAACAATATGCTTGTCCATACTACGTGAACCCAATGTAGTGCGTACAGCGTCCACAATTGAATGCGAGGCATTGATGTTGGATATGACTTGAGGTTTACCTTGAGAGCTATCGGTACCCAAACATTTTTTACACAAATACTCATGTACCCAATACAAGTTCAGGACGTTCATATTTATCGACACGCTGTCCGGTGTGGCCCAAATGTTGGAAATATGCAGTTGGCACTGTTGAGAAAAAATATTGATCAATGAACACAAGTAAAAGTGAAAGATTTTTTTTTACCATCTGTTGTTACTTTACACATTAGACATTGGAAACGACGACCAGCATCTACAAGTTGCATATGAGCCTTGCAACGATTACATCTAATTGCACCCAATTCACCAAAATTTACAATGGGTGGCTCATATTCACCCTCAACCGTGCGTGCCATTGGTGAGACGGCAAGTGTACTGGACAAAGCTGTTGTTTTTAATAAATCAGCTGTTGCAGGTATGCAATACAAAGACGACCTGCAAAGAAGAAAGATCAATGTAATTGCCAAACAAAACATTAATTTCGATTATCGATACCTAACGTAACGTGGCGAGGAGTTACCCTGATCTTCTACCACATATTTTGTGGTCACCAATGGTGGTAATAAACCCTGTTCATTAGTAATAAAAGCACCACCAGCGTTTTTTTGATTTTCAATGATAACGCTCATCGGATTTGGTATCTGATCGGGATCTAAACGGCGTTGGGCTTGATCAAACTGTTGCGGCTGTTGATATTTACCAGTAACAGGTGCAGGTGGTTGCTAAAGAAAATAACACAAAAATAATCAAATTTGTAAATTATTAGTTGTATTAGCATATATTATAACTAGGGTGTCCGGACGTGTCCGGGTATTGGGGGTTGACCCGGCTTGGGTGGTTGACTGAGCATTGGCGTCTGTCCAGGTTGTGTTGGTGGCATCATAAAAGCCATCAATAACAAGTGCCAAGAATATATCCGCGGCATACCTGCCGACCAAAATGATTCAAGGGGTTGTGATTGCCAACCTCACCTACCCGTGGCGAATCCTGTACCTAACAATTTGGTGTGAACAATTGGTGCCAGTTAACCCTCTGAAATAATCGGCGCAATTGTACGCCATTGTGTTGGCATTAATTTGTCAAAATAAAAACCTTTTCATCCTCCTCCCGTGACCATTCTGTCTTCTTTATGCTAGGATCAAGCCATTCGTACCAGCGTGCCTTACATTGCTTGGCAGATTTGCGGTTCAGCAGTGATGCAATACGTGACCGCTGGTTTTTGCCATATTTCATTACAGCTGCTTTGAGGATTTCATCCTGAAAGTTTTCAATTTAGTTAATAAACGGCCAAGAGTAACCAGTCGCGTCAAATGCTTACCTCAGTGTTTCTCCACACACCACCTTTTATCATAATTCGCGGCATGGTGCTATATAATTGTGAATTCTTTCCATGAGCACAAAAATCAGATCAAAAGTTTTTGTCGAAATAAACAGCAAAAATCATTGTATATTAAAGACTGGGAAAATTTTAGAATAGCACCCCCCGAGTTCGGGGTAAAACTTGGTATCAAATGAAAGAGGGAGTTCTCCCGATCACAAATATATATATTTTAAAGTGCACAAACTTATAATTTAAAAGTTATTTGTTGTTAAAGTTTGCAAATTTAACAAATTTCTATAGCACTTTAAATTACAATTTACACATCTTTCAAAACCTTAATCCACATACATATCTATATAAATTAGCAACGATAAACTTAAATTGCATTTTTGTATATTTCACATTTCATTTTTGCATTGTTTTTATTTATTATAAATGTTTTTATTAAATCAATCGCACTTTTGTAGCAACATGCACATATATATATATATATATATATATATATATATATTTTATTGACATTACAAAGCTGTGCTCTGCCACATATATATACGTATACACATATAAAATTTGTATAGAAATTTGCAAACTTTAACACCAAATAACTTTTAAGTTATAAGTTTGCGCACTTTAAAATATATATATTTGTGATCTGGAGAACTCCCTCTTAAGTTTAAATCTTTCCGGAGATATTACACTTAAAACTCTGAAAATTGAAAAAATTTTCCACCACGAAATGTTTTGCTGTCTCTGCTGAATTAGAAATGGCGGATTTTTTTGCACGCAAAAATGACATATTTTGCTATCCCTATAAAAATAATAGGTGCGAGAGAGCACGATACCTTGTGGGAAAGCTAAATTTGTCAACATGCTATTTCATTTGGGGAATTTTTCATTCCAAATCGTCACCCCTGTCAAAAATTCGTGTGGCTGTGTGCGTTTTTGGTCACACGATTTTTGCAGGGTAGTATGAAATCAAATTCTGATCTTTTTCTTTTTAGTTGATTAGTCTTATTATTAAATAAAACATGAATTGTTAAGTTTGTAATAATGGTCTGAAATTCGTTGTTGTTGTTGCTTTACATTGGGACATCTCATTAACATCTGAGAAGTCATGGTTGGGTGGGATAAGAGCGGTAAGTAATTGATAGAAGAACCGCTAGGCAAAAGACAAAGTGTTGTGTCGCTTTCTAAAAAGGTTAATCAACGATCATATTGAGTGATGAGGTAAGAAATTCCTTAACCCTTACGTGTGCGTAAATTTTTTCTTGTTAGGCCTTGGGTTTGTCGTAACTGGTGGTTTGGTCGGTCGTTTGGTCAACGAACCCACATAAGTGGCTGAAGCTCCGGGACAGCTAGACGCACACGGGCAGACGCCGATCATCTTCTTCGTGCCACCAGGTAAACTTGGTACAACTGCGAAACAATTGTCAACCCAGAGTAAGTATGCTTGTCAAAGGTCCCAAAACAGAAAATGGCGCCCAACAGTGTGGGGCCCCAGCGTAGAAGTAAGCCAAAAATAATTTTTAACTTTAATTAGGGGTTTCACAAACCATTGTCCTATACGAATTTTGTTTCTCTTCATTTATTTTTATTTTTGTAGTATCGGTTTCATAGCCATTGGTATTTGGAATTTAGTTTGAAACGATGAGATAAATTAACGTCGTACTAACCATACCAGTAGCTTTGACCACATAATTGCAAATAAAACTGACGTATAATTCGTTATTTCTTTTTTTTCATCTTGGATCTATTTTGAATTTGGCTATATGCATATTTTAAATACCATTTGAATGTAGAATCTCGTTATTGTATGTTTAAAGGATCAAGATTTAGTTCCATCAAATTTTTGTTGCAAGTTGGAATGCGTGTGTTGCACGTACTGCAACAACAAAAATTCTCACACCACATGAAAATGAAAAAGAACACAAATGTCTTTGGCCGTATAACAACAAAACAAACAGCAACAATTGAAGAGTAAGACCATATTTGATTTGAGTTTGCTTTAACAAAAAATTTTTTTTCTGTATTTTGAATAAATACACACGCATATACATTTTTTAATATCCTTACATATATATATATATATATATACATCTATATACCTTTTTGCAATTTTTTTAATATACGCACAATGCCGTTACGTCACAGTGATGAGTATGCACCTCCGCCACTAACCCCAAGGCGTTTGTGCACAATTTGCCGCGAAAACTTTACCTTGACTTCTGATGCTGTGCGTACTGCATGCAATCACAAATTCCATCGGTCTTGTCTTTTGAATTGGCTAAGGAATAATACAACTTGTCCTCAGTGTAGAGCACAATGCAATCCCAATAACTTTCGACCAAATCCATACCCTCTTCGTTCACAAGCTAGATCGGTAACTAGTCCCACTGTTCAAGAGCGACAGTCTACCTCACAGGCCGCACAACAGCAGCAGCAACCGGCAGAAACTAGTGTTGAAACACAAGCTTCAGCTCAAGCAGCCGCAGGAAATTCGGGTCTTCAACAATCCCAACAGTCACAACAATCACCAGCAAGAACCATGGAACAAAACAACAGCAACGACATATCTGTTACGCCACCGGAAGACACTAGAATCCGAAATATTGTCAGCGCCGTTATCTCCGCGCGACAAGCTAATTTATTACAAGACTTCGAAACCCGATTTGCTCAATTGGAGCAGCGGTTAGATCAATCCGTTAATAATATTGTCTCTAGATTGCAAAACGTAAACTTGCAACCTCCACAAAACAATGATTTACCACCATTAGTTGATTGGCCACAAGATCCACCGGATTTTGTTAATGGCCTTAGTCAACATGGTGGCGCGCCTTTAAATATGCATGCACAAGGAAATCCTTACAGGAATTCTAATGTGGGTTTTCCGCGCAGTAGTGACATATCACACGTCACTAATTCTGGCAAAATTGCCAACCTTATTTCAAATTGGGACATCTCATTAACATCTGAGAAGTCATGGTTGGGTGGGATACGAGCGGTAAGTAATTGGTAGGAGAACCGCTAGACAAAAGACAAAGTGTTGTGTCGCTTTCTAAAAAGATTAATCAACGGTCCTATTGAGTGATGAGGTAAGAAATTCCTTAACCCTTACGTGTGCGTAAATTTTTTCTTGTTAGGCCTTGGGTTTGTCGTAACTGGTGGTTTGGTCGGTCGTTTGGTCAACGAACCCACATAAGTGGCTGAAGCTCCGGGACAGCTAGACGCACACGGGCAGACGCCGATCATCTTCTTCGTGCCACCAGGTAAACTTGGTACAACTGCGAAACAATTGTCAACCTAGAGTAAGTATGCTTGTCAAAGGTTCCATAACAGTTGGAAAGAGTTAAGGAGCTTAGATCTTCTATTGTTGCAGTAATTGCTGGATCGTTC
Organism: Eurosta solidaginis; assembly: GCF_040869045.1. Taxonomy (NCBI): domain Eukaryota; kingdom Metazoa; phylum Arthropoda; class Insecta; order Diptera; family Tephritidae; genus Eurosta; species Eurosta solidaginis. Next base: position 43,025,448 of record NC_090322.1, read on the forward strand.
AATTTTCAACAACAAGGCCGCTCAAAATATCGCAATTTCGGAAAGTAACTGGGATGCAGTTGATGTTTTAATAGATATACTCACCTCTTTTGAAATTGCGACAAAATGTGCTTAGCAGTGATAGCGAGGTTACAATTTCTAAAGTGAAACTTATCATTCATAAAATTAATAATAAGCATCTGAAATTTAAAAACACTGATACGAGGATGGCAAAAACATTCAAAGAAAAAGTAGCTGCAGACTTGAGAAGACGTTTTTCTTTTCAAGACATAGAAGATCCATCTATGGAAAATATTGTTATTGCACATATGGCGCGTTATCTTGATCCGAGATTCAAACAGTTGAAGCACGTTGAGACCAATGCTTTTCGTAATAAAATAAAAAATCATGTGGAAAAAATGGCAATAAAATGGGTACTGCTGATATGAAGCTCCGGAAAACAGTGATCTCACGGCCATGGATATACTCCTAAATCATAATGATAGTGACACAAGGGAGGAAGACGAGTTTCAGCGCAACTTATTCGAAGAACAAATAAGCAACAATCTCAGTGCCAGCAATTGGTGGCAAAACTATGAAAAAATATATACCAATCTGTCGAAAATCGCCAAAAGATATCTTGCGGTACCTGCCACTTCAACAGCTTCTGAAAGGGTATTTGCGAGTGCTGGAAATGTATTTCGTCCCATACGAAATTGTTTGAGTCACTTGTTTCCTTACACCAGAACAAGAAGAAAATAGTTTAACATCATATTACATATTTCTCAACACGAGCGTTTTTTGTATTCAGTGTTAAGTGATATAAATGCCCCACGAATTTATTGGACCGTTAGAATAGAGTTTTATCGATTTAAACATCGTTTTAAGTCTGTCTTAGTCAACTTAAGCACTGTTTTATCTCCAAAAAGGAGTTTTAATTTTAAAATGGCGCGAACGTCATTTTAAAATATTAAAATCACATTTAAGTTGACGTTTTGCGTTGCATATTTGCGAAAATACGAGAAATTAAAATAAAAGTGAAATTATTGAAGTGAAAGTGAAAAAATGGACAGAAATCAACGAATTTTGCGGGAGTTTGCGATTTTAGATGATGCGATCCCAAGTAGGAGGGAAAAAGTGTACAAGTCGCGATACGATCCTTTCCAAATGGATATTGACGAACCTTTGAATAACAGGGGACTTCCAATTTCCGCCAGCCTGCAGGTTCTCACGGCGTTGCGATTTTTAGGAAGAAATGTTCACCAAAGTGACATTGGTGGTTGCTATAATTTGTGTTCTGCAGAATTTTACTTGAATTTACCAATTTTGGTCATTTAAGGTGATCTTCATGGAATGTCACAGGCTACAGTTGGAAGTGTTATAAAAAACATGTGCAAAAAGATTGCCCTTTTGTTGCCACACTTAATTGCATATCCATCCAATCAGGAGTTGGCTGATGTAACGTCTAAGTTTTACAACGTGTCCAGATTTCCTGCAGTTATTGGAGCAATTGATTGCACACACGTTAGGACAAAATGCTCTGCGAAGGATGTTGGAGTGATGATGGCAGGACATTACCTTAATGGAAAGGGGTATTATTCCTTAAACGTTCAGGTTAAACTTTTTTTGCTCACTTTATTGTGTTTTTAATCGTATAATCTAAAATACATCCATAGATCGTATGTGATGTAAACTGCAAAATTTTGGATATTGTCGCAAGATCTCGTGGCTGAAAACATGACGCTAGGATTTAGAACAAGTGCCAATTAAAAAATAAATTAGAATGAAAAGTTCCCATAATGGTGTACTACTCGGAGATGGAGGATACCCTTTGTCACCTATTTTGTTAACCCCTGTTAGGAATCCTTCAACACCAAAGGAAGAGAGGTATACACATCACGACATGCTTGGCAATGTGCATATTTATTCATGTTTAATTTTGTTCTGATGATAGGTACAACAGGTCACATATTGCCACTCGAAGCAAAATAGAATGCCTAAACGGACAGATTAAATCGAAATTCGGTTCTATTTTCGAACGTCTTCGTGTAGATTTGGATACAGCGAAAAATGTTATTGCTGTCGCTGTACTTCACAACATCGCTAAGGAACGGAACTTGACATGTAAGTTAAAGAAAAATCATTTTTAAACGATGTACTATCGTATTTTGTTCTTTACACTTTTAGATGCTGAATCTGCCATAGAGCCCGTGGCAGCAACAAATGCCAATGCGCCACCAAATGTACCAAATACCACCATAGGAAGAGCATTTCGCTCAGCATTTATTAATGCTCATTTTTAGTAATCTTTAATAATTGATACACCTTGGCATATCGCATTTACCTGTATGGTTCTGTGAACTCCCTATGATTTTCAATCATGCGATTTAATTCGAACGCATTAAGCTTGTCAGAAATGACTTTTGAATGAAAACAAATCACCCATGTACATATGTAAATAAGAAAAAGTCAACAAGCCACCAATTTGAACAACTTTTGAATAAAACTATAATTAATAATTTATCGGAAGTTAGTTTTCATAAGCGAACCGCACACTAATTTTTCCACCAAATTTCATCTAAAAGTTTTATATTTTACCCGGAATCGGTAATAGTGCACTGATTAAATATACTCGACTACTAGCACGCGTCTAAAAATGCCGGGATAGGCGTCAAACTACGCGTCTTTTAACTCTGTGAGGAGATATTTTCAGCTAATTTTTATCAAAAATTATGAAAGGTCTCTGTTGTATTCCGCCAGACTTTTTTTTAAGTGCACCAAATGCTGCCAATACAGAAAAGTGCTATATGCAATAGTACTATGGATCCCACCCCTTTCTTCGCATAATTAATACCGTGGTTAAAGCCATTATGACCATTGGCGAATACACACTAAGTGAGTAATGCTCTTTAATGTTGAGCTCGTTGCCCCACTATGTAGACGATATTCAGGGTCATAACAAGCCATCTCGTGGAAGTGTTTTTAAGACTAGGCGACCAGACTGGTGGCGCGTAGCACATTAGCGGTCGGCCAATTGCTTCGTAAGTGGTTAGCGAGGTTTCTTTATCTTTTCCCCAAGTTCTGCCGGCTAGCGACTTGTGGATTTTGTTCCAGCTTTGTACTTTGTACACAATTTCGGTGGCTTGCGTTTTAAAGGTAAGAGTGTTATCGAACGTTGCCCCTAATATCTTTGGGTTGGCTGACAGTCGGTGGCGTTACACAATCAACGTTAACGTACAATATTTGCGCTTTCCACGTCGTAAACAGAGAGACCGTAGATTTGTTCGGCGATAGTACCTGTTGCACGAGGTGAGGAAATTAGGGTAAAAGTCTGTAACAGGGGTCGACTGCTAACACTCGTCCAAATTATCGGGAGAGGTTTCAAACGACGCGTATTGACCTCGACAACAGTATTCTGAATTCGGAAAAGAAAAATCTAATCTCTGTCTGGATATATTTGCAGTTAAAGTTTGCAATTTTCGTGTGGTTGTTGTACACAGGAAAAAATTGTGTGGACAAAGGGATTTTGCACGGATTTCATGTTCATTCCACCCCATTGGTGGATCGTCCAGTGTAATTTTTTATAAGCGTAGCCAAAGGTCGCCAACGCAGAGAAGTGTTCTGCGCAAAAAACACTATGGATCCCAACCACGGTTTCGGAGTCCCGCGATTTTTCGTTAATATCTTTTGAACGAGTTAAAATTTGTATTTTCCTTCTTCGTATTATTAATAATATTCGGATATATAATATGTTAAAACGCCTCTCCCGATATTTTTGGATGCGTATTAGCAGTCGATCCCAGTTCTAGAGTTTTACCGAAATTAGAAAGACTGAGGAGATAACTGTTTATTCTAAAAGCAAACTCGTCTATGAGAGGGCCAGATTCCGTTGCCGTTATCGTGCGGCGTAGAAAATGAAAATAACTACTTCTGGTGGGGAAGGCAGCCTTGATATGTAGAAATTAAACAAAGCGGGGATAGGATACCACCCCGTGGAACCTCCTGTTTAATTATTCTAGGTTTTTATGTTATGTTCCTGAACTGTGGGGATGCCTGCCGACCATTCAGACTGCGAGGATGGATGGACCCTTATAAGTCTTTGGAGTCTTTGCTGTGATTGACTGTATAAGTTAATGATTGCGAATTGTGTTTTACAATATATGTACATATTTATTTGATAGCGATACGACTCGCCTTCCTCCAGTCAACTTTACAAAGTGATTCTTAAAACTAATTGCCTCTAGCTCTAAGCCTATCGATCCGTTTCAAATGTAGGTAGGTATATCATCGTTGCCGCGAAGAGGTGATTAAAAACAACTTGGCTTGATTACCGTAAGCGTGCATTCCTGGGCGAAGTTCAAATATTCTACGCAGCCAGCAACAAATAAGGTTTTGAAGTGCTAAGCCACATTGTGGGTAATTATAATTTTCTTGCTTTGCATTCCTGGAAGTAAAGTCCCGATATTTCACTCGGACAGCAACAAGTAAAGTTTGAAAGCGCTAACTCGCTGTTGTTATTGTCAAGCACATTTGCACATATTGATAACATTGATATTGATAATGATAATGTTTGTACCTTTGTTCGCATGCGGATACAAATATACGGCGCTTTGGTGACTTAACCCAGCATACATGTCGGGAGGAGCAGCATATTTAAATGCGAATCTAGCTGCTATGTTAACTTATATAAGACTTTTAAGAATAGTACGAGTACCGTTATATGGAGGGGGTTCTTTGATTCAACCCACAGTTTATCTGTGAGTTGGCATTTAGCGCGGTGGTGGTGCTATGTAATTTTCGCAAGCCATGCCGATGATTGGAAAGTTTGGCGTGAATTGAGGAAACAGGACAGCTTCAAGTGTCTTGGGTACTGGCGATAGGAAAGATATTGGACGATATGAGTATCCAAGCTAGCTGGTTTCCCAGGCTTTAGTATTGGATTTATCTAGCCTTGTCAATAGAAGAATGGATCCCATGCAATTCGGGAAGGCCCAATATGCTTCAATCACGTTGAGACTGTCTATGATACTCGTTTCGGGACATGTATGGAGAAACAAGGGTATGTACATATCTATGAAGCTTATGGACTCCGAAAGTACTCCGCTTACTGTGATCAGATTTTCGGGATAGATTCATAGCAATCCTGAGTGTTTCCGTAGTTTTTTCAAAAAATTCAATCCAAACAATTAATTTTTATGCGACATTCGTGAAATTTGGAACACATGTAGCTCTTCTTGACAATGTTATTATTTGTTGAACTTTTCTTCCCCGAAAGTCGATCAGGGCCTGTAATATTCTTAACAATCTTATTTATGGTACGATATTTTTCTGATAGGTAAATATTTGGAATATTTTTCTTCGACGACAGTGGACAGTGGACGAAGTCCGACCGATTTTCGAAATATTATGCAAGTAAATTTCTTTAAATCATTTAATCCATTTTTCTTTTTTACAAATACAATAACATATATACATAAGTATTGAATTAAAAAGGAAGATATTTAAACAACGTGACATCAGGACGGACAAGGCGACAGCTGTTTCGATTATACCTTGTAAATCTCTTCAAAGCCTTTTCTCCCGGGAGTGGGAGTCGAACTCGCACTCCTACGATAGTTGAAATGGTTATAAACGCATTCAGCTACGTCATGCCTGTTGCTTTGAAGAGATTTACAAGGTATAATCGAAACAGCTGTCGCCTTGTCCGTCCTGATGTCACGATGTTTAAATTTTTCCCAAATTATTAAATAAATTATAAAAATTAAAAAAATTGCTTCAAATAAATGTTTTCATACATTTAAAAAAACAAAAGCAATATGGGCAATCCCCGATTATTAAAATCATACAAACAGACAAAATTGGTTAATTCGTTGTAGTTCTATAAATAGAACGAAAACAGCAACAAAACCAAAGTTTCTTTGAAAACCGCCGTACCAAGCATAGCTTTAACACATAATTGCGTACGAAGTATGCAATGTGTAAAAGATTAAAATATGCAAAAAGAAGGCAATTGGGAAAGACTTCACAACAGGCATGACGTATGTAGCTGAATGCGTTTATAACCATTTCAACTATCGTAGGAGTGCGAGTTCGACTCCCACTCCCGGGAGAAAAGGCTTTGAAGAGATTTACAAGGTATAATCGAAACAGCTGTCGCCTTGTCCGTCCTGATGTCACGTTGTTTAAATTTTTCCCAAATTATTAAATAAATTATAAAAATTAAAAAAATTGCTTCACATAAATGTTTTCATACATTTAAAAAAAAAAGCAATATGGGCAATCCCCGATTATTAAAATCATAAAAAGGAAGATATTTTTAAAATAAATATTTGTATATTTCATTATTCAGTCTTTTCTTTTAGTTAGCAGATTGTGTAAATAAGGTAGTTCATATATCTTAAAGCTACAATATAAAATAACAACTCCAATGCAAAATAATAAAAACGGAATGAAAACTAAATACATAAAAGAAAAATCAATTCGTAAAAAAAACTAAAAATTAACTCTAAAAATAAATGCATATAATATTTGAAAAAATTTTTTGCATACGCTTTCCCAAACCCTCATCATTGAAAGAAAAACCTTGATGATGATGCGATTAGTAGAACAAAATTCGAAGCATGCAGGCAAGTAGGTACAAATGGCGATGTTAGTTGCAGATAATAGAAGGAAAATCATGGAATCGCCAGCAATGGCCAAGATTGAAATTGGCAGCTCAAAACATTTTCAGCGCAGAACGAAATAAAGCCATTGATACTGGAAATATTATTAAAGAGGCAGTTGCCGACAGCATATATATCTACCCATTCAGATCATACACAAGGCACCTGAGTTAAAGGAAGATACTATACTGCCAAACAGCTGCACCTTTATGTTGGCCGTTGAATTGTTGGCGGAGAAGTTGCACCCTGAGAGCGTGCAAATCTTGCTCTTTCTTCTCGAGGGTTCGTTGATACTGAATTTGCTCTCGAAGAAGATCCTCTTGTAGTAAATGCAGAGCGTCGGAATTCGAAGCTTCTTTTTGGATCTGCCTCCACGACATTCCTCTTGTATGGAGGACTTTTCGCAGGCGATCGACGTGGGTTCTTGGCTTTGGTTGTGTTGCTGGATGCAACTCCGTGCTACGACCGACCTGGGCTACCGATTTTGACCGTGTTGCTTCGAAATACACCCTGCAGCTGGAAATTTCTTTCAGCGCATCTGCAGAATCGTCGTCGTGCAGCTGCGCCAGGACGTATATATCGCTGTCTATTAAAATAGTATCCTCCTCTAACTCAGGAGCTATAATGCTCTGAATGAGGAGATCTTCGCAATCCACATTTGGCACTTCAATAATATTACCTGTAGCTCTTTCTGCTCTCCGCTCTGCACCAAATGAATTTTTAGCTGCCAGTTTCATCCTTGCCCACTATTGACGCAATTTTGTGACCTCCCTTTCATATCCAGCAGCCAGAATTGTCATTTTCACCTGGTTCCATGCATCTCTCTTCTTTGCTATCATCGCACCATCATTTGATTTATCCTCTATGATGCGGATGGGGGACGCAATGCATTCACGCAAGCAGGCCTTTTCCCCTATGGTCCAATTTCCTCCACGGACTCGTTGTTTCGTTTCCTAGAACAACAATTAAGTTGGTTGTTTAAATTACTTACATTTTCGGTTTCTACTTACATTTATCTGTTGCATTTTAAAATAATTTGTGTAAAAATAAATAAATAGAAAAATGGCGAAATAAATGTTGCCGCTCTGCCGGTATGTATCCTTTTTGTAAATATCTGTAAAGGGTGATATTTTGAAATAGCTGAAATTCCTTTCGTTACGCTTATCGAAACATTTTTTTCCATGTGGTTACCCTGTTCATGTTAGTTTTAGCTGAAATCTGTGTTTAATATGATTATGACAGACTAAAATTTTAAATGCTATTCTAAATTTAGACAAGATTTTAACTAAAGAGTATTTTAGTCAGCACCTTTGATTACGGGCCATTGTTATTAATATTAAATAAACATATATGGTACATCAATTTGTTGCTTTCACTCGATATCCAAAAATATGGTTATTAACCGGATCTTCGTAATTCCGGATATCCGGATAGTTTCACAAACGAATATTAACCGTATATCCAACCCGTCCGGATTTTATCCGTGTCAACGGATATCCGTATGGATATCCGGTTATTCGAATATGCGGATAGTCCCAGCCCTAATGCACATATTTATGTACTCATATGTGTGAGTTTGCATTAGAGATATACGCCGCCGATAAACGCCGCCGCCGACTGTCTAGGCCATTTATTGTTCATGTCGAAAATTGGACGGATATGGTCGAAAGGGGTATCAACGGATGCGCATCACTGCCAGTTATAAGAATTCAAAACACTAAAAGTACAATTATATAAAAAATTTAAGGTAATAGTCTAGTTGAGGGGTCGACTGCTAATACGCTACCAAAAATATCGAAAGAGGTGTCAAACGACGCGTCTTGACATCAGTATTAATAATCCGAAGGCGGAAAATAAAAATTTTAAAGCGTTCAAAAGATATTAACGAAAAGCCGAAAAAAGACCCGCGGGTACCTCCGAAACCGGGGGTCGGATCCATAGTATTTTTGCGCAGAACCCCTTTCTGCGTTGGCGGCCTTCGTCCGCGTTTATAAAAGATAACCCGGAGCTACGCCATGCCAAGTCCGGGTGTGTGGTATAACCGTGGCTACGGCCACGGTGATGCACAATTTTTTTTGGGTACAAACACAACAACAACCACATGGAAATCGCCAACTTCAACTGCAAATATCTCCGGACAGAGATACAATTTTTCTTTTCCGCCTTCAGATTATTGTTCTCGAGATTATTTTTTTGGTAGCGTATTAGCAGTCGACCCCTCAACTAGACTATTACCAAATTTAAATGCTCACTTTGCATAATTTAAAAAAAATAAGTAAGGAAGGTTAAGTTCGGGTGTAACCGAACATTACATACTCAGTTGAGAGCTATGGTGACAGCATAAGGGAAAATAACCATGTAGGAAAATGAACCGAGGGAAACCCTGGAATGTGCTTGTATGACATGTGTATCAAATGATAGGCATTAAAGAGTATTTTATGAGGGAGTGGGCCATAGTTCTATAGGTGGACGCCATTTAGGGATATAGCCATAAAGGTGGGTCAGGGTTGACTCTAGAATGCGTTTGTACGATATGGGTATCAAATTAAAGGTATTAATGAGGGTTTTAAAAGGGAGTGGTGGTTGTTGTATAGGTGGTCACCTTTTCGAGATATCGCCATAAAGGTGACCCAGGGGTGACTCTAGAATGCGTTTGTACGATATGGGTATCACATGAAAGGTGTTAATGAGTATTTTAAAAGGGAGTAATCCTTAGTTCCATAGGTGGACGCCGTTTCGAGATATCGCCACAAAGGTGGACCAGGGGCGACCTAGAATTTGTTTGTACAATATGGGCATCAAACGAATGGTGTTAATGAGTATTTTAAAAGGGAGTGGGCCTTGGTTCTATAGGTGGATGCCGTTTCGAAATATCGCCATAAAGGTGGACCGGGGGTGACTCTAGAATGTGTTTGTACGATATGGGTATCAAATTAAAGGTATTAATGAGGGTTTTAAAAGGGAGTGGTGGTTGTTGTATAGGTGGTCGCCTTTTCGAGATATCGCCATAAAGGTGGACCAGGGGTGACTCTAGAATGCGTTTGTACGATATGGGTATCAAATGAAAGGTGTTAATGAGTATTTTAAAAGGGAGTGGGCCTTAGTTCTATAGGTGGACGCCTTTTCGAGATATCGCCATAAAGGTGGACCAGGGGTGACCCTAGAATTTGTTTGTACAATATGGGTATCAAGAGAAAGGTGTTAATGAGCATTTTAAAAAGGAGTAATCCTTAGTTCCATAGGTGGACGCCGTTTCGAGATATCGCCATAAAGGTGGACCAGGGGTGACCCTAGAATGTGTTTGTACGATATGGGTATCAAATTAAAGGTATTAATGAGGGTTTTAAAAGGGAATGGTGGTTGTTGTATAGGTGGTCGCCTTTTCGAGATATCGCCATAAAGGTGGACCAGGGGTGACTCTAGAATGCGTTTGTACGATATGGGTATCAAATGAAAGGTGTTAATGAGTATTTTAAAAGGGAGTGGGCCTTAGTTCTATAGGTGGACGCCTTTTCGAGATATCGCCATAAAGGTGGACCAGGGGTGACCCTAGAATTTGTTTGTACAATATGGGTATCAAGAGAAAGGTGTTAATGAGAATTTTAAAAAGGAGTAATCCTTAGTTCCATAGGTGGACGCCGTTTGGAGATATCGCCATAAAGGTGGACCAGGGGTGACCCTAGAATTTGTTTGCACAATATGGGCATCGAACGAAAGGTGTTAATGGGTATTTTAAAAGGGAGTGGGTCTTAGTTCTATAAGTGGACGCCGTTTCGAAATATCTTCATAAAGGTGGACCAGGGGTGACTCTAGAATGTGTTTGTACGATATGGGTATCAAATGAAAGGTGTTAATGAGTATTTTAAAAGGCAGTAATCCTTAGTTCCATAAGTGGACGCCGTTTCGAGATATCGCCATAAAGGTGGGCCAGGGGTAACTCTAGAATTCGTTTGTGCAATATGGGTATCAAACGAAAGGAGTTAATGAGTATTTTAAAAGGGAGTGAACCTTAGTTCTATAGGTGGACGCCTTTTCGAGGTATCGCAATAAAGGTGGACCAGGGGTGACTCTAGACTTTGTTTGCACGATATGGGTATCAAATGAAAGGTGTTAATGCGTATTTTTAAAAGGGAGTGGGCCTTAGTTCTATAGGTGGACGCCTTTTCGAGATATCGCCATAAAGGTGGACCAGGGGTGACCCTAGAATTTGTTTGTACAATATGGGTATCAAGAGAAAGGTGTTAATGAGAATTTTAAAAAGGAGTAATCCTTAGTTCCATAGGTGGACGCCGTTTCGAGATATCGCCATAAAGGTGGACCAGGGGTGACCCTAGAATTTGTTTGCACAATATGGGCATCGAACGAAAGGTGTTAATGGGTATTTTAAAAGGGAGTGGGTCTTAGTTCTATAAGTGGACGCCGTTTCGAAATATCTTCATAAAGGTGGACCAGGGGTGACTCTAGAATGTGTTTGTACGATATGGGTATCAAATGAAAGGTGTTAATGAGTATTTTAAAAGGCAGTAATCCTTAGTTCCATAAGTGGACGCCGTTTTGAGATATCGCCATAAAGGTGGGCCAGGGGTAACTCTAGAATTCGTTTGTGCAATATGGGTATCAAACGAAAGGAGTTAATGAGAATTTTAAAAGGGAGTGGGCCTTAGTTCTATAGGTGGATGCCGTTTCGAAATATCGCCATAAAGGTGGATCGGGGGTGACTCTAGAATGTGTTTGTACGATATGGGTATCAAATTAAAGGTATTAATGAGGGTTTTAAAAGGGAGTGGTGGTTGTTGTATAGGTGGTCGCCTTTTCGAGATATCGCCATAAAGGTGGACCAGGGGTGACTATAGAATGAGTTTATACGATATGGGTATCAAATTATTGCGGTATTAATGAGAGTTTTAAAAGGGAGTGGTGGTAGTTGTATATGTGAAGGCGTTTTCCAGATATCGACCAAAATGTGGAACAGGGTGACCCAGAACATCATCTGCTGGATACCGCTAATTTATTTATATATGTAATACCTGCCAAGATTTTAAGTGTATTTTATTTCGCCCTGCAGAACTTTTTCATTTTCTTCTACTTAATATGGTAGGTGTCACAACGATTTTATAAAGTTTTTTCTAAAGTTATATTTCGCGTCAATAAAACAATCCAATTACCTTACCATGTTTCATCGCTTTTTTCGTATTTGGTATAGAATTATGGCATTTTTTTCATTTTTCGTAATTTTCGATATCGAAAAAGTGGGCGTGGTCATAGTCGGATTTCGTTCATTTTTCATACCAAGATAAAGTTAGTTCAAGTAAGGACGTGAACTAAGTTCATTAAAGATATGTCGATTTTTGTTCAAGTTATCGTGTTAACGGCCATGCGGAAGGACAGACGGACGACTGTGTATAAAAACTGGGCGTGGCATCAACCGATTTCGCCCATTTTCACAGAGAACAGTTAGCGTCATAAAATCTATGCCCCTACCAAATTTCAAAAGGATTCGTTAATTTTTGTTCGACTTATGGCGTTAAAAGTATCCTAGAAAAATTAAATGAAAAAGGGCGGAGCCACGCCCATTTTGAAATTTTCTTTTATTTTTGTATTTTGTTGCACCATATCATTACTGGAGTTGAATGTTGACATAATTTACTTATATACTGTAAAGATATTACATTTTTTGTTAAAATTTTACTTAAAAAAAATTTTTTTTAAAGTGGGCGTGGTCCTTCTCCGATTTTGCTAATTTTTATTAACCGTACATATAGTAATAGATGTAAAGTTCCTGCCAAATTTCATAATGATATCTTCAACGACTGCCTAATAACAGCTTGCAAAAGTTTTAAATTACCTTCTTTTAAAAGTGGGCGGTGCCACGCCCATTGTCCAAAATTTTACTAATTTTCTATTCTGCGTCATAAGTTCAACTTATATAACAAGTTTCGTCGCTGTATCGGTATTTTGTAATGAATTATCGCACTTTTTCGGTTTTTCGAAATTTTCGATATCGAAAAAGTGGGCGTGGTTATAGTCCGATATCGTTCATTTTAAATAGCGATCTGAGATGAGTGCTCAGGAACCTACATACCAAATTTCATCAAGATACCTCAAAATTTACTCAAGTTATCGTGTTAACGGACGGACGGACGGACATGGCTCAATCAAATTTTTTTTCGATCCTGATTATTTTGATATATGGAAGTCTATATCTATCTCGATTCCTTTATATATGTACAACCAACCGTTATCCAAACAAACTTAATATACTCTGTGAGCTCTGCTCAACTGAGTATAAAAATTAAGAAGGAACAATGAATTCAAATAAAATGACCCAAGTCGAATATGTTTTCATATTGTCTTTAAGTTGTTAAAAAAGCAAGTTACCCGAAAAAATGCTGATTTTTTCAAAAATTCTATATTCCGATTGGAGTAAATAATAAGCTAAATCAGTTATGCAAAATTCTTTAGTCGGTTGACATTTCCTAAAGTTGGCGGCCCTATTCCAACTATTCCCTTGGAGTAAATCACAGTGATTCTAGCCTATCAACCAAGTTTAAATATCACCTACACGTTACGACTCCTTTTACAAATGGGCATACATAGGCATAGGTAAGGCTTTGATCTTCGCAAGAACACTAAAAGTGGTGAAGCAAAAGTTTTCCCCAGACAGTCGAACAAATGACCTGGTGTGCTACTACTCTAACGTAGTGGACAGCCGAACTAGTTTGAAAACTGAAGCTACGCGGTTATTCATAATGAATTCTTGTATCACAAGACCGGAAAACAACAGTTTGAATTGAGCGTATACCTTAACATCTTTCAACTTAAAATCGGTCGACTTTTATTCTAAAATATCGTTTTGGTTTAGCGAAGACTATTGAAATCAATGTTTCGAACACAAACGTCTGCAAATTTTGGTCTACATTAAAAAAAGGTATCCAGGGTCCTTGTACAATTTAAATTATGTAGGAAATATACTATTTTCACCCATGAGTTACGCTATAGTATCCACTTGGATTGTTTATGATTTCGAGGGCGGCAGCCTTGGCCGAATATTTACTCCCTAACGTTTCACGGTGTTTCTCTGGTAGTGCTCGGCAGTATAGCGCAAAAAAAATTCGTTAAAAAGTCTTCGGAGCTATACATAGAGCTTCTAGTGACGTTCACGGAGATATGAGTTCGAATTCGGAGTCCTATAGCTTCTGTCCTGGCATGCTGTATGAGGGCCAGGAGGCGTGGTAGCGACTGGTGGTGGACAGGATTGCTACTGTTCGCACTTCGGGAATTATAGCTCTTAAAACAGCCGAAAAAACTAGTTGCCCCCTTTGGCGCGATTAATAATAAGCCAGCGTTGGTGCTCATCGTTAAAACTGTGCTATGAGAGCCATAAGTATTAAAAGACCATTAATGCAACCGTAGGTCGCCTTTGTGCGTGACCAGCAAGGGGTCACAAATAATTTGAAGAAATCGTGTCGATAACGATTACACAGGCCAAAAAAATTTAACCAACATTCAGAACCAGAAACCAGACTATATATTTCCGAAGGTTATGATGCGCTGAATCCAATTCTGACCTCAAAATTGCTCTATCAGCTCTGGTTTTCGAGATATCCTACCTAAAAGTGCAAAAAAAACACCGTTTTTGCCCATATTTGAGGTTATTTAGCCTTGCAGATGTTTTCTTTCACCAAAATTAAAGGATAACATCTTTAAATACAAGTCTTCTTCTTTCAAATGGCGTTGAGTTTGCTCAAATACCATTTTTTTCGCTGAGATATCGCATTTTGAAATTTTCATGTTTCTAAATTTTCCTACACCTGAAAATCGATTGGAATAACATAGACATGATATAGTCGATTACTAATTTACTTGAATTGAGTCTTATTTTTCTTAAAATTTTGTCTGACACCATAAGTGTGCTAACTCACCACACCCCTACATTATCGAACCATCGGGTACCAAGTCACACACAGCCCTAACCCCTAGAAACCACACCTATCATACCGCAAGCAGGCTAACCTACTTAACCCTGGGGACAGCGTGTACTCGCATATTTTTATTCAAATAAGTCTTCTTTATCTAGATATATCACACCACAAGTGGGCTAACCAACTTAACCGTTAACCCATCAACTCCCGTATCCCCGAGCGCCTAGAAACCAACCCTACCACACCACAAGCATGCAGAAATATGAAAATTTCAAAATGCGATATCTCAGAGAAAAAAAATGATATTTGAGCAAACTCAACGCCATTTCAAAGAAGAGGACTTGTCTTTAAAGATGCCATCCTTTAATTTTGGTGAAAGAAAACGTCTGCAAGGCTACATAACCTCAAATATGGACAAAAACGGTGTTTTTTGCACTTTTAGGTTAGGATATCTCGAAAACCAGAGCAATTTTGAGGCCAGATTTCGATTCATCGCATCAAAGTCCTTCGAAAATATATAGTCCGGTTACTGGGTGTGAGATGCTGTCGGCCTGTGTTATTAGAAGTTAGACCAGAACATCTCCTTCGGTGGAACTACGCTTTGTACGAGACATACAGACAAAAGTGTAACCATTTTAAGTACCAGTCCCTAAGACCAAGGTTAGGTTCGAAGCTTCCCTGGAGTAAGTGAATGAAGGACAGTCCCTCCGCAAAGGGGCTGCTCTTGAAATTTTTTGAACGATCCGCGAGACTTTAAGGCAAACACCCCGGATCTTTTCGAAATCGCCAAAACGTTGATTCCCTTAAATACATACAAACATACCCTTTCCTACATATTATTTTTTAAATAGAAAAAAGCTTTTCAAAGCAAGAACACGAGCACACAGTGGCATTTTTGCAGTAAACATTTTCAAGTCATTTTTTTGAAATTTGAATGCAGTTTGTTTTTAAAATGTCCACAGTATATAGCGGTTATTACCATCTTAATATATAAAAATCACGTGTCACTATGTTTGTTCCAGATGGACTCCTAAACTACTGAACCGATTTTGAATTTGTTTTGCACCCCGTGTGTAGTTGGATCTATCATGAAATATAGGAAAGGTTATATCTCAGTTTATAGTCGCAATGTTATTTTATTGCAAATTTTTTATTTGTTTATACGTAATAAAAAAATGTTACGTATACGCACCGGCACTCACATTTTCAGGTGATGCGGATATACTTCCTTGTAATTGGTTGGTGTTTAATTAAACAACGTGCTTATCAATAAAAAATATTATAGCGAATGATATCAAGTATAGCGCATCACCAGGCCCGCCGACAAGGTGGGGAGGGGGCGGGGGGGCGCGATTTAATGGTACTATGACATTTTTTTAATTCAGGAGAGTCTTTAGTTGTACCATGTGCAATTTGTAAGCCGAATTTCAAAAGCTACGAAAATCTACTGAGACTCGGAGTGGGACTGGGACTGAGACTCGGGGTGGGACTCGGAGTGGGACTTTGGGACATGCAATAAGGGATGCAGAAGCATGAGAAGAAATTGAGAGAAGAGAAAAGAGAGAAGGAGATTGAGAAAGAGATAAAATGAGATGAAGATGGAGATAGATGAAGCGAAAAGACGGAGGGAGGAGTGAATAAAAGGATTAGGAAAAAGTGAATAGGGGCGGAGGGCAGAGTCAGACGGAAAAAACTTATTAAAATGTATGCAGATAGGCCAAATTTAGGGCAGAACAACGTCTGCCGCGTCTTCTAGTTTCTTATAATTATTGTTCTTCATTGAATAATCTGCTGTCAAACTGTGAGTTGTTGATGACGCGCTAAGTAGTGCAATTTACAGAAGTGAAATAACGCGTGGTTTAAACTTGAATAAAACTTTGCGGTGAAACAAAATCTAAAATATTTTTTGGTTATTTAAAATCTACACGTAATTGTATTATTTGGCAAGTGTTTAAAAGTTTTTTGGTTGAGTATTTTTTACGAAATTGTGAGTTTTTTAATTTGTATTATTTTTGTGCTGAAAATATATAAAACCGTCAAAAGAAAAGCCTGCCAAAAGTTTGAACCACGCTGTAGCACAATAATTTTTGAATTTCTACAATAACTCAATACTATTGCATATAACTCAAATGATTTTTCATCCCCCTAGGTCCCCCTTTGGATATAATGACGATCACAAAGAGGGAGTTGTATGAGGTGTGGCTGCAGAACGTGGTCAAAAGCAAAAGGATAAAGCCGTTTTAGACCACGTGTGTACTGTTTTAGGGAGTGAGTAAATAGAGACGAGGGATTGTATGATGAATGCTGCAGTAAAGTTGGAATTTTTTTTATCAAACTTTGTATGAGATGGATTCAAGTGAATTACACCATACTTAGTTAATTTTCTTTGAAAGTTTGCTTCATGGTTTGAAGAAGATAAGAAATTTAAATATAGGTATGTTCAATTGTGAACAAAAGAACAATATAAGGCTATAAGAAGGTTTTTGTTTTGGGTAAATTCAAAATTTTTGTAGGGGATCCACTGTGCGTCGTACACCGGCGCGCCGCCCACGCCGCCGCCGCCGATATAGTGATCGGCGTAAACCTCTAGTTTGCATGAGCTAGTGATGCATTGAACTGAGTAAATGGATACTGAGTTCTTTATTTTAAGAGTAATTAGAAAGAGAGGTACTTGGTACTGGAAATGACGGCTAGGCTGAGACGACCAGTCATAAACTTTGTCAGCCAATGCTACCGAATAAACAGAAAACTCTGCTGGACAGAAGAAATAGCAGAGATAAGACTAAACTGCTTACGCATAAAACGGGAATGTACAAAGACCAGACGCTTGGGACAAGCTATTGTCGAAGCAGAGTCATACAAGACAGAGAAAAAGTTAACCCAGCGGGTCAGGGGGTTAGAATATACCCGCGGTAGGTATGCCTGTCGTAAGAGGCGACTAAAATACCGGATTGGCCTGAAGGTTTAATGTGGCCATATAAATCGTTCCCGAGATGGTCGGGCCAGCACCTTAATGATGCTGTGTTACCGGAGCGTACCGGATTTGTAAACGGCAAAGGACCATCACATCGATCACTCCCTAAACCTTCGGGGAGCAACCGTATCGCTACAACAACAACAACAAAAACAACAGAGAAAAAGTAGCCGAGATCCGCTACTAATAACAGCAAAAAGCAGAAATGGGAGGAGCTTCAAGAAGATGTCAACAGGGCACACAATAGTAAAAAAAAAACTTTGGCCAGGATGCCGACACTGGAGCTAGGAACAGCTGCGATGTATATACATAATTATAAAAGCACTTTTGTCCTCCCACGAAACAAGGGAAGATAGTGACTTCCACATAAGCACACACTAAGAATCTCCACCATTTATCTTAGCAGAGTTACAACTTTCAGTAAGATGATTGAAAATAATAACGATCTAAGACCAGATGACATTCCAGTAGAAGCCATTAAAGAAATTGCAAAAATGCGCCCAGAAGTTATGCTGGCTATGTTAAATGCATGTCTAAAACACGGATTATTCCCCGAAACATGAAAAAATCAGCAGCTGCAGCTTGTATTAATTCGTAAAGCAAGGGGAACCAAATGCGCCATCAGCATACTGGCCGATATAATCTTAAAACAGTTAAACAACTTTTTGAAAGGCTCCTAAGACTATGTATCGTAAACGCCGTAAAACAAGTAGGAGGACTATCACCCAGGCAGTATGGCTCAAGCGCGGAAAATGCCCTTTACGCCCACCTGAAGACGTTCTTATAAGAGTAGAAAGAGCGCGTTCAACAGCGCGAGATGGGCATGCCTGACACATACAGCAGCGATTTAAAGCACCATGCTGGCTATAGCGCGTCATCAGAAGCTGCCTCAGTGACCGTATCCTCATAAATCAAACTTCAGCGGATCCGCGCACCATGAAAGTTACATGCAGAGCAACACGGGAACAATTCTAGTTAGTAGTTATCATTCATTACAGCTCCAAGTATAGAAAAAGCACACATTAAGCTCAATCTATTCCAAAGTTAGGTTGAACTGGCAGGCCCATGGACACCTTACTTAGACTGAATGTATCCATAGTGTTACCAGAATTTATTTGACGACAAAATGGAAGAACCTCAACACGAAAAAACACTCCTAACGAAAAAACATATACCGTTAGAAGTTAGCTTTGAAGACTTCTCCGGAAATATAACATCAAAGTAGGTATTCAATTATCAAGGAGAAGGTAGGACTGCCGACTAACATATTGGGGGCATCTAAACAGACATCGTTGTTGAGCAGGTCGATGGCAAACATCGGAGTACAAAGTAAAATTAAGCTGCTGGTGGATATCGCCCTATTCATGTTACTGTACGCCTCCGAACTGTGGGCAAATGCACTTCGTTTGAAGAATAGTAATATTGTAATAGTAAGAGAATTGTAAGCTTCTAACAGCTGTACAGCGGACAGCAGCTCTGAGAGTAGCCTCCGATTATCGCACTGTATCAGGACCAACAGTACAAGTGATAAGCAGAACAATCTACATCGTCCTATTAGCGTGGGAAAGAATAAGGCTACGGGAAACAAAAATGCAGGTAGATCAAGAGCACGTGAGCAGAGAAGAAACGTTTGGGTTGTGGCAAGCAGGGTGAAAAAACAAACAACGCGCAGATGGACACCGAAACTAATAAAAGATGTCGTAGCATGGAACACCAGAAACTTAAGCAGGTAAATTGCTATGTTACCCAAATACTCTCCGAGCACGGGTGCTTCAAAAAATATTAGCACCGGACAAAAAAGGCGGAAGATTTTTATCGCGTTAACGGCGACGCAGATGTGAACAAACATACTTCAAATGTTTGCGATGGAGCCAGAATCAGCAAATGCTCGAGGAAAGAGTTGGCCAAATCACTGAGCGGCCCAGAGGAATAGCAAGGAATCGATAACTTCGTAGAAGCCACACATACACAGAGAAAAAAAAACGGGAGCTAAACGCAGGAACAAAAAAGGCTCGTAAGAATCGAGAAATATGGAACGCGTGGTGGACGACGGTTTCAAATGGAGTGGTTTTTAGTCAACAGACACATGGTTGCTGCGACAACAGGAATTATGGTGCATGGACATTTGTCAACGCCACCCTCAAAAAACAAAAACAAAATTAGGTCACCACGGTAAGATCGTTTCGTATGTATTATAGCAGGAAGGACAAATATTATTACTTTGATTCTTGAATCTCTGTAAAAAGTTGTCTTTCGATGTGTTTCACTTTCATGTGCGTAACTCCATCATATTCCTTGGCTATTCTCCGAATCTCGCCGTTCATTTCACAAATGACCACTGGGACCAACTAAAAATAGCAGAGTTGCAACTTTAATCAGAAAGGAACTTTGGCGGTAGTAATCAGATCATGCATGCGAGGATCGCGTTCGAGAACCTATTGTAAGTCGGGAGTTTATAAAACAAAAAAACAAAAAATGTAAGGCGCGATAACGTCCGAAGAGATCTAAGGCCGAGCTTCTCTTCTAATTTGCGTCGTGTTCCTCTTGATTTTCTCTACAAATTGGCCGGAGGGGACCTACATGTGTTATGGCGACACCGAAAGGCATCTGCAAGGCAGATGAGTTTTCACTGAGAGTTTTTCATGGCAGAAATACACTCGAAGCGTTTGCCAAACACTGCCGAGGGGCGACCCCGCTTAGACAAATTTTCTTCTAATTGAAAAACCTTATTTCTAAAATTTTGATGTTGCTTTGCCCGGGGTGTGAACCCAGGGCATACGGTGTGGTAGACGGAGCACGCTACCATCACACCACGGTTGCCACCAAGTCAGGAATTTATGCCTGCTAGAAATAAAACGTAAAATGGCTCACTTTTTGCAAGCTATCACGTAACTGAGTTTATTTGAAATAGTACCGAATCGACCCGATTTTTTTAACACTCGGATTCGTACATCACTACTTTGTATGTATGTATTTGAAACAGTTTTAGCTCAGCTTATTATATTAGTTTATGTTATACTTTGCTGTCAAACAAACTTTCACTTTATTATTTTACCAGCTAAAATTTGTCATCAGAAATATTTTGATTTTTTTTAGCAAAAAATAACTTTTGGTTTAATTAACTAAGTTTTCATTATGAGTGAATTGCTCAATTAAATTGTGGAAGGGGACACCTTTTAATGGGTTCTAATGATGTTAGATGAAATAATGAAAAATTGTTAGGAGACTGAGAAATTGCTTGTTTGCATATAAACCGAGGTAGCTGATTTATATTCAAAAACCTTAGGTTGTGACGACAATTCTTCAAATCTGAAGTAAAATTAAAGACGCTTTAACCAGTGAAATGAGCTTATACAAGTGAAAGCAAAAGCAAAAGGGCTTATGATTCGTTATGATTTTAATCAAATTATCAAATTCCGTCGAGTATTGATAGTCTACATATGTCCTTCCAGTTATTGCAGAAGCCTTACGGGCATTTGAGAATGAACAATTCACTTATGTTCGGGATGTCACATGAACGGTAGGAGCTTTTGTGCAGATGAGGTTCATGTAAAAGAGCTTATGGAGATATAAGTAGTGCTAAGAGTTTGTGAATGCTTTGAGAAATGGAAAAACCTTGGATTTTCCCAGCGCTTTGGAGTATTGGTTGCCATCTCTGATCCAACCGTTCTAGCTTGATAAGATAGCCTTGAATATTTGTACGCCGAACATGGCATGGGCTCAAGCAATAACTTTACGCCTTATACCTACTACTATACTAGTCACCTTCTAATATAGTCTAACACTCTTCTATGTTTATTATGACTCACAATTTTCAGCAAGGCATCTCATAATCATCCGCCCGCCATGGTTCAGTCAAATGTTATTCATCAAAGGCAGTAAAAGATGTGTGAACAAGTACTGACTACTAGATCAGGAGTCAAGATAATGTTTGACCACGAGTGACCTTGTCCAGGGTATTTTGGTTTGATGTTATCAACTGGCAGCCTTGGCAGCCACGACACTTAGAAAAATTCTTCCTAGATAGATAGATAGACAATTAATTGGGGGTCGCGACCATTTGTCTATTGTGCCCTCAACTGCTTCACAGCACCTCATCCAAGCCGACTTCTCTGATGAACCCTATCAGTTCACCTGGCTTGAGGGATTTGATGTGAGAATGGTGAGCCCATAAACTTAGCCCTACGTCTTGAGAATGCGTCACACTCCAGCAGTACATGTTCCGCCGTCTCCGCTGATCGGTCACAAAATCGGCATGTGTTGTTCGATAGTATGCCCAGCTTCTGCATGTGGCTGTTCAGTCTACAATGTCCTGTAAGAATAGCTGTTAGAAAGGATCGTCTTTCGAGAGGCCTATTAGTGCCCTATATCGAGTTGTGTTGTAGCTCCCTAATAGTAACTGAGATTGTCTTTTCCCCTTCTTCTACTAGTAGACGCCCTCTGATTTCCTGCGGGCGTACTGGCAGGAACGGCTCAGGACCAATAGGTCGTGTCGTTGCTGCCTCTCTTGCCAGGCTGTCCGCCTGCTCATTACCCTTAGCTCCCCTGTGGCCAGGAACCCAGGCTAACAGCAGTTCGTTGTGTGCACCTAGTTTATTTAGCTTTCAACGCACTCAAGGATTAGTGCTGATTTTATTCTTCCTAAGATTTATTGTTCTGGTGGTAATGTTGACGTCGAGTACTGAAGAAGATGATGATGAATGATGTTTTTAATAGAAATGCATATCAGCTTATACAGAGCTTCCCTTAAATTTCTGGGGAAAATACCCGAAAATCTCGTCGCTTGTTGGGCCATCGATGGTCTATCCATAAAAGAGGGGCCGCCCGCTTTCTCTGCTTCCATACGCGCGCTGCGCTCACCTTCTTCTTACATTCGCATAACATGACCAATAACAGCTTTTCCTTCTAACACTCCCAGAGTGGCCTCATTTTTTTTTTTTTTTTTAATAATGTTTATTTATTTAATATTCATGAGCTTAGATACTAAAATAAACAATAGTTTCAGTTGTCTTGTTTAATATAGTTATACAATGACTCTAGACGAGTTCTCATGTACTTGACGGTCTTCATATTGATATAATATAACATTTTATTAATTTATACAATTGAAATGTTACTGCTTTAACTTAAAGCTTTTTAGGCCCTTTATAATTATATTGCAAAGAAAAAAACATGTAAAAACAATGCCTGATTAGCTATTTATGGGAAAAGATAAAATGATCAGAGCCGCCTCATCTGACGTTATCAGCGCCAAATCTTCTGTTCTTTATAGCAGAAGGAATACGTTTAGTGACTTGCAGAGCATGATTTCTGTTTGCCGGAAGAAAACTTTACCTTTCAACTGCTTACTTCGTCCAAAGTACCATTTGCAATTGTGTATGTTTATGCTGGCTTCCCAATAAACGAAATTCGTTTCAGATTTTTAAGTTATGGCTGCCAACAGTAACCTGAGGAAACCGCATCCCGTATAAAGGCAGAAATCTCCCGTTTTAGCTTTGAGTAAAAGAACACCTTTAATGCCATATGTCCCGCGTAAAGAGGTTTCTAACTCTAAGGCTTTTAAGGGCAAAGCAAAAACGGAAGTTTAATGAGTTCCCAATCGGCCGGGTGCCAAGAAAAATCGACTCAAGAACAACGAACGTGGCCGGCCGTGAAGTTTTAGTCTAATGTTGTGATTTGATGGTAAAAAAAGGAATCCAGATTAGGACAGAATCCGAACAACTATCCAAGCTTCGTGTGTAAGGGCAATGCCATGGCGCTATAGGTAATTTGGTGTGAAGTACTATTTATAGATGCGGGTAGGTTTCACAAACAATCCCCAATTCTACATCGGTGTGAGCCTACACGTGCGTCTACCA
This sequence comes from Eurosta solidaginis, assembly GCF_040869045.1. Taxonomy (NCBI): domain Eukaryota; kingdom Metazoa; phylum Arthropoda; class Insecta; order Diptera; family Tephritidae; genus Eurosta; species Eurosta solidaginis. The sequence goes on from NC_090322.1 coordinate 43,048,843, forward strand.
TTTTTAATAGCATCTACTTCTGCTTAAAAGAGTTTGCAAAAATGAAGGAGTACAAACTTTTAACTGTCTAAAAGCTTTTGGCAGAGGTAGTCCCTTTATCCTTTCACTCAAAGGAGATATAATTGTGAACGGCTCAATAGTCTTCACCAACGAACTTCGTTAAGACCCACTAAATTTTTGACGAGTTTCAGTTTTGAGGGTTCGAGGACCATTTACGTCAAGCTTTTTCGAGCCTCTACAAATACGCCCTCCGCACGGACTGAAGTAAAGAGAACACTGAATTTGCGACTAGCCCTTAATGTGTTCTTCTCTTCGGGATGAATTACAGCTATGTTTACTTCGACTAATATGAGAAGTACCTTAAAGATAAATTCATACGTTAATAGCGGGTTTCTGAGGGTCCCACACAATCCGAGTAATATTCTTCAGTTACTAAATTTCAAAAGAAATAATATCCTTGATTGTTGTTGTTGTAGTTGTAGCGATAAGGACACTCCCGAAGGCCTTGGGGAGTGTTATCGATGTTGATGGTCCTTTGCCGGCTGCAAATCCCATATGTTCCGGTAACAAGCCCCACCATCTCGGGAACGATTTCTTATGACCATATGTAATACCGCCCTCCCACCCTCTAGATCCTTGAGGAGTTCGAGGTCGCCAGAGTCTCGACTGTTAATGAAACAGGATACGCACACATAGGGGAGGTTGACAACTGGGTTTTGAGAAGCTATATATTGCGCCGGAAACATGAAACGGTTGGGCTACACAGCCCCTTGAATGTATTTGGTATTTTAATCGCCTCGTACGACTGGCATACCTTCCGGCGGTATATTCTAACCCCCTAACCCGTTGGGGCAACATCCTTGGTAATACCAGTCAGTTTACTTTCTATAAGGAACTAGAAGACCCGGCAGACGTTGTCCTGCTCTAAATTTGGCCAATCTGCATACATTTTAATAAGCTTTTTCCGTCTGACTCTGCCTTCTTCACTTTTTCCTAATCCTCTTATTCACTCCACCCTCCTTCTTTTTCGCTTCATCTATCGCCATCTTCGTCTCATTCTATCCCTTTCTCAATCTCCTTCTCTCTTTTCTCTTTTCTATTCTCTCAATTTCTTCTCATTCTTCTGCATCCCTTATTGCCTGTCCCAGAAGGTGGTATGTATTTTATTCCAGTCCAGTCCCAGTCCCACTCCGAGTCTCAGTCCCAGTCCTAGTCCTAATTCCAGTCCCAGTCCGTCTCTGGATAATATATTACTCTGCACTAAAGCACTCATCAACAGCTTTCATTTGATATCCATATTGTATAAACACTGTCTAGGCATTCACAGGCCCACGTTTTGGTCTATAACTCGAGACCCTAGTCACCCAGGGGTATGAAAATTACCCTCTGCTAAAGCTCTCATCCAGAGCTTTCATTTGATGTCCACATTCTATAAACACGTTCTAGGGGTACCCGGGTCCACGTTTTGGCCTATATCTCGAGACCCTAGTCACCCAGGGGTATGAAAATTACCTTCTATTAAAGCACTCATCAGCAGCTTTAATTTGATATCCATATTCTATAAACACACTCTAGGAGTACCCGGGTCCACGTTTTGGCCTATATCTCGAGACCCTAGTCACCCAGGGGTATGAAAATTACCTTCTACTAAAGCTATCATCAACAGCTTTCATTTGATATCCATATTCTATAAACACACTCTAGGGATACCAGGGTCCACGTTTTGGCCTATATCTCGAGACCCTAGTCACCTAGTCACCTATCCTATATTTCAAGTTAGATCAAACTAACCACGGGGTGCAAAACAAATTCAAACTCGGTTCAGTAGTTTAGGAGTCCATTGGCCTCAATTGTTTGACACGTGTTTTTATATATTAAGATATACTAGTTTTGAAATCGTCTCGAAGTTCTACATCCCAATTTTACCGCCCAGGTAGTCCTAATATATACGCGTGCTTCCTACTACCCACCTCACAGATTAAGTCGTAATACTACTTCCCCTATATATAAATTGTATTCTTCTTCCGCCCCTATCTTCTTAAACCAACCATCCCTTTACACCCACCATGTGCACAAGTACCATCAATATCCGTCATCGAAATGGAAAAACACGTCCATGTAAAAGGAAAACTGGAGCAAATGCGTGAGCGCGCGTGCCAACAACGAGAAGTGCATATCCTGCAACTCGAACAGGATACTCCATATATACAATTCAATAGAAATGAGCTGCTACTTGAAGATTAATAAGTATGCGACAATTGAGGGAAAAGTCGAAAAGGATGCTGATAAAGATTATTACTGGCATGATGACTACTGTCTGGTGGATTGTCTCACTCTCATTTCACTTACCGATGATGCTGTTGGTATTTTGTAAAAAGGCACTTTTATAGTTCTTGTTGATTTTGTTGTTGTTCAACGGCAATAGCTAAAATTACAATGCATTTAATATGCTTCTTCAAAGTAAATGACGAAAGCAACAACAACACTATATGCTCACAAGAAGTCGCAGAGGATGAAACTTCATGCCAGACAAAGGATTTCAACTAACGAAAGCGTAAAATTATATTGCACTTGACGATGGCATGGTGAGTGGAGTAGACGCGGTTGCTTTATGAGGGTGAAAGTACTGCATAGGCGGAGTATATGTGGTAGTAAAAGTATTTTGAATAGGAAGCCAATCAATTGCAATTTAAGTAAATTAAAATGAAATGTTGAGCAAAGCAAAGTACTCCACATGAAAGTGTAGAAGTTTTTGAGCTCGACGAGCTGTTCAGATTAATATTTTGTGATTTAAAATAATATGACAATAATAGCGTAAAATGTAAAAAAAACATACTATTTCAATTAAAGGCGATGCACAAAGTATGGGATAAGATTGCCGTTTCTTTGTGATGACCATGCTAAAAGTTTTATAAGTAATTTCTAGCCGTACCCGTGCGCATCTTGCGCAACAAATATAAAAGTCTTATATCAAATATCAACAGCAATCAGCTGTTCTATCAATCAGTCATCCATCAATAAAAACTTACTTGCGCTGCCATCTGGCGAATGTTAGCAACTACAGGTAATGCAGTGTTAGTTCTAATCAAATATTCACAATAGTGCCATAGTACAAATATATTTACTGATTTATCGACCTTTTCTTCTTAACTTTCCAGTTTGCTGGCTCGAGGTCTATGTTTTTCTTGCGAAAAACTAATAAAAACACAAGTTTTTCGTTCTGCCAATATATTTGGAATTACCGTCGGTAATCGTCTTCAGGACAAACTAATAACAACATAAAGCATTAATATAATAAATAATTATCCATACAACAATTTTATTAATATATGTACATACATTTATTTATACGTTTGTACTGCTTAACGTGGAGTATAATACTAACTCTTTTTTGATAACAAAAATCTGTACCCCTGTGCTACGTTCTCTACATCAGATTTGTAATTTATTCTCTTGTCTGTCGGTGTGTTGATTATGTGCAGCATTTCTAATGTGAATCTCTTCTTGTACTGTTTTTCTTGTTGGAGCACAGAAGCTTCATCAAAGTTTGGTGAGTGTTCATTGCTTGCACAGTGAGCCATCAGGGCCGTTTTATGGTTCTGTGTTTGTTTACAATATTTAAAATCAGATTTATGTTGTGCTAATCTGCTTTTTAATTTTGATTTTGTAGTTCCTACATAAAACTTGTTACATGATTCGTTGGCATTACCTTTGCAAGGTATTTTATATATAATATTGCTTTTTTCCGCGGTTGGTATTTTTGACTTTGTTCTATTAAAAATGTGTTTTAGTGTGTTTACTGGTGTATGGGCTATTTTTATTTCGTTTTTGTTGTAGCAATCTGATTTCGTAAGCCGCTCTGGTAATTGTGGTACATATACTACTGACTTGAATATCTTTGGCTCGTCTACTATTTGATTTTGGGTTTCTAATACCGTTCTTTTTATTAAAGAATTCATAATACTATCCGGAAAGTCATTATTTTTTAACATCACTCTAATTTCAGTCTTAATTTCTCTGTGGTAAGTGTCGTCAGATATTTGTAACATTCGTCGAATGCAGCCTCTCGCTGTATTAATTATCATCGTTTTTGGATGTTTAGAATTATAATTGATGATTCGTCCTGATGCTATAGGTTTCTTATACCACTTTAGCTTTATTTCGTTACCATGTCTTATTATGATTGAGTCCAGGTACGCTAGTTTTCCTTCCTTTTCGAGCTTGGTAGTAAATTTAATATATCTGTTGAAAGAATTTAATACGTCAAGTGTGTTCTGTACCTCGTTTTCATTTATAATTGCAAATATGTCATCGACATACTTTGTAAGTAGTCTCGGCTTTTGTCTAACTTTTTCCATCGAACTTTGAAGCAACTTATCCATAACAATATCTGCGATAACTGGTGACGTTGGCGATCCCATTGGTAATCCTCTTATTTGTGTGTATATTTGATCTTCGTATTTAAAATAACGGTTTTCCTCAATACAAAATTTCAATATTTCCATGAATAGTTTTTTCGGTATTTTAGTGTACATTTCTATTATTGTCCATTTCTCTTGAATAACCTCAAGAGCTAGTTGTGTTTAGACGCTCGGAAACAGCGAGACAACATCGAACGAAATTAGTTTTTCATCATCATTAATATGAGTATTACTTATTCTTTCTTTAAATTCGAGTGTATTTTTGACATTATAACTAGACTTTTCTGTTACATTTTTTAAAATATTTGTAATGAATTTACATAGACCGAACGATGGTGACCCAGTGGTTGAACATATCGGCCTAAGGGGTGTCCCTTCCTAATGGATTTTTGGGAGTCCATAAATTCTAGGGGAAAGGGCTGTGGTGGTGATCAGACTATTTCTTTCGGCCTTTGAAATTAGCTCCATTTCAAATATTTTATTTACTATATTGTGGGTTTTTGTTTGTAATTTTGACGTAGGGTCTTGCCTTTGTACTCTTTACATCGTTAAATCATTTAATATTTCTTTCATTTTTAAATTATAATCATCTTTCTCCATAGCCACAGTTTTATTGCCTTTGTCAGACGTGAGAATTTTAATGTTGTTATTTTGCCTAAGAAACTTTCGCGTTCGGCCCACTGTATCAACTATTGCACTATCCATTGCATTCAGTTTATTTGTTTTTGTATGCTCTTTTATTAGTACCGAAAATTTTGTGCGAGCTTCCTCTTGCTGCTCTTTGTTTTTAATTGTTTTTACAAGTTCTTCACCGTCTGCGATGCATTCGAATAAAGGGAAATTCTTATTGTTTGTTGGTAACGCGAACTTTGGACCCTTAGCTAAGAGTGACTTTATGTCCGATGGAAAGCTTACATTTGTTGTGTTAATAAACCAATCTTGTTGCGTGTTGTTGTTGGCGAAGATGTTGTTGCGCTTGCTTTGTAGTTTTAAATATTTACTTTCTTGTTTCTCTTTTAACTTCGTTTTTAGTTTGCGCGCTATATTTTCTTCGCTAATTTTAAATCTTTCAAAGTCATCTGCGCTCAGACGCATTCGAAGTATTTTTGTAATCTCTTCAAACCGTCGTTTTTGTTGTTTTAACAATGTATGTTTTTGTTTAATTAGAAGATTCAATATTTTTGTGTGAAAGTAATAAGTGTATCTATCTAAAGTTCTGTCTATATTTTTGTGTGTGTCACGGTCAAAAACTAATAACTTATCACATCTAGTCGTATTTTTAATAAAATTAGGAACTAACCTAGATTTTCTACATTTTAACAAAAATTTTATGTTGGATTAAATTTTTACCACTTTCTTTGATACAACCTGATATTTATTTATTACTGCTTTAGAGTTGCTATTGTTGTTTTTTATTTCCGCATATCCCATTTTCTTGTTGTTTGTATGCTGACGGCGTGCCTTCCGTTTCTCTAAAAAATATACTGATTTATCGACCTTTTCTTCTTAACTTTCCAGTTTGCTGGCTCGAGGTCTATGTTTTTCTTGCAAAAACTAATAAAAACACAAGTTTTTCGTTCTGCCAATATATTTCGAATTACCGTCGGTAATCGTCTTCAGGACAAACTAACAACAACATAAAGCATTAATATAATAAATAATTATCCATACAACAAATTTATTAATATATGTACATACATTTATTTACACGTTTGTACTGCTTAACGTGGAGTATTATACTAACTCTTTTGTGATAACAAAAATCTGTACGCCTGTGCTACGTTCTCTACATCAGATTTGTAATTTATTCTCTTGTCTGTCGGTGTGTTGATTATGTGCAGCATTTCTAATGTGAATTTCTTCTTGTACTGTTTTTCTTGTTGGAGCACAGAAGCTTCGTCAAAGTTTGGTGAGTGTTCATTGCTTGCACAGTGTAACAAGTTTTATGTAGGAACTACAAAATCAAAATTAAAAAGCAGATTAGCACAACATAAATCTGATTTTGAATATTGTAAACAAACACAGAACCATAAAACAGCCCTAATGGCTAAACTGTGATCCGGAAGGCGAAACGATCTTTGTATCTCCAATTGTTCCGAATGCACAGCCCCTCCGACCCTGTTATCCAGTTTAGATCCATCTGTGTAGATCTGAATGCTGTTAGTGGGCCAATCAGGGTCATTCACCCACTGTTCCCTCTCGGGGATTAATATCTCGTATCCCTTGTTAAAGTTGGTCTGTGCTTTGAAGAAATCTGTCCATTCTGGTATGCAGAATCTGTCAGTATGTTGCCAGTGAGACCATGTGGTCAGTTTCCTCAGCCTAATAGCTGCACATGCTGCATAGATAGATGGTGTGCCGTCTCTATTGATGGGGTATCAGATCCATTTTTGGCGACATCGGGCGTCCCGCAGTGTAGTATTTTGGGACCATTACTTTTTGTCTTATTCATCAATGACATTAGCTCATGCTTCTCTTACGCTAGATTTCTGTTGTAAGCCGATGATCTCAAAGTTTACTCTGTTGTAAATTCCGCAAACGATATGATTAATCTTCAAGCTGATATTGATAAACTTTACTCCTGGTGCATTAGATCTCATCTTTCATTAAATATAAATAAATGCTTCCACGTAACCTACTCAAAATCTCGTTCAAATATCAACAGTTCCTTTAGTATCGCTAACAGTACGTTGCAGACTGTTGAAAACATCAAAGATCTTGGGGTTGTATTTGATACAAAATTTATGTTCCTCAACCAAAGTGATTGCATCATTGCCAAGGCCTATGCTAGGCTAGGCTTCATTCGGCGTAATAGTTCGGAGTTTTCTGACCCATATACTTTAAAAGTACTCTACTCCTAATTCGTGCGTTCTCATCTTGAGTATGCTACCATCATTTGGAGACCTTTCCAACAATTCTCAATCAACAGGCTTGAGCGAGTTCAAAAAGTTTTTCTTAAGTATGCTTTACGGTCATTAAGGTTTACATACCCTCTTCCTCCATATACTGCTCGTTTACTTCTTTTGAATCTTAAATCCCTGGAAGCCAGGAGATTTATTCTCTCCTTGACTTTCTTGTTTGGCATTATCCATAGAGATGTAGACTGCGCTGACCTTCTTGTGGAAATTAATTTTAATGTTCCAAGGAGGGATCTTCGTAATGTTTGCCCGTTTTATGGTATCACTATTAGAACCAATTATGGAAGGAATGCGCCAATTGCACGTGCCCTGAACGAATTCAATAAAATTTCATCTTCTATTGAGCTTGATTTTTCTATGTGTAGGGACGCTTTTATAAATATTTTAAAGTCAGCTATTTAATTGTTTTTAATTTGTTTGTTATAAGAACTTATTATTTATTGTAAACTATATATTTACATGTATATTTTGTTATCTTTGTGTTAATATTTTTTGTATCTACCATTATTGGCAGTCTGTAAGACCTGTATCTTGATAGACTGAATAAATAAATAAATAAATAAATAAATATATATTTAATGCCTACTATATCTATGGGCAGCAGGTTCAGTATTACATTCATAGCCTCCGTTGGCGTTGCGCGGATGTCTCCGCTTATGCATAGTAGTGCAGATCTTTGCACCTTTTGAAGAGTGAGAACCGTCGAGGATTTATTCAGGGCGGGCCATCATACCGCCACCCCGTATAGCAATATTGGCCTAACTATGGCCGTGTATATCCAATGTACTATCAAAGGGGATATACCCCATTTCCGTCCAATTACCCCTTTACATGTGTAGAGGGCAACCGTGGTCTTACGGACACGTTCCGTGGTGTTTTGTGTCCAGTTCAATTTCTTATCAAGTGTGAGCCCTTGATAGTTGGCGGACTCACTTAACTTAAGCACTGGGTTTGCCAGCACTGGAGTTGAGAGACGTGGTATCTTATACCTCATCATATCGCAGAGATTTTTTCGAAACTTCCCACTTATCACCAAGGCAAGGTCGTCAGCATATGTTATAGCTCTACAGCCCCTCCCCTTCTCCATGTCCCTTAGCAGCTGATTCACCACCACGACCCTCAGCAGACGGGATAGGACTCCACCTTAGGGAGTTCCCCTACTGACGAACCTGCTCACCGATACCCCTGCAAGTCCTGCCTGTAATACCCTGTGTTGCTCTTTTCGTGGAGCATATTCCGCAATATAACTAATTTGTGTTCACGAATTTTCAAAGCCTTGGGTATGGTACCGACCTCCATGATATCGTCGACTTTCCAAAAGACAACTGCTTGATCAGCCGTTAGGCATGACGTCACGGGGGGAAGGGCGATTCGCATACGCATTCCTCTGCGTTCCCTCCAGGCGTGCATCAATCGCGGCATAACCAGATACAAAATTTTACGCAGCAGTCCAACACTCTAAGTGTCTGCAATTCAGTATGTAAGGTTACTTACTTACTTACTTAATTGGCGCTTAACCGGTTAAACGGTTATGACAACCGGCGCCAATTGGTCACACCAAGGGAGTTTAAATCGTTTTCCACCTGGTCCTTCCAACGGAGTGGATGCCGCCTCTGCCTCTGCTTCCATAGGCGGGTTCCGATAGAAACACTTTCTTGGCCGGAGCGTCATCTTTCATTCGCATAACATGGCCTAGCCAGGGCAGCCGTTGCGTTTTAATTCGCTGGACTATGTTGATGTCTGCGTATAGCTCGTACAGCTCATCGTTAAATCTTCTTCGATACTCGCCATCGGCAACGCGTATAGGTCCATAAATCTTTCGAAGAACTTTTCTCTCGAACACTCCCAGAGCCGCTTCATCTGCTGTTGTCATGGTCCATTCTTCTGGTGCAGTATGTAAGGTTGCTCCTCAAAAACTCTGTGAAGCGGAGTCTTTCTTCAATAAACCGAGGACAATAAAATAGAACGTCATCTGCTTTCTCCAATATGTTGGAATAATCTGGACAGAAATGATCGTCCTTTAACCTACGCTTATGTACATAAATACTCCTTGAAACCAACGTGCTCACTCAACATCTGTGTGTGCCGTGCTTCCGCTCATACCATTCCGATATATTCTGACCTATCATGAAATTCATGCGTCATTTCTCCCATTCATACCACCGTTCTTGCCACATAAATATTGTTCGTGGCCTTGCGCTTTTCTTGCCATCTTCAGAGGGGCAACCGATTCTCAGTTGGCGGCATATCTACTAGAATTTTACGAGAAGAAATAGGGATCGCTTCATCGAGTCCGATAAGCACTTGCTATTCGTATAGCATTAGTTCGGTAGGCTGATAGTAATTTTTGTTGGTGGCTAAGTTTAGACATATGCAACATTGCAACATTGGTGCTGTAATATTATCGAGCTGGTTACGTTGGACAGTAGCTTCGCCGGCGCTCTTGAGCTCTTTTCGCATTAGGGCTCTAATAACTTTAGAAACATTGATTGCACCACTCTGCTGAAGTGCTTTTTGAAACTTAGTTGTGAGTCAATCTTTAAACCAAAATATTTCAAGCAAGGTTTTAGTTTATTTGATAATACCTTAAGGTTAGGACAAACTCGCCCACAGTCCGCTTTGTGTCTTATTGAAAGCCACTTTCAGCCCTGTATTCGTCAGCCTTTTCTTCATTCTTACTATAGCGTCATTACGTAATCCTTGGTACAGATCTAGTTTCTTGGCCACTGCTACGACGACAATAACATCTGCATACCTGACAATTTGTATGCCTCCGCAAAGGTTGATTTGTAGCACGCCGCCGTGCATCGCATTCCATAGCGTTGGCGCTAGGAAAGAGCTCTAAGATCAGACAAAGCATAACATATTATCAGTTTGATTAAGAGAAGAACGACATTCCCCCCAACTCGAAAGTTGCGAAAACTCTTTTGTGGACTGTCCCGCTGAGAAGGCTGCTATCGGAGGAACAATTGTTGGAACTGAAGTGAAGATGGTAAGGCATTGAGTATATCAAATATTGCAATGTGGCGCTTTGAAGAAGAGGAGCGGTGTTGAGTTGTGTTCAATTTAAATTTTTAAGAATAGCATTTATGTTGCATTAACTTGACAACACGCATAAATAGGTAGAAACACACGTCAAGCTGTTATGAAATGAAAATACATACATACATCATACATACCTATTAATGTATGTCCAAAGATTGACGAAAATAAAGAGCGGCGGAGCGTAACAAAATTCTAGTAGGTCACTTTCACCACACCAAAAACTTTAACACAATTTTTAACATAATTTAAGCACAGAAATACACTGATTGATACACTGACAATTGATTAGAGAGTAAAAGTTAAAATTCTGAACACATTACCTGAATAAAAAGTGTACAAATTATTACTAAATAACAAATACATGCAGTGGTAGTTAACAAATCCTGCTGTGGTAAGTGGTGAATGTGACCTACTAGAAGTTTTGTGAAGCTTGCTTCACACGATTTTTCGTCCCTGCAACATTTCTATTTTCGATAATCTTTGGTATGTCCGAAGTTAAATGACGCTAGCGAATGCGTGCGCTTTTCACAACTCGATCTTATTAAACATATATGTATGTATGTGGCGCTTAATGTGATGTGATGATTGTCCCACTCAAAGCAAGTGTGCTCGTACAGATTACAGCGAACAAACACGCGCACTGCATTTTAAAGAAAATATGTTAATTTTGTTTAAACAATTTTGCTCATATTAGAAGGGAGTGAAGTACTTTTTTCATGCAGAACAAAGATAAATATCTCAAAGTTTTACTTCGAAGAAGAAATAACAAAATTGATCTATTCGTTTTTGAGTTATAGGCGTGGAAACAAAGGTTTTATGTTTTTTTTTAAATTTGGCAATTTGCCACGCCCCTAAAATATATACCTTCAAACTATATTGCAATTGTCCATCTCACGTAGCTAAGCTTTCAAATGCAAAAAACCGTTTTTAAATCAGAGCATTCTGTGTGAAGTGATGGGCTTACAACAGCATTTAGGAACTTTATTTTTTAAGATTTATAGATATAGATAAAGACTAGCAGACCCGGCAAACCTTATTCTGCCCTAAATTTGGCCTATCTGCATACATTTTAATAAGCTTTTTTCGTCTAAATCTGCCCTACACCTCTACACTTTTTCCTATTCTTTTTATTCACTCCTCCCTCCGTCTTTTTCGCTTCATCTCCATCTTCGCCTCATTCTATCTCTTTCTCAGTCTCCTTCTCTCTTTTCTTTTCTCTCAAGTTTTTCTCCTTCTTCTTCATCTCTTATTGCCAGTCCCAGCGGGTGGTATGTATTTTGTTCCAGTCCCATTCCGAGTCACAGTCCCATTCCCACTCCGAGTCTCAGTCTCAGTCTCAGTCCTAGTCCTAATCCCAGTCCCAGTCCGTCTCTTGTATACTTCCCGGAAAAAAGCATCGTAAATACTAATATAAGCAAATTTATATACGAAATTTCAGGCAAATCGAATAGGACGTATGTAAATAGTTATTAATTCTTGTCTTTATTTCGGCTTCGAATGCATATTTATCAGTTTTGCCAAGTGGATGCGCCTAAATCGAATATCACAATGAACTTTAGAACTCTCAGCCACAGCTTTCATTTGATATCCATAATACACACACATTCTAGGGATATCCAGGTCCATGTTTTGGCCTATATCTCGAGACCCTAGTCACTCAGCGGTGTAAAACTGTATTACAGCACACACCAACAGCTTCAATTTGATACCCATAATATAAAAACACATTCTAGGTGTATCCGGGTCCACGTTTGGGGTTATATCTCGAGACCCTAGCCTCCCAGTTGTATGAAAATTATCCTGTACTATAGCACTCATCAACAGCTTTCATTTGGTATCCATATTGTATAAACACATTCTAGGGGTACCCGGGTACACGTTTTGGGCTATATCTCGAGACCCTAGCCTCCCAGTTGTATGAAAATTATCCTGTACTATAGCACCCATCAATAGATTTAAGTTGATATCCATATTGTATAAACACATTCTAGGGGTACCCGGGTCCACGTTTTGGGCTATATCTCGAGACCCTAGCCTCCCAGTTGTATGACAATTACCCTGTACTATAGCACTCATCAAAAGCTTTCATTTGGTATCCATATTGTATAAACACATTCTAGGGGTACCCGGGTCCACGTTTTGGCCTATATCTCGAGACCCTAGTCACCCAGGGGTATGAATATTACCCTGTACTATAGCACTCATCAACAGCTTTCATTTGATATCCATATTATATAAACAAATCTAGGGGTAACCGGGTCCACGTTTTGGCCTATATCTCGAGACCCTAGTCACACAGGGGTATCAGAATTATCCCGTACTATAGCACTCATCAACAGCTTTCATTTGACGTCCATATTGTATAAACACATTTTAGGGGTACCCGGGTCCATGTTTTGATCTCAAGACCCTAGGCACGTAGCGAAAAAAAAGGTAGACGTTGGCCGATTCTCGGACCTACCCATTATGCTCACAAAATTCTGTGAGAATCGGTTCAGCCGTTTATGAGGAGTTGAGCCTCTAAAACCGTGACAGAAGAATTTTATATATTAGACTAGCAGACCCGGCAGACGTTGTTCTGCCCTAAATTTGGCCTATATTCATACATTTTAATAAGCTTTTTCTGTCTAACTCAGCCCTACCCCTCTACACTTTTTTCTAATCTTTTTATTCACTCCTCCCTCCGTCTTTTTCGCTTCATCTCCATCTTCGTCTCATTCTATCTCTTTCTCAGTCTCCTTCTCTCTTTTCTCTTCTCTCAAGTTTTTCTCCTTCTTCTTCATCTCTTATTGCCAGCCCCAGAGGGTGGTATGTATTTTGTTCCAGTCCCATTCCGAGTTTCAATCCCAGTCCCAGTCCCAAACCGTGTCTGTTATACTTCCCGGAAAAAAGCATCGTAAATACTAATATAGGCAAATTTATATACGAAATTTCAGGCAAATCGAATAGGACGTATGTAAATAGTTATTAATTCTTGTCTTTATTTCGGCTTCGAATGCATATTTATCAGTTTTGCCAGGTTGATGCGTCTAAATCGAATATCACAATGAACTTTAGAGCTCTCAGCAACAGCTTTCATTTGATATCCATAATACACACACATTCTAGGGATATCCAGGTCCATGTTTTGGCCTATATCTCGAGACCCTAGTCACTCAGCGGTGTAAAACTTACTCTGTAATAAAGCATACATCAACAGCTTCAATTTGATGTCCATAATGTATAAACACCTTCTAGGCGTATCCGAGTCTACGTTTTGGGCTATATCTCGTTACCCTGGCCACCCAGTTGTATGAAAATTATCCTGTACTATAGCACTCATCAACAGCTTTCATTTGATATCCATATTGTATAAACACGTTTTAGGGGTACCGGGGTCCACGTTTTGGGCTATATCTCGAGACCCTAGCCTCCCAGTTGTATGAAAATTATCCTGTACTATAGCACTCATCAACAGCTTTCATTTGATATCCATATTGTATAAACATATTTCAGGGGTACCCGGGTCCACGTTTTGGGCTATATCTTGAGACCCTAGCCTCCCAGTTGTATGAAAATTATACTGTACTATAGGACTCATCAACAGCTTTCATTTGATATCCATATTGTATAAACATATTTCAGGGGTACCCGGGTCCACGTTTTGGGCTATATCTCTAGACCCTAGCCTCCCAGTTGTATGAAAAGTATCCTGTACTATAGCACTCATCAAAAGCTTTCATTTGTTGTCCATAATGTATAAACACATTCTGGGGGTACCGGGGTCCACGTTTTGGGCTATATCTCGAGACCCTAGCCTCCCAGTTGTATGAAAATTATCCTGTACTATAGCACTCATCAACAGCTTTCATTTGATATCCATATTGTATAAACATATTTCAGGGGTACCCGGGTCCACGTTTTGGGCTATATCTTGAGACCCTAGCCTCCCAGTTGTATGAAAATTATACTGTACTATAGGACTCATCAACAGCTTTCATTTGATATCCATATTGTATAAACATATTTCAGGTGTACCCGGGTCCACGTTTTGGGCTATATCTCTAGACCATAGCCTCCCAGTTGTATGACAATTATCCTGTACTATAGCACTCATCAACAGCTTTCATTTGATATCCATATTGTATAAACACGTTTTAGGGGTACCGGGGTCCACGTTTTGGGCTATATCTCGAGACCCTAGCCTCCCAGTTGTATGAAAATTATCCTGTACTATAGCACTCATCAACAGCTTTCATTAGATATCCATATTGTATAAACACATTCTAGGGGTACCCGGGTCCACGTTTTGATCTCAAGACCCTAGACACTAAGCGAAAAAAAGGTAGACGCTGGCCGATTCTCAGACTTACCCAATATGCTCACAAAATTTCATGAGAATCGGTTCATCCGTTTCGGAGGAGTTAAGCCTCTAAAACCGTGACAGAAGAATTTTATATATTAGATAAATAGGCAGATATAGGTATATATATATCGGCAGCAGCCGTAATGTGGTTGTAGCGTTCTCCTCCTACCACACCGAGGATCCTGAATTGGAATAGAAGCTCAGCCTACTTTCTTCGGAGGTATCTCGCGCCTTGCATTTATTTATTTGGTGCAAATATGTGCATCTGTTTTCTATATAACGCATTTGCTGGTACAGTAAATTATTCGAATATTACGAATGGGATAAAATTATTACTTAGTTCCATTCAGGAAAGGTATAAAACCTTCGGCACAGCCGACGACAATCCAATCCTTCAGTTTTTTGTTTTCCATCGTCCCATGAAATCTTAATAATTGTACGCGAATAATAATTACGAAAGTTTTCTTACTGAACTTGTGATTATGTTGGTAGCTGAAATGAATAGAAAAGTTTTCTAACTGAAGTTAATCCCGTGTAGAGAATTTATGAGAAAATTTTTTGGCTGAAGTAAATATGAAAATATTGTAACGAATTTAGGGAAATCCTGGTTATTATGCACGTTCTGCTAACGTTCGAATAAATAACTCCACTATTCAATATTGCAAACTGATGTTCATTTAGATTACTTTGGGAGTACTTCACAATTATACTTCACTCAACTTATAGCGTGTTTAAAGCAAACTGATTACTGATTCATCAGCTTGCGCTGCTTTCATACTCTCGGTTTTCTCGTTCACCTATTTCTCCTAAGGTCTAGTCATTTCGAGAAAATGTGTTCCAGATCAATTGTATCTCATGCTTGGTTAACAGCTATATACATGCATATTTGTAGTTTATGCTTTACTACTAGCCGTATGCGTGTGTATATGTGAGGATCAACTTCTGCTGCTGTTGTTGTTGTTGCAGCAGTGCTTGGCCCCACCTAATAGTTGCGACCGATCACAAATTGTCATAAATATCCTCTAACGGGAGTCCAAGGAAACTTGCTGTTTCAACTGGGGTGGACCATAATGAATAGGGTGTTAGAGGCGTTGGTACCACATTACAATTAAAGAGACCGTTGGTGTCATGGGGACACATTGCAAGCGGGGCATACATTTTGTATGTCGTGGTTGATTCTGGATAGGTAAGAGTTTAACCTGTTACAGTATCCAGAACGAAGTTGAGCTAGACTGACTCGCGTTTCCCTGGGGAGTATGCGTTCCTCTTCCGCAAGTTTTGGGTACTGTTCATTGGGAACTGGATTTATCGGGCAATTCCTGGCATAAAGGTGCGACGCCTGTTTGGGGAGTTCACCAAGGACCTGCTTGTGTTTTTTTTGCTTCATACGGCTGAGTTCTCAGGTGCCGCATTTCCTCATAATGCCCACGGAGATGACTCCTTAATCCCCTAGGCGGTGTTGGCTCATCAATCAGATGCCTGTTGGGATGCCCAGCGTTCCTGGGTATTCAACAGGAACTGTTTGGTTAGCATCTCATTTCTCTCCCTGATGGGGAGTATTCTCACCTCATTATTTAGATGGTGTTCTGGGGACATAAGAAGACAGCCCGTGGCGGTTCTGAGAGCAGTATTTTGGCAGGCCTGTAGCTTCTTCCAGTGGGTAGTTTTTAGGCTTGGCGACCATATAGGGGACGCGTAGCATGCAACCGGCTGGCCAATTGCTTTGTTTGTGGTAATGAGTATTTCTTTGTCTTTTCCCCAAGTACTCCCAGCAAGGGATTTGAGTATTTTATTACTGCTCTGTATTTTGGGTACAATTGCGGTTGCATGCTCAACAAAATGTAGATCCTGATCAAACGTCACCCAAGGTGTTGGGGTGTAGGACAGTCGGTAGCGTTGTGCCATCGACGTGGCTGTTCAAAATGGTGACATTTGGGACGTCCATGTTGCAAAAAGGTCGCGGAGGATTTAGTGGGTGATAATGCCAGGTTTCGCGAAGCGAAAACACTGGAGAGATCAGGGAGGTAGCCGTTTATTCTGTTGCAAAGCTCAACTTCTGCTCTTAGCTAATGACTACATATTTGTATGCGAGATATTCTTCGTCGCCTTCTATGTGTACATGTGCATAAGTGTGACTTGCTTTGTTGTTGTCATTATTTACTAACAGCATAGTGATGCTAATATTCGCCACAATATGAATGAGCTTAGAATGTATTTTTATTTTTGTCGCGAGATCATACGCGTTGGATGGCCAGCTTCAGCTATTTTTGAACATCACAATTATATGGATAAGGAAACATTCTTTGAAATTAAGAATACTTGAGGCGTTCAGTCTTTGATTGTTCTCTGCATTGAGCAGCACAAAGAAGTGTCCGCTCCACAACGTCGCCTTTTTCCTTTATAAAGGGGTTTGCCCGGGCTTAAAACCTGCTATCTGCCTCTAAAATTTTGTCGGCATTATTTCTGGTCGCTAGGAGCTCAAGCTTTTTACAGTCACGCTCTGGCTTTTTCTTCATGCAAACGCGCCTGGCTTCCTTTTCAACTCGCCTTAGCGTTCACATATTCTTCTTGTTGCGCTCGCTTTTAATGTAGCCCTGTAGCCAGCGCCCTTTCTTTCGGTTGCAATGCGGCAAACAATTTTTTTCCTCCACGGCGGTACGAAATGCGTTGGAGAGTCTGTTGAGATTGCAGCCTTTCGATAACTTACTTTACTTGTGTTTTTTATTTCTTGCTCTTATCTGCGCAGAGGTAGGCGCGTATTTCGGTTGCGACATAGATGAGCTATTACAAAAAACATTTATACTGCGAGCTCCTTGATTCAAAACAGACGCCCGCTTGCAGCGGCACCTTATAATGAACAGACGCTGTTGATGTAATCCCTCAGTTTACTCTTAAATCGATTATGACTTAGTGGCCAAGCTGGGTCGTCGGCTTCCCAAATTAGGTTATCACCAAACGGATCTTCAGTGACTACGGAAGTAATGATATGCCTGAACTGCATACAGAGGAATCATCCTGGTCATTCCCTTGTGAATGGCGGTCAGAAGCTTTCGCCACTTACGTGGATTTCTACACACGGCTTTACCCTCCCAGAGAAGATGATGGACCCGAGCCCGTAATCGATGATGATAGAGACTATCATGCTCTACAAGTCATTTATCGTACCCGTCTTGCTATATGGTGCAGAAGCAAGGCCCATGACAACATCAGATGAAGCGGATTGTTCGATAGAAAGGTTCTGCGAAAGATTTATGGACCGCTACGCGTTTTCTACGGCGAGTACTGAAGAAAATTTAATAATAATTAATCACCATAGTCTACCCTGGATAGGGCACGTTTTGCGAATGAAAGATGATAATGAGGCTAAGAAAGTATTTTTATCGGAACCCATCTACGAAAGCAGGGGAAGAAGACGGCCACCACACCACTGGAAGCACCAGGTAAAAAAAGATTTGGATTTCCTTGGTGTTAGCAACTGGCGCCAGTTAGCAAAGGGAAGAAGCGCCTTGTTGGATCTAATTGAGTAAGCGAAGTTAAGAGATTTGACTGTTTCGTGAGACTGCTGTCATAGCTTCAAAACAATTTGGCGGCTCATACCTATCACAGCAACATATTGTAACGAATTTACTTGCAAATCCTCTTATTTGCAATCCTCTGCTAAGTTCGAATCACTAAACTGTTGAATAAATAACTCCAATATTGAATGATGGAAAAATGGCCTTTATTAAGTACTTCACAATAACACTCAAACTGTGCAACGAATAGCTTAATAACCAAACTGATATCTTAAAGGAAACTGACTTTCAAAATAATAGTGCTATTGCTCGCTAGATATCGTCTTACTCGTAACTGCTTGACAATTCAAATCAAACTCAATTCTTCTTACTCGCCTGCATCGCTTTTATAGTTTACGCTGCATACTTCTAGGCTCTTCGATTTCCAGAAGTTACTAGTTGTTTCGGCTACAAAATCGCCAGCCACAACTACGTGCACAAATTATTGCTCTCTCTTGTGACAACTCAGATAAGGTATATGCATGTGTTTGTAGTTTACAGTCTCCCGCACACACATAAGCGTATAAGTAAATTCATCGGTGTGTGACATCTCATCTCTCGC
The DNA here is from genome assembly GCF_040869045.1 of Eurosta solidaginis. Taxonomy (NCBI): domain Eukaryota; kingdom Metazoa; phylum Arthropoda; class Insecta; order Diptera; family Tephritidae; genus Eurosta; species Eurosta solidaginis. The sequence goes on from NC_090322.1 coordinate 43,067,688, forward strand.
TGCCTTGTATGTAAATGTTGCTCGTCGAAATGTGTACATATGTGTAGACGAAATTATTGATTCGTTTATGTAGATACATAATGAGTGAATTATTGATGTGCATTCACGTCACTGCTTAGATCGGCTTAGAGCTGGCAGCACTCCTTAGTTTTGCTAATATTCGTAACACTGCCCTCCACCTAAGTCTGATCGTCCCGATCAGACAAATCTCCCAATCTAAACGCCGCTAGCATCTCCAAATGTACCACCCTTCTAATCCGTGGTTTCCCAGTGGTTTGTATGCGGTAGATGGTATCACTGATCTTCTTCACAACTTTGTACGGGCCTTCCCAACTGCACCGAAATTGGGCTGGAACACCTTTCCGCCGGTGAGGGTTGTTCAACAGTACCAAATCTCCATTCCGGAAACCTTCCGAATTATTTTCCCTGTCGTACCTGTGTTCCATCTTACTACTCATTATTCTGGATCGTTCTCTCGCACTCTGTTGCTTGGCCAATGAAGAACTACTTTGTAGAGCTTGTTCTTGACGGATTGGCTTCACATACTCAGTATCATTCCGACGTTTCCCAACAAAAGTGCGCGCTGGCTTGAAACCATCCTTGCATTCTTTCTGAAAAATTCTTTCAGTCATTTTAGTGCGTCCATTAGGGTTTGTTGATGCCGTTCTTTTCCTCGCAGGTACTTTTAATTTCGCTTTATTTGGCACATTCGACCCATCAACCTTTGCTCGATCTACTTTCCTTGACTTTCGTGGTCTCTGTCGAATCTCCTCCACCAGCACTCGCTTACTGCTGAACCCTTTTTCCAAACTGAAGTTAAGTGGCACATCTTGGTTCTCATAATGCATCACCCTTCTCTGCATATCGATCTTGATGTCATGGTCAACCAAGAAATCCACTCCCAATATAACTTCATCAACAATCTCCGCCACAACAAATTTGTGTAGAACCATGACCTTCCCAATCAATACTTCACATATCACTTCTCCCTGAACTTGGTTATACTCGCCAGTGACCGTACGCAACTTTGCTCCAGGTAACGGTTTTACTCTCCTGTTGACCAAGTCAGATCGGATCAAGGAATGAGATGCGCCCGTATCTACAGTCAGTATTCGTTCGTTGCCATCCACATTCCCTCTGACGGTAAGACTGTTCGATTTTCTACCAATTTGCGACACAGATATCACAGGGCATTCAATAGCCGGATCTAGCTCTCTACCTCTTACTCGCTTTTGCTCATCTCCTCCAGCTTTGCGTTTACGCCCACCCACATTGTTGGAACTATTAGGACCAAGATCGCAATGACGTGCAATGTGACCGGAGTTCCCGCATTTGAAGCATTTGATAACTTTTTCACTCCGCTTTTGCGATCCTTTCAGCGCCTCCAATATTGCGTCTACCCACTCTGGCCTTTCTACTTCCACACGGCGTGCTTTGAAAACTGGCTTACACAGAAGCGACGCTGTTTCTTGAATCAGGGCTTGTGACACCGTTTCTGCGAATGTTGGCTTTGGGTTTGCGTATGTAACCCGCTTCGTTTCCACATCTCGTATGCCATTTATGAAGCTCTGGATTTTTACCCTTTCAGTGTATTCCACGGGTGCGTCTGCATTCGCTAAATGTGCTAGCCTTTCAATATCCGACGCAAACTCTTGCAATGTTTCACCAGGCTTCTGGAAGCGGTTCAGCAACTCCATTTGGTATATCTGTCTCCTATGCTCATTTCCGTATCGCCTCTCTAGAGCGCCCATCAATGCTTCATAACAGTTCCGTTCACTCTCTGGAATGGTTTGTAAAATCTCAGCTGCAGGCCCTTTCAACGCCATGAATAGTGCAGCAACTTTATCTTCCGAATTCCAGTTGTTCACTGCTGCGGTCTTCTCAAACTGTAGCTTAAAGACCTGGAAAGGAACAGAACCGTCAAAGGATGGTGTTTTTACCTTTGTATTGCTTGCTGAAACAGCTGGGCGGTTTAAATGCAACTCTTGTATACGACCTCTCAAAGCATCCACCTCGGCTTCGATTTTTTCCTCAAACTGCGTTATTTTCTCGTCCATACGTGCTTCGAGTTTTGATGATATACGCGCCTCTTGTGCTTCGAGTTGTACTGTTATGCGTGCCTCTTGTGCTTTCAGTTGTGTCTCCATTTTTGATGTAATGCGTGTCTCCTGCGATTCTAGTTGTGATGCCATATATGTCTTCTGTTCTGCCAGTTGAGATGACACTGTCGATGTTTGAGCAGATATTGCAGCTAAAATCATGTTCAAGTCTGTACTGGTAACCGTCTGCGATGTTTCGTTCTTCTCTTCAATTTTTGTTGTCTCCTCGCCATCAAGATGAAAGACATGCTCTTCCACATCAATTCCTTCCGCTTCCATTGCCTCTCGTAGCCGTGCCTGAAGTTCAAGTTTAACGCCGCTTGTATTCAATCCACGGCTCTCCAACTCCTTCTTTAGTTGCTGGATTTTCAATTCACTGAACTTTGCCATGTCCTTGTTGTCCTATGGAATTTATTCAACAATTCCTCTTCTGACACCAATTGTAACGAATTTACTTGCAAATCCTCTTATTTGCAATCCTCTGCTAAGTTCGAATCACTAAACTGTTGAATAAATAACTCCAATATTGAATGATGGAAAAATGGCCTTTATTAAGTACTTCACAATAACACTCAAACTGTGCAACGAATAGCTTAATAACCAAACTGATATCTTAAAGGAAACTGACTTTCAAAATAATAGTGCTATTGCTCGCTAGATATCGTCTTACTCGTAACTGCTTGACAATTCAAATCAAACTCAATTCTTCTTACTCGCCTGCATCGCTTTTATAGTTTACGCTGCATACTTCTAGGCTCTTCGATTTCCAGAAGTTACTAGTTGTTTCGGCTACAAAATCGCCAGCCACAACTACGTGCACAAATTATTGCTCTCTCTTGTGACAACTCAGATAAGGTATATGCATGTGTTTGTAGTTTACAGTCTCCCGCACACACATAAGCGTATAAGTAAATTCATCGGTGTGTGACATCTCATCTCTCGCTGCCTTGTATGTAAATGTTGCTCGTCGAAATGTGTACATATGTGTAGACGAAATTATTGATTCGTTTATGTAGATACATAATGAGTGAATTATTGATGTGCATTCACGTCACTGCTTAGATCGGCTTAGAGCTGGCAGCACTCCTTAGTTTTGCTAATATTCGTAACAATATTGTAACGAATGTTAGCAGCACTGAGCGATACTATCGTCTCTAAGCCGATGCTAAGCAGTGACGTGAATGCACATCAATAATTCAATCATTATATATCTACATAAACGAAACAATAACTGCGTCTACATCAGCTACGGCCAAAACATATACAATCACATATCGCGGTTCTGCTGGACAATGAGAGACTGACGAGAACAAGTCGCTCCCGCGTCTAAAAAATCAATGTTGCCAACGTATTGAAATCGAAAAAATTCATGGTTTAATTGTGGAAGGAGAAATGGACTTTTAAATATTAGTAGTAATGGTGAAATTGTATTGATTAATAGCCACTTACCCATTTTAAGTACTTTAATTAATTGATATTTACCTAATATTTTAATTTTGAAAAGGGATTTTTATATGTTGCAATTTGACGTATAGCTAAACTGTTTGTAGAACGGGTCCAACAGTTGCGATTTGGAATGCGCCCAATGTAAAAAGTCTTGGAAATGGCGGGTGCAAAAAAGTGAAAGTGAAGTTATTGGTGAAAAAGTATGTATTCCTTATTACCCGAACTTACTCTATGTATGAAAAGCCAAATTGATGTTACCGAAAATTTATTTTGTTATTTTTAGCTTTGAGAATTAACAAAAAAACAACAACAAGTTAATAATAAAGAAATAAATATTTACCGAAGTTTAAAGACAGTTTCAAATATAAAAACTAAAAAAATTCACTTTTAGAGATTAAAAAAAAATTAAATGTGAATTTTTCCTCAATATTTTTTTGTTTACTTTAAGGAACTAAATTCGTAAAATTAATTTTTTACAATTAAGGAAAATAAAAAATTAATTCTTATTTAAATATTTTTTAATTCATTGCAAGTTCTTCAATATTTATATCATTTTCGTATCTATTAATTCTTAAGATATCTTCTAAGTGGTTATCCATTAAATTATGTCTATATTTAGACTTAACTATTTTTAAAAAAGAAAAAAGGTCTTCGAAATTATACGTGGCACCAAACATTGAATATAGTTTTAGTATTTCAGACCTTATTTTTGAATAAGACACATCGCTTACTTTTTCCCAAAACTTTAGTCCTGTGCCAAAGGGCAGTGATGGATCGGCTTGCATAATTTTCAGCTTTTGTTGAATTTCTTGACTGTAATTTTCAATATTGCATATTAATGGATTGTCGTGAAGATCTATTGCATTTTTGATAATATGGAAATCAATAAATTTTTCAGAAAATTTTTTAATCAAGGTATCAATAATTTCTACAAACTCTGTTAATTTATTTTGAATTGGAAGTTCCGCAAATACTTTTGATGTCCTTGGTAAAAATGTAAAACTTTTGTTAAGAATTTCATTTTTTAACAGTCTGAGCTTATGACCCAATTGATTTGTTGCAGAAACCAGATCAAAAATATGTTTGTTTTTACATTGTAAAATGAGATTAAATTCATTCAACATGAGTGATATATCACTAAGAAAAGCTAAGTCATATATGAATTCGTAGTTTTTCAAGTGTGAAATCATTTCTGCGCAGTTTTCTGCTAGGCTTTGTTGCAAAAATTGAATAACTTCTTCCCGTAAATCAAAAAGTCATTGCAAACTTCGCCCGCGACTTAGCCAGCGAACGTTAGTAAACAAAAGCAGATGTCCGTAATCTGCTTCAACCTCTGCTAAAAATTCTTTAAATTTTCTGTTCGTCAATGCGTTCTGTCCTCCCTTTATTCTATTAATTACTTTTATTGCAAAGTCCATTGCATTCATCATATTAAGATGCTTCGAAAATAAAGCGTGTTGATGTATTACGCAATGGAACGCAGGAACATTAACATTATTTTTTCGTAAAAACCCAACAAACCCTTTATCCCTCCCGGTCATAACCTTAGCACCGTCAGTGCATACTGCACTTAATTTATTTTTATCCACGTTATTAAATACTTGGGTATTTACTGTTTCCCATAAGGTTTTACCATTCACGTGGCTGTGCATTGAAACGAGACATAGAAAATCCTCATGAATTTCAAAATTTTTATTTACTGTCTTCACATAAATTGCAAGTTGGCTTGTACTTGAAATGTCGGTAGTTTCGTCCAGACATATAGAAAAATATAAGCTATCCTGCAATTTCTTCATAACACTGGAATAAATATACCTACTTACTTTTTCCGTTCTGCGAATCATACTTTGCTTCGAAAGTGAAATCTTATCAAATAATTTTCCAAACTCTTCTCCTTCTTTGCCAAATAATTGAAAAATATCCTTACAGAGGTCTTTAAAAAATATTCCATATTCCGTCTGAATATGGGCGGCATTTGTTTGCTAAAGTTATAGCGACCATATAAGATGCTGCCTTAATTTCCTTACTCCTGTTCCCTTCATTATTGGGACCAATTAGGTTCAACTTGCTCTTGAGCCTTAAAACAAAATTTTCCCTCTCCTTACTACTGAGCTCATAAAATTCATTAGCATGGCATGTATGATAATGGCGTTTGACAAAAAATTTTGTTGCACGCGCAATTCCTTTATGGCACACCATGCATTTTGCTCCTCTCTTTCTATTATCAACAACTAAAAAATCTACCTCCCAGTTCATATTAAACATTTTTAATGCGACTTACCACGACTTGTCTGCTCGAAAGTTGCACATTGAATGAGGAGAAAAACCCTTCCGCGATCACAGCGAGACAGTAAGCATTGGCAACACTGCTTCATACTGATTGGTAATATGTGTGTGAAAGCAGCGCAGTTATCGTACTATACGTGTGAAAGCAGAAGAGAAAAATTTGGCACGCGTGCCTATGAAATGGAACACACTGGTCTACATATATGTACCATGTACGTATAGGAGCAGTGGAGAATCAATGCACAAACACATGCATATATCTGAGATACTCCTATAAGTATGCAATGAGAAAAACTATAAAATTGTGCAATTGTAGTTACAGCTGAGAAGTTTGAGAGCTGCTGGACTAGTAGATTCTGGAAGGGCCTAGAAGATGCGAAGGTTGAAATCAAAGAGTATAAAAGGCGGCAATTGTAGAGGCACTGGAATTCAGTTTGATTTGAGTTGTCAAGCAGTTTCGACTAAGACGCTATCTAGCGAGCAAGAGCAGTATTATTTTGAAAGTCAGTTTCATTTAAGCTATCAGTTTGGTTATTAAGCTATTCGTTGCACAGTTTGAGTGCTATTGTGAAGTATTTTAATAAAGGCCATTTTTCCATTATTCAATATTGGAGTTATTTATTCAACAGTTTAGCGATACGAACCTAGCAAGTAAATTCGTTACAATTGGTGTCAGAAGAGGAATTGTTGAATAAATTCCAGAATACAAAAAGGACATGGCAAAGTTCAGTGAATTGAAGATCCAGCAACTGAAGAAGGAGTTGGAGAGCCGTGGATTGAATACAAGCGGCGTTAAACTCGAACTTCAGGCACGGCTACGAGAGGCAATGGAAGCAGAAGGAATTGATGTGGAAGAGAATGTCTTTCATCTTGATGGCGAGGAGACAACAAAAATTGAAGGGAAAAACGAAACATCGCAGACGGTTACCAGCACAGACTTGAACATGATATTGGCTGCAATATCTGCACAAACATCGACAGCAGCATCAATGTCGTCGCAATTGGCATCCCAACTGGAAGCGCAAGAGGCATGTATAACAGAAATGTCATCGCAAATATCCACCAACATGTCATCTCAACTAGAAGAACAGAAAACGTATATGTCATCACAGATGGAATACCAAGAGACACGAATAACATCGAAGATGGAAGAACAGAAAACATACATGGCGTCACAAATTGCAGAACAATTAAAAGAACAAGAGGCACGCATAACATTACAGCTCGAAGCACAAGAAGAGCGTATCTCAACAAAGCTGGATGCACAGGAAACAAAATTCTCATCGCAGCTGGAGGCTGTTAGTGAACGACAAAATAAAGTGGAGGCCGAGATGGATGCTTTGAAAGATCGGATTCAGGAGTTACAATTGAACCGTCCAATCACTTCAACGTCTACTCTAAAGGTAAAATCCCCAACGTTTGATGGTTCTGTTCCATTCCAGGTATTTAAGCTCCAATTTGAGAAGACCGCAGCAGCGAACAACTGGAATGCTGAAGTTAAAGTTGCAGCTCTGTTCGTGGCATTGAAAGGGCCAGCAACGGAAATCCTACAGATGATTCCGGAAGGAGAGCGGAAAAATTATGAAGCATTGATGGCTGCTGTAGAACGACGTTATGGAAGCGAGCATAGAAAATAGATATACCAAATGGAGTTGCTGAACCGCTTCCAGAGGCCTGGTGTAACATTGCAAGAGTTTGTGTCGGATATTGAAAGGCTAGCACATTTAGCGAATGCGGACGCACCCGTGGAGTACACTGAAAGGGTAAAGATTCAGAGCTTTATAAATGGCATACGGGACGTCGAAACAAAGCGAGCTACATACGCAAACCCAAAGCCAACATTCGCAGAAACGGTGTCACAAGCTCTGATTCTGGAAACAGCGTCGCTTCTGTGTAAGCCAGTTTTCAAAGCACGCCGTGTGGAAGTAGAAAGGCCAGAGCGGGTAGACGCAATATTGGAGGCGCTGAAAGGATCGCAAAAGCGGATTGAAAGAGTTATCAAATGCTTCAAATGCGGGAAGCCCGGTCACATTGCACGTCATTGCGATCTTGGTCCTAATAGTTCCAACAATGTGGGGGGCCGTAATCGCAAAGTTGGAGGAAATGAGCAAGAGCGTATCAGATGTAAAGAACGAAAAATTGCCCCAGCTATTGAATGGCCTGTGATATCTGTGTCGCAAATTGGAAGAAAATCGAGCAGTCTTGCCGTCGAAGGAAAGCTGGATGGCAAGGAACGTGTACTGACTGTAGATACGGGCGCATCTCATTCCTTGATCTGATCTGACTTGGTCAACAGGAGAGTAAAACCGTTACATGCAGCGAGGTTGCGTACGGTCACTGGCAAGTATAACTAAGTTCAGGGAGAAGTGATCTGTGAAGTTTTAATCGGGAAGGTCATGGTTTTAAACACATTCGTTGTGGCGGAGATTGTTGATGAAGTTGTATTGGGAGTGGATTTCTTGGTTGACCATGACATCAAGATCGATATGCAGAGAAGGATGATGCATTATGAGAACCAGGATGTGCCACTTAACTTCAGTTTGGAAAAATGGTTCAGCAGTAAGCGAGTGCTGGTGGAGGAGATTCGACAGAGACCACGAAAGTCAAGAAAAGTAGATCGAGCAAAGGTTGATGGATCGAATGGGCCAAAATGGGCGAAATCAAAAGTACCTGCGAGAAAAACATTGGCATTGACAAACCCTAATGGACGCACTAAAACGACTGAAAGAATTTTCCAGAAAGAATGCAAGGGTGGTTTCAAGCCGGCGCGCACTTCTGTTGGGAAACGTCGGAACGATACTGAGTATGTGAAGCCAATCCGTCAAGAACAAGCTCTACAAAGTAGTTCTTCATTGGCCAAGCAACAGAGTGCGAGAGAACGATCCAGAATAATGAGTAGTAAGATGGAACACAGGTACGACAAGGAAAATAATTCGGAAGGTTCCGGGAGGGAGATTTGGTACTGCTATACAACCCTCACCGGCAGAAAGGTGTTCCATCCAAATATCGGTGCAGTTGGAAGGGCCCGTACAAAGTTGTGAAGGCGATTAGTAATGTCATCTACCGCATACAAGCAATTGGGAAATCACGAAATAGAAGAGTGGTACATTTGGCGATGCTAGCAGCGTTTAGATCGAGAGATTTGTCTGATCGGGACGATCAGACTTAGGTGGAGGTCAGTGTAACGAATGTTAGCAGCACTGAGCGATGATATCGCCTCTAAGCCGATGCTAAGCAGTGACGTGAATGCACATCAATAATTCAATCATTATGTATCTACATAAACGAAACAATAACTGCGTCTACATATATGTACCATGTACGTATACGAGCAGCGGAGAATCAATGCACAAACACATGCATATATCTGATATACTCCTATAAGTATGCAATGAGAAAAACTATAAAATTGTGCAATTGTAGTTACAGCTGAGAAGTTTGAGAGCTGCTGGACTAGTAGATTCTGGAAGCGCCTAGAAGATGCGAAGGTTGAAATCAAAGAGTATAAAAGGCGGCAATTGTAGAGGCACTGTAATTCAGTTTGATTTGAGTTGTCAAGCAGTTTCGACTAAGACGCTATCTAGCGAGCAAGAGCAGTATTATTTTGAAAGTCAGTTTCATTTAAGCTATCAGTTTGGTTATTAAACTATTCGTTGTACAATTTGAGTGTTATTGTGAAGTATTTTAATAAAGGCGAACCTAGCAAAAGGGCAAATAAGAGGATGTGCAGCAAATTCGTTACAATATTTTTACCTTAAACATACTCAGAAAAAACTGTTCATATAAAATTCTATATTAACATTAAATTTTTTATTGTTTACATGAAATCGATACTTAAACTTATTCCAGCCAATTTCAAGCGCATCGCACTTTCCCCGATTTATTTTTAACAGTTTGTTGCGTACTTTACGGGTTATTGGTATTCGCTTACAAGCGATAGTTTTTTACATACTTTCACTTACAGCTTCCCTAGAAATAACAAAACAAAATATGGTATACTAAAGAAAAGCGAATAAAAGCAATAAAATAAAATATGAACAAAAAGCCACAAATATTTGTCAGACAACAACTTTGGGAGCGTGGGAGGATAGCTTGTCGTGCCGTGGTGTACACGAGCAATGTGGTACGGGAATTTGCATAACTGATTTAGAATTTGTTCATCCTTTTTCACTTTAGTTGCCACAGAAATTTGTGGTGATTTTCCTGCCACCAACTTCGCTTATGCTGTATGCCGCGTGTTGTTTACTATTGTTGTAGCTGCTGCTTTAGCTTATACGCTCCCCGCCACAAATTTCACTTACTGTCTGACACGTGTCAGCCACATTTCAAATTACGCATTCTGTTAAGCAAAACTTTTACCTTATCGCTTCCCGTCATTTCCTTTCACTTTTACCTTTGTTGAGGAACTCACCGCTTTTGCGATGCAAATGTTGAGGTTTAACTTGCTCCCCGATTGTTGTCCATGATGCTATTATCTTTGCTAGAAGACAGTATTTTATTTGATCTTATTTGTAAGTCAGCTGAAGATATAAAAGATGGAAGTTATTGATCCATCAAAATTTGTTTTTATGTAGTTTTATTGCAAATTGTTTCTGATTTGTTTAAAAATTGGATAAATTCATTTGATACGGTTCCTTCAGCATTCGTCGCCTTGGCGATTTTTCGAATCATTCTATCTCGACTGAGCTGATTATGACTTCTGACCAAACAAATATTTAGGGATTATTTTGGACAAGACACTGTCCTGGAGAGCCAATGTGGAAGATAGGGGGCTATTGTCAAATGATAGGTGCTGTCGCGAAGAGTAGTACACTGGCTTTATGAGTTGGTAGTCAAACCGATTCTGCTCTATGGGTTGTTGGTTTTTTGGAATGCACTGGTCACCGCGGGCACCACCAAAATATTAGTGTCAGTAAAACGGACGGCGCTGGTTAGAGTCAGTTTCGCTATTAGAGCAGCACCTTCCTTGGCATTGATTGTCATGTGCTGAGCATACATCCAGTAGATATTGCGGGAAAGCCGGCCACGGCCCGGTCGTTTCTCCGGCTTCGTGATATCGTCTATGGGCTTATATTCCAGGCAACTGTTAAGCGGATTTCTTGACTTCCATTGGTGAAACGGACGAAGGTGGCTCTAAGGATTTCAGGACTCCGCTGGCCAACTGTGGTCTGCTTCTGCATAGACGGGCCTCGTATCAGCTCAGCAAGCATTAGACAGATATCACCTTTGACGGGGCAGCAATATTCTTCTGGCCAAAGTGGTTAGCGGGAGGTTTGCCGAAATTGATTGGTTTTGACAGGACACTGTCCAATAGAAATGCTTGCACTAAATTTCAATATACTTGAAACCCCATTCTGCTGTAGCTGTATGGAGGATGATGATGTAGAATCATCGAGTCACTTTATGCTGATGCCCAGCTATTGCTAGGCGAAAGTATTTCGGTACCGACTCACTTGGATCACCGGAGGATTTATCAAAGTTTGAGATACGTTTCATTAGAAACAATATCGCTGCCACGCAAGAACTCTCTAAATAGCTATAGCTTACTTACACACTTAATTGGCGCTTAACTGTGTAAACGGCTATGGCCGTCTAACAAAGCGCGTAAGCTAAAGTTTACGTCACCGTTATTTTATGTGGTATCAAAATTAACCTTGATGCTGTCCAAGTGGCAGCTACTACCCAACCTAACCTAACTAACAAAGATAACCAAACATTTTTGCAATCAACAAAACGAATAAATACTCCAGGGATGCACCTTAACGTTAAGCTAATCGTTTATCAAAAAATTTCCACCGTTTCCGTTGAAACACTTCAAAATATTATCGATAAAGAAATTATCAAGATAAATTGTATCTCGTTTTTAACCGAAACGAAAAGCTTTCGTTAACGTTAAAAACGTTAACAAAAACGTGATACTTTATGTTTGAATTGTGCCGGCAATGCTATAGCCATGGTGAAGCCGTAAGGTGATAACAGCGAGCGGACATACACACACAAACTCCATGTAATTTGTTTGTGTAGTTCGTTGGTGGTAATGTCAAAAATACTCTGAGAAATGTTCGTACTGTCAAAATTCATGAGAAAAGTTGCAATCAGCTTGGCTAATGCTTTTACCTTTAATGACTCCGCCATCAATCAGCTTTGCCAGCATAGTTTGAAATTAATAATCAACATGAACGATTTGATTTCGTTTTGATATGGCAGAAAACGAAACAAAATCATTTCGTTAATTTGACGTTCTTAACGTTAATAAACGAAACGAAATGACTTTGTTTCGTTTATTAACGTTAATTATCGTAACGAAATGATATCGGTTCGTTGGTTAAGCATGCCTGAAATACTCAAACTTGAATACTCTCATTTTTTTTTTGTAAAAACTTTGAATATTAGCAACTCATATTTGCTAACTCTCGCTATATACTTCCAACAAAGCAACTATGTATGTTAGGGTGGGTCGATTTATTAACCGATATCGCGCCATCGATTTTTCGATAGGATTTGGGCTCAGGAAAAAAAGTTCCACTACATATACCCAAAAAAAATAATTTTTCGATTTTTAATGCATTTTTTTCATTTTCAAGGCCCGAAATCATTTTTTATGTTTTTTTTCGTGTCAATTGACAAAAGCAAAATTAGTAAATGCAGTTTTTTGAAAAAAAAAAAAATTTCTTTTATGGAGATTTAAAAGAATTTTGGTCGAAAAATCGATCGTAGGCTCGAAAATTATTTTTTCAGTTCAGCTTGAGACCTGGTAAATCTGCCATCGACCAGATTTTCACAATGCGCCAAATCTTGGAAAAAACCGTGAAAAGAGAATCGACACACAATCACCTCTTCGTCGACTTTAAAGCCGCCTTCGACAGCATGAAAAGAAGCTGCCTATATGCCGCTATGTCTGAATTTGGTTTCCTCGCAAAACTTATACGGCTGTGCAAAATGACGTTGAGCAACACCAGCTCAGTCAGAATTGGGAAGGACCTCTCCGAGCCGTTCGAAACTAAACGAGGTTTCAGACAGGGTGACACCCTATCGTGCGATTTCTTTAATTTGATGCTGGAGAAAATTATACTAGCTGCAGAACTTAACCGCACTGGAACATAGTATGTTGTGCAATTACTGGCATATGCTGATGAATTTGATATCATCGGCCTAAACACCCGCGCTGTTAGTTCTGCTTACTCCAAACTGGAAAAGGAAGCGGTAAAGATGGGTTTGATGGTGAATGAGGACAAAACGAACTACCTGCTGTCATCAAGCAAAGAGTAAGCGCATACGCGCCTTAGCAACCACGCTACTGTTGGCAGCCATAATTTCGAAATAGTAAAAGACTTCGTTTATTTGGGACCAGCATCAACACTAGCAACAAAATCAGCACTGAAAACCAGCGAAGAATCAATATTGCCAATAAATGCTACTTTGGACTAGGTAGGCAATTGAAAAGTAAAGTCCTCTCTCGGCGAACGAAAATCATAATTTATAAGTCACTTATCGTACCCGTCCTGCTATATGGGGCAGAAGCATGGATCATGACAACAGCAGATGAACCGGCTTTGGGAGTGTTCGAGAGAAAAGTTCTTCGATAGATTTATGGGCCTCTACACGTTGGCGATGGCGAGTACCGAAGAAGATTTAATGATGAGCTGTACGAGCTATACGCAGACATCAACATATTCCAGCGACTTAAAACGCAGCGGCTGCGCTGGCTAGGCCATGTTATGCGAATGAAAGATGATGCTCCGGCCAAGAAAGTGTTTATATTGGAACCCGCCTATGGAAGCAGAGGTAGAGGGCGGCCCCCACTCCGTTGGAAGGACCAGGTGGAAAACGATTTAAACTCGCTTGGTGTGCCCAATTGGCGCCGGTTGGCAGAGCGAGGGAGCGACTGGCGCGGCTTGTTGGACGGCCATAACCGTTTAGACGGTTAAGCGCCAATTAAGTAAGTAAGTAGTGGAATTTTTTTTCCTGAGCTCAAATCCTATCGAAAAATCGATGGCGCGATATCGGTTAACTTTCGTCCATACAAATCGACCCAACCCAATGTATATGCTCGCGAGATCAAATCTGAGTTCGTTTCCATAAGACCTGCTAGTTTAGTAAACACAACAACATTATTATAGTGCTTGTCAACATTCTCATAGTTTAAATTTTTATTTGACTATATTTGACTTACCTGAAATATTTTTAACAGCCTGCACTGCTCCTTAAGGTGTCGTCTTTATATCAATTTATATCGATTTATATCTAATGATTTATAATTAAGAATTATAGTTTGGCCCTTAAAGTGCCGCTAAATTTCCTATTTATAAATGGATTTTTACGAAAATTTATAATTTTTTATTTAAAGTGCAAATGATCTGACTAAAAGCATAATTGGCACTAACATTTTTCATTCTGTTTATTCGTTTATGACCGCCAACCCAGTTAAGATGTATGGTTCGGTCTGAGTAAAGTCTTTCCTTTGCTTTTTATCATTATCATTTAAAAACCCTCCTTTAATAAGTACTATGTGTGGTATTATTGCCTTAATAGTCGCCTGATTATCAATATACATTTTGACAGCAGCCTTAGCACGTTTTTTTTCCGAATTTTTGCTATTTTATTCACAACAATTACCGCCTGAAAGACATAAGATACATACATGCTCCGCCTGGCAGCCTGTAGGATGTACTCATTTCTTTACCGACAAAACATACAACAGACCCTGCCTCTTCAGTTAATTTGAAGTTATCGGTATAATCGTGTATAGTATGTTCTGTCATTCCTGCATCCTTGTGCTTACAACTAGACTCTATTATGGCTTCATGATCTTTTTCGAAGAGAACGCGTCTAACACCAATTTCTATTTGGCACAACCTTTTTGAAACAGGAAGTTTCCTTGGACTTCCACTAGAGAATTCTGACTACAGTGGGGCTATTCACCGCTATATGAAGAAGAAAGCAATAAAAAAATATATTGCTTTAATCTACTTAACAGCCACCGTGGTGTGATGGGAGCGTGCTCCGCCTACCACACCGAAGATCGAAATTTTAGAAACAAGTTTTTTCAATTGAAGAAAAATTTTCTAAGCGGGGTTGCCCCTCTGCAGTGTTTGGCAAGCACTCCGAGTGTATTTCTGCCATGAAAAGCTCTCATTTAAAAGTAATCTGCCTTGCAGATGGCGTTTGGAGTCGGCATAAAGCAAGTAGGTCCCGTCCCGCCAGTTTGTAGGAAAAACTAAAAGGAGCACCACGCAAATTGGAAAGGAAGCTCGGCTTAATCCTCTCCTTATTTATTATGACTGTTTCTTACTATGATATGTGAACGAAAAGATGAACACATGAACACCTTTGTAAAAGTATCCTTTTACTTTTTTGTAATTAACTTCATTTAAAACGATTTTCACACCTTCTTCAATGAGCTGAAAAATACAATTATTATTCTAATCCATTACCCGTGCTTCTCTTTTTGAACAAAAATGCTGTTATATAAGTAACACAAATAGCAATTTTACAACCCCGCACATTTTATATACAATTGACTTAAGTTGTAATTAATATCCTTACTCCAACTACAAACCACATCTCCTCAGTTCTCTCCCACCCACACAAACGCGCGTTAACCATCTCAACGCGTATCAAACTAATTTGCACCTCACTTAGTCACTCAGTTCATACAAACTCATTCCCCATACCGCAACCTGGCTTCAACCATTTAAGAATAAGGTGTTTCAAGCATTTCAAAAGCGTTTACAATTTTTACTTTCACAGTACTTTGCTTTTATATAGCCCATTTCTTTGCCATCTTACAACGCATTCTTTTGCCCTCAATTTCTTCGTGATCGTCGTCTTCTTCTCAATCTTTAATCATATTTCATATTTAATTGCCTGCGTAACAAAATATTGCTGTAATATTTTCTTTAGTACTGCCATTACATGGATTGGCATCTCAAAGAATTTCGTCAGCTTTAGCAAAGAAAGTTAACAATATTTGTTTCCCCCAAATTGCAGGCGCGCAAGTGCTCCAGCGAGTTATATGGATGTAGGTACCTCACTATTTAGTTGTATTGCTGTTGTTTGGTATCGTCGAAATGAATGGTTGGCATTGATAAAATTAGCTTAAATATTTACAAACACAGCAGGTGAAGTCTTGGTGTTTTTGGGTGGTATGACGAAGAAGGAGGAAGTAATTGAAGGCTGATACTGGAGAAGAAGGAGGAGGAAGAAGTCAAAGCTTGAAACTGGTACATTAGAAAAGTTGGTAAAGCTTGCATTAGAAAACGGATAAGTGTAGCAGTAAAAAGTATAATTTTGTTACTGTCACTGGCTTCAGCTTCTTTCACTGCGGTAAAAGTTTGACGCCATGTAACACGCCTTGAGATAGAGCATATTTAGGATCGCGAGTTTGAATTAAGAGCCATAGGCTTGCTTTCCCCTTCAATAAGCGTACTAAGTGCTAAGGAGACCTCTTAAAGAAACCAACTGCTCAACAATTGCATCGCGATGGGGATTTGGCAGCTTTCTAGAGTTTTTGGCAATGTAAGTTTATTGCCAGTTTGGCCACTCGCTACGTGCTAATCCCCAAGGTTCTTAGGCGAGCTCTCTGGCTCTCTTTATCATAACTTATTCCCATGGCCTTAAGTCGCCTTAGGCGCTTACGAGCGACACCACTTAGCTGGGCATGCTCCGAAGCTTTGCTGGGCCGCTAAGGTTTTACTGTAGAGCGGGAGGCCTCTGTTCATCCGCAGGCGAGATTTCTGATTGAGATGCCACTGAACTTTCATCATGTGCAATCTCTACATCAGCCACCTCCACAGCATGCAGAGGACTATTCGGGAGCGGCATGCTAGGGGAATCAGCTGGTTCGGCATGCACCGAAAGGTCGTAATCTACCTTATTTGATGAGGGCAGTTCAGCTCAAGTTTTGGTATTTCAATTTAAACCATAAATGTACCCACAAATTCATGGCCAAAACATTATCAGGTGTCACCACGCTTAACAGGGGGAGGGTACAGCAAGGCCACGCGCGGCAGTACAAGGCTGATACAGGGGGCTATTGGCAAATGATAGGGGCTGCCGCGAAGAGTAGTACACTGGCTTTATGAGTTTGTAGTCAAACCGATTCTGCTCTATGGGCTGCTGGTTTGTTGGAATGCACTGGTCACCGCGAGCACCACCAAAATATTAGTGTCAGTAAAACGGACGGCGCTGGTTACAGGGGGCTATTAGCAAGGCACCAACTAATCGACATTTTGACAGAACAAGTACCACCTCGTAATGTAATAGTTTAGCGCTTGCTCGCAAGTAATGCAGTTATTGTCTAAAGCTACTTCATTTGCGACTAGTACCAAAGTAACGTCGGTAAGGGTACTTTTGTTGCCTAGATTTTTCTTGCAGCCACTTTGGAATAAGATCAACCCTAGATCAAGAAATTTCTTTTGCGTGCGAAAGTAAGGATAATAAGTTTACTCATATGGCCCAAGCCCGAAAACATTACGCGGAGGATATAATTTGATGTAGTTGCGATTAAGATACTCTACAAAGAGTTTGTAATGTCTTGCCGATATTGATGGTCTTCTTTGTACTCAAATACGTCTACTAAGTTTTCATAAATATTGCCCATAAACAAGAGTTCACGGCTTGAAAAGTTAGCCCTTGAAAACACCATTAGCTGCGCAACCTATCAAGACCATTCTGGTCTTAACTAACCGATTGGGATTCAATGGCTTGATAAGCGCAATATTAAGCTTTATAGCTTCAAATCTCTGCAATCAAATTTTCAACCTCACCTACGTGAAGGGAATCATGTTACAAGTATGAATGTATCATACACATATTTATCAGGCAAGGAACTTCCTCATGGAACTAGGGGGGTGGGGGCGTTATGGCGTAGAAGTTTTATTGTGGTTATATAAATCGTTCCACAGATGGCCGCTTTATGGTACTTTGTTGACGGCAAAGTACCAACAACATCGATAAGACTCCACAAAACCTTCGAGGAGTGTCTTTATCGTTAATACGACAACCACAACACTTACCGAATCAATTAATCAGATTGTGATTGTATATTTCGCGTCTAAGCAACTAAGAAAGATAACACCCCAAAGCCTTAATAAATGCTCATCACGTTTTTAAAAGTTGGCTTTTAGATAAACGTCAACTCACTTTGTACTGGTGTCGTTGCCTTTTTCTCGTCTCACCATCGGCCAAAGATCAACGAGTGCACATCGTGAAACTCAACCACCTACAGCAGATTATGGTACACAAGAAAATGTATTGGAACTCCGAGTTAATAGAATTTCGTCAGGTCCATAAGAGAGAAAACAAAACTTTTTTCTGCAATATCGATTTTTTCCGTAAACGAAGATTCACAAGCAAGACATTTTTGTAATGTTATTCACAGATTCGAACTTACATAAATATCTGTTTTATTTTCCATTATTTTTATCGCCGATCTTTTAACTATTCCACCTCTGAATTAATTGCTTCAGCTTTTGTTTTAACTATCCAATCACGTTTTAACTTAAATTAAATATTTTGGTTCACACAAAAGATGAATGTATACAAATGTGTAACAACAAATTCATCAACACTTTCATTTCACCACGCATTATTTCCATTATTTATTTACAACAAATCTCATCTGCCACCATTAACGAATGTGCGATTCAGTTGTCATTTCAAATCAACAGCGTTTATATATTTTTTGTTTGTTCTTGCTTTTGTTGTAATCATGTATACAATATTAATGCCAACAAACATAATTCATATAAAAGTCACATAAAGCAAATAAATTTGATTGTCTGCCAATTGCAGGTCCACCCGTAGACAACAATGATGCGTCAAGAGATTTGCTGGTATTCACCACGATAAAAAGGCTTTGCGTAATTAAGGCGCACAATGAGTGACAGCTGTTTGGACAGTGATATATCAACTAAAAATAATATTTACATGGTAGATATATTATGAATGTTGAATCTTTGACATCAACGAATGCAATTGCGAATTTGAAGTATTTTATGAAATATTTCAAATGAAACTCACCATATTTGATTCGACATTAAGCTTTGAGCCATGGCGAAATAGTACTTGTGTTTATGTATGTAATTCTCGGATTAATTCTCAAAATCGTAGTGCGCCTGAGGATGAAATGTCAAATCGGATAAAAAAAGTATCAATCAGATGATTTTCTTCCACAACCAGTATTGTTCCGCCATGCCGTGATCCCAAACAATTTATATTCGTAGACCAAGTGTGGGTCTGTATACCTTTGAATTTGACGCATAGAGACATTAAAATCACTATAGCTGACTTCAACGTCCTCGAACTATAAGATAATACTTTTAAGTGTTTTTTTGACAGCCAGTTAAAGCGAACAACAAACAAAAGTGGATGCGTTCTGAATAAAAACTAGAAAACCGTCAGTAAAACTATGAAAAGTAATGATTAATGCTTAAGGGTCTCCAATTGGTAAAACTTGGTCTGCTGAGTTTCATTGGAGTTGTACCAGCACAGTTGAAACCAATTAATTAGGAGGAGCAAAATAAGTCTCGTCTCACCAGAAAAAAATTGGACGAGATGATCTCAATCAAGCCGAAGCACCAAATTTTATAAGCGCAATCGTGTGTCCATTTCACACTTGGGTTAGGTTAGGTTACGTTAGGTTAGGCACGGTTGGGTGACTGCTGTGCAGTAAGAAACAGCTAACTTGGTCCTTTGTACTACCAAATATTCTAACGGTGGAACCGGCTTCCAGTTATCACAGTGTGGCAACGACAAAGCTACAAAAGATGCACACATCGATGTTGGAAATTTTCTCCGGAGATTCGAATAAGTCTCGAAAAAGGTACTTACATCTCGTTCTAGCAAAATCTGATCATCTGATCATTAAGTGACTAGCTGAATCCACTTCGTCGCCATCTATACAGCTACCACTGTGCAGTATATTAAAACGTACCGCGTGGAATCCTATTGAACAGTGCCCAGTTTAAATCCTATAACCTTGGATGGATGAGCTTTTATAAAAATTAACAACTCCGCCGAGCGCTTGAAGTAAACAACGGGCCAAAAAGATCTCAATACATTGATAGAAGTTTCCTAAGCTAGCTCCGCCCACCTGTCCAGAAGCAAAGAGCAAGTGGCCAGCGGAAGCCTGAAGTCTCCATTGACATACACGCTCCATGCGACAGTGCTTTCCCAGCCAAGAAATCAGCCTTATACCTGCCAGACACATCCGTTTGCCCTTGCACCCAGATGGTATTTAGTAGAGAATAGTTAAATAATACTACAATTGAGGTTCAGAAAACCCTCCGAGTCATCGAACTTACGGTGAAAAACTTAGCGCTTTGATAACCGTCTGACTATCTGAGTAAATGTTTAGTCCCCATACAGCGGTGACCCTCGCCTTGAAAGTGTTATAGATCAACCAATATTTTCGCCGAATACTGCGCTCATGGCAGAATACTTCATCCCCAACCCTCCCGTAGTGCCTGAATCCATTCGTGAACAGGTTCATTAGACTCTCGTCCCGAATTATTTCTCCATTGCATTTCTTCCTAGAGAGATTATGAGTGGTGAATGTGGAAATAGTTGCGAAGTCCGATGAACAGTAGTTTATGCTGCCAGTGATGGATTCAAAGTCGATCAGAATGCTTGAGTACCCATTTATCACATGTTGATATCTAATTTTACTCAGGATAACAACCGGATACAGATTCAGGATTGCGTTTAGTAGCAGTTTAGATGTTGTATAAAGGGCCCGCTTATTTCAAACAATGACCAGATAGAAAGCCTTGGAAGAGAATCGGGTTGATCAACATATTGTAACGAATTTAGGGAAATCCCGCTTATTCCAAATCTTTTGCTAACGTTCGAATCACTTAATTGTTGAATAAATAACTCCAATATTCAATAAAGCAAAAATGGTCTTTATTAGACTACTTGAAAGTACTTTACAATAACACTTCACAACCAATAGCGCGCTTAAATCAAACTCATTTCCCCTGCCTGGTGCTGCTTTTATACTCTTCGGTTTCCTCGTTCGCATACTTCTAGGCGTTTCTCCTTCTAGAATCTACTAGTTCGCTGAAGATTGCATAGTTTTGTGAGTATCTCAAAAATATGCATTTGTATGTGTGAGAACTACTTTGCTGATGATTGCATACTTTTGTGAGTATCTCTCCGCTGTTGTATGTACATATGTGTAGACATAATGATTGATTTGTTTATGTAGATACAAGTGACTGCTTAGTGTCGACTTAGATATGATAGTATCCCTTAGTGTTGCTACGAATATAGTACAGCCAACGCATTACCATTGGAGAACCCGCAGCGCTTGCCAATTGCTCCTCGATAGCAGTACAAGGCAACCGAAGCCTCCCTTGTCTTCTTCTTAAAATGTTAGGGAGCGCCGTGGGGGCTTCTCCCTGTCCGTTTAATGAAGGTGACTTTGACCATATTCCAAGATTTGGGATTTATTTCTACAGTGTACACTTGGGGTAAGTGGTAGCCATTTATCACTTGCTTAGTAACCCAGGAACATCCAAGATGGCGTATTTTTCCTGGTGACAGCACACCGAAAATGGCCAAGGTAGTTGTACAGTTTTTTGGGATATGCTGAGTGTCACTCGCCTCGATTACCTTGCAAAGAGTTATACGAGCATCGTCGCTATTTGGAGAATTCAATGTTGATTTGAAGCTTTTCCATCCAGACAATATACAGCAGCGTTTATAAAATCACCATGGACTACGAGCTGCTACCTCACACAGCATACTTTTAAGGTTTCTAAACGTGAAGAAAAGCTGACCGATAAGCGATTCGGACTAAATGAAAAAGTTATAACGAAAGCGACGAGTTTACAACGTTCGCAAAGTCTTAGCTTCAATGCAGTGAACGCGAATATTAAATCAAAAAGCTCCGCTTTTGCCAAAACCAATATTCGTAATGTCCCTACTGTTAAATATTTGCCAACTAAAATGCAGTGAAAGTTGACAAAAAGTGTGTTTTATTTATTAAAAAAAGTCAGTCGTGCGTAAGTGACGAACGGCAGCTCAATTGAATCTGGAATTTTGTGAGAGCGGGAAGTATTGAAACCATTAATCCGTCAAAGTGAAACTTTCAAATATAAATAAACACTGAGGCGGGCGTGTACCAATTCTCCTGATGCAAACACCAACAATTTTGTATGGAAGTTTTTTATTATTTGCAGTTCCATATTATTTGCAGGGTTCTGTCAAACTCTTTTTGGTCTAAGCTCATTTGTTCCAAATAAATATACTACGAACGTATCTAAAAAATATTTAGAATCGGAGTCTTGTATATAAAACCGACTAAAACTAACGTCTTCTCTGTTTACCCGGATTCGCTTCCAACAGCTTCTTCACATTTAAAATGTACGGCTTTGATGTCATTGCCTCGGTGATGCTTCAAAAGCTAGGTACCCCAATGGTCCTCTGACTTGAATCCAGGATATTTGATGTAGTAAGCGTAGCACCATGTGCCGAAGGATAGCGGACGCTCCCACGAAAGCTCCAAATACATAGACCAATAAGCCTCACATCCATTTTTCCAAGGCTATGGAGAGGCCTTTGGACATTAAGCCCAAACCTAACAAAGGCGCAGCATACATACATAAAGGGAAAGTCAACAGAAACGGTCCTCCATGAGCTCAAAGTTAGGTTAAGTTGAACTGGCCGGTCCACGAGGACCTCACATAGACTGAATGAGTCCATAGTGTTACCAGAAGTTTATTTCACGACCAGATTGAGACATTCTATCAAAAACCAGTACCTGTGTTGTAAAATAACTCCGTTCTGTTGGCAAATACTAGAAGCTTTCTAGGACCTAAGGCACTTGCTGCTTCTAGATCTGACAGCTGTATCACTAATAACTCCTTAAAGCTGGAATCTTGGCCTGGCAAATGCAGGGCGCGAGCACTTCTCCAAACCGCACTTTCTAATTTAAAAGCATGTGACGCCAGAAGGTAGTACCCATTCAGAATATCCGTCATGATTCTACAGTGCTCTTTTTTAATGATAGAAGCAACTTTGTTAGTCTAAGGTTGTAAGGTTGTGAGCTCATGGGACGTATAGAAAATTCATTTCACTTCAAACAATACATCTTTACTGCCTTTTAGACATAGAAGGCGCTTCCAACAACATAGAAATTGGCGCTATTGTCAAAGTCCTCCAATTGGTCTAGGTCGACAGTTACAGCAATGCTTGAAGACAAAATAATACAAACGGAAATGAGCTTGTTGACAATAACCCGTAACGTGGGAAGAGAAACAACCCATGGTGGGGTTTTCTTTCGCCCTAATGTGGGTTGTAGCTCTGAACGAGATACTTGAGCGCTTGAGTTCGATAACAATGGGGTGAAGGTCGTAGCTTCTGCAGATGATGTTTGTCATTGCAGTCTCCGGCTCTTTTGACTCAAGCGACCTCAATATCAAGCAAGACAGAACTTTCACTCTTTAGTAATACAACCATACAAAATACCTTTATTTCGACAGTCTTAAGTAAATAGCACAGAAATCTCGCTCGCAACAAGGGTTAAGCACCTTGGCGTCGAAATGGGCAACAACTGGAAAAAAGAGTAAAGAAGGCTTACACCACATACAATTCTTGCAAGAGCATTGTAAGCAGGGCCTAAAGTCAATACTTAAGATGCAGTTTTAAAAAGCGATCGTAAGGCTCATTTTAGCGTATGGAGCGCTAGTGTGGTGATCTGCCCTGGATAAGCAACTCAAAACTCAACAACTAAACAAAATATAACGGACAGCCTGTGTAGGGGCAATAAGAGCACTAAGGTCATGTCCAACTTACACGTTAAATGTTATCCTTACTGGACCTCCACATACACCACACAGCTATTGGCTCGGCCATAAAGCTTAGGGAGCCTAGATGCTGGAACCAAAAGCGGTATGGCAACAGTTATACTTTAGTAAGGCTCCCGAATGCGGATTCAACAAGAGACTATCTTTAGCTCACATTTAAAATTAATAGGAATTTAAAGGTGAACCCTGTCTCGAAAACGGCAACGTCAGACAACAGAGTTTCCACGGAGGAGTCACCACCCTTTCCACTGACGTACCCAACGACTAAGGCATCGGCGCAAGTGTTTTCTCGGAACAGCTACCCATCGTTCTCCCAAAATCAGACAGCATTCTCTACGACCTACAATAAATAGAGATGACCTTATGTTGAAGAATCCTGTAAGCGGATGCGAAATATGTATCTGATAGCGCTCTAAAAAAAGTGTCTAAAATCACTATTTGCCTCAGCCAAGCCCGCTGATAACTATAAGAGGGTGCTACGTGAAGTAGCAAACTTGGCGATCATCACACTCACTTTGATATCTGGTTAAACGAATATTGACGTTTGTTATCACAGAGACGGCCACGGCGGAACGACCATTTACATCAGTAAAAATGGAGTTTCCATCAATCTTAGGTAAACAGCGATTGTTAATTAGTATTCTGTGGATTTTTTGGCAAAATCACAAAACAACTGGAGCCAGTTGGCAGAGCAAAGAAGCGACTGGCGCGCTTTGTTGAAAGGCCATAACCGTTTAAACGATTAAGCGCCAATTAAGCAAGTAAGTAAGTAAGTAAACTGGGCTGAACGAGAAACAGTCTGAAAACTAATTGGTTTAAGGAGAAAGTGTGCATCAAAGTGGCTACTTGGGCCCGCTCTCAAGGGCCTGGCAGTACAGCAAGTAACCAAAAATTTTTTCGCAGCCCATTTGCTGCATCTGTTGATGAAAGGAGTTTCAGTTCTTTCAGCAAACTGACTGAAAAATAGATCTTACACCTAATGAGATCTTTAGTTGCTCCATCTACAAAAATATATATTCTTAGTTCTTCCATATGTTGTCCCCTCTTTTGTTACATAGGCAGAAAAATTCTCCTTACAATAAGAGCGTGAAGTATTTTATTGTTAACTTCACAGCGAAAAGCTTAGTTAGGATCCCTTTCTGGTCATACTTCCACTTGTTCTAAGAATCACTTTGTCGCGATCCGCTTTGTGGACAAGGCTGATCACACATGAATCTGTAGTAGTAATGCAAAATGCAAACATTTTCTAAGCAAGCTTCGCCTTTCAATATTGGGATCATTTTTTGAAGTCGTTATGCACATTTCGAGTAGTTCATCACCATTACGATACACGGTTTTATAACGGTAAATATATCTTCATCGCGGGAGCCGTGGTGTGCTAGATTGCCGCCTGTCACATCGCAGGTCTTGGGTTGGTTTGACAAACACTCCGAAATCAATCAAACTTAGTTTCGTGCATCTACTGTTGCCGCTTTTATACTGTCCGGTTTCTTCGCCGACATATTTCTAGGCGCTTCTATTTCCAGAATTTACTAATTAGTTATCAGCTATAAATTTCTCAGCTATAACTACGATCTTATAGCTTCGCCCATAGCCCATGCGTGTATATGTGAGTGATATTTGCACAAATGAATGCATACTTTTGGGGGTATCTCAGATATATGCATGTGTTTTTGCGTGTTTGGGTAGACATAATGATTGATTTGTTGATGTGCATACGAGTCACTGCTTAGTCTCGGCTTAGAGATGATAGTACGTTGCTAGTATTCGTCATAATATATAAAAGATAAATACACAAATTAAAATTGATTTTCCAACCAATCGTCTGTAAAAGATATTACATCTGCTAAAAGTAAATCTGCATATAATCCAATTACATTTTTAATTAATGCCAAAAACGAATTTATGTAAAACAAAGCAAAATCTATGCATAATTAAACTACGCCTACGATTAAACTCGTAAAACAGATTACAGCAAAGGCGCTACATACTTAGAATGCCACATACAGCACAACGCCTAAAAGTATGCAAATGTTCGTCGACCACCTGCTGTGCGTTTGTCGTATAATTATATTTCGTTTGTGTTTTTGAAGTTTCTTAACAATGCAAAGCAACAATAGAAGTAGCAAAAGTAGAAAAACAACGATTTCAGCAAATATACTTATATGTAAAACATTTACAAATACTTCAGGGCGTTGGAGGTAGCCAACAACAAAAAGCATGGTATGTGTAAATCTAGTTTTCGCATTATCTGGTAGAGGGTTGAAGTTTAATACGAAAACAAGTAAGGAAGGCTAAGTTCGGGTGTAACCGTACATTACATACTCAGTTGCCAAATTACAGCTTGCGAAACTTTTAAATTACCTTCTTTTAAAAGTGGGCGGTGCCACGCCCGTTGTCCAAAATTTTACTAATTATACCTTTCATGAACATGAAATGGTATATTAAATGTGGTCCGATGTTTGTAACGTTGAGAAATATAGAAGATAGACACCATTAAGTGTATCGAATTGATCAGGGCGACCAACTGAGTTGATATAGTCATGTCCGTCTGTTCGTCCGTCCGTCTGTCTGTTTGAACGCAAACTAGTCCCTCAAATTTTGAGATATCTCAATGGAATTTGGCACAAGGATGTACTTTTGTATTATATTAGACATTTGTCGGATCCGGTAAGGTCGGACTACTATAAAATATATCTCCCATACAACCGATCGTTCAGATAAGCCGATTTTGGCCATTCCTGCCGCAATTTAGAAAGTATAAACGTGAAACTCAGTGATATATATTCTAATATATCATAGAAGATATCCTGAAAAAATCACTTTGATCGGAGCAATATATAGTTATATCCCATACAACCGATCGTTCAGATAGAAAGATTTTTGGCAATTTCTCCCTTAATTTCCAATATAAAAACGTTAAACTTGGTGATATTTATTCTAAAATATCATAGAAGATTTCCTGTAAAAATCATTTCGATCGGACCTATATATAATATACAACCGTTCGTTCAGATAAGGGAGTTTTTTGCCATTTTTATTTTAAATTTATCTTAAAAATCGTTTAGGTATGTACATCTGTTCACTATATATTTCTTATCTTATACATCCGATTATTTGGAGATTACGAACGGGATAAGAATATTGTTCAGCCCCATTCATGAAAGGTATGAAGTCTTCGTCACAGCCGAAGACTAGGCCGTCCTTTCTTGTTTTTTATTCTGCGTTATAAGGTCAACCCACTTACCAAGTTTCATCCCTTTATCCGTCTATGCTAATGAATTATCGCATTTTTTCGGTTTTTCGTAATTTTCGATATCGAAAAAGTAGGCTTGGTTATAGTCCGATTTCGTTCATTTTAAATAGCAATCTGAGATGAGTGGCCGGGAACTTATATACAAATTTCATTAAGATACCTCAAAATTTACTCAAGTTATCGTGTTTGCGGACAGACGGACGGACGGACGGACGACATGGCTAAATAAATTCTATTTTCGCCCAGATCATTTTGATATAGAGAAGTCTATATCTATCTCGATTAGTTTATGCCGTTACGGAGTACCGTTATACGAACAAAAGATAAAGAAACGCTCATGACTACATACAAAGCAATTAGCCAGCCGATTACGTGCTACGCGTCACCCATATGGTCGCCAAGCCTAAAAATCACCCACTGGAAGAAACTACAGGCCTGCCAAAATACTGCTCTCAGAATCGCCACGGGCTTGTCTTCTTATGTTCCCAGAACACCATCTGCATAATGAGGCGAGAATACTCCCCATCAGGGAGAGAAATGAGATGCTGACCAAACAGTTCCTGTTGAATACCCAGAAACCTGGACATCCCAACAGACATCTGATTGATGAACCAGCACCGCCTAGGGGCTTAAGGAGTCATCTCCGTAAGCATTTTGAGGAAATACGGCACCTGAGAACCCAGCCGTATGAAGCGAAAAAACACAAGCAGGTCCTTGGTGAACTCCATAAACAGGCGTCGGACCTTTATGCCGGGAATTGCCCGGTGAATCCAGTGCTTAACGAAAATTATCCAAACTCGCGGAAGAGGAACGCATACTCCCCAGGTAAACGCGTGTCACTCTTGCTCAACTTCGTTCTGGATACTGTAACAGGTTAAACTCTTACCTATCCAGAACCAACACCGACATACAAAATGTATGCCCCGCTTGCAATGTGTCCCCACATGACACCAACCATCTGTTCAATTGTAATGTGGAACCAACGCCTCTAACACCCCTTTCCTTATGGTCCACCCCTGTTGAAACGGCAAGTTTCCTTGGACTCCCGTTAGAGGATATTGATGACAATTTGTGATCGGTCGCGGCTATTAGGTGGGGCTAGCATTGCTACAACAACAACGAACAAAACTAATACACTATGTGAGCTCTGCTCAGCTGAATATAAAAATAATAATAAGAAGGACATATACTATTTCCTTCAGATGTTATCAAAGCGGCCGTGGTGTTGTGGTAGCGTTCCACAACGAGGATCCTACGCTCAATTCACGGACAAAGAACCATCAAAAATTTAGAGTTTATTCGATTAGTATAAAGTTTTTCTAAGCGGAGTCACTCCTCAACAGTGCTCTAGCAACCTGGATGTTAGTCTGAATCGGCATATCCCTCAGCTTTAACAAATCTGATTTAATTTTTTATTTTACGTGAAGGTACAAAATTTATGAACTTAGGCAACATTATATTGGAAGAGTTTCGCTGGTGACAAGTTGGATTACTTTGGGATTATTGTTAAAACAAAGCCGTAATGGAAGCCAAGTAGGACAGGGCTGGGAAGCTTTCCGTTGCCTTGTGCTGCTGTCAAGCATCAATTGGCAAACTCAAGAGGCTTTGTTCAATGCTGGTAAAGTTGCCGACTATATGAGATGGTGGTCAAGCCAATTCTCGTCTAAGGCTTTCGGGTCTATTGAAAAGCACCAGACAACTACGAAGGAAGCAGAGTAGCCATTAGCGATGGTATAATCAAGCGGGGCCCTTGGTACAACAACACTGATCAAAATGCAATGCTTAATCTGTACCCGATTCAAGTAATAGGATAAAGGCTGCAACCGGGTGGCATAATGGGCTCGTAGCGGGATATAGGCTTGTATATTAGGTGCACTGCAGCATACTGATCGACTTTGATTTCAGCGCTAGCACGGCTTCCGTTCTTGTTACTACATTTACCACTCCTGTTCACTAAAAGAATGAATGAAGTGGGAAATTAATATGGAAAGTGAGTCTAGTGAACCTGTTCGCGTTTGAATTCAGGCTGGATGAGAGGGTAGGTGGAGAATTATTCTTTCATGAGCTTGGCATAGACGGAGCAACTTTTTCCAGGCGTTGGTCGCCGCTGTAAGGAATGCGATAGATGTGATGCTATACTTCACTGTTACTGGTAGGGAATTTAACATCTACTCAGATAGTTAAGCGGCTATCAAAGCACTAAGCTCTGTCACCGTCAGTTGCAGCGCTTTGAGGGCTTGCTGGACTTCACTTGCGGTGACAGTTAGCTACTCTCTGATGAAAATCATCTGAGCGCCAGGGCATATCTGTGGCAATTGTAAGGCTAATCACTTGGGCCGGGCAGGCACTGGAACGTGGAAAGTGTTCGTCAGTGCTTTCTGCCTCTGGACGGGTGGGTCACGAGTCAGCAAACGCTGCAATGACAACACCTCACCACATCTGTTGAGGTATTTCTGGACAGTTATTGACTTCAAGCAGAAGGCTGTTCTGTTAAGGTTAACAAAAGCTCATCTTTTTTCTTTGATTGTTGAAATTTTAACAGTGCACTGTCCTATAGGTTTCCATGCCGGGCGCTTCAATATACTTGATAGCTCCAACCATTTGGAGAACGGTGAGGTGGAACTACGCAGTTGTTTTTGATCAGCTGTCCAGCCTTTGCGAGGATGAGGCGTAAATATATCAGTCGGATCGTATTCGGCGCTTCGGAGCAAATTTTCAATATCGATATGTGCCTTATTCGTCACTTAGTCGTTGTCTCGCAGCTAAAAATCAAGTGCTTCGTTAGAGGATGTGCTAACAGAAATAACTAACATAAAAGTGTTCGAGTGAACTGTTTTTTAACTGGACAACTACCACACAACTTATCTAACCGTCAGCTCTGGCCTCAGCTATGGGCAAGTTTTACAGTTGCTAGAACCTACAATAGGATTTGTGCCTGATATTAGCTAGGGCTTCACAAGAGCTCGACTGACAATCTGAATTCGACAAACCTTGGTGTGAAGAACCAGATCGGAAGCTCCAGTTGAGCCCCCACTAAAGAAAGGTTTTAGCGACTTTAGTTAGTGGCATATGTATACAACTTCTACTTGCTGATCGGAAAGGGAACAACATCCTAAGATAATGGAAAAGTATTATTTTTTTAAATTTTGCAGTGCAACAAATGTTGAAACAAAGGGCGTATGTGCTTCTTGTGAAATGAACAAGCTGTCAATATTTGGCACCTTCAACACCACCAAAACAAACAACAACAAATCACCGCACACAGATTAACTTTGAACAAACTTTAGTGTTCGTCTATTCTTTTCTTTCACTTGAAACGTCAAAAAGTTTATGAAAAAGCATCATATGTTTGTCTCTACATGCAAGTGTACATAGAGTGACAGTGTTTATGTAAGCATATACAGTAAATATATATATAGCATGGTTACCAGTAAAAAAAATTTTTTTGAGCCAAAAATTTTGAAAGAAAACACCAAAATGAATAAAATGTTCAAAACAAGTCTAACTACCTATTCCCCCGGGCCCGGGGTTTCTAAGGGGGCCTGGGATTTAGAGGTACTAAGACATTTTTTTTAATTCAGGAGAGTCTATAGTTGTTCCGTGTGCAAATTTTAAGCCGAATTTCAAAAGCAACGAATATTGATATAGATTTTTTGCCTGCGCTTCAGTGGACAAGAAAAACATCAAACAAAAATGTATGTTTACATGAATCCGAAAACGTGAAGTTTTCTTGGTGACACTGATGAAGGTTCATCTTCAAAAAGTCTTCCAACAATACCACCAACTCTGTATCAAAATCCTGATTACTTAAACGACTTCGATATCGGTACCGTGAATAATGAGTTTTTTCGATCTGAAGAAGTCAACAAAATAATTCATCGAGGTCATCAAAAGTGTCCGGTTATTTTTCCACGTGATTTTCATGACGAGGTATTTCCTACCTCGTTGTTAAAAAGAATCTTGCCAAATGGAGAGAAAGTGGAGCGTGACTGGTTAGTGTGGAGTGCCAGTAGCAATGCTTTTTATTTCCTACCATGTCGTCTGTTAAGCACCAATACTTTAAATCGACCTATAATTTGTTGTGCGGATAATCGAAATTCCAGGTATGGAAGAAGCTATACTATATACTGCCATCACACGAAAATACTCAACATCACATTAAATGTTATATTCAATGGCGATCTTTACAAAATCTATTTCAAAAGGAGGCTACAATTGATACACTTACCAATGAACAGCTAATCAGTGAAACTCAAAAGTGGAAAGACATTTTATATAGAATTTTGGACTCTATTTTATTTTTGGCTGAAAGAGGCCTAGCTTTCAAAGGCGAAAGTATATATCTTGGTGAACGAAACGATGGAAATTTTTTGGGAATCTAAGATCTCATAAGCCAATATGATCCGATACTTAGAGATCATTTGGAGAAAGTTAGCATTTCACAACAGCAGCGCAAACGTTTACAAGTTCACTATCTTTCCGCAGACATTCAGAACAAGTTTATAGAAATTTGTGCAAAGCACGTGAGGGAAACTATATTAGATCAAGGCAAGAAAGCCAAGTATTTTGCTATTATCGTTGATGCTATGCCTGATGCTAGTCACGTTGACTATGTTCATTTTGCGCTAACTCCATTTCAATTCGAAAGCAACAAATTTTACAATTGAAGAACGGTTTTTGGCTTTCGTGAATTGTAACCAAAAAACTGGTCAGAAATCGCTTTTCTCAACTTGGTTCAAAATACTGACTACCATTAATGAAAGGAACGTGATCCTCCAAGCTAGAGACACCACCATAGATGTTGGGGTCCGACATCTTATTAGCTGATTTGAAGTTGATCAGGAACCAATGGGAAACAATTTTAAACGAATGCAAAACAGTTGCTATTCAATTGAACACCTCGCCAAAGTTTCCGGACATTCGAAATAGAAAACCTAAAAGCCGTTCTGAAGATAATTTAAATGAGATGATTACGGATGATTCAGAATCTGATTTGAAAAACAATATATTCCTGGTGATCGTTGATTCGGTAATCACTGGCATTACTGAACGATTTGCAGCTATGAGAAATTTGAGCGAAACGTTTTCCTTTTTGTGGCAATTTGAAGACATGGATGAAACTATGGTTCGGGCGAGCGCAGCAAAATTTGTCGAAAAATACAAGTCGGACATTACTCAAAGCTTAGTATGCGAAATAATTCACTTGGAACACATTTACGAAGCAAATTTTGACAAAGGTCTGTCACCATTGTAATTGCTAAATGCCATCTAAATAAATAAAAAAAAATTAAAGAAAAAAAAACTTTTTTAAAAATAAGCTTTTATTATTTTGGTTAATAAAATTAACTAAAAAGTAAACAATAAATTTACTCTAAAGAAATATAACACTTTATAAGTTCATTGTAAGCTTAAACGATAATTAGGCTTTTTCGTCTGCGACAAAAAAATTCTATATTGTACATAATTATATATTTTTAACATTAAAACTTTACACCTAAATTATTAAATCTTACAGTTCATATCACAGTCCTAATTGTTCTAATAAAAAACGTGTTAAATTTTGATGGTATAATTAAGAACATTTAGGATCTCATTTTCTTGCTATCGCAATGTAACACGCTTTAATTAGAACAATTAGGACTGCGATATAAACTGTAAGATTTAATAATTTAGGTGTAAAGTTTTAATGTTAAAAATATATAATTATGTACAATATAGAATTTTTTGTCGCAGACGAAAAAGCGTAATTATCGTTTAAGCTTACAATGAACTTATAAAGTGTTATATTTCTTTAGAGTAAATTTATTGTTTACTTTTTAGTTAATTTTATTAACCAAAATAATAAAAGCTTATTTTTAAAAAAGTTTTTTTTCTTTAATTTTATTTTTTACTTTTTAGTTCGTTTTATTAACAAGTAATAGAAGCTTTTTCTTAGAAAAGCTTTAAATATAAGTATAGGGGGTGAAACAAAAACACATATTTCAGTTACATCTGCGTATAATGCGTATTGGAATTTATTAGTACACATTTTATGCGCAGCAACTTCAGAGGTGTATTTAAAGTTTAAAGCATTGTAAATATAAGTATTGAAGTCATGAGCCTGGGCATTCGCGCAATTTTAGTGATGTAAATTGCATGGCGCCAGCGCCAATGCGGTGCCATCTCAATGGTAGCTCATTGACGAAATTACTCCAAGCGAATTTTTGACGCTTCTTAGTAGTGAGTGCGTAGTACATTTTACTTGCGCTATTGAGTGAAACGACTTTTGTGTGTCAGGCACGAGTTTGGTGTTATTGGCGCTACTGGCAATGATGACACTGAGCTGTTGACGGTAGCGCTGATAGTTCAGATTTTGAATCAGAGAAAGAATTGATGACCCGTGTGAATTATTATGGCTTTGGCCGTGTAAATTATTATGGTGTATTTGTATATTTTAGATATAATGCACAATTAATATTTGTGTGTTTGGGCGGCCAAATAATAACAGTAGTATTGCTAAAGTGCTGCTTAGTTGATGGAAAGTCGCTAATTTCCTAGCGATGATCAGCAGATTGTCAATATTTCGTTCAACGGACGCGCGAAATTGCCACATCTGCTCAAATTTTCCAAGATTTTCCATTCTTGATTTAACTTAAGCTGTTATGCCAATATTTTTCAGCCAGCTTTTTTCAAATAGGTAATTTTTCCAAAAGCAAAATAAATTACAGAAAAGACTACAGAGATAAACAGCCTTAAAAATTCAGCTATGTTGGTTATACACAGAAATACAACAGAGGGTTGTGTCACCGCTTTTCGCAAGCGTTGAGATTCACCACGCGTGACACGCGTGATTCACCACGTCCAAATATCACAATCCACGGATAGGTACCTGCGGGTTTGTTTGGGACTTAGGCTGTTATGCCAAAGTAAATACAAATCTTTACCAATAACTGTGTTATCGATTAATTTATCGAATTATAACAAAGTAATATTGCATTGTCATCGGAGTTATACATGTGTGCAAAATTTCAGCTCAATCGGACAGCGGGAAGTGTATCAAATTTAACTTGCAAGATTCTATTACAGACAACAAAAGTGAAACTAAATAAAATCTTATAATAACGTAAGGCGCGATAACCTCCGAAGAGAATTAAGGCCGAGCTTCTCTCCAACTTGCGTCGTGCTCCTCTTGATTTCCCGAACAAATTGGCCGGACGGGACCTACATATTTTATGCCGACTCCGAACGGAATCTGCAAGGCTGATGAGTTTTCACAGAGAGCTTTTCATGGCAGAAATACACCCGGAGCGCTTGCCAAACACTGCCGAGGGGCGACTCCGCTTAGAAAAATTGTCTTCTAATTGAAAAACCTTATTTCTAAAGTTTTGATGTTGCTTTGCCCGGGTGTGAACCCAGGGCATACGGTGTGGTAGGCGGAGCACGCTACCATCACACCACGGTGGCCGGTGGCTGCCATCTACATATGTTAAAAATCTGTATACATTTTCCCCAACATTTGTGTTGCTTTACGTATCTTTTGCACTATACCTGTCACTGTAGCTAATGCAGAACGTTCCTTCAGCGTCCTTTCAAGAATCAAAAACTTTCATAGATCGTGTTAATCTCAAGAGCGAGTTTCAGGATTTGCCACGCTTTGTGTTGAATGGTTTTGGCAAGACAGTTAAATTTTGATATTACATATTATAAAAATTTTGCAGCGAAAAAAGCAAGTAAAGCCACTTCTTTATATCCGAACTTTCTATATTGAAGAATTCAAATTTATAATCGTCATTAAATTTATCAGGAATGTATTAAAATGTTACCAAATAACTAGAAAAGATTATTTGAAACAATATGTGGCTGGTAAAAGATAATTTTATTTCTACGTTACAATAAAATAGTATAAATAGTAAATATTCTGTGTTTATTGGCAGCTCTTAGTCCAAAAATCATTTAGTTGATGTGGTAAACATTTTTTTTTGATGTAATTCATCAATAATGATTCATGAATGAGACGTCATTAATTCAAGTTAATCAAATGTATGAGTTAAATTTTTATAGGGGGCCCGTAAAATATTTAGTCCCAGGCCCGGATTTTCTCTCTACGGCCCTATCTACATTCCTTCTGGTTGACTTGTGCTCTCAGATAGCAGGTGTGAAAGTCGAATTGCGAAATTATTGCTATCCTGTGTGCTTTCCGATGTGAAGCTTTCTTTATGTATATTGCTTTTAGCCGCGCAAGGGTGGTCGCATATTTCAGCTGCTGCTACAGAATAGTTTCCAAATTGATGTAAGATACTCTGGATACATGCCGTCCATGTTTTCCGGCGTGGTCGAACTGATTACGTATATTTCGATCGAGGGACAGTCACGTAGCTTGATGTAAAGTTTTAGGCTTGAACTTGGTACTGGCTATGACCATGTTTCGTGCACCGAGGAATGCAATAAGCCTCAGTCCATAAGGGAGTTCCATTGCGAAGCTGAACTTTCCGACGGTGGGGCCAAAAAAACACTTTCCTTGCCCACCCTGGAGTTAAAGTCGCCAAGCAACACCTTTTTTTATCAGGTTGGGGGCAGCGATTGTATGTGCGTTATTGGTGCTCGTAGAATGCGCCCTTCACCTCGTCGTCCTTATCCCCGGTCTGTTGGTGTGCCTGCTGAATGAAATACTAGAAAATCTTGATTTTATGATGACGAACATTCGGGACGTTCGTAGAAATA
This sequence comes from Eurosta solidaginis, assembly GCF_040869045.1. NCBI lineage: Eukaryota > Metazoa > Arthropoda > Insecta > Diptera > Tephritidae > Eurosta > Eurosta solidaginis. The sequence continues at coordinate 43,103,288 of NC_090322.1, forward strand.
CGTGTACGACATGACGAGGTCTTTATATCAACCGGATTCGCTTCCAGTAAATGTCACAACAATTAGTCTATTAGTTATTTTCTTTCGATCCTTCTTCCATCTAATCTCTTGTACAGCGATGATGTTAGCTTTAGCTTTCACGAGAACATTAACCGTAAATCGACACCAATATTATTAAAGGAATGGACATATTACATTCTCATTATTGGAGGCTTCGTAAAAATTTTCAATATGCAACACCTTTGTATAGCAAACTGCTTGATCCAAGAAAGACGCCCGCTTGCAGCAGAACCTTAGGGTGACCAGACACTGCTGATGAAGTACCCCCGGTAGCCCTTATGTCGTTTCTGACAGAGAGGCCTAGCTAGCTTGTCGTCCTGCCATACACCAAACGGATTTTCAGTGGCTATCCAGAAAAAAATTTACCGCAAGCGACCGGTTAGACCGTTCAACAAAGCGCAGCAATCGCTTTTTCACTGCGCTAACGCGCGCCAATCGGTAGCACCAAGTGAATTTAAATCCTTTTCCACCTAGTCCTTCCAGCGGATTGAGGACCGCCCTTTTCTTCTGCTTTCGTTCACGGGTTCCGATAAAACTACCTGCTTAGTTGGAGCATCATCTTTCATTTACATAACGTGGCCTAGCCACTGTACCCGCTGCATTTAAGCTCGCAGGACTATGTTCATGTAAAGCATGTTCATGCGTAAAGCTCGTACAACTCATTATTCAATCTTCTTCGGTACTCGCCGTCGTTACTTTTCAATTGCCTACCTAGTAGAAAGTAGCATTTATCGCCCGGAGTGATTCTTCGCTGGATTTTGGAGGCTATTGTTTGTGTTAATCAAAATTTATCTGATGACAACATATACTTCGTTTTGTCTTCACTCACCGTTAAACCTATCTTTTCCGCTTCCTTTTACAGTTTGGAGTAAGCAGAATTTATGACACGAAACACTGTTCCAGAGTTCTGCGGAAACCCTGTCTGCAACCTCGTTTAGTTTCCAACGGCTCGGAGTGGTCTTTCCCAATTCTGACTGCGGGGAAGCAAAATTGAGACATAGTGGCACACATGCATCTCCTTTTCAAGCTGTAGGAGGCGGCCTTAATGTCGACGAAGAGATGAAATGTATTAATATTTTTTCGCGTATTTTTTCCATAGTTCCCGCATTGTGAAAACCAGGTCGATGGTAGATTTACCAAATCTGAAGCCGCACTGATAAGGTCCAATCAGACGATTCACGGTATGCTCAAAAATCTTAATACGTTTGACAGTACCTTATATGCGATATTAAGCAAGCTGATTCCACGATAGTTGGTGCAGTTTTTAGGATCCCCCGTTTCGTGAATTGGGCGACAGTGCTAGGAAATAAAAATACAGATTTCTATCAAAATCAAGCAAAGTGGCAACCTCGAAGAGTGTCGCGCTACAAGTGCACATACTTAAATGCATATTTACACGCCCAACAATATGCCACGCACGTTCCTCCGCTATAATTAATTCGTACGTGAAGAAATGTGTGTGTGTGCTGCGGCTTTTATGCGGAATGGGGTGTTGAATAAAGTAAAGATTTTTCTTAAGTTTACTACATATATACTGGCACATATATCTGGTTACAAAGCTAAAAGCAGCCAAAAATTAGGCAAAGGAAAAGCAAGTTCACAAACCGGAAGTGGTGAAAGTTAAGCGAAAAAATGAGATGAGTTCCGAAAGAAATGTGTCCATACATACATATATGCTGGATTTAAGAAAATATTTAGTTGCACTATGGAGCAAACGAGTATTACTTATTGACAACTTTTAAAGAGGAGTTTAGTTAAGCGAAGTCGAATTACTGCATAGTGAAAAAAAAAAAAAAACTTATGGAAGTCTAGCTGTGATGACAGAAATTAATGAGATAGTGTTTCCAGGCCTGTTGGGTTAGGTTAGGTTCAAGTGGCTGCCGTCCGCATCGGAGCGGCACACCAAGCCCTTTATAGGCTCATTGTGAAAACACACGGGTTTGTTCCTACTCTGATAATCAAAACACTTCGTTGAGTTTGTGAAGCTAACTAAGCGACGTGTATTGACCTCAGCTATACCAGTCAGATCTATGAGAAACATCTTGTCCATAAAATGTTTCCTTCTTCTACCGAGCGCTGGACATTCGCAGAGTAGATGCCTAACAGTTTTAGGCTCTTCTTCGTTACCGCAGCTTCTTAAATAATCCTTAAATGGAGCGCTAATCCTTTTCGCATGCGGTCCAATAAAAACGTGACCAGTGAGAAGACTTACAACTAAGGAAAGATCCTCTTACGGAGGGATAGCAGCCCTCGAGATCTCTTCTCATTCCATTCCGGCCATGTGAGTTTTGCCGTGTGGCATCTATCATGATGCATCTGCCTGGCTCCCGCTTCCATCAGTAGAGCCTCTTTTATCTTGAGCTTGCAGGCGGTGAGCAACATGCCCAATCTCTTCAAGGATAGCGTATGTTGAAGGGAGGTACCATTTCTTGCAAGCTCATCCGCAATATCATTACCTGGTATGCCCTTATGTCGGGGAACCCATAACAGATGCAGAATAAACTGCTCAGCTATCACGTTATTTGATCTGCGACAGCCTACTACAGTTTCATAATTAGTTGTGACGGAGTCAAGGGCTTTCAGCGCTGCTTGATTGTCTGAGAAAATATAAATGTGCTTCTGAGAGATTGCCTTCTGCATAACTATGGCCATGTATATCCAATGCACTATCATAGGGGACATACCTAATTTCCGTCCAATTGCCCCTTTACATGTGTATTCCAGCCCTGTTTCTCTGCGAAGTGAGAAACACTGTTGTTATGTTCATCGTAATTATTTTCAGCAAACAAGGTTGCTAAATGTCAGAAATTTGCTTCAGGAAACTGTGAAACTGATAACAAACATCATACATGGCTCGATTGAACTTCCTTACGGAAAAAGAGCTTTAAGAACATTTGGAGGTCTCTCGCCGTAGTTAAACCATTTAAGTTTCGATTTCTTGTGCTTTCAATAAGGTGATAACCACCCACATTTCATGGAAACCATCTATCGATAGAAAAAATCTGGCTTATTTGGGTGTATGGGGAAAATAGAGACTACTGGCGAACTCGGGTGGCTTAACATATTTGTGGCATAGCATTTCAATACGAGGAGTCTTGACTGGACATCGGTACCAGAAAAGCGCATATTGAAAACCCTGGTGTAAGTTTTGTCCCACTTTCTCAGAGAATTTCCAAAAATGATTTTCCAAAGAATTTCCTCATCAGTAGCCCTTTCACTCGAGGTAGTCCTGCAGCGAATCGCACTTGTTCAAAACTAGCGCAAAACTATCACAGTACCAGTTCTAACTCAGTCTCCTAGCAATGCTTTAAAATGAACTTCAAAATCCTTGATGTCTTACGTAATGGCTGACGAAGTGACAAAACAAGTAATATTTCTTAACTCGCGTATAATGAAGTACGTCTGAAAATAAAAACCAATTTGTTATTCGTTTTGTTTGCCGTTCTTATTATGCGTGCTCGCACGGAATTTAAAAGAGGCCAAAGCTACACTGATAAACACATTTTCGGGAAGGATGCAGCAGTGGCAGTCGTACCCCTCATTGCCAGCTCACAGCACCACATCCAAGCTGACTTCCTTGATAAAGCCTACTCGTTTCGTCGGCTTGAGGGTTTGTATGTGGGAGTGCTCTGACCATGGGGGGCTCAAAAACTTAGCCCTTCGTCTTGAGATTGGATCGCACTCGAACAGGATATGTTCCGCCGTCTCCGTATCACAGAACCGAAAAGCGTACCTCAATTGTATGCCTAATTTATGCTGGTGTGTCTGCAATGTCCTATAAAAATATAGATAGAATACTTAGGTTATTTTTTGAAAGGCATATGATTGCTCTATAGAGATTTGTGTTATATCCTCCTATCAGTTTCTTTGATTTTCTTAAGCCTGGCGCATCGCGTCAGTGCTCTTCTCTCTTCTAACAATAAATGCCCGCCAGTTTACTGTCCCAATGGGTGTTGCAGCTGTCCGTCAGCTCATTACCCTCTCCTTCCCTGTGGCCTGGGATCCAGGCCAACAGTACTACATTGTGTGTTCCTAGTTAGTTAAGCTTTTCCACGCACTCCAAATCTAGTGCTGATTTTATTTCAAATGCCAAAATTGCCTTGAGTTCGGCTTGACTGTTGCTGAGTATTGCGTTAGTTTGCTCGGAGTGACCGCGCTTAATATTTAGCTCAGTACACTGACTTATGTCGCATACTTTCGCTTGAGGTATCCTCGATCATTCTCCTAGAGATACTGGTATTCCACCTCTGGGTCCAAGGACACCAGCTCCAAACAGCTTTGGAGTTATCGAGTCATCTGTTGTGCCATATGATCTTGTGTAGGCATTGTATGCTCTCTAACCTGGCTGCATTCCCCTTTATCTTGCCTGCCAATTCTAGTTTATGTCTTTTCTGAAAGACTACCTGCTTGAGGATATCATCTCTAGTTTATAGTGCTGTTGTGGAGCATTTACGCATTGTCCCCGTGATGCATACACCTACGAGATTCGTTGAAGTTTTGCGCCTGCCTCGTTGTCAATCGAGTTTTTCTGCATGCCCACGTTATCGAGCCATAGATTTTAAGGAGTTTCACTACCATGGCACACATTTATCTCAGGACAAGAGAGTTAAAGTCCCATAATTTGCTTGTTTTGTTTTGTTAGACGTTTGCATACCATTATGGACTTCATGGACCTGCTTGAAATGAAGTCCGAGTGTTGCCTCCATAGGAGATTGGTGGAAAAGTCAGGAATATGAGAACAGGGCAACGGACTTGCTATGGACCAAAAGGGTTGACTGCGAAGTCGTAAGGTCCTTATGGCCATGCTTGAATAGGAAAGGCACCAGCTTCCTTCTCAAACTGAACAAATCTGCGGTGAGGTTACTTACGGGTGTCATCGCAGGTCATTGTCATACCAACAAGCTCACTCTGCAGAAGCTGTCAGGATGAGGAGTCGATCTACCACTTTCTTTTCCATTGTCCAGCGCTTCTAAGAAGAAAGCTGAGATTTCTGGGCTCACGGTTGTTTGAAAACTTGGCAGAGGTTGGGAAGGTGGACATCTCGCTTCTTCTTGGGTTCATGAGGGAAAGCAAGTGGTTCGTTGAGGACAACTAGGAGGTAGGGTTAAACGAATGTGCCGCCACCCTGCACTTAATGAGGGCGCTCACAATGGACACAAATGTCTCCGAGTGGAAGTGTGGGTAATAACCACGCACGCCCTCTTAACCTAACTCAACCTAAAATTGATCCCCAAGTAATTTGCTTCGTTTCCATATACTAGTGCGATGCCATCTATTGTTATTGTTTTTAAGTCTGGTAGGACCCTTTTTCTAGTTAAAGGTATGATGGCCGTCTTGTTGGGTTGATGTTAAGCTCCACACTGGCGCACCATCTCCTTTGTTATGTTTAATGTTTCATCCTCTATTAGGCTCCACAGAGAGGGTGACATAACTCCTTAATCTTAGGGAGCGAGATGTCAAATTATTCCGAAGGCTACAGAAAATTGTTGCGTATACGCCCGCCTATCGTTGGAGCGCTGCAAAATTTATTGCAAAACACAAGCAAAAATACAAATTTTACCCCTGCAAAAAATCGTGCGATTAATCCCTACAGAGATTGGTCTCCGATTGATCTCGTTGTCTACATTTGGGCATAATTGATCCCCTTTAGTCCCTTTCGCGTGCAGTTTGGATTAGTCAGTTTGAAATCTATGTAGCCCATTTTGAGAAATATGAAAAAAACGGCAACAAAATGAGTAAAATAAAAAAGATTACAGGTGATTGAATCGAATTATTTAAGAAAAATGCGGAGCCCTATACCGAGCCTAAATTACTAGGACTTAACGACTAAGCCGGAGTTATGGTTAAATTTTCGAAGAATATTTTTTATTCCATTTTGAAAAGCGGTTGGAACAACTTACATAAAATAGATTTGGTGGCTTCGCAAACCCTTCTCTGGTGTTTTTGCCATGAAAAATGTGACTGGACCCTATTTGAGTCCGTATTGAACCGAAAAGTGACTAGTCTTCATATGTTCCCATATGGGTACAAAAGGGGTTGGTCCTATCAATCCCTTTGTGGTATAAATGGGTACAATTAGTCTCTTCATAGGACATGCTCAAACAAAAAGGGAACAGTTCAACTCATACAAAGAGATCAAAACTGGCATTGGTCGGATACTCCTTTGCGACACATCCCAGATTCATCCAGCACTAATCGCAATTTTTTGCAGGGACATCAGAAAAAAACTTCCTGCAATTCTGTTCTACCCTAATTAACGCATTAAGCAGCACTTAAGAAAATTGTATTTCCATAAATTTACGCTGCGTTTTTAAAAAAATTTTAATCAACACTAAAAACATTCAAATGTCACGCTTTCACCTCTCAAGCCATAAGCATTTTTCATTTTATCCAGGCAAATTTAATCAAATTTTAAGTTCACCTTAAAGGCGCTTGCAATTTGTCACAGCTAACAAATGTCAAAAGCAGACAATCTCACACCAGTTTTGATAAATGAAATAACAAAAGACAACAATGCCACATCACTGAATTGATGGGGTTGCTCTGTTAAATTTAACCCCAAATTTATGATGTTGTGTTGCCGTGTTGCCGAGCGCTCACAGCCGCAAAGTCAACTACAATAAATAGGCATATTTATCTGAACGCAAGCTGCCACAAATGCTCACTAACGAACAACAACAACAGCAACAGCAATAGTTACTAATCATTTGGCAGCCATTGTGCTTGCAGCCCTCACCAACAACAAAGATCAAATAAACATACAAAGTGAACGAGCTGCCTGGCTGTCAACGTAGGAACACAGCATAAATACACTCAGCGCAAACAGGTGAATGATTTCAAAGCAGAGTACGAGTAAAGCATATCGTTGAGTAGGAAGAAGAGAAATAAGAAGATCGGAAGGTGGAAGCATAAAGATATGAAACTTAAAAGTGGGACCAGTAACTTAGACCAGTCAAGTTGAAGTAGATTTAGCAGTATTTGTTTTACTCGTAAAGGGTGGCGCAAAAGCAGGTTTTCTCTCTGATTAATAGGGGAGTAATAACATAGAAAAGTTTAGTGCTAACTTCCTCGAAGGTGCATCTTAAAGGACTGTATGGTTCCACATATAATAAATAGTATGACGTAGGCTCCAATTACTGGGAGATTCACTGTATGGATGACCTAGAAGGTTCAATTTGGTCATACTAACTCGTTCTCGAGACGATCGGGTCATATCAAGCAAAGGACCATCAACATCGATAACACTCCCCAAAACATTCGGGAAGTGTCTTTATCGCTACAACAGCAACAACAACTACGGTTTAAAAAAAACTGAGAATGCTATAAACTCGACTTTCGCTAGCAAAAACATTAAGCTTTTGAACAAAGAAATTAAGAACCTCCTGATTTCACATCTTTAACCTCCATGCGGCGAAATGGACTTCTTATTAAACTAGCCTCAGTCAAAACTCAAAAGCACCAGAAAGGAATAAAGTAAAATAAATGTAAGGTGCGATAACCTCCGAAGAATTTTGGGCGGAGATTCTCTTCTAATTTGTGTCGTGCTCCTTTCAATAATTTTTTTCCCACAAATTGGCGGGGCGCGTCCTACCTGTTTTATGCCGACTCCCCACGGCATCTGCAAGGAAGATGAGTTTTCATTGAGAGCTTTTCTTGGCAGCAATACACTCAGAGTGCTTGCCAAACACTGCCGGGGCGCGACTTCGCATAGAAAAATTTTATTCTAATTGAAAAACCTTATTCCTAAAATTTTGATGTTGTTTTGCACCGGGAGTTCGGTCAAACGTAAGATATTCACTCTGACCAGACGTTTACAAGAATCAGCTACATGCTAAGCTGCAGAACGATTACGTTGTTTTTGCTGTAGCAATTCTTCGCGGAACATCAATGGACATGCCGGGGTTGATTCTGCATAAGTAAGAGTTACACCTATAACCGTATCCATATGAAGTTGTGTCAGAGTGGCAAGCGTCTCACTGGGGACATTGCTTGCCGGACACTTATCGGCATTTTTCTGACCCGATCCATTATTGATGAGACTGAGGGCCTGTTTGTGCTTATTAGGCTCAAATGGCTGGGTTCTTATGCGCTAAATTTCTTCATATTGCTTATGAAAATGATTATGGATCTAGGGAGTGGGAGGGCGGTATGGCGTAAAAAGTCGCATATGGTCATACCAAATCGTTCTCGAGATGGTGGGGCTTGGTACTGGAAGATCCGGCAAAGGACCATCAACATCGATAATATTCCCCAAAGCTTTCGGGGAATGTCCTTATCGCTATAAAAAGAACAACAACGCCGTAAGAGCGATTACAATTCTTAAGATGTTCCTCCGATTTGTTCGCTTCTGTTTGTCCACAGGCTGTCTGATGCTGCAGGTTTATCTCACGGGGTTGGGACTCGTTGACCCTGCAAAAGCGTTTCCCGACAAGCATCAGTTGGGATTGGGAGGGCAGCTAAAACCTTGTCTGTTTACAGTCGATGCTTTTTCTTGTTTTGAGGTCAAAGTGCGTCGTTAGTTACATATCGCGCTCTTCACATTGTAACACCCTGTATAAGCTTGAACTTAATTTTATTCACATGTTCTACAGACTTTGCCAAACTCACATACAACCTCACCATAACAACAACTTTTTCTGCTATGATTCCAAATGTCAAAAGATTGTTGGCACGATAAATCGCAATGCCAGCCAACAACAAAAATGCAACTATTTTCCTCCTCCACCAACTCATTGAAGTAGAAATTGTCGAAACAATTCTAAGAGTCAAATCTTATTTTGACTTTCAACGTATAACTTTAACAAAACTACCAATTTTCTTTAGTCGAAACATCAAAGCTTACTAGATTGCGAGGGTGGTGCGGTATATAGGGACGGAAAAATGGAAAAGTGAAAGTTAATCCAAAAATCAGCACAAATTGCCAACGATTCTAGATAGAGGAAGCACAACACAAGACGGAAGGAAAGTAAAGTTTGGTGAAGCAGAATAAAGAAAAGGAAGAAAAAGAGAAGTAGAAGAACATGAGGACGACTAGAAGGATGTGAGAAACGTACACTAATGAAGGTGCACATGGACGGATGTAAACATGTGAATGTCGCAAACTTTACGCCGCAGACTGTGACAAAAATGCTACAAGAACAAATGGACTTGAAGAGAAGAGCAGTAGCTTGGAAAATTACACTAACAAATAGTAGGTGTGCAATATTGGTAAGTAAATAAATAAAGGCACTTTTCGGAGTAAGAAGAAATAAATTTGAAAAAATAATAATAATAATAAATAGCAAAAATTTGTGTCGAAACTTAAAAGTAACCTTAAAATGGAGTTAGTGACACTACGGAAATTGTGCAGACAGCAACTTAAATAACTCAGATTGACAACGAAACGTTAACTTTATTTACTGCCAATTGATTACGAACTAAAAGAGAAACTTTTATTTAAGGCGCAAATTTGCAAGATAATTGCAAAGGGAGAGGCCGTAGTTGACATCTGCACTATCAGCGTATGATGCAATAAAAAACAGGTAAACCAGTAGTACAAGAACAACAATTTGACGGCCCTCTGAATCCAGGAATGCATTTTAAGATAGTAGGAATTTTTTTAGTAGAATTTTTGGTATTATTTTGCTACTATTTTACTATCTACTTTAGTAATGAAATGAAATGTCCTATATATTAATAGTAGATGTAAGGGTATACCAAGGGGTTAGATTAGGTTGAACTAGCCGATCAATAAAGACCTCATATAGACTGAATGTGCCCACAGTGTTACTAGAATTTGTTTGACGACCAAACGAAAGAACCCCATACAGGTACCAGGACTAATGTTATAGAATAACTCCGTCCTCTTGGCGAACACTAGAAGTTCTCTAAGGCCTAGCTTGATAACTGCCTCGAGATCATATAGCTGAAACCTCGACCTGCCGAGCGCAGGACACGAACAGAGAACGCAACTTCCTAAATCTGCTGTTACTGACGAGGCCTAACTTATAAGCATGTGACGCCAGAAGGCAGTGTCCAGTAGCCTTGAATCTTCCCTGTTGTTGTTGTTGTTGTTGTAGCGATAAGGTTGCTCCCCGAAGGCTTTGGAGAGTGTTATCGATGTGATGGTCCTTTTCCGGATACAAATCCGGTACGCTCCGGTACCATAGCCCGACCATCTCGGGAACGATTTATGTGGCCACGTTAAACCTTCAGGCCATTCCCTCCCTCCCTACCCCCAAGTTCCATGAGGAGCTTGGGGTCGCCAGAGCCTCGTCTGTTAGCGAAACAGGATTCACCGCGGATAGGTGAGGTCGACAATTGGGTTGGGAGAAGCTATATATTACGCTGGCAACCTGAAACGTTGCGCCACACCGCCCCTTGAATCTGGTATTTTAGTCGCCCCTTACGACAGGCATACCTACCGCGGGTATATTCTGATCCCCTAACCCGCTGGGTTAGTTAAGTCCTTAGAGTCCCTTATCTCACTGACCTTGATAGTTTAGAAGTAGATACTTAAGAATGGATTAAACTTGTCACATATTTTCCATAACCAATTTGACTGTTAAAATCTACTACAGCTTGTTGTTGTAAATGCTCCTTTCTTTTATTCCCACTTTCTTGCTTGGGTTCATATAGCAAAGAAATATGCATATCGATAAAGCTATTACAATGCCACACTTACTTGAACGTGGGGCCGCAATGCCGTTTGCACTACAACACGCAAGCACTACAAGCAAATGTTACAGTAATCAGCTTTGATCTGTAGCATATTCCTGTTGCCGTGACAAGTGTAAGAACGCTAAGATGACAACGGTATTCCTATTGCCAAGAAGCCGTCCTTACGCCTGTTGTTCAACCTGCTGAATAACGTCAACAGGTTGAATTGTGGATTTTAGTCGCCTCTTACGACAGGCATGCTTACCTCGAGTATATTCTAAGCCCCCTTGATAAGAAAATTTATAGAAATCCTGAAATGTTGAGATGTCTTTTGTGGACAGAACTCTTTGAGAAACATGGAATCCATATACTAACTAACCCTTATTTAGAGAGCGAGCTCACAGATGGACCAAAACTTGATGATAAAAAATGGATTTCCAGACAGAAATCCATGCAATAGAAGTTTGAGGTAGAGAATGTTTGCGAAGAGACTTATCCTTGAGTAGTATCCTAATGTAGTTAGACAGCCAGTGTGCTTTACGTGCCTTGCAGTCTTACACAAATACTTTCAAGCTAGGGGATGAATGTATGGCTGTGCTAAATGATACTAGAGCCGAAAACAAGGTTTTGTTAGGATGGATTCCCGGGCATAATGGACTGAAGATAATGTACAGGCATACTAATTAGAATAGTAATAAAGTGTTTACGATTTGGTATTCTTTACGCTTTTTCACTTGTGCTGATGGGTAATGGACGAATTTTTGCCATACCAAAGATTTGTGTCTTCATCCTTAAAAGAAACGCTTCCCACAATTTGGACCGTTTCGAAACAATTCCCTGTTTTGTGATATCTGATGCTAATTGAAAGAACCAAGAGAGGCCAACTCTTCCTCCACTTACTTCTTTAGATGCGTTATGAAAATTTTTTGAGAGTGACAAAAGTCACATGGGTTTGTCACTGAACTCCTCCCTAACGACAAGACCGATTTTGGTAAAATTATGTGGGTGTATTAAAACGGCTTGAGGATGCTTTAGATTCACAATTTAGTCCAAAAAGGGGACCAAGGCCGACCTATTTCAAATAATCTTATTTATGACTCAATTCGCTTGAAATTCGGTGCAGGGTTACCTCTTCGACGAAGATAATATTTGAAAAACATCTCTCTACATATTCCAAAAAATCTTATTTATAGCGCGATTCGATTGAAATTCGGTACAGAGGTACCTCTTTGACAAAGATAATATTTGAGGAACTTTTCATTCCAGGAAGTTCACCAGGCGCCAACCTGTTCTAGATAAATTGGTGCGATTTTCTTGAAATTTAGATAGATGTACCTCCGTGAATAGCTCATTATTTGAGAAACTTTTCTTTCCGGAAAGTGAACCAGGGACCGCCTATTTCAAAATGTTTATTCATGGCGCGACTCGCTAGAAATTTGGTACAGGTCTTTGACAAAGATAATATTTGAGAAACATCTCTTTCCGTTATGTGAACCAGGGACCTACCTTTTCCAAAAAATCTTATTTATGGCGCGATTCGTTTGAATTTAGGTACAGGTGTACCTCTGTCACAAAAATAATATTTGAGGAACTTTTCATTTCGGGAAGTGGACTAGGGCCGACCTATGTACATAAAACAGTTAATAGTGCGATTTGCTTGATTTTATCTTTTGTAATAAATCATATTTATTGTGCGAACCCGGAGAATGTTCCTATGAAGCTTCTTTCCGGGAAGTAGACCAGATACCGATTTATGACTGAAATTTGGTGTATAAGTATCCCTTTGCCTAGATTAATATTTACGATAGTTTTTTTCTGGGAAGTGGGCCAGGAACCGCACAGTTCCATCAACTTATATTCTTGGTGCGATCTGCCTGAAATTTGATATATAGGTAGCCCTTTTTGTCATAAGCCACTGACAACTGATATTCCGATTGAGTCATTACCGGAAGATGATGTGGATATAATTAAAAAGAATAACATTAGATTAATTCGCCAATTTATCTTACACCTAAGGTAAGAAAATAAATAATTTTATTATTTCATTGTAATTAATTATTTGCATGCAATTTAAAAGAAGTATAACTTCTCACGCGCGTATATATTACATTAATATTTCATTTTACATGCTTTGCGCCGACACCGACGGCATCTACAAGGCTGATACATTTTCGCTGAGAAGTTGTTCAAGCCATACAATAGCCGAGAAATGGACCACTTTAGAAAAAACTAATTTAAAATGTTTTGAATTTCCTTTTTTCGGGACTGAGACCCGGTTTTTCAGCAGTTGGTTAAGCTAAGTTTGTTTAAACTCTAGTCAAATTTAAACTCCAGTTAAACTACTGAGCAGTTTTTCAGTCACAGTTTAAGGCCGCCTTTGGGGTGGGCATTTTTGTACGGCAACATTGTTTTTTTTAATATTTAGATAATTTGTAGATACGGCAACAGCTGGATTTTGTTTACCAAACAAACTTGGAAAATATGAGGTGATATTTAACATAATTATTTAATTATTCTTAAACCAGATAGTTCTCGAGTTGATATCCAACTTCATTCTCCAATAAATATCCAAGCTTTGAGAAATTTTATAAAATTTAGAGTTCTCGAGTTGATTTCCAACGTTATTATCATTATCAAATTATTATGGAGTTGAAAAAAAAATCTCCAAGGTGGTACCACCAAAACCAGCAGTTGGTTGTGAAGTATAATTAATTAAAAAAATATATAAATATTTTATTTTCCTGACAATACTGTACTATGTAATCTTACATTTAGGTCCAGTTAGAGAAACATAAATTGAGAAATAAATTTTTTCGACTTAAGTAATAGCATTTTTAGCTTTATAAAAAAATGCCTCTTTTGCTGAGTACGCTATGATTCTCGAGTTGATCCACTGTTTCGAAACTACTCTTGAGATTTTATAAGTATGCCTTGTTATCAACAAGAGCTCTAAAGGTACTCAAGCCCAAATGCTTATTGGGTATATTCGCCGCCATTTTGTACGCACGCAAATAACTGAGATCGGACGCTTAAGATTAGCTTAAACTTCAGTTAAAGTAGACTGAAAAACTGCAGCATAAGTTTAAACGTAGTTTAACTGACAAACTGAGTTGAACTTGTAATGAAAAACTGGGCCTTAAACCTACGACCTTTGCTGTTTTTTTTTTTTTGCTGTACTAGGTGAACACGCTTCCATCACACCACGGCGTCCGCTGTCACATTCGACCAAAATTTATCTTCACTGCACTTCAATATGGCTTAAGCTGGATGAAGGTTACATTCAACACATTCAGACTCTCCATCAATTGATTTGGTAGCGAATCTCTAGTTGATTTAAAGCACACTAATCCCTATACATCACCAAACCACTAATTTTGTATTTATTTTCAACGATTACTTCATAATAAACAAGCATGACTAAATTCCCAAAGGGGATTAGACCGTGAATAATTCATATGAATATGATTGAATAATTTTGATGAATAATACCACTGAATGTTGAACATTGGCTGATTGAACGAATTTAGGTATTATGGCTATTGAATCAAGCGTTTGAAAGGACAATGCAGTTATATGGTAGAGAGGATGTAAATATGTTTATCGATATACATATGGTCGTAAATATTTAAGTGCATCAGACTAATAAATGTCAAAATTGAAATTGACAACGAGTGACAAGTGTACAACGACAAAATAACAAAAATAAAGTGCGACGAGTCCATCCACCTATCGTTTTTCTGTTGGCTGCCAGGCATGTGGGATTGTCCAACGACAGTTGCGTCGTAGGTTTATATGTAAATGTATATATAATATGTGTATATGTACCCACCCTGTAGGGAATTTGGTTTGTCGAAATGTTCAAAAAGTATTTGTATAGAAAATGAAGAATATCCAGTGGATAATTACGAAGTCAGTTTCGCATTAATAAAAAAAAAAGTATGAGTACCAAGTACTCCCTAAGTTCGTCGTGCAAACCAGTGTTCTGAGCTCCGCTTTTTCAGTGCGATTTTAAACTTCAGTTAAAGTTGATTAGAGTTTAACCCTGCCACTTAGGCCCGGTTTTTCAGTACAAGTTCAACTCAGTTTGTCAGTTAAACAACGTTTAAACTTATTCCGCAGTTTTTCAGTCTACTTTAACTCTAGTTAACCTATCAGTTATTTGCGTGCGTACAAAATGGCGGCGAATATACCCAATAAGCATTTGGGCTTGATTGAGTACTATTAGAGCTCATGTTCATAACTAGGCATACTTCTAAAATCTCAAGAGTTGTTTCGAAATAGTAGCTCAACTCGAGAATCATAGCGTACTCAGCAAAAGCGGGAATTTTTTATAAAACCAAAAGTGCTATTACTTAAGTTGAAAAAATGTAATTCCCAACTTGTTGTTCTCAACTGAACTCAGATGTAAGATTCCATACTACATTATTTTCACGAAAATAAAAAAAAAACTTATATAATTTACTTTTGATGAATTACGCTCCATTACTGCTTTCAACCAGGTGTTTATTTTTTGAGATTTTTTTCAACTCCACCTCAACTCGATATCCAATGTAGGATATCAACTGGAGAAATGTGTTGGATATTCATTTGAGAACTGCACATTTCTCAAAATCTCTCAAAGATTGGATAATAATTTGATTACGATAATAACGTTGGAGATCAACTCGAGAAATCTAAATTTTACAAAATTTCTCAAGGTTGGATAGTGATTGTTGAACGATGTTAGATATCAACTCGAGAACTATCTGGTTTAAGAATAATTAAATAATGATGTTGGATATCATCTCCGGAACTAGATATATATTTCTCTAAGGCTGGAAAATATTTTTCCAAGTTGGTTGGGTAAACAAAATCCAGCTGTTGCCGTATATACAAATTATCTATAGAATAAAAAACCAATGTTGCCGTACAAAAAAGCGTACCCCAAAGGCGGCCTTAAACTGTGACTGAAAAACTGCTCAGTAGTTTAAGTAGAGTTTTAATTTGACTAGAGTTTAAGAAAACTTAGTTTAAGCTTAGCTTAACCAACTACTGAAAAACCGGTCCACCACGAAGATCAACAGCCAAATTTCCCTTTAACAGACAAATTGATAAACTTTAACAAAAGAATAAACACGCCGTACTGGAAAATCAGGCGTTTAATAAACTTGAGCTCGCCCAGGGTTTGAAGTTTTACCACAACAGAGGTAAGTTTTTGGGAAGAGCTTTGTGGGCTTCTTGTTGGTAACAACCGACACGGACTGATTACCGTTTTATTCCCGGCTTTTTAACCATAGCGATTGTAAATTGAAATTTTATCGATACTTTTCTCATAACCAACCGATGGAATCGTTGATAACAAATCATTAACCAATTAGTAGCACTCCTGTAAGAAATCGTTAACCTTTGGCTAACAAGTCGAACATTTTTTGATAACAAAACGATAGTTTTTGTATAACAAATCGATATTTTTTTGACAAAAATCGTTAACACTTAGACAACAAATTGATAACTTTTCCATAAAAAGTCACGCCAATAACAGATTTTTGACAATCGAACAAAATTAAAATCTTCTTGATAAGATATCTATAACATTTGTTTAAATAAGCAATAACTTTTCGAAAAAAATCGAAATTTTTTCTACAATAGATTTCTTGATCAATTTTTTGTAGAAAATCGGAAACAAGCAGATACCAAGTTGGTAGCACTCCGATAACAAATCAATAAATTTTCGATAGTAAATCGGCAAATTTTTGTTAATATATCTTTACATTTTCGATAAATAATCGATAACTTTACGATGAATAATCGAAAATCTTTCGATAAAAACACCATAACTAGTCGTTAAAAGATAGCTCATCGATAACTTTCATCATAAATAGCGAATTTATAATACTTCGATTACAAAGCTATGACTCAATGATAACGCAGGTATAACATACCCACAACTCATCGGTAGGAAATTGATAAGGTGTTTTATTTAAAAGGGTATTAATTTCATCTTGTCTTATTCACAACAAAGACAAAGGTACCCACCTTTAACTTACAGAGGCTAAACGGCACAACGTTAAACCTATTTTCGGAAGCCAAATATCTTGGAATTATACTCGATTCCAAATTAAGCTGGAGAAGGAACGTTGAGATGAGACCAAAGAAAGCTCTAGCAGCATACTACATCTGCAAAAGGGCTTTTGGACATAAGTGAGCTGGACAGTTCCGTTCACACATCAACGCTTCTCTTCCACTAGTATCTCTTTCTCCCTCCCTTTTGTTTTTAAACGGTTTTATTTAGCTTGAGTTGACTGACACAAATTTTGTAATTGAAATTCAAGTAACTTCCCGATAAGCTACAAGCTTGAAACTTGGAGTATAGTTCAGAGCCCGATGACAATGCAATAATAAGAAAAAAATCGCCGCTAGGTGGCGCAGGGATCGAATATTTACAAAAGTCGTATTTGTGGTCCGATTTTGGCTCATATTTGGAACACATAATACATACAATAGTAGAAAGCGACCTATGAAAAAAATCGCCGGTAGGTGGCGCAAGGATCGAGATGTGCACAAAAATCCTATTTGTGCTCCGATTTGGCTCATATTTGGAACACATAATACATACAGAAATAGAAATCACTTCATGAAAAAAAATCCCGCAAGGTGTAGAAAGGATCGAGGTATTAAAAATTTCACGCGCCCAACACTTTTATTTAATTATCTGATCAACGCCCTAGATTGATGAGGAGTGTGATGACTAGCACCTAGGACCTACCTAATTATTTTCTAGATTTAAATATTATTATTACTTAATATAAGTATTGTTTTCAATAAAACCGTTTAACTAAAAAATTTTTTTTAAATATTTTATTTACCTTTACTTCGAATTTTACCTATAATCGTGTTCTACTTTTCTACGTCTATATCTCTCTCCTTCCCATCCAGTGGAAATGAGACTCTCATCGAAGGCCCCTTTTTTGTTATTGTTATAGCGATAAAGATACTCACCGGGAGTTTTAGGGAGTGTTATCGCTGTTGATGGTCCAAAATGAAAGCAAAATGAAGGTAAAAACCTGAACATCTCAGGAACAGTTTAATATATAACAGGGAAACTTCTTAGATCTTGAGGCCGCCAGAGCGTCGCCTGCTTAATAAACCGGATTCACAACGAGTAGGTGAGGTTGAGAAATGGATTGGAGAAGCTTTGAGTTGCGCTGGAAACTCCTTGCAAGGGTTGCGCTACATAATTTCTCTTGCTTTAAATTCTCCTTATTTCTAGTCTTTATTCAGTACTTTTACCAGCAACATATCTCCCCGATTAGAGACTTCAATCAAATCTAAAATTGGTTCTGACAACTCGTTTAGAGCGACACCTAACTTTCAGTCTAATTTTGTAGCTTTTTCATTTAACAAGAAGCAGGAGTGATAGGGACTCGTGGAAACATTTTGGAAACTGCTGGAGAAGATGGATGTTTAACTACCCCGCAGCAAAAATAAGGGGCAGCTAAAGATATCATCAGTTTCGCACTATAGGTTAAATGACTGCCTTCGAGCTGGTGCAAATCGGATGCAGAGCGAAATAATTGGTAGCCGCAATTTTACTAGCAGGGCTTGATTTTGAGCTATATGAACTTGAATTATATGCTCAAAGGCAGTGACAAATTCAGATCTACCTACGTCTAAACCAGCTAAGGACGCGTTCAAAAGCTTTGCAAAGTGGGTCAAGATAAAGCACCGCGGGGGGGGGGGCGATCAGAATAAAAAGAAGTTACTTCCCTTAACTACCCTGCCCTAGTTCGCAACTAGTGTGACTTACGGCGGGGTAGCTAAATTAAGCTTCCTTATCAAGCGATGGACTTAGTTTTTTGGCTACGTTTTAGAGTAGGCTGTTTGCTCTCTCAAATATTCACTTGGGTATTTAGAATTCGTCGTCGACCACATACGCTAGAGTAACAGGGACTTACGTTGATTACTTGTTATCTTATAAGGGAAGCAAATGCCCTTACTCTGCCAAATCAGATGCTTAAACTCGTGCTCAAAATGCTACAGCCAATTTATACGCGACGTGCCTAGTTAAGTACTTCAATATATCCTGGATGTCAGCACACATCTGTTTAGTGTATTCTACACGTATGCATATCCATTTAGCTGCATTCATACCTGGAATGTTGATGTGCTTCGAAGGTACTGGGGGAGGACACCCAAGTAGTTGCCTGACAGGACTGACTGCTCCTGGCCGGTTAACGTGGCATTAATTTTTGAGATTAACCAATAATTTTGGATAAGGTGTTTGAAATACCATCATTTTTTTGCTTCTCCCCGAGACCTATTATATCTTCATTTAGTATGCTTTCTAGCATCTGTGTTGCTTATTTTTTTTTGTCAAACTTGCTATGAAACCCCATACCCAGGCTAATAAATAGACGCATAAATCCACTTGGCCTGTTAACGGTTAGGTTAGAGTGGTCATCGGTGCGAGCACAAGTGCACTTAGGCCCAAAAAGGTTCCATTGTGATACCACGCGGATATCTTCCCTAATCAAATCAGCAGGTCTATTCAGCAAATGTCAGGAATTTCTTAGGTTCCAACTTAGCCAGGTCACAAAGATCGTCAAAGAAGGGAGATCCCATATATGTCTTCCTCTTGCGCCAAAGCGCAGAATAATCGCACAGAAAATGCTTGACTGTTTCTATCTCCTCTTCGTCTATGCAGCTCATTAAAGGGAGCACCCAGCCGTTGTGCATGCTTCCTGATTGCTATGTGCCCGGTTATAAGTCCAACCCCCATAGATATATCCCCCCTTCCAAGAAGAAGAAGACTTCTAATGCGAAATCGAAAAATAAAGTCGGAGCGCAATAGTCCGACTAAAGAAAAATTTATCGGTTAGATTTTGAACGAATTTCCTACAGGGTAGACGCGTATATGTAAACGTTTGCCATTATGGAACTGTGCAAATATATTTATAATAAAAAATGGCGCAGACAACAGAAGTAGTCCGTCAGACATATTGATTTTTTTTGTTTGCACTTTTTTACTTTTGGAATATATTTTTGGTAGAATTTTTGCATGCAATTCAGTTTTTAGTGTGGTTTCCCAAAAATATATGGAAGCGGTGTGTGTCCTATATATATGTATGTGTGTATGTGTGTTTATTTATATGCTATTTTTATACTCAGTTGAGCAGAGCTCACAGAGTATATTAAGTTTGATTGCATAACGGTTGGTTGTACAGGTATAAAGGAATCGAGATAGATATAGACTTCCATATATCAAAATCATCAGGATCGAAAACAAATTTGATTTAGCCATGTCCGTCCGTCTGTCCGTCCGTCCGTCCGTCCGTTAACACGATAACTTGAGTAAATTTTGAGGTATCTTGATGAAATTTGGTATGTAGGTTCCTGAGCACTCATCTCAGATCGCTATTTAAAATGAACGATATCGGACTATAACATTTTTTTTAAGTAAAATTTTAACAAAACATTTAATATCTTTACAGTATATAAGTAAATTATGTCAACATACAACTCCAGTAATGATATGGTGCAACAAAATACAAAAATAAAAGAAAATTTCAAAATGGGCGTGGCTCCGCCCTTTTTCATTTAATTTGTCTAGGATACTTTTAATGCCATAAGTCGAACAAAAATTTACCAATCCTTTTGAAATTAGGTAGGGGCATAGATTTTATGACGTTAACTGCTTTCTGTGAAAATGGGCGAAATCGGTTGAAGCCACGCCCAGTTTTTATACACGGTCTTCCGTCTGTCCTTCCGCATGGCCGTTAACACGATAACTACAGCAAAAATCTACACATATTTACTGAACTTAGTTCACGTACTTATCTGAACTCACTTTATCTTGGTATAAAAAATTAACGAAATCCGACTATGACCACGCCCTCTTTTTCGATATCGAAAGTTACGAAAAATGAATGTCATATTTATATACCATAGTTATATACCAAATACGAAATAAGGGATGGAACATGGTAATTGAATTGGTTTATTGACGCAAAATATAACTTTAGAAAAAAACGTTGCAAAATGGGTGTGACACCTACCATATTAAAAAAAAAGTTCTGCAGGGCGAAAGCAAAAGCCCTTGGAATCTTGGTATGAATACTGTTCGTGGTATTACATATATAAATCAATTAACGGTACCCGACAGATGATGTTCTGGGTCACCCTGGTCCACATTTTGATCAATATCTCGAAAAAGCCTTCACATATACAACTACCACCACTCCCTTTTAAAATACTCATTATCAGCCATCCTTACTTGTTATAAATGCTATATTGCATTGTGGTAATATTACTAAGAAACGTGATGCCATTACCGATGAACATCAGTCAGTCAGTCATAAGGATGTGATGCTGGATAGACGGACACACTGTTTATTCGGTTAGATGGGATTGAGTAGTGAATTATAGGGCCTATTACGGTGTACAACTCAACTTAGTTAGGTTGTAAATAAAACAACTCAGCTTACAGACAACTCAACTCCTGTTTGGTATTACGAATTACAACTTGTTGAAGTTGAATTGGTGCTGCCAACCTAAGAAAGTGATGATTTGACAGATAAATGAACAGCTGATCAATTTGTGGCGAAAATTTAAGCATTTGCAAAAGTGATTTTGTTATTACAAGATATTATATAATATGAAATCTATTTTATAATGGCGAAAATGTTGGTGATTAACATGTCACGAATACGGAAAAAAATTCGCGTGATCACTCCAATCCCTTGGAACTACCAAGCACCAAGTAAGAAAATGTTTAAGTGACAAAAGATGAGCTTCAAATGAAGTTATTTTGCAGATTTGAAAGGAAGCATTTTGCTCATTACTAAACACAATTAAGAACCATTTCCGCAAACGCGTTGGAGGGAAGGCTTTACCCCTATTTTAAAATTATGCGCCACGCTCCGATTCCTTACTGATGGCAGCTATCAAAAATGGTGTGGATATGATTTTGGTGTTGGACTGGTTTTAGATATTATTGAGGATCATATTTGTGCAAAGTGGATTAAAACCCAAACAGCAAAAGTTGTATTTTACTCTAAAACAGGATTGCCAGGAGTAGTGATTAGTATCAATGGGACTCACGTTCGCATAATTTCACCTCTTTTGGCTGCATCCGAACTGCGGCCAGCCTCGTCCAACTTCGGAATGTCGCTCCATAAAGTCAAAAAATTGTTCAATGCAATCTGTACAAAATTGTCGTTTATTGTTTGATTAAAAAAGGTTTAGCTACCGGCTTTAAATTTATAAAATTTTTTTTTTAACGTTTTATGAGCCCATGCACCATTTAGCTTTTATCAAAGGTGGTATCAAAAGACGCGTTCCGATCTCCGTTTTTAGGATTCGAAAGCAGAAATTAAAAATTTTTTCTGTCGAAAACTATTTACAAAAACCCACAAAATGGCCCAGAGAGGGTCCGAAATATGAGGCCCGATCCACCGTTTTTTTTGCACAGAAGGTCTTTCTGTGTTGGCGGCATTTGGCCGCGATTTGTAAAAATAACCCTGAGTGGGTCCAACGCCTTTCTGCATTAGTGTGGATTCTTTAAAAATGTTTGTTAACAATTAGGTGGTGAACCTTTTTGTAAACCGTTATCTTTTTTCCAAACAACTGCAAAATTGTATGAGACAACTGCTAGTAATCAGTTGTAAGATTCTGACGTCTTTGACAACTACACCAACACAAGGTTGTAAACGGTAATGCCACAAAAAGTTGTTAGACTAGACAACTCAACCGACATTTTTTTTGACAGATTGAGATGTAATCGGTAATACCAAATTGCGAAATTTCAACCCAACCAGAGTTGAGTTGTAAACGGTAATAGGGGCATATTTTACGCGTTCATTACGAGCAGATTGACGTGATTTGACCAACTTCAGCACTGAGTGCTTGAGATGCACAAAAAATAGCACCAAGTGGATCCTTTACTTTGTCTTTTACTTCATGCTAGGCAGAAAAGACGATGTGATGCCATTAAGTAACTGTTGGCGATACATGAGTCCAAAACCTTTAGTGTGGGGTGGTAAGTTGAGAAGACATGTATTTTTTTGTCATACTTTTGGTCGCTAAGGTTAAAAGACTCGTGACTACGTTTTTTCAAAAACTAAATTACCTATGGTCTAAGAGGGTGTATCCAATGCAGACCTCCCGCTCATGAAGTGAGAAGATCAATATTGTGCCATTATGTATGTTGGTTACTTGCATGCCCTTTGATAATATATACAATGATAGATTTTATTCAGTTCAAAGTATTTTGCAAAAATTTCGAGCTTCGCGAAGCCTGGTGATAGTGGGCCATATGAAAAATTCATTAAGAGCTGCTTTGGGATACCTGTATGTGTGAGATATATATCTTTTAGTTCTGGGCTTCCAACCCACAAAAACTATTTTTGATATTCAGTCTTTGGAATGAATGTGAATAAGAAATGCACCTTGTCTTAGTTCAGAAATATTTCTAGCGTTCTGAAAACCAAGCTCCCGTCTCGTCTGGGACGTATCTACTTTATTCATTAGCCATTGCATATCTACTGCCATTTAAAAGACTGACCAGCCTCTACAAGAAAATCTTGGCTGGCAACGGCTTCCCTATCCTTCATGTATATCTTCACTTCGTGAAGGCCTTGGGCTTTCATCAACGAAGACCACAACAAGCTGCAAAGCCACTTTGACAACACTCTTATCTACTGCCTTACATTAGCCTTGAACCACCCTACTTTAGCACTCGAGTGTGCAAGATAAGTGTTTTCACTTTTAAAATGCATTACCACTTTAGCGAAGACATCTTGAATCCAACCATTCTTGTGTACAAGAAAGACCGTGCTCAGCATCTTCGTGTTCAGTTTTCATCTGTATCTTTGGTTGCATCCTGCATAGAGCACAAGTGTTTTTACGCTGGATTGAAGCATGAGATATAGAGCAATTTCCTCTTCACCAATACAACAACCTCCTTTACCTCCTCTCAATCTTTCGCTGACATCTTGTTTGCCCCTTTCGTTGCAGTGCAATATCCGAAATGAGAATTTCTATAATGTAGCCTTTAGGTTTCGTGAAAGCTGCCCCGCAGGCCGGCCGATGAGTGCCATTTCGCTAGAGGTTATAGCTTTTGAACTGAGCTGGCCGTATTTTCTCCTAGCCAAAATTAGTTCGAGTTATTGCGGCACACATTTGCAGTGTACCCGTTTTGCCTTTGGGCCGTGGACTTTATTGAAATATGGCTCTTTGGAAGAAGATAGCTGTATATATTTTTTTAAAGAGAGCCGATCACATGATTTTAGTTTTTTTAGATTTTGCCGGAAGTTAAGTTTAACATGTTGAAGGCTTTAACCTTTCACCATCAAAGATCACAACGAATCGCATATCGACTTTGGTAAGCCGCAAATATACCATAAGTAGACTTGGGTGAAACTCCTGAAAAAAAAATCCGGGGTCCCTTCAGCGTGTGCTTCAATGTTTCCAATCGTCCTTATATCTGCGAAGCTACGTGTTTAAACACCTTGCATTTTGGCATTCTTGTGTGCCTTGCGGATAGCCTTCCGCATAGACCGCTGGTGTTTTATGAGCCATGCTTGAAGCGTGAGTCCCCTGTTAACCCTCAAACGATCCTGCTTCGCTTTCTCCTAATCTTCTGCCTATATCTACTTCTGTGTTTTTTAATATTGTTACGAATTTACTTGAAAATCCTCTTACTTGCAATCCTCTGCTAAGTTCGAATCACTAAACTATTGAATAAATAACTCCAATTTGTAATAATGCAAAATGGCCTTTATTAAAGTACTTCACAATAACACTCAAACTGTGCAACGAATAGCTTGCTTAATAACCAAACTGATTGATAGCTTAAATGAAACTCTACTATTCAAATTAATACTGCTCTTGCTCGCTAGATAGCGTCTTAGTCGAAACTGCTTGACAACTCAAATCAAACTGAATTCCAGCGCCTCTACAATTGTCACCTTTTATACTCTTTGATTTCAACCTTCGCATCTTCTAGGCGCTTCCAGAATCTACTAGTCCAGCAACTCTCAAACTTCTCAGCTGTAACTACAATTGCACAATTTTATAGTTTTTCTCATTGCATACTTAAAGGTGTATCTCAGATATATGCATGTGTTTGTACATTGACTCTCCGCTGCTCGTATACGTACATGGTACATATGTGTAGACGCAATTATTGTTTCGTTTATGTAGATACATAATGATTGAATTATTGATGTGCATTCACGTCACTGTTTAGCATCGGCTTAGAGAAGATAGCATCGCTCAGTGCTGCTAACATTCGTTACAATATATTCGGTAGTTGGGCTTCTCCGATTGCTAGCTTTAGTTGTTCTTTTCTCCGATAATAGACTTACTGTATAATTGAAACCAACTAGAGTGGACTCATCAGTAAAGGCTAAGTGAATTTCTCACTAGTGGAGCTATTGCCTACAGCCTGCTACTGACCTATCCGTCGGAATGATCCTAGCAGAAGTTACTAGTTTTTTTCTAGGCCGGCTGGATTACAACCTACCTTAATAAATTGGACAAACTGCTTCACAAAATCGTTGAGTCTCAGCTTGTACGCTAGGACTCTGTTGAACCCTGGCCTTTTTCAGAAAATACATCCTACAGACTTTTTGGAGTGGAGTTTTAAGTCTCACTTAAGACTTTCTGTTAAAAAGATTTCAGTTTTTTTACCCATCTTTTATTTTAAATTTTGCAGTTTAACCTTAAACTTAACGGTCAGCAAAATGGTCATATAGGTTGAATGTTTCCATATTGTTCTTATGTTCTTTATTTCGGTCCCACTCAACTATACAACATACAAGGAAATTCATTTCTCTTGAATGAGAATTTTTCTCTTGCTCCTGGCAAAAAGAACGCACACCGTCTCCCTTGCGGCTTTTTGTTAAAATGATGCTCAGTCTTTTTCTTTGACCACACTTGAAGACATTTTCATTCATTTAATGGGAGAGAAAAACGTCTGACCAGAACTGAATTCTTGGCTTTCGATTATCATGTTATGGTTGATAACTTCAGAAAGAAAATTTACGATTGTGTTATATAACTAGCGTATCCGGCAGACGTTGTCCTGTCCTATATTTGTAAAGTGCTTTCCCACTCTCACTCTCTATATCATCGACTAGACTAATACTTTTTCTCTCATTTCTCCTTCTCACTCATGCCCTTCCCTTTCTGTCCACTTCCTTCTCATTCAGTCTCAGTCCCACTCCCATATACACTCACACACCCACTCCCACTCTAATTCCCATTCACATTCCCACTAAAACTTTCACTCTCACTTCCACTCCCACTCTGTTATTTTCTCTAGCTTACTACAGTAGCATGCAGCACTGCTGATATTTCCTCCAAAGGTTTTGTACGAAGTACACACAAGTTTATTATGTGGTTAACCATCGCCCCATAAGTATATCCTCAATTGGACAAATTTTCATATTCAAGTATGGGAGACAGCTTTTTCGCGTATAATTAAGTTGTCATGATGTTGAATGGGGGTTGAAGATCCGATTCGGTAAAAACGTCTCATCAGTATAATTCCATATATGAGCATAAATATGTGCTTGTATGTTGGACATTTATTTGAGCGCTTGCCCTTCGGAACTTGGTATCCATGCGCCATCCATCATAAGCTCACATATATTAAGTCATATATGTATCCTCTTACCACACGTTTTCAATTCAGTTTATTGTGAAACCAATCACATTGACATCCCCAACTCAAATTGATGTGAAAACTGCATAAAATAGCTAGGGCGTAAGCTTATTGTAAGTATTGTTACATAGAAGAGATTATGAATGTAACAGTAATTGCTCATTGATCAGGAAATTATTATGTGCGAGCCGCAAAAATACACAGACAGACACCGTTCATAATAGAGAGTTGCGGTGTTGGCGACAAAGAAATCAAGAAAAGTTAAAGAAACCACAATATATCCGCCATTAAGTTAGGACGTCGAACTCTTAAGGGTTTGCTTGCCTGGAAAAAAGTCATCAACAGTTAATGAAGTCAAAGCTAGTCCTTAGATAAACAAGTTTGGAAGCTGCTTTCAAAAATCGAATGAAGAGGCCAAAGTAGGTAGGTTGGTCAATCCGATAGTTTTCTATGAGGTACATGGTGAGGGGATGGTGTTATTTTTAAGCACTGAACTCATCCAATCTCCTACAATATTTGCCTTAAATATTGTGCTGGATACATTACCACTAGACTTGGCATAAGAGTCTATTCCAAATTAAGCGGGAACCTTGAGGTGAGATTAAAGAAAGCTCTGTGAGCATACTTCACCTGCATGTATACAACACAGTCATTCGACCGAAACTAAGGTATGAAGCACTTGTCTGGTGGAAGACGTTAAACAAAAAAAGCAACTGACGTAGGTTGGGGAAGGTACAAAAGCCAGCATGTCCGTGAATATCTGGCGTAATGAGCAACGAATATCAGAAAGGGTTTAATGTTATGTTTCACTTGATGCCTCTACAATTGTTTGTGTAGGGATTGTCCACAGTAGGGGCTCTACACTAGGAAAATCCAACATGTAGAGATCAACCAAATATTATCAAGCTATGATTGTAAATGAACTGAAAAGGGGACGCATAAATGGAATCACGACTGACCTAATGTCTGACACCAACCATATCACAATGGGTTTTGACTTCCAGGTACAGAACATAAGATATCCTTCATGAAAGGAATGGGTGGTAGACCCAGATAGTAGTAATCTACACAGATTGCTCGAAAGTGAAAAACGGAACTGTAACTGGAATATACTGAAAGCATCAGCAGGTTAACCAAACATACCTATCTCTGAACTCATGCAGCGCAATCCAGGCGGTGCAAACAGATTATATCCTTGTGATCCTAAACGGAGCACTTGCGTTATCTGAAAGAAGAAACTAAGTAGGAGTGAAAGAGTCACCTTCACAACCTCTGCCAGACTGTCGAGAAACTCTGCGTCCAGAAATCTGAGTTGTCTTGTTTACTATCCTGGACATTGGCAGAACAATTGATGAATATACTCCTCTTCCTCCTCATCCTGACAGCTGCTGCATATCGAGCTTGTTGGTATGCGCCACCATCAGAGCGTTGTGGCAACAGCGCAAAGACCTGTGATGATACCCGTTTATATTCACACTGCAGATTTGTTTAACTTGAGATGAAAGCTAGTTTCCTTCCTATCCTAATATAGCCGTAACGACCTTGGCACTTCGCCATCATCCCAGTTGTTCCGCAACAAGCTCGTTGACCTACTCTCATATACCTCGATTTTCCTCAGGCGATAACCCAGCGGCAGTCATACACAGCTGTCAGCCTTTCATGTTCATTTCGGAATCTTTTCTGGTCATCTCATCTGCACTTCCTTCAAAATCGCTGCGCTCCGGGACCCAACAAGGGAGACATTTAGGTACTTTATGTACGCAAGCGAGACCCGACACCTATGCAGAATATCCAAGTTTATCACGTTGAATAATAATGCCTTTAAGGCGACCTGGCTGTCGACAACGATAGCTTCATTGATGTCTGGAACCGTACTATCCTGGAACAGTTTGGCGCCCTCTCTAAGGCATAGACCTCCGTCTGGAAGACACTCAGGAAGTCGGTAAGATTGATTTACAGATGCTTTGTGTGTATATTCCAGCACCCTTATTTGAGTTTTGGATGTCTTTAATGTTTAACGAGGCAGCTTCTTGTTTACCGCTGCGGCTAACGATATTTTTGTAATGGCGAAAATTTCCAGTAATTGATTACGTTTTACGCCCCAAATTGTTTGCACTGAAACTGTTAGACTCGGTGCCACCGCTAGCGATGCATTTTGCGGTTTCTTGGACACATTCGCCTCAACAGCAGTGCTAAATGTCTTTGTTTGCTGCATCTCCTAGTAAAGTTTCCCGTCTTTAGTCTATCAGGCGACAATTACGTTGCTTGCTACCTCCCGCCCAGCTTTTTATATATTGAGTAGCTGGTCACTGTTGCTAACGATAAATACTTCGCATTCTCTTTGTTTTTGTGTTGTTATTTACTTTGGCGCGCACAACTTTTCTGTTATTTTACAAGCCAATTCCAGCTTTCGAGCTTTTTATTGTACCTAAGCCACCCATTGAGTTGTCGTAATGCCGTGAGCTCACGTCACATCACGTAGTTGCACACCCGGTATTATTTCATTACCATTTGGCACATTCTTACTTTGTTGATTGTTTCTTACTGTTGTTGTTGTCTACCCGTGTGTATGTCTGGAAATAAAGATTGTTGCAATTTAGTATTTACCAGCTTTGGATTTGTAAGCTGGGCATTAATTGCGTATTGTGATTAAAATATCTGTTCTCGATGCTTGCCGTATGAAGGGGCGTAAATGAAGTAATGAAAAAAGCAAAATTGTATGATAACAGAAATTCCGGGGATGTGGAGAGATTATTCAAACTGACGAACGAATAAAGTACACAAGCTCAATTTGCTTGGAAGTTGCCGATAGTTAGTGCAAAGTGGGATGGACATAGTTCTCAAATATGGACTCATTGGATTCTCGTCTTCAATGCCAAATGCGCACGAAAACTGAACTTTGAATAGTTGCCATAAATGGGGTAGAATTATGCAAACTAAAGGTCTAAGCTTTGCTCGCTTGAGAACATTTTGTACCAAAAAAGGAGTAAAATCGTAAGGAAACTTAACTTCCAAGGTTTGACTGAGGGTGCGTTCATATTGGAGCTGTAATACTTGCTTCCATTGTAGCTGCAGAAATTCTAACGTATGAACTCGTACAGCGTGCACATTTTTGCTGCGAATGTTGTGGGAGGAAAGAGATCATAGAACACCATGTATCATTCTTCGCTTGACTCGCAGCTAAATCATAGCTCTATGCTAGTATCGCGAAGGGGTGACCTAAGGTCAACGGTCATAACGCCAATTGACTTTATAACCACTTCAAACGGCCCGATGTCAATTGAAGCTATGATCCATTGTAGCTGCAGAAATTCTAACGGGTGAACTCGTACAGCGTTCACATTTTAGCTGCGAATGTTGTGGGAGGGAAGAGAGCATAGAACACCATGTATCATTCTTCGCTTGACTCGCAGCTAAATCATAGCTCTATGCTAGAATCGTGAAGGGTGACCTAAGGTCAACGGCCATAATGACAATTGACCTTATGACCACTTCAAATGACCAAAAAGTCAATTGAAGCTATGATCATATGGAACGATCACAACGTCAAATTTCAAATTGTTACACTGTCAACGGTATTGACATTATGACCATCCTGCTTTTTCGGAGTACCCACAAAGTCTACTCTTTTTTAAGGAAGTAACCATAATGACCTTATGTTGATTTTTTGTTTCGGTTGAACTAAAGTTACAGTGTAAAATCGGTTAAAAACTAGCCCTATTAGGTCGTCTCTGGGTTAGGAAGAACTTTTTCAACTAAAAGCTTAGAGAAAATAGCAAATTTGGCCCGTGACATAGCTTTTGATAATCTTGGTTTCATTAAAGTGCCAAATCGGATTAATAGTTGGGCAACTGAGGACTCCTTTGAAATAAGGACAAGATATTCAACTAAACATGTAACAATCCTGCAGAATTTTTGTGCTTTGTTTCTGATCTTAAAGTGATGTATATATTTATATTCTTTTTCCCGAAATGGTCATAAAGTCAAACTGAAATTTCCCAAATGGTCAAAAAGTCAAATAAAGAAAGGTGATGATGTCAATTGACCTTATGTCCATTTGAAGTGGTCATAAGGCCAAATGATCTTATGGCCATTTGAAGTGATCAAAACGTCCATTGACTTTTTGACCGTTAACCTTATGTCACGCCAGCTAATAACGCAGCCCCAATATGATCGTGCACTAAGATTAAGTATCAGATCTCAAGAAATCACGTTTCTAAAGCTACGTAGCTAATTGAGCAACAACTGGCTAAACGAAAATCTTGGTTAGTGACAATATTAAATGACATGGCTCTTAGAGAAGTTCGGCAGAAGATGTACAGTCGCCCGTGCACGGTTTTGAGGGCGTCTGATGAAAAATGTAACCATAGTACAGAGTTGGCGCTGTTTATCGATGAAAATATTTCGGAATATGCAGGTTCCTGGTCCACATAACGGAAAGAGGTGTTTTTCAAATATTATCTTCGGCAAAGAGGTACCCCTGCACCGAATTTATTTATTTATTTGTAGTCATACATGACGAGAATGCACTTACAGACTAATGACAAAATTTTGGAATTTTTTTTTTTTTTTTTGTGCTTAGTATAAATAATAAATGTGAAGTGATCAATATAAATATTACACGATTATACAATTACAACATTAATTAAAACTTACAAGTAGTGAAGCTACCAATTTGGCTTTAGAGCAAAATAAATCAGAGGTAAAAGAACCCGATGGAGTGTTAAGTTCCCTTAAAGCTCTATAGATAGGTGCATTGCTAGCATAAGTACTTCTGACTTGTTTTAAGGAAAAAAGATCGTTATTCCTAAGACAACGCTGCGGGACATGGAAAAATATACGTTCAAGTAAAAGAGGGCAATCTATTATACCATTTATAATGTCGAACACTGTAGAGAGGGAGTGAATAGTTCTTCTGGAGTTTAACGATTTCAGGTTGATTAATTTGCATCTGGCAATATATGGTGGAAGTGGGTCTATAAAATTTAATGAGCGTAGAGCATAGTACAAAAACACCTTTTGAACACGTTCAAGTCGTTTGATATGACAATCAAAATATGGCCTCCAAATGAAGACCCCATATTCAAGTTTGGAGCGAACAAGTGACGTGTATGAGAGCTTCAGCGTATTCGGCTCAAGAATGAAAATTTAGCATCGAAAATAACACCCAGGTCGGATATTTCATTCAGGGTGGATAGATTGGAGTTGCAAATGGAATAGGACGTGGGAATAGAGGAACGAGACTTCGCAAACGACACATGGAAACATTTACTAACATTAAGAAGAAGTCGATTTTTTTCACACCACAAAATAACGTTGTTTAAATCATTCTGAATTCTAGATGAATCAGACAGAGAACGAACAGAGCAATAAATTTTAAAATCGTCAGCGTATAGCAGAAAATTGGAGAAGGTAAAACACTCACAAATATCATTAATAAAAATGATAAAGAGTAAGGGTCCCAGAATGCTACCTTGAGGCACACCAGAGGAGGCAATAAAGTTATAAGATGATAAATTGTCAACAACTACAATGCAGTGCCGAGAAGAAAGGTACGATTTTATCCAAGATAGAAAAGTAGAGTGAAAGCCCAGATTCGCCAACTTTTCAACTAAAAGTGTGTGACTCACTTTGTCAAAGGCCTTGGAAAAGTCAGTATAAATAGTGTCAATTTGCAGGTGATCATTAAAAGCAGATGTACAGAATTCAGAAAACACGGCAAGGTTGGTAACCGTGGATCGACCAGACATTAAGCCATGTTGGTTGATAGAAATATATCTCTTGATGGAAAAAAAACATCTTTTGCTTGACAATATATTCAAACAATTTAGATACGGTTGACAATTTTGAAATTGGCCTGTATTACCTTTTTTGAAAACAGGCGTGATAGAGGTAAATTTCCAGGCATCAATAAAAACACCCGAATGAAGTGATTTATTAAAAATTATCATATGAGGATAAGCAACAGCAGTGCAGTTTTTGAAAAGGTAAGATGAGAAACCATCAACATCCGAACTCGTAGACGACTTAATATGCAGAATACCATCGAGCACATCATCAAGCGATAGGGAAAGTGATCCAAAATTAATTGGAGAATTGGTATCTGGGAAATAGTTGTCATCGAACGGCTCAGGCGACGACTCGAAATTAGAGCTGAAAAAGTCAGCAAAAAGATTAGCATCGTCTTGCGGGGAGGATGCACTGGTTCCATTGTAGAACACGTCCGATGGTATGCTAGAACACTTTCTTTTGGATTTAACAAAACGCCAAAAAGACTTTGGATTTTGCTTGATGTCAGATTCAAAATTATGAACATAATCTCGGTATAAGTCCTTATTTGGGGATTTAAACTCTTTGCAATAGCGGTGAAATTTTTCTTTATGAGAAACAGAGTTAGAAGACTTGTACTTTTTGTAAAATTTGTTTCTTAGATTCTTTAACCTCTTAAATTTCGATGTATACCATGGTATCCTATGGAATTTCTTCCCAAAAACTGGAACATGTTTTGAGCAAAATGTTTGAGTTCTATTTCTAAATACTTCAAAGCATTCCTCAGCACTGATATTAGCAAATAAGGAGTCCCAATTTAAGGCAGCTATATCCAAATTAACATTATGCAAGTTTCCACGTTTGAAATTGAAACTTGAATAAACACTTTTAAGCGAAACTTCTCTAAAATTATAGAACTCAATAAGTATAATAAGAGAAATATGATGAATGGTTGTCTTAGAAATAGGATCCAAACATTCGGTTATAGAAAAATTTATATTTAATTTAAAGCGAATTGCGTCATAAATAAGATTATTTAATAAGTCGGCATTGGTCCACTTCTTGAACTAAATTGTGAATCTAAAGCATCCTCAAGCCCCTTTAACACACACACACATAATTTTATCAAAATCGGTCTTGTCGTTAGGGAGGAGTTCAGTGACAAACCCATGTGACTTTTGTCACTCTCAAAAAATTTTCATAAGGCGTCTAAAGAAGTATAACTTCAAAAATTAACACTATGCAATTAGGAGTCCAGATCCCTGGTTAGCTGATGTTATGCGTATGGACGAAGATGCGCCGGTAAGTAAAGTTTTTCAGTCGACGCGGCAGTTTGAAAGCAGAGGAAGAAAAAACCTTCACTGAGTTGCTAGAGTCAGGTGGAGGAAGACTTGGTATCTCTTGGTTCTTTCAATTGGCATCAGATATCACGAAACAGGGAATTGTTACGAAACGGTCCAAATGGTGGGAAGCATTTCTTTTAAGGAAAGAAGACACAAATCTTTGTTATGGCAAAAATTCGTCCATTACCCATCAGCACAAGTGAAAAGGCGTAAAGAATACCAAAGCGTAAAGACTTTTTTGCTGTTCTAAGTAGTATGCATGTACATAATCTTCAGTCCCTTATGCCCGGGAATTAATCCTTACAAAACCTTGTTTTCGGCTCTAGTATCATTTAGCGCAGCCATACAATAACGAATCCGGATTTCTTTTGACGCCCGCCATATAGAGCAGAGATAAAGGATAACTGCTGCGTAATGCATACCAAAGAAACTAAAAGTGGACTCCTATCATGATTCAAACGGTAACCTGCTATTATGAGGGCCTTGTAGCAGTTTCAATTAACTCGTTCCGAACCATGCGGTTAAGTGTCTGAAAGAAATAATAAAAACATGACAGAAATGACGAAGTTTTGTTGTGAGACAGTCCAAGTCACTGGCGACCCTGAAATCAAGGACATAATCCCGAGCATCACACAGCTTGTGGATAAACATAAGCGGGGAAACGGGAGGAACATTTAAAGAACTGTAATCTCTCCGCCGTTGTTGGTAAGTTATGCCCAACCTTAAGTGAAATGCCTTTCAAATACCATAAAGTATAGGGATAAAATATATCCCGCGCAAGCGATTTCTGGCCAATATGTAATGCATTCGTCGGTTCACAAATCCAGATGGCACACCAACAGATGCACTCTTAAACGTAAACACAGCACGTCTCCTATTCCATCACCGCCAGAAGTCATTTTAAGCAAAAGGCCCGAGCGGGATAGCCATGCCGACGCTTAAAATACTTGGAAAGAAGTTATTCTGTTATTTGGCGTTTATAGATGACTGAAAAATGGAGAATGGCGAGGGTAGTACCGCTAATAAATCCTGGGAAGCCATCTAACCAACAAGCATATCATCTAAAATATTCCCTTTTGCTATTAGCGAAGACACTTTAAGCCGTCATCCTCCCTTATTTTACAGCAAACCTCCAGTGGTTTGTCAACCACCGACATTGTCTCCGAAAGCTCTATACAACTGCCGCCGCGCTTAATGCCATTTTCACTTAAACAAATTGAGATCTGAAAAAAAGTTAGAACTATACGCATAACGCCAGGCTTGTCAAAAGCTTTTGACACAGTCAACCACAGCATATAACTGCATGACTTGAAGCAGTCTACTCTTCCAGCTAGTCTCAAAAGGTGAACAGCAAACTATTTCAGTGGTCGGTAGGCATCAGTTCAGTTCAGGAACAGTTCAGGAACGTAACTTGAGAAAAAGAAGAATTAGTTAAGAAGTGCCGCAGGGTGGTGTCCCATCCCCACTTAGGAAGCTCCCTTCCCAACCAGAGGAGGTTACGCAAAACTAACAACTTTCTCATTAACCTTTCCAGTTTTTTCACCACGCGCAACTTGGCAATACCACCGACCAATTTCTCCGCGACTATATTCACGACATAAACGAAGTGTCGGATATATTAAACATCACGTCGTTTATTCCAAAACATATCGTTTCTTAAATCAAATCTCCCCTATATTTTCAACAAGAGGAAAGTTAGTTTCATATCCAGCACGTTCCTCTTTGCAATAATATTGACTACAACAACTCCACACTCAATATTATGTAACTGCCTGAGCAATACAAATAATCGCATTAGACAAGCTTAATTCGATTCAGTTTTGTTCTTTTTTCACCATAAAAAATTTATTTTGTTTTAATGCATGAAAATCGGTAAATAAACTGGGTAGTGAGGTGTACAAAGTCAACTACGAAAGAAATACCAATCATCATTATCTTAAGTAACATATTCGAGCGATGTCAGATACATAAGTGATATTTCGCTTGATTTGTTGTTTTTTGATGTGGAGTGGCAGACTTTAGGGAATTGATGTACCTTAGAAGGATAAACGAAAATAGGATAAATTGCGAACACAAAATGTCGAGCTTGAAATACCAATTGGTTGACAGTTTGTCAGTTGCAATAGAGGGAAAGTGTGTTCGCTTAACGAATGCAATGATAAACAAGTAAGGAAATCTAAGTTTGGGTGTAACCGAACATTACATACTCAGCTGAGAGCTTTGGAGACACATGTTGGAGTTGAATATTGACATAATTTACTTATATACTGTAAAGATATTAAATTTTTTGTTAAAGTTTTACTTTGAGCAATTTTTTTTTAAAGTGGGCGTGTTCGTCATCCGATTTTGCTAATTTTTATTTAGAACACATATAGTAATAGGAGAAACGTTTCTGTCAAATTTCATCATGATATTTTCAACGACTGCGAAATTACAGCTTACAAAACTTTTAAGATACATTCTTTCAAAAGTCATTGTCCAAAATTTTACTAATTTTCTATTCTGCTTTGGTAATGAATTATCGAACTTTTTCGGTTTTTCGAAATTTTCGACATCGAAAAAGTGGGCGTGGTTATAGGCCGATTTCATTCATTTTAAATAACGATCTGAAAGGAGTGCCCAGGAACTGTGAGCTCTACTCAGCTGAGTATAAAAAGGTCAATTACCCCCATATGTAAAAGGCGCACCCCTTGATTGATTTATTTGAAAGCTCATATTTGGGCGCTGTTGGTACAAGTATGGCTGTCTGCTGTCCCGCCCTCAATTTGATTAGCATTTCTTCGGAGATAGTCTTTAAGGTTTCAGTGCCTGTTTTCTTCAGTATCTTTTGTAGTCGACTTGCAATAAATCCTTGCCGATCAAAGAACTTTTGCTTAAATTTTAACAGCTTTTTGGATTATAAATATGGTTTATGCGCTACTGTTACTCCTCCAACACCCTTTTCCAATGTAGAACCTAGGCTACGCAATATGATAGCTCCTGCGACAGCCCCCAACTACTTCCATTTGATCGGAGATATCCGAACTAACATCTCATTATGGAACCCAGCTTCAGTTAAAAGAGGTTTCTATGCAAGAAACAAATAAATGAGTAGACGATCACGTGCCATCTTTTTGTCAACTTCAATGAAACTTTTGTTCTTCCAAAGGCTGGCGGATTAAGTCGCATCGTTTCTTGCGTTATAGCATAGGAATAGGTATAGGACTCAACGTTCAAGTTTCTACGTGCGATGGTTGCCTGCGATAGGGCTCGCCAGAATTTATTTTTTTCTTGTCGGTTTATCAGACGACGTGATGGCTTTTACAATTATGCGTATCTCAAGTAAATAGATGGAGAGAGTATGGTCAGAAAATGGCGACAGCAACATAACTGCGATGAGATATGCCTGCATTTAAGTGTAACTATAAATCGGGGTTATAAAGTCCGGAGAACATAGCTGGCAGTATTGTTAATTTACTGCCCTCCCTGACCTGGGATGGAAAGGCGGCTTAGATTTTTCTGTTTCGCTGGGATCAGAGATGCGACTTTAGGAAAGAGCTGTAGGTAATAGGTTTATTGCTCATGCTGGCTTGAAAAGGCTGTGTTTGCAAGGCATTTTCCGTGCATCTGCCGAGCTTCCGCTTGGAACTGTTATGAGGCTTTGGGCAAATCTGTGTTAGGGGGAGCGCCATTTGACTTCCAGAGATCTATATACATTTTATATTGGGTGGTTTAAAGTAAAATACATGGAATGATGTAAGATTATTAAGTTTTCCTTTGCAGTTTCGAGAGAGAAAAAGAAACCCTTAGCTTTAGTCATATATACACGCTCTACACCGCTAAATTGTGGGAGGTGATGATACGAGGACCACCTTATGAAAGCAAATTTGAGACCAAAGTCAGGTATGAGATAGTCACGCAATCTGGTAGGCTGCAATAAAATTGCAAAAGTGCGAAATTCATCATGTTTTATCGAGATCTGAAGTTAATACTGACTACGCTTGCTGCTGAAAAGATGCAAAAAGATAGTACTCTTGGAGTAGAACCAACATCAAGGTTTGGCGCACTGGGGACTGCAGCCGTGCAGAAAAGTGGAAAACTTGAGTTACAGCCTGCCTGAATAAACTCTCAATAGAACATGGTTGCTTTCGTGATTATCATCACAGACGGTCAAGTTTAAAAAAATCGCCCTGCAGATATTTTTTTAAGGCCTTTCACTTCACGCAACCACAAAGGTGAGAATAGATTTAAGGGGTTGTTCAGAGCTGTTATAAATTTTATACCTTT
This sequence comes from Eurosta solidaginis, assembly GCF_040869045.1. Lineage (NCBI taxonomy): Eukaryota > Metazoa > Arthropoda > Insecta > Diptera > Tephritidae > Eurosta > Eurosta solidaginis. Next base: position 43,141,010 of record NC_090322.1, read on the forward strand.
ACAGCTTCCACAATATTTTTCTTCTTGTAGGGATAAGGAGATTCCCCAAAGGTTTAGGAGAGCTTTGTCGATAATGGCGGCCATTTGCTGGATAAAGATCCGGTGAGTTTCGGAAACTAGCACCGTAAAAATATTAGCCCGACCATCTTGAGATCACGTTGAATCTTCTTGTTCATTCGATACGGAATCTTGAAGTAAGCGGGAAGGTGTTGTTGGATATGTTTCATATGGATCTAAGTTGGACGCGTTGGTAAAGGATTTTTCATTAAACACTCGGAAACATCACTTTTGCCGTGCTATCACATAAAACTTTATTTCTAATTTAGATTTTAGTGACATCTACATCTTTATCCAAAATTTTAAATGAGCATATCTATACTTATCCTATTATGCTACCTTCACAAACCAGTTTTCTTTTTTTAAAACAGAAAAAACGAATGACTCAAATTAGTGCCTCCACACCAAGCGCTTCAGCTGAATCCGACTCAATACTTGTAACACCGCTTATATCATCCACTTTGTCCTTTAGATCTTCATCAATAGTTGCAGCAACACTGTCAACTAGGCTCTTTTCCTCGCTCTTTGCGGCGTTCTGTATCGTACTTTCAGCTTCACTTTTTGTATCCTTAGATGTATTAACACTGCCTTCTTCAGCGGTCTCATTACTTTCTGCATCATGTTTAACTGCAGTCGATTCAACAGCGCTGACTTCAGCAGCACCTGCACCACTGCCTTCAGTCTCGGCCGCTTCATCTTCTGCAACTGGCTCTTCGGCTGCCTTTGTTCCAGTTACTGCGCCATCTTTAACATCGTGTTTGGCATCTTTTTTGACCTCGCTCTCTACATTTTCTGCTACGCCTGCCGGGGCGTCGTCCTTCAAGTTTATCGTTGCTACTTTCTCTGCAATTTCACTACCCAAATCTACAGCTGACTTCTGCAGCCTCGGGAAGACATCAATGGTATCATCGAGAACTCCTAGTCCTCTTCTAAGTGGTTGACTTTCGGAGATTGCAAGTAACACTGTAACGAAATTAAAAGGGATTAGGTTGGTGCGCCCCACCTAGTTGTTTATAACTATGAATTACCCAAAACCAGCAATGGAGCATAAACTATTTTTTGGAACATTGTTAAGCGTCTGTGTTGAAGGTCGCTGAAAAATAAAATTATATTAATTTAAATAACAAATTGAATTGTATTTATATATGATAAATTAGAACTCACAACGAGCTAATTAGCACGTCTGAGTTTTCAGCGGACATGGCATTTCCTTTTGTTATAGATATTTCAGTTGAATTATTCAATAGTTATGTACCGTTAAGCGAATGCACGTTAGATAGGCAACATTTTTTAAGTATATTCATTTCCCGGTGACTTTTTATCATCGTCTTCCACACTGCTTTAATTTTTGTATGCCTTATCCAAGTGGATATTGCCCGTCAATGTAGACAAAATATATCTTGCACCTTAACATCACCGCATGCACATTATTCATTAGATATGAAGTAAAATTTCGCGAAAATATCTACGATATGTTATGTTTGACGGAAAATTTCTTCAGAAATGGTTAAACGTTTATAAAAATATGCATATGCAAATTGTTGTTAATTTTAGTTCAACTGTAGAGAAATCACATACAAAATGCATTCGATGTGATTTAAATATAGCATGATGCGATACGTTGACATCATTATGTTTTGCTGAAGTTTATGCATATTTCATTTACCAATATTTCAAATGATGTTATCTGTGGTAATATGACCTGATATCATGTGCTGAGTTATTAATGGAATAAACCATAATATACTTTATATGATTTGATATTTGGTCATGTGATATATGTAATTATTGCTTTGCATACATTGTGATAATGCATTTGATGTTATGTGTCTGATATGTTTTGTTGCCAAAGCATTGCAATACATACATATTCTTTAGCTACTGTACTCTGACATCATACGATGCGATATTATAAGAAATGAAATAATGATATCATGATATGAGATATGATTAGATGTGAAATCATAAATTGTGCTATGATAAGATGCGATGTTATAAGATGTGATGTTATATCTAAGATGGGATATCGAAAGATGTGATTAGGTGCGATATCATAGAATCTGATTTCAGTTAAGAGTTATATCGGAAAATTTAGTATGATAAGATGTGATATAATAAGTTGCGATAACATTAGTTGTGATTTCCTGAAATGTGATTCGATAAGATGTGAAATAAAATAATTTAAAAAAAAATGTTTAAGTTAAACGGTTTTATTGAAAACAATACTTATATGAAATAATAATAATACTAAAAGCTAGAAAATAATTAGGTAGGTCCTAGGTACTAGTCATCACACTCTTCATCAATCTATGGTGTTGATCAGACAATTAAATAAAAGCGTTGGGCGCGTGAAATTTCTAAAATTGTGAGGCGTAGCATAACCTTATAAAGGTTCAGTTGGTCTTACTTATGATTATCAATAGAAATTTGAGGATTGAACGCTTTTATTTAATTGTCTGATCAACGCCCTAGATTAATGAGGAGTGTGATGACTAGTACCTAGGACCTACCTAATTATTTTCTAGCTTTTAGTATTATTATTATTTCATGCAAGTATTGTTTTCAATAAAACCGTTTAACTTAAAAAATTTTTTTAAATTATTTTATTTCACATTATTTCAACATCCATAACTTTAACACATAACTACATACGAAATATGTGATGTGTATAAGATTAATATATGCGAAAGAAGGCAATTGGGAAACACTTTACAACAACTAAGGTATGACGTAGCTGAATGCGTTTGTAACCATTGCAACTATTGTAGGAGTGCGGGTTCGTCTGCCACTCCCGGGAGAAAAGGCTTTGAAGAGATTTACCAGGTATAATCGAAACAGCTGTCGCCTTGTCCGTCCTGATGTCACGTTGTTTAAATTTTTCCGAAATTATTAAAACCTTTTTTTTATTTATTTTATTTTCAAGTTTTTAGTCTTTATTTAATTGCCTATTGTTTCTCATTCTATTTAGTTCATTTAGTGACTCATTATTATAAGGACTCTTTCCTTACAATTTGTTACAATCTAAGTCCTCAATACATAATCCTTCCAAAGACTTTACTCGATTCTGCGCCACGTATGCTTGTCCCTCCCCCAACTCCAAAATAATTTGATGTCACTTCTACCGGACTGTATGTAATATTTGTTCCAAATATGAGCCAAATCCGACATCATAGGTCGCTTTCTATTCATATATGTATTATGTGTTCCAAATATGGACCAAATCGGACCCCAAATACGTTTTTTAATATCTTGATCATTGCGCCACCTAGCGTCGATTTTTTTCATAGGTCGCTTTCTATTCTTGTATGTATTATTTGTTCCAAATATGAGCCAAATCGGACCACAAATACGATTTTTGTGAATATCTCGATCCTTGCGCCACCTAGCGGCGATTTTTTCATAGGTCGCTTTCAATTTTTGTATGTATTATGTGTTCCAAATATGAGCCAAATCGGACCACAAATACGATTTTTGTGAATATCTCGATCCTTGCTCCACCTAGCGGCGATTTTTTTCTTATTGTTGCACTGTCATCGGGTTCTGAACTATATTCCAAGTTTCAAGCTTGTAGCTTATCGGGAAGTTACTTAGATTTCAGTTACAAAACTCGTTCACAACGGCCGTGCAGCCGTGCAGCCTGTCAAGTCAACCTAAATAAAACCGTTTAGAAATGAGATGCGATTTTAAAAAAAGTATTGTGAACGATGGAAAATGATAACATGTGATATAATAAAATGCCATATCGTAAGGTGTGATGTAATGACATGTCATATTGATGTATGTGGCAGCAGGTTTTCGGTCGAAAAGCGTCAGAGACGTGAAATAATAAGATGTGAGGGGATAAATTGTAATATCGTGAAATGCAATTTTATAAGATAAGATATTGATGTATATTGCAAAGATGCAATAACGGCAAAACAGATTTAACTCTAAAATTAATTAATTCAATTATACACCGTCTGAAAACCAACAGAAAAAAAGATACGATAAGATAATAATGTGCGCAATTATAAGATTTGATGTCGCAAGATATGACAAGTTGTGATAAAATAAGGCCGGATATCATAAGAGGGTATTTCGTATAATGCGATGTGATAAGTATGACATCTTCAAATGTGATATCATAAAATGTGATATGAAAGACTCAAATATAAAAGATTCAATAAAGTTTTATCATATATGTATCTTGTGATTTCACTTAATAGCCAATCCCATAACATAAGAACGAAGTAATCAAATGACATGACATCCTATTTCAAGCTTTTTTGAAACTGTATTATGTGAAATTGCCGGCCGCCGTGGTGTGATGGTATCCTACACAACGGAGATACTGGCTTCAAATTCCGAAAAAGGTGACATTATAAGATTAGAAAAACGTTTTTTCAAATTTTACTTGGTTCTGTTCCTTTATAGAAGATATCCTGAAGGCTACTTGGCTGTACAAGCAATCATCACACATCACTGAGGCTAATGACTATCCGCGACTATCTACGACACTCTGCGACCTTCTGTGACTACCTGTTGGACCTTCGCATAGTAAACTTGCTATCTAAAGCCTCGGAAGAGACTACTCCCATGCACCGATTTGAGGTGTGCTTTTCTCTGCACAGTGTTTTAGATGTAACATATCCCGGGACTTAAACATGGCACATTCGATATGTTAGGAAAGGACTTTACAAACACTGCAACGGTTGCAGCTTAGATATGGTGGCACTTACCAAAATTTGAACATGATAAAAGTGAGCTCTTTTTGCTACCAATAATGACGAGATCGGTCAGATGCCTTAAGTTTGTTCTAAGAACATTTGAATTGCATAATTTGAGACACGATGTAAGTCTATCAGTCTCTTCTGTGTGAGATGTTATCTGGTGGTTGGCTAAATTGTTTGACTTAAGGGTTCAATACGCCAACAGATACCAGTTTTCCGATAGCGGCACTCCTACGTCTTTTTAAAGCTCTCACACAAAGAGATGTACATAGGTGTTTCCTGTCTACACAACAGGTGTGCAGATCAACGTCATGCCGAAGAACTTCGCTTTGGTGCATATTAAGGGTTCAATACGCCAACAGATACCAGTTTTCCGATAGCGGCACTCCTACGTCTTTTTAAAGCTCTCACACAAAGAGATGTACATAGGTGTTTCCTGTCTACACAACAGGTGTGCAGATCAACGTCATGCCGAAGAACTTCGCTTTGGTGCATATCGTTAGCGATACTCGGCTTAGAAGTAGAAAAACTCACCAACGATAGTGTATACTTGAAGCCTGCGCAAGTTAGGCAGCTATTTCATCACACAAACCTTTGAGCCTCTCCAGCACTTGAGAGCACACAGTGAGGGAACTTTATCGATGAGGGGATGGTAAGATGAAGTAATGCAAGTTACATATATATGCGATGTAAGTAGCTCGGAATGACTATCTTAAAGCGGAGGAAGTTTTTACTCGTTTGTTCCTCACCAAGTTCATATCGGAGGACTAAAGGTTAAGTGAAGAATAAGTAAGCTCAACGAATGTGCTCCCATTGCTGGGGGGAGAATTTTTTCCCTTCGTCGGTTGGTATGGTATTCAGACAAATACTACATAAGATGGTCCAGAGCCACATTTTTAAAGGCAAAACTAAGTGGAAGGCTGGAAAGATTCCAATTCGAATCCGCGTTTAGATTTTCGTTACGATGACTGGACTAGATTTCGGACGAATTATTGCTTAATCAATAAGCTATTAATCAAACGATATTTCCAACGGCTTTACGATATTCGTTGGCTAACCGCTAACTACATTCCAAACGCTTCCGAAAGACTTGCTGCTTTGGGCCTAGTTATTTATTTTATGATAGCAAAATGAGGCTATCTTCTTCTATATAAAACTACTAATAAAAGATCACGCACTTTAGCAAAAGTTGCATAAGATTGAGAAAATCATATAAGATGAGCACGTACACAAAGCTCTGTATCTGCCTACAATACCTAAGAAGATTATTCATTGCAACAACAAGAACTAACAAACAAAAACTAAATGAGAAAATCTGCTTATAAGCGACTTAACTTTAAGACATTAATCATACAATAAATCGAAAGCCAAGGGCTTACTTCTAGCTAATAAATGGCAGCAGCAATCAAGCTTGACTCAACTAAAGTTTACGTCTGGCTATCAAGTAGACGAAAGCAAAGTTGAGCGCTAACAAAAACATTGTAATTAATACAACAAAGAAATTAGTGCTTACAGCGAGAAAGGCGAATTGGGTCTAGAGAGCTTGCTAGTCAGCTCAATAGAGCCTGAAAGAGACAAAGATGATCTTTGGCATAAACTTTTGTAGCTGCATTTTGCTTACATTTGGTAATTTAAACATTTCTTAAAGTCTACGAAATCTTTACTTTAACCCTTTCCCTTAAAACTTCATTTACAGTTGCTCTACCAGCTTGCCATACGCATGAGTTGCAACAGATCGGTGTACAGGGTTCGTATGCTGCAATACTACCATCAAAAACACCACCACAATATGCAGCTGCTTCAGCGGAGTCAGCTGCTTTGCAGCATGACGCTGCCTCTTTGTTACCACCTACTTTGCAACTTCTGGCTCCCTCAGCTCCCCGTTGCATAACTGTGATAGCACGAAATGGCACGAGATCAAGTTATTTTACAGTTGCATCTGCTCTGAATGCTTTAACACCGTTAAACCCCGCGACATGTTTTAATGTAATTGAGAATCCTGCACCAACTTCAATTCCACCAAATTATTCCGCAACACTTCCTGCAACGTTGGACTCTATAAGACGTGTGTCGGCTCAAACAGCAAATACTTACTACGCGCTTCCTGTAGTACCCACGAACCCTGCAGATGCAAATCAAGCTGCAACTCCGCCACCCACGCAAGAAAATGACATACAATTTAAAGTGTTATATCGCCCACGGCCAATACCAAAACAACCCCAGGCATACGCAAGGTCTGTCCCTAGTAACACATATAAGCAAATTCGTTCAACCACGCCCTCCGCTACACCATCACAACCGGCATCGAAAAACATTTCGTCACCTGAAAAGACAACACCTTTACCACTGCCATATCAGCCATCGTGGTCTGCAATATCCATAGAAGCAGCCCAACCATCAAACCCTGATTTATTAGTTAAACCAATAAGCTCGGCTGAAATTAAAGAATTAGCGCGACAAACTATAAAGAACCCAAAACAGATATGGAAGTATTTAAAGTATAGATTTAAATCTAGGCATCCAACGACGAAGAAGCCCCTCGATGATACAATAGCGCGTGGATATGCTGTTCTGTCTATTCCAAAGACTTGTACTCCTGCAACTTTGTTTAAAAAGGCAAAATCAATGCCGTTTAAGCACACACAAACCGACCTCTATACTGATGATGTGGAGTCTGGTCTAGAAACGCCATATCGCGCTGAAGAAAGTGGTGGTCAAAGTGGCTCTGATGAAAAGATAATTACATAATTTTGTGCCTACGTATGGAAAAAAAAACTTTGAAATAAAATTTTTTATGCAATGTTTGTACGGATCATGTACTTTTTTTTAAAAGGGAAGTGACAGGGTCGGTTTTGGGGGGGGGGGGGGGTTGCCAGTGTAGGACTCCCAATCGTGTCCTTTAGAATGTTTTTCCGAATTCCAAAAGGCCAAGCTAGTGGTCTGAGTCTTCATTCATGTGCCCAAACAATGCACACAACTCTGAAGAAATTCATAATTCTATGATATTCAGACCGAGGTAGCTTCGCTTCATTGCCTTACTTACAGCTAAATCTGTTTGGAATGTCCAAATTCTTAAGGCGCGTCCTCTTGTTCGCGCCAGTCGTTCCGCTGGGCAGATACCTCAGTCATAGCGCTGCCTAAGTTTATATCTTTTCATAAATAAATTTCTCAAAGATATGTGCCTGGTGAAGAATGCAAAATCGTGGAATTGCCTACCGGTCTTTTTCTTCTTCTTGTAGTACTAGAAAGTCCTCCAAAAGTTGTGGGGATTGCTACTATACTAGTGCATACCAATGGTTCCGAATTAACGTCACTAGTCGGGCCTACCGTGTCGATCCAGAATTGAGTAGATAGCACAGGCTTCCAGTTCTTTGTAGTTTTTTAGGCGGAATTTGCAGCCATGAAGAAAACAAATGATATTCTGGAGGAAGCGTCCTTAGGATGCAGTCGCAGCAATATTTATATATGGATAGTTAGGCCGCCATTAAGGCAATAATCTCACACAGTACTTTATCAAGAATTGTCCTGGTATGCAACTTAGTATTGAACATGGGACATAGATCTATACTGGCTTTCCGACCACAAAAAGCCAAATTAAACTTCCTTAAACCTAACGCCATAGTCGTAACCATACCCATATCCATAACCATCTCAATGTGATAATAATAATGCTGCCTTAACCTAAAAATCGTGAAAATTTCATAAAAATGAAGAAAACGCCAAAAATGACAAACATATTCCACAAAAAATAAGTCTCTTAGTCACAACGTATCCAAAACAATGAAGAAAATCTACAAAAAGTTATTAAATTCACCAACTCAAATATTTTTAGGTTATGGCTATGGCGTTAGCGTTATAGTATTACTCGCATACATTGATTTCCATAAGGTAGGTTCGATCAGTTGTTGTATCTGGTTATGGCTTTGTGGTTATAAGTCACCATTAATCGGCCCTTAAAGGGATTCAAGGTAACGAAAAGGCCGAAGAGTTGACATAGGAGAGCGAGGAACTTGGTGAATAAGCGGAAGGCTTCCTAATCCGCTTGAAAGAAGCGCGTGGCTGCAAAATTTCATAGATCATGTGCGAATCCCACAATGTTTGACTCATAAAGTTGATCAAATCTCTACAGAGAGAAGGGTTAAGGCTAATGATGCGCATACTAACAGGACAATGCCTTCCGGCATCACATGCTGCGTCATTAACAGCAGATGACGGGAGTACGTGCTGCTGGAAGGAGCTGTTGAGCACGTGTTCGCGAGTCCAGTTTCCAGCTGCTGGGTCGCCAGGGTTTCCAGATCTTGTGGCAGCTATTAAGTTAGGTTCTAGAAGACTTATAGTATTTGCTGAGAAGACAGAGGTATTTTGTACCATAAATCATTGTACCTAATTGGATATTTCCTGTGTGGTAGTCAAACAAATTCAGGTAACACTACGGACAAGCTCAGTCTATGTTTTCAGTGACCGTCCAGTTCAATTTAGCTTAAACTAGCAGTGTTTATAGCCCCTTACCTGATATTTATCCGTTAAGTTCTAAAAAATATCACCACACAGGTACTAGCCCAACTATCATGGGAAAGATTTGACTTTACCATGACCATCTAACGCCAACCAACGACCGCACCACTTACTGATCACCGAAGTTGAGCCGCGTTGGTTGCAATTACTGCTAAGATGGAAGATTGTTGACAGGTTACTTCAAAAGGTATAAACACATGACTGTGACGAGGATAAAATACAAGTCAACCTGTCCATCTTGTTTATAGGTGCATGGGACGGCTGAGCACCTACTAAGCTTCAGCCATGCCTCGCTAGGATTAAGTACGAGGCTTTTGGAGTAGTTGAGTTAAGAGGGGAACACCTGAGATCTTTAAAGTGAAAGAAATACGAAACAGTACCGCGGACGGTATGTACTCTGAGTGCTGTTATGATGTTTTCTCTGGACGTGTTTTTGTGTAGTTCCAAAAAAAAAAGTTAAACTTACGTCTAACTATCGTACCGAAGATCGATAACAAAGCACGCACCTCTTTCCTAACAGCTGACTTAGAAATGCAAAGCCTTTTATAACTTAACTTTCTTCGAATCTCTCATCAGCGAATACGGTGATTCGTGTAGACGCCTAAGCTACATTTGAAATGACATTTGGCCTTTATAGCAAGCGTTATATACAAAATACCAATCAACGGGTCGGTTGTATAAACTAACAACGATGGTAAGTTAATCACCTTCCGAAACCCATTTCAAACTACACTCTACCCCACTCGAGCTTTGACGGCGAACGAATATTAAAGCAACTTTTGTCATAAATACTTAAAAATTCTGCTCTTTGGGCATTTACAAATTTCCGCTCATTACAACAATTATACAAATGAAACCCGAAGCCACAAAATTAACTTTACAAACAATTAATAAAATGTAGTTGTTGCGGTGGCAATTGTGTGAAGATGTGCAGTCTGTGCGCCTAAAGGTAGACTTTGTGTACTCTTTGTAATACTATGAAATAAGGTGGGTGGGAGAAAATTGAAGATGAGCGCAGAACCAAATATTTTAGTCATCCCGATAATGAGATTTTCGTGTCTCACCAAACTTGCAATCTAACGTCAGCATGTACACATTCCAGAAACCTATCTGCCGAGCTGAGAAATCTTTTATCTTCGGTTAGCTTGGGTTCGGCCAAGCTCAGACCTCCAGGGTCACTATTGACAGATAGTGAATCGCCTACCTAGAGAGGTTTGCTGCGAGTAAACAATCACCGACCAAGTGTGGCAGGAGAGCTGGGCTTGGTTTGATATGCCCCAATACATTTCGCCGACAAAGCTGGCAGATTTCCACCATAAACTAATCATTACCAACCCCCATAGGGCTGCCACTAGGAACAATCCTCAAATGAAAAGGAGGAAACTGTGCGATGAGCACTAAGCAAAGCATGCAGAACATATAGCTACTATAGCACCAACACAAATTAATATCAATCTGGGCATCGGGACCGATACCAGTATGGTAAGGTGAAGAATATACAAGGGCAAGACGTTTGTGATAAGCTACTGCCGAATTAAGGTCATAAAAGAAAGAGAAATGCACCTCAAGGCCGCTATCACTAACAGCAAGAAACGGAAAAGGGAGAAGTTTCGAGAAGACGTTGACAGGGACCCTTGGGGCTTGGGTTACAAAATTTTACTAAAAAGATTTAGACCATCATACCGATACTGGGGAAAGGCGCAGCTAAAATGGATAACAAATTAAAATCACTCTTCCCTTCCCACGAAGCAAGGAAAGATAGTGACATCTACATAAGAACGCTTGCAGACCCTCTGTCATTTACCTCTGCAGAGTTACAAGTTGCGGTAAGAAGCTTGAAAAACAATAAAGCGGCAGGAGGCCATGAAAAAGACGGATTGTTCCCCGAGATAAGGAAAAAGAGGCAGCATGTGTCAGTTGGCAAAATATAGGGTGGCCCGAATTCGCTATTGGTATACTGGCCAATATGAATGCTCGACCAAGCCGGAAAACTTTTTGAAAGGCTCCTAACACCAGGTATCGCAGCTGCTGGAAAACACTTACCCTGGCAACATCGATGTTATCAGAAAGAAATATCAGTTATCGAAACCTTAAATATCAGAGTGTCCAAGGAGCATGAAAATCCGACACATAGAAGAAGCAAGTATAAAGCTTAGTCTGGCATTGATACGCAAAAGGAGTGGCTAAACTTGCGTGGACTCCAGTTGGCAGCAGAAAAATAGAGGTAATACTGCTTACAAAAAGCAAACACCGCTAGAGTTTAGCTTTGAAACCTTCTTCGTAAATATAACATCAAAGAAGGTAGTGAACTACTTAGACTCCCGAGTAACATACTGGACGCAAATTCAACATGCGACTGAGAAGGCATCTAAACAGGTATCGTTGCTAAGCAGGCTGACGAAAAAATCAGAAGACTAACAGAAATAAAAAGGAATCTGCTGATGGATATCATCATCCATCATCAATGTTACTGTACATCACGGAACAATCTACATCGAGCTATACGCACTGGAAAGACCAAGGTTAAGGCGAACAAATAAAGCAGACGGATTAAGGACGCATGGAAGTCGTTAGCAAAGAGAGCATGGAAGAAACTTTTAGGATGAACTTTGGTGAGGTAAATTACGCAAATGAGCTTTGGATACGGATACTCCAAAAAAATTCCTGCACAGAATAAAAAAGGGAGACGACTTTAAGTTCGATTACGGCGATGCAGGCGAGGACGAGTCAGCCAAATCACTGTCGATAATGCTGAGCGGCCCAGAAGTGTGGTAACAAATCGGCAATTTCATATAAACCACACTCAGAGCAAAGAAGCGGGATCTGGAGGCAGGATAAACAGAAGGCTCCTAAACAAAGAGAAATATGTAATGCCATCCTGGGGTAATGTGAAAGCGGTCACGGGGTGAGCGACAGTTCAAAAAGGGGGGCTTTTAGTAAACGGACACATGGTTTCCGCGACGGCAGTAATTATGCTGGATTAGGCATTATCCACCCTAACCCGCAAAACAAAATCATTTAGCCATGGAATTTTGAGAAAAGATGCGATATTCAGAAATACAGAGCTCATCTCCAACACAAACACATTGGTTTGCCCCACCAACCAGCCTACAAGCGACTACGCGCTTCATTGGGGAATTAATACAGGGGAAACTCGCTTGCCAGCCCGGCACACACAAACTAACAACTTTTATTTCTCTCATTTATTTTTGGCAGTCTGTGTGTTTAATCCACAAATAATCCCAGTGCGCACATTAACCTTGCAACATCTATATCCTCTGCACGTCGCATGTCACATGCCGCTTGCCGCACGTCTGCACGTCTGCTTGGTTGCATGCCACATTTCACTTTCGCCCATTATTTGCCTGCGGCGTGCTGCAAATCACCTTCAGTCACATTTGAGGCTTCCGTTTTTAACTTTTTCGTGGCACTGCTTATGGCTATGTTTGACGGTTAGTGTGTAAATGTGTGTGTATGCGTTCGTAGTGTAGGTGTCGGCTTGTATGTTTGACTGAGTATTGCTGGTCAGACTCAATTAAATGCCGCCTTTTTTATGTTGTGGCACAACTCATACGCCAGATGTTACAGTTGCCACAAATACAGCGCTAAGTAGTCATACCAATCAATTGGAAGCTTACACGCTTGCATTGCGAAGTTGGCTCTCGGTAAGATAGTGAAGGTGCACGGATGTCCAAAGCAGCTCGAGCAAAAGGAGTAGGACTTCGTAAGTTACCCATGCTAAGCTGCTGAATGATCACATCGCAATGGGGTCTGTGCGAGGCAACTAAATCTGTAAACAGAGGAACGCCACAGGGTGGGGTTTTATCACCAATGCTGTGGACGCTGATTATAAACCAATTGCTTAGGCGGTTCGACGGCGGACCAGTCAAGCTTACGGCATATGCAGATGACGTCTCTGTCATCATAAGCGGCAGATGCCTAACAACATTCAGCTCTCTTGGGGCCTATCACCCAAACTCTCTCATTGGCAATTGTCAAACCCATACTTAACTATGGGGTTCTTGTTTGGTGGACAGCGACACAAAAAAGTACGTATACCAAAAAATTTGAGAGGGTATGCAGGTATCAATGATTGGTATAACGGGAGCCTTAAAAACTACCCCGACAACAGCATTGCATGCCATTCTACACATCCCGCCTGCAGACCTAACGGCCAAAAACATCGCGTTTGTCACGGCAACAAGGCTTAAGGCCTCGTGGCAGCTTGAGTGCAGGCCTTATGGCCACAGCAGTATAGCGCCATCTAATATCGGGCAAAAGGAATATATGGTCCCGTGCCTGAGCTTTGAGCGAAATATTGGGACCAAAATTGAGCCGGAGGGTTGATGCCGGGGTGCAGAGGTGGCAGAACATGCTATACACGTCTATAGGGATGGTTCCAAATTAATGGAAGGGGTTGGGTCTGCTGTTTACTGTGTCGACCCAGAAATAAGTAGATCCTACAGGCTGCCAGATTACTATAGCGTTTTTTCAAGCGGAAATTATAGCAGTGAAGGACGCGTGCTTAAGCTGCAGTCTATATATTAATAATCACGCTACAATTAAGGCAATAATACCACACAGAACATCATCAAGAAGTGTTTTGTAAGACAAAGAAGCATTGGAAACATTTCGCTCAAGCCGGATCATACATCTTTACTCGGTTCCCGGTCATAAAGGGATAGAAGGTAACGCAAAGGCCGATGAGTTAGCAAAGGAGGGTGCAGCACTCGCTGAGTCGACGATAGACGTCCCAATCCCCTTGGGAGAAGTCAAAAGGAGACAGGAGTTGTATATTGCCCATCAAGAAGGAAAGGCTGAGTCGACGACAGACGTCCCAATCCGCTTGGGAGAAATCAAATGGAGACAGGAGTTGCATATGATCCATCAAGTAGGAAAGACGTGGACAAAAGCGCGGGGTTGCAAAATTTTTAAGATCATGTGCAAAGCCTACGATATTAGACTCACAAAGTGGATCCTATCCCTGAAGAGAGAAGACTTAAGCCTCACGATGGGCATACTAACTGGACACTGCCTTCTGGCGTCATATGCTTATAAGTTAGGCCTCGTCAGTAACATCAAGTGAAGGAACTGTGAGCTGCAGGAAGAAACGGTTGAGCACGTTCTGTGTTCATGTTCTGCGCTCGCCAGGCCAAGGCGCCAGCTATTAGGGGCGGCAGAGTTGCCAAATCTCGAGACACCAATTAAGCTGGGTCCTAGAAAACTTTGAGTATATGCCAAGAGGACGGAGTTATTCTATAACATATGTCCTGGCACCTGATTGGGGTTCTTATATTTGGTCGTCAAACACATTCTGATAACACTATGGACACATTCAGTCTATGTGAGGCCTTGCTCCACAATTAACCTGTAACAACAAAGTTCATAGTTTGAGTTTAATTAACAATGGATTTCCTATCTGCACTTAGTGGAAACTGGATAGATTCGCCTCTGCATATAGAATCCGCAAAATTGGAAGTCAATGAGAGAGGGATTCTACAAAGCGCCATCATATCAGAACTCCACTGATTGTGTTGTGGACTCTAAACTTCGGAAAAGGAATGTATTTGCAAGCGTAGCGCAAACATGTGAGTTAGTAGTACAATTATTTGGTCCGTGATTTAACGGAATTAGCATGATCATGCAAATAGAACTGAGGAAGTCCTCTTTACCTTCGGTTTAAAATTATGTTCTTCTGAATCTATTGTGAGTTTCGTTCAAGTAGTCCTCAAGGTGTGAAAGATCCACCTTCCAAACCTCTGCCAGACTGTGGAAAACCCGTGTGCCCAGATATCTGGGTGATAATTTTTGTAGTCCTGGACATCGGAAGAGAAAGTGATGAGCCGACTCCTCTTCTTCCTCATCCTGATAGCTTCTGCAGAGGAAGCTTGTTTGTATTTGCCACCGTCGGAGCATTGGTGTAGCAGCGCAATGACCAGTGATGACATCCGTAAGTACTCTGACTGCAGATTTGTTTAGTTTGAGAAAGAAGTTAGTTCCTTTCCTATCCAAAGATGGCCATAGGGATGTTGAGGCTTCGCAATCCTCCCGGTTGGTCCACAGTATATCCATCGCCCTTATCTCATGTTCCTCGATTATTCTCAGGGGATAATGAAGTGATCTTACGGATCTGTGCACCTCAGTTATGACCATTTCGGAATCCTCACTTACCATCTTATCTGCAAATTCATTTCCTTTAATGTCGCTGCACAGGCAAACAAAAATTTCTACGCCGAAAGTAATATCTGAGGACAAAATACAATGAATGGGGCTAGCAACCGGTTATTCGACTGATCTTAACATACACATCAGTTGTACGCTGGAAAGCTGTCGAAGTGGGATACATGAAGAACATGACGGGAAGAGTAACGAGAGCTTTGTACTCCAAAATCATATTGTATAGCATCGTTAGATCATTTTATCAATGAAACGGCAGACCAGACTTGCACCGCTGTGGACTTTAAAGAGCACATACATACATATTTATGGTCATCATTGTATTCAACTTAATGCTTGGGAATAATTTTTGAAACGAAAACTGTATAAACCTGTCGCTAGACAGTTTTGTTGTTGGTGTTGTTGTAGCCGCAAAAACATCCGAAGTATCGGTTTGATTTTTGCTAAATATGAGTTCGTAGGCGTCGTTACTAGCATCTTCTGGTTCTAGCTGATTCCGACGAGTACGGTTAGTTTGCACCAGTACGGTTAGTTTGCAAAGTGAAACATAAACTGGAAGTTTATGCCTTTACTTATTTGCTTACCATATGAACTGCCCTGATATTCACTACACAGATTCCCGTAAGTATTTGGAGTTTAGCTTAGCTCATCATACCCAGGATTGACGGGGAATGAGCCAGATTCCCCACTAACCAAATTGAGCTCACTGTTTAGACTGATAAAGGTACACTGTCTAATAGGGACGCATGAGGAACCGCGAAACTTAAAAAAAAAATAGCCGGTTTGCTCTTTTCAGAAGTTAAAAGTTAGACCAACTTGTCACTGTTTCGGTATTTGCTACTTACAGCTTCTA
This sequence comes from Eurosta solidaginis, assembly GCF_040869045.1. Taxonomy (NCBI): domain Eukaryota; kingdom Metazoa; phylum Arthropoda; class Insecta; order Diptera; family Tephritidae; genus Eurosta; species Eurosta solidaginis. The sequence continues at coordinate 43,157,321 of NC_090322.1, forward strand.
ATGGTCCTTTTCTGCCTCTCCTGCTTTTAGCATATTGGGGTGATTGCCCTTAGGACTCCTTCTTCTAAGGCGCATATAAATACTGCCAGCGCTCCAGGACATTGTCCCCAGCTGTGAGTGCGACACATACTCCAGAGTAGTCCATCTGTTGCAAATTGTTAGGCAACTGCTTTGAGCTGTTGGGTATGGTTGGTTATTTGTGTTGGTTCTTGCGCGTGCTAAGCGTCATAATATATGGTGAAGGCTTCGGGTAACTGGATGGACAGGAATCCTTAAAGTGTCAGGTGCCTAGCTGATGTCCTTACTTTTTACCAATATGTTTTGCGACATCTAAATTTACCTCTAACATTTTATATATTATTTCTAATTGCTGTTTTTATCTGAAGGTTCCTTTTTCGCTCTTATTTGGAATCCAAATGTATAAATAAAGTTTTGCTTGTAAAGATGGAGATTCGTGCTATTAGCGAGCTTTGCGCAATTTTGGTCGTAGTGCTTTTGTTTGGCTATATTTTATAAAAATAATTTGTTAAAAATAAACGATTGTGAGCACACGAAGAAATTTACTTGTACTATGGCACTATTGTGAATATTTGATTAGAACTAACACTGCATTACCGGCAGTTGCTAACATTCGCCAGATGGCGGTGCAAGCGCCATTCTTTTTATTGATGGATGATTGCTTTATAAAACAGCTGATTTCTGTTCATATTTGATATGAGAATTTTGTATTTTATTGCGCGCTAGTAATCATAATAGGGGGACTCATGATAGCATATAAACTTATAAGGTGTAAAATTATATCCATTTACACACGCGGTTATATGAACGCACCTAGTAATACTCTTGATAAACTTGATTGTTTTTCAGCTGTATTATTTACAAAAAAAATTTTTTGATTCTTATACAAATTAAAAAATACCAAGATTAAGTGAAAAATCAAAACTAAAACGCCTTTACTTGCTGATGTTGGATATTTTTGATGAAAATGCCGTCTGTAATGTCTGCAAGGTTGCATTCCTTTGAGTTTACCGCGTTTACACAATGAAATGTGCGCGTAAATTTATACAAATTGTGTAAATGATTTTTCATACAAAATTTGACAGCTCGTGCGTAAACTAGATAAATTTATACGTTTACACACTTTATAAGGCATTTATACGGTTACATGAGTCCCCCTAATGAATAATGCCGCCAAAGAGGTCTATCCAGTTATCACCACGAAACTCATATCGCTTGCATAAAAAGGCATAAAAAAATTTACCTGTACCTAACTAACCTAACTTAACTTAATCTAAAACAAAAGAAATTTACTCAAAATTATTATATAATTAAATTTCTGCCAACTGCAGTATTACTCAATATTTAAAAAAGTATTCCGTCTGCAATAATAATTTTCTATACAAAAACTCTACAATGTGTAGTTAATAATAAAAAATATTCAAACAAACAAGTAAAAATTGTTAATGCAGCAACAAAACACGTCTACAATTGTGATAACACCGTCAAGCATTTACATAGTGCAGAGCTTGCAACAAACAAGAAAACAAAATTTAAAACAGAAGAATGCAAAAAGTTAAAATAACTTAACAGCCGTAAAACAGAAATCATAATAAAAACATATGAGTCAAGTACATGCAAAAATATTCATACTTGTGTGAACAACAAATTGATTCGAAGACAAAAAAAGATAAATAAAACATTTATGCAAAATGAAATGAGCAAAAGATAGAATTGTTTGAATTTTTATACCCACTTGCGCAAGTTTAAGAGATTAAGTTATGTATGGTTAAAGTGGAGGCGACAATTGGGCCCGCTGTGATACCAGCGTTGTCTCGCGCATCTTGGTGCTGGGCAATTAGAGAAGAGGTGAATCACAGTTTCCCCCTCTTCATACTACTTGCAATGCCTGCAGCACCGACAATAAGGCGCTCCCAACCTTTCTGTATGCCTGCCTATTAGATACACACAAAGTGATGGGAGTAAACCTCGAAACTGAATGGCTGGAATTTGGAGTAACACATTGTCCACAACTAATGAATATGGAAACATACTACTGACGTCAATGGTATGTTTGACGACCTGGCACAATATCTTAAAGTTGCGGATGAGTATCTGGAAGGATAGTAATACGAAAACTAAAAAAAATATTTGGAAAAGTTTTGCTTATATGTATTTAAGGAAATCGACGTTCGGCCATTTCGGAAAGATCCGGGGTTTTTGCCTCGAAATCTCGCGGATGGTTCAAAAAATTTTAGGAGTAGCTCCTTGCGGAGGAAGGGAGAAATACTTAAAATGGTCACACTTTTGTAGCTGTTGTTCTGGGCTAACTCTAAAGCTCGTCGTCGGCACGATTTCTTTAACTAATTTGTGGCTCCAATGCTGGTCACGCACAAATGCGACTTACGGTTGCTATCAATTATCTTCTAATAGTCATTACTCTCGTTGCATAGTTTTACCGATTAGCATCAATGCGGGCTTATTGTTGTTCGCGCCAAAGGGCGCTTTCACTTTTTTCGGCTGTTTCCAAGACTGCTACTTCAAACTGATATCTTCGTCGACGTCACTAGAAGCTCTACGTGTAGCTCCGAAGACTTTCCGACGCATATTTTTGTCGCTCTTTACTGGCGAGCTACACCAAAGAAACACCTTGAAACGTTAGGAAGTAACTATTCGGCGAAGAATGCCGCCCTCAAAATCATAATCAGTCTAAGTGGATATCCTTGCGCTACTCATGGGTGAAGACCGTGGATAAACTTTTAGACCAAAATTTGCAGACGTCTCTGTTCGAAACATTGATATAAGAACTCATTATAGATGACCGCTTCAGTTTTCAGACTAGTTCGACTATCCCCTACGTTAGGATAGTAGCACACCCGGTCATTTGTTCGTCTGTCTTGGGAAAGCTTTTGCTTCACCACTTTGAGTGTTCTTGCGAAGGACAAAGCCTAACCTGGTTAAAAAATGTGCCTACGTATTCACATTTGTAACAGAAGCCGTCACGTGTTCGTCATATTTAAACATGGCTGACAGGCTATAATCAATGTAATTCACTCCAAGGGACTAGTTTTGGATAGGGCCGCCAACTTTAGGAAATGTCAAACCGGGCGACTTGGGTGCTGAATGATAAAGTGTGTAAATCAAAATTAACATTTCAGACCCTATTTTATAGTTAAGCAAATAAAGCGATTTTTCAAACGCTTGTCATATGTGCATATATCTTTAACTTAAATATGAGCTGAGGATCATTTCAAAGGAGTTCTTAAACCCCTGAAGCCTACTAAAGGGTTTTGCATCACTGATTTTGCTTCTTCTCAGCCAATCGGGATATAGAGTTCACCTTTTTCGGGTAACTCGATTTTTTAACAACTTGAGGACAATTTGAAAACATGTTCGACTTGGGTTATTTTATTTAAATTTCTTTACTAATTTTTTGCTTGAGGGACACGCGTGAGATTCTTCCCTAAGTGTCTAGGTTGCTGCGTGAGGCAGGACACCGCCACCAATAACATCATCATTATTAATTGGCGTTCGACCACCTAAGCGATTTTGGCCGTTTTGTAACAAACCATGCCAACTATCCCTGTTTGGCGATAGCTGACGCCAACTGGAAGCACCAAGGGTAGTCCACCTTCCTCATCCAACTCAGTGGAGGTCTCCTTCCTCCTCTGCTTGTAAGCTGCGGTGCCGATTTAAATACTTTCTTGGGCGCAACGTCTTCTTATTCCGGAGGACTTTTCTCTCGAACACCACAAAAGAGCCATCTCGTCTTCTCTCGACACCGTCCATGATTCCGAACAATGCATCAGAATATATTTGTATTTTGCATTCAAAATCGAAAAAGTGCCACTAGACGTTAATTTCATTGGCATTATTGCACGGCACCTCTTTTGACCTTTAAAATCATTTTCATTTAGTTTTGAAACCTCTCAAAGTATGCTTCTTCTATACAACTTTCTTTATTTCGTACCCAGACCAACCATTTTAATGCACATTCGGATTTTTTACGTACCTTTTAGAATGGAGTTTGGAGAGTACTGCAAGAGCTCTCTTTGATTTTTATGCAGCAACTGCAAGCGGATAGTCGTAGAAAGAATAGGCAGTTGCCTGGGTTCCCCGATTTTATGGGCCCCCGAAAAATGAAAAAGACTTCTACAATTTTCTCACAAACATAAAATTCTAGAGAGTGAAATAAAAATATAATCAGAACTGAAAATTATTTTTACTCAAATAAATAAAACTCAATTGGCCGCATTCAAAAGGCGACGACCGACGAACTATAACCTAAAAAGAACATTTCCGACTCATTTGACAAATTGTATTAGCGTGCAAAGAAGTGTATCGAAGTGAAAGGAGAGTATATTGAATAATAAAAAAGAATTATCTCAAAATGTACACTGGTTGTTTTTATTTTGGAAAATGTCGGTTATTTTAGGAACAGAGGGTGTAGAAGCCTTCAACTCTATTTTGACTGCTATGCGTTCAGTGAGTAAGTCATTGCAAAGTGAAAAAGCAGATTTGAAAACGTGTACTTTTTTGTACGGATCGTTAGAAGAGAGTTTAGTTTCATTCCGTGAAAAGTTCAATGATTTCGAGGAAAAAAACAAAACAATTATTACCTGGTGTAGGTTATACAGAAATCGTAAAACGTACTCGTTTTAGAAAAAACAACCTAACGACGGAAATGCTCCAGAAGTAGAATTTTCGCCTCGCGATGATTTTAGGACAAAAGGTTTCCTCGAAATCATCGACAATCTTCACATTTAAAGTATATGGAAGTTTCAGAGAGATTTGCATTTCTCATCAACTTTTCTCTAAGTGATTGCCGCTCCACGAAGCTATAAATAACGTAGTTATTATTTATTCTAGAGACTTGGAATGAAACAATTCCAAAGTTACGTGAACTCCAGATACACTGATGCACAAAAAAGTTGTTGTTGTTGTTGTTGTTGTAGCGATAAGGTTGCTCCCCGAAGGCTTTGGGGAGTGTTATCGATGTGATGGTCCTTTTCCGGATGCAGATCCGGTACGCTCCGGTACCACAGCACCATTAAGGTGCTAGCCCGACCATCTCGGGAACGATTTATGTGGCCACATTAAACCTTCAGGCCATCCCCTCCTCCCCAGCACAAAAAAGTCATAGTCATTTGTATAAGATTCTAATGGAAGATCAATTAGCCGATGTATTTGCTAACACAGAAATAGCTCTTCGGATTTTTTTAACATTAATGATCACAAATTGTTCTGCCCAACGATCCTTCTCGCAATTAAAAAGAATCAGCGCTGCTGAAAGAGCTACAACGCGAAAAGAGCGACTCGAGATATTAGGTATACTTTGCATTTTGTCAGATTTATTGAACAAAATCGATATTGATGATATAATTGATGAATTTGTCGAAAACAAATGTAGAAAACGACATGTTTAAAATGTAGATAGTAATTTTATTGATATTATTACAATGTGACAATAAAATTTTTATGAAAGGTATAAGTTTGTATTTTTTAATCGAAAAAAGAAGGGAACGGACGTGAAAAAGTGCCCCATATTGATGGTTGCCTAGGGCTCCGTTGAGGGTTAATCCGGCCCCGTACATTCCTATTACATATGCTAATCTTAATGTCATAAATTCAATTATATGTCATAAATCTGCGGCCCCTATATACCCTTTGCTATGAATACTTCCATTTTATTCAGATCGGCGCATATTCTATTAGAATCGGCCAATCGTTGCACTTAAAAGAGGTGTGGAAAGTCGTTTGCATGTTGTATTTACAACAGAGGAAAATAGCAGTGGCTATTTTCATTGAGCTTCGATGTTATAAGAAAAATTCATATGCATTTTGTAACTGAAACCAGGCAAACCATTAGTAAAAACTTTTTCGAAAATAATAGAAAATTGGAGAAATTCTTGCAGTCCAATCAATGTTAGTGTTTCGAAGTACAAGCTATAGGTCGCTCGGGATTGATTTTTTACAACTTTTTTCCGAAAGTTTCAAGTTTTTTCCATTCACGCCCTTGTGGGGAAAAATGTCAAAAATCAATGCGCATAAAGGAGCGACCTATAACATGTATTATGTTAGACCACTTTTTTTGTATTGACTGTAATGAAGTATATAATACTAATCTACATAGTAATTTCTTATCACAAAACGGATTTTTACTAATTTTTAATTTTTGTTGCCTTTCTAGGGGGACTTTTTTTTAAATATATGTATCTAATAATAACGTAAAAAAGCAAGAAAAATTAAAAATTAGTAAAAATCCGTTGCGTGATAAGAAATTACTATGTAGATTAGTATTATATACTTCATTACAGTCAATACAAAAAAAGTCCCCCCTGGAACCGCGCATGTTTTAGACAAATATTAATTGGCCACAAAACAACATAAGTAAAATTCAGAGAACTCCAAATAATTTTTCCCACACGGCCGTTTTCGAAATGTTACTATTTACTATTTCGAAATTCGAAATTACTTTATCTACATTTCACGTACAATGTGTAGTCTTAATGTTTGAACTCGTTTTCGAATGCGTTCCTCCATTTCGCCACGCTTTCGAACCAAGATATAATGATTGGACATATCAGCGTTGCTGCTCAACAACAGTAAAGCACCCACGACCTGTATTCCTATTTTCCGCCCATCAATCAGGCCGATTACGCGCTGTTTGGCCATTAAAGCTTCATATTTGTCTTCTGAATAATACAAATTACTAATATTGATGACGGCAAAATAATATGTGTTTTGTTTTAATAACTTGGTGAATTCGGTGATGCAAAGTCCGTGTTAAGCTGGCATTGAAAACGCATGTTTTCTCAAATATCTTTTGAACGGTTAGAAAGTGTCGAATTTCGAAATTGGATTTTTACGAGTATAACTGGAGTGATGCGCATCCCTTGATACCCCTTTCATCCATATCGGACCAATTTTCAAAATGAACAAAAAATGGTCTAGACAGTCTTAAAAAGGTAAAAAATAACGCCGCCGCCGCGCCGATATTTTTGATATTCGAAAATTGGGGACGGTGTATATCTGTACTATCTATAAGGCAGTGCGCTCAGTTAATATTTCTACAAGTGTGTGGATAATGACGGCTTCTTGCAGGACTCCATTTTAGCCAAGTTCAAGCTGATGATCCCACGTGGCTAAGAAGGGAGATGTGATCTTTTAGCATTAGATTGCATGTGGCAAGGAGCATACCTAACTGCTGCTTGTCAGAAAGAATTTAGCTGGCGGTACTCTACTAACAAGCTCGGGTGCAGTGCAGTTTCCCTCAATGTGCCTGTGTCACGGGACTACTCTTGCGATATTTTTTCGTAATTTTGAAAATTAATAAATTAAATGATTTAAAACATAATATTTCCAATGTCTTGAAGATTTTAATTGCACAAAGTTTTTGAAACCAGCTATATTGTAACGAATGTTAGCAGCACTGAGCGATGCTATCGTCTCTAAGCCGATGCTAACCAGTGACGTGAATGCACATCAATAATTCAATCATTATGTATCTACATAAACGAATAAATAATTGCGTCTACACATATGTACGTATACGAGCAGCGGAGCGGCAATGCACAAACACATGCATATATCTTATTTGAGTTGTCACAAGAGAGAGCAATAATTTGTGCACGTAGTTGTGGCTGGCGATTTTGTAGCCGAACTAACTAGTAACTTCTGGAAATCGAAGAGCCTAGAAGTATGCAGCGTAAACTATAAAAGCGGGGCAGGCGAGTAAGAAGTAATTCAGTTTGATTTGAGTTGTCAAGCAGTTTGATTAAGACGATATCTAGCGAGCAATAGCAGTGTTATTTTGAATAGTAGAGTTTCATTGAGCTATCAATCAGTGTGGTTATTAAGCAAGCTATTCGTTGCAAAGTATAAGTGTTATTGTGAAGTACTTGAATAAAGGCCATTTTGCATTATTACATATTGGAGTTATTTATTCAACAGTTTAGCGATACGAACTTAGCAGAGGATTGCAAATAAGAGGATTTGCAGCAAATTCGTTACAATATTTTATAAACTTTGAGTAAATAGGAGAACTAAAAGTTCAAAACGTATTTATTTTTTCATTTAATCGGTTGGTGAAATGCTGTACTGAAAAAAGGATATCTCATAAAATGGCCAACTTAAAGACTCACCAGCTATCCCTGTTTCATGTTAATTGGCTCCAATTGGGAGTACCAAGACAAGTCTTTCTCCACCTGCCTCTGCTTCCAAACTGCGGTGTAAACGTAATACTTTCTTGGTCGGAACGTCTTCATCCATTCGCATAACATGACCTAACCAGCGAAGCTTTCATATATGAGTAAAGCTCATTCAGCTCATTCTTACACCTCCTTTGAAACGCGCCGTCGGTATCACGGATATGACCATAAATCTTCCGGAGAACTTTTCTCTAGAACACTCCAAAAGCCATCTCATCTTCTCTCGACACGGTCCATGCTTCTGAACCATATATTAAGACAGGTCGAGTGAGCGACTTGAAGAACTTGTTTTTTCTTTGTCGTAAGAGGAATTTACTTTTCAATTGCCTACTAGATCCAAAGAAGCACTCGTTGGCAAGCATGATTTTTCGTTTGTTTTCTTAGCTGGCATTATGTTCCTGTAAATGCTGGTTCCCAAATAAAGGAAGAGTACCATGGCTGACAAGGCAAATACTTCGTATTGTGCTCATTTACGGCAATACCTACTTTTTTTGCTTCTTTATCTAATCCAGAGAAGGCAGAATTCGCGGTTCGTTTGCAAGGTCAATATCATCAGCTTACGCCAGTATTTGTACACTCTTATAATAGATTGTACCATCATGGTTCAGATCTGCTGCTGGAATTATCTTCTCCAGCGTTATTTTGAAGAAATCACACGAAAGGGTTGCCTTGTCTTAAATTCAGACTTAGTGACATACAAGGAGCTTGTTTTCACGCTGTCAAAAGCTGCTTTGAAATCGACAAAAAAATGGTGAGTGCCGGTTCACTTTTCGTAAGTCATCCCTAGGATCTGACGCATTGTGAAGGTTTGGTCGATAGAAGATTTACCAGGTCTGAGGCCGCACTAATAAGATCCAATCAGTTCATTTACTATGGACTTCAGTTTTTCGCACAGTACTCTAGATAGAATGTTACACGTGATTTAAATAAGAATTATTTCGCGGTATCTACTTGGCGCGCTTTGCGGCCAAGCCTTTCTTGTGGACTGGGAAGAGCAGACTTGAATATATGCAGGAAACAAGTTACGACGTTTCATTTCCAGTTAATGCCGATGGCTTATAAAATACGTTCAAACATAAAAGGCACAATTGTCTTTTTAGGCGCCAATACCTTTTCATCCGAATTTTGAAAATTTTTATTATTTATTTATTTTTTATTTTTATTTTTGAAAAGTTGACTGATATTTAGCATGGTATAAATATTACCAGGTAAAAACATTTACTCTTCTTGGCGACCATAATGGTTTTTTGATTTTTAAAAAATTTTAAAATCACTATCTTAAACTTTGTGGAAATTCCAAAGTAAACACAAAAAAAAATTGTTGGTTTGACATTTTTCACTTTTTTAAATCCCTAAAAAATAAAATGCTTATGAAATAAGTGAAAAAATATTTCGAAAAGTTTTAAAATCAGTTTTTATGTATATGGCAAAAAAATGAGTTACCAATATAATGGATGCCTCAACACGTCCTATTTTTGCAAAGGGACAAAAGAAAAGACCTTACTTCTTAACCTCTTCTAATTAAGAAGCGAATGTTTGAGTCCACCCATATTGATTTTTGATTCATCCTTCTTCACTTGGTTGATACGTCTTTAACCCTTAAATATGCTGAAACTTCACTTTATAAGAGATCAGATCTGTATAAATCGTATTGATTGTCCCTCGGCATTACCTTGGCACCCAAAGTTCGTCCGCCTTAGCAGATACATTTTGGGGTCGGCACAAAACATGTATTTAGGTGAGCCAGTTCGTAAAAAAACGAATACACTATACGTAGCCTTCGAATTGGATGGAAAGCTAGACATTAAAGATATATATCACACCAAATTGTTATTATTAGTAGATATGTATCTCTTCCGTACACTTTGGGGGTAAGTCGGGTTTTTCTCCTCGTCGCGCAGACGCAGATAAATTTCTAAAGAATTTGTTGAAGAAAATTCCTCAGAAGTGGATCGTGGCCTGATGTTTCTTTTTGCGGGAAACCACAATACAATTCTTGAATTGAAAATTCTGGAATGCGGTTGACCGTTGAGATTTCTTTCCCACCAAAAAAAAATTCGGTTTTGGATAAAATATCATAATATTAATGTAAAACTCAAAAATATTTGGTAATACTATACGACAGCATGACACTGGTAATACGCATCCAAAATTACCGAGAGGTGTCAAAAGACTCATATTGACCTCGACAACAATAATCCGAAGGCGGAAAATAAAAATATTAGATCGTTCAAAAGATATTAACCAAAAACCGAAAAATGACCCCGGAGTGCTCCGAAGCCGAGGGTGGGATCTATAGTATTTTTGCGCAGAACACTTTTCTGCTTATAAAAAATTACCTTGGATGGGTCCAACACCGGTTTGGAGACCAAAAATATATCCGCCCAAAACACTTATGGTCACAATTTTTTTTGTGGGTACCACAAAATTATCAAAATTACAACACCCACATGAACATTTTCAAAATTTCCTTTGCAAATAACTCTAGACAGACCTAAAATTTTTTTACCTCCGCTTTCGGATTTGCGATCCTGGATCCAAACCGCGTCTTCCTCTTGATATTTTTGGACGTGCATGAAGAGCGTCATGCTGTCGTATAGAATTACCAAATATATTACAGTTTGTTATATTTTTGTTATGAACTCAACACCAAAATAAAAAAATAAACATGTGAGAGCAGTGAGAATTATAAAATTTTTTAAACGTCATTTTGGCTCTCACCGGCATAATGTAATGATAGAAGGTGGAGGAAGATTTGACAGCTGTTATATCGAACGCCCTTAGCTCCAGTGAGCTCCAGGTTGTATTTTCGAAGTACAAGAGAATGGGGCAAAAAAAGGGCCCGATTTTTAAAATAGTACTTAATTTCATACTTTTTTATTTATTGTTAGAATGGGATTGCAAAGTAAAGAAACGATTTGAACTATAATTTAAGTAAAAAACCACATGCTTTGTTTCGGCCTAACAATCATTAGCCCAATGCGTTTTACTGCTTAAAATAAAATTCAATTTAAAAGGAAAATCAAGCGCTGCGTTGTTTAGGTAGAGAATCAGAGAATAAAATGCAAAGATACCAAGCTATCTAAAAATAGGGTTGGCGCTTAGTAGAAACGAATTTCTTCAAAGATACAGTAATCATTTCTATGTATCTATGTAGGTTGCGAAATTTTAAGAAAAAACACTAATTTCACCCATCAAATTGGCGATTCGTTAAAGTTTTATTTGTTTTAGGTAAATTTAACGTTAGAAAAAATTATTTTACATCGAAATTGACATAAGACTAGTATTACTTACAAAATACTTATATGCTATTACAAAGTTTTTCTTTTAATTAAATTTTACCAAGTTTTTGAAATTAATAAATTGAGATAAAATTAAATTAAAAATTGGTTTATATTATTTTACATATTTATTTGTATACATTTAAATAAAATAAAAATATGTTTTTTTCTTCGCTACTTTGAAACCGGTTTCACATTTCTTCTACATTCTCTCGTAGCAAAATAGGCGGATTGCTAAAATTGCAGCAGTGAAAATTATATACATATGTAAGTACATGGATCGCAAACTATAATGAAAGGTATTCATGAATATTTAATGGTGTTAGTACTTATAATAAGATTTGCAAGGCTTACTGTGCAATTAAGGCTTCATTAATTTATTAAGCGACTTTATGCGGAAATACATTCGGCTTCTAAAAAAGAGCCTTTTTACTTCAAAGATGAGGTCGATACTTTTACTCATTTGTATAAGTCTTTAAATGTAGAAGGGATTTGTTTCCAGCGTCTTGATTTAACCGGTACGTAAGGATGTATTGTAAAGCGGCAGTTACCCACCGACGTGTGCCGTTCGTAGGGACGTTTGTCGTACGAAACACGTTTGAGCGAACCCTCAAGCCGGTAGGAATCAATGTGTGCGTCTGTGTACATGTACATAACATATTTGTGTGTGTATTGTTTACAGATAAGCACTGTTGCCATTGACCATTTTGCACCCAGCCGTATGAAGCGGAAAAACACAAGCAGGTCCTTGGTGAACTCCATAGACAGGCGTCGGACCTTTATGTCGGGAATTGCCCGGTGAATCCAGTACTTGAAGAAAAATATCCAGAACTCGCAGAGGAGGAACGCATACTCCCCAGGGAAACGCGTGTCACTCTTGCTCAACTTCGTTCTGGATACTGTAACAGGTTAAACTCTTACCTATCCAGAATCAACCCCGACATACAAAATGTATGCCCTGCTTGCAACGTGTCCCCACATGACACCAACCATCTCTTTAATTGTAATGTGGAACCAACGCCTCTAAACCCCTTTCCTTATGGTCCACCCCTGTTGAAACGGCAAGTTTCCTTGGACTCCCGTTAGAGGATATTGATGACAATTTGTGATCGGTCGCGGCTATTAGGTGGGGCGAGCATTGCTACAACAACAACAACAACCATTTTGCATGCATGCCTATGGAAACATCAACTTTTTCCAATTTAATTTTTGATGTTGTAAAAGGCTGGAATTAATATTAAATAAATATAAATGGATCACATATTTATAATCAGCACTTTTACATAATTATTTCGAATTATTTTCACAATTTTTCAAACTCTAATTAGGTGTTTTTGCATAAAACTGCAATCGGTCAAAAATTAGCGCACAAAAGTTTACTAGGCAACGCTGTGAGAGAGCGATCAGCTGACACGTTATTACGGAAAAAATCAAAATTGTTTTGATTTCTACGTTCCGGGCTACGTACGTACGGGCGTTGCACGTCGGTGAGTTTTCGTTTACATTGCACACTCATAAGATCATGGCGCAACGATACAAGGTGGCAGCTTGGAACAGCTGATTATAAACTTTTTTTATTTAATTTGATACATCAACTTACGGTGCCGTACGATTTTGACATTTGTCCATCGAATTTACAAAAACAAAGTACATGAAATGTTTATATATATTTGTAGGTATGTCACCATGCTGCCACCTTGTATCATTCCGCTATGCATAAGATAAGTCGTGTCAGCTGACACGTTTTTGGTACGTACGTTCGTGAGTAACTGCCGCATAATCCGTATTTTTCCTGCACATACTGGTACAAACACCTCAGCAACTCATTTGTCATTAGAATACCCTTTTGAAAGGGAAGCAAGTCATTTTTATTTCCAACTAAAGTATTCCGGATGCAGTTGTCCATGTTGGAAAGAATTTCCAGCTGCTCATTAAAAGCCATGCCAAACGGTTTTTTTGAAGGCAACGATTGGAACGTACGAAATTTTGAATTCAATAAGTCAAACCAATCGTTCACCACATCGAAGTAATAGGCAGTCTCGGAACCCATATAAATATCCATATCCAATGTTACGCAGCGACGCGGAGCACTAGCTGTGGTGTGGGAAAAAACTTGAGCAGCAAGTTTAACGTTTTGCCGTCCGGCATGATGCACGGTCATATGGCTTTCAGATATGTTGTAGGTTATTGACGCATCAGATACTTCCGTTCTTTGTAGTACATCAGCAATGCTACGGGTGGTTAATAAATTACCTTGGAACTTTAGCCCACTATCAAAGTAATGATTTCTCAATAGCTTTATTAAATGTGGTGGATCAGCAAACGTTTGATCTAAAATATATACCGGCTATGTAGTTTTTACATAAATATAAAAATAAAAAGTTGTACATACCAACGGATATATTAAGTTCTCTCCAAAGGCCCTGGTTTCCGGGACCCATATCCGATACAATGCCCACCACCGGGTAGCCTACTTCTTCCACCTTTTTGATAATAGTAAACAAAACCTCCTTCTTCATTTTACAATCGTACGCGCAAAAAACCGGTTGCTTCCATGAGCGCTTAAGTCTGCGCATAATCGCTACTTGCACCATCTTACTGGGATTACGGATAGCATTTGTGAGCGTATCAAATTCATATGCCGATTCAACTCTCATTTCATCAAAAGATAAAATGCAAAGCCTATCTTCTACTGGCATATCGCTTGCGTTACGCATGACGCTTAGTGAAAATCTAATGACACCGTCCTCGAACTTAAGTTTTTGACACCACTTCGACACAGTCGACTCGCACGGAAGGGGGAAACCGCTCTTCAGCAAATGCCTATATGCTCTTGGCCCAGCTGCATGTAAAGCTATGGCTGGCGACATGTCTTTTCAGGACCAATGAATTAACTTCCCAGGGTACTCCAGCTTACGTATTTGGCCCTCGGTAAAAATTGCCTGTAAACTCGATCGAAGATGCGCGTGTTCCTCAGCTTGAACAGTAAGTGCTTCTACCTTTGCTTCAAGTGCTGCCACATATTGGTCTCTTTCGGATCTAAATAATATACGTCAACATACTTTTATCAATTGGGGTATTCACGTAGGCCTCGTTATCGCACTTTATGGTTCTGTGGTTAAATTTTCTACTAAGTTTGTAAAAACCAACCCCGTGGAACCTATGTATAGTTTTTAAGAAGATAACACAATAATAATGCTGACGTAAATACCTCTAGAATATTTTTGTTAAAAAAAAAATTAATTACTCAGTTTGCGTTGATACGTCGTTAAACTTTCAACACTCTATATCCGTTGTAAGTGTTTCGACGATCATTGGTATTGCATCCCCACTTAATTTTATACGTTTTCGGTCTGACCCAGATACAAAATCACTTGCTGAAAAGAGAAGACCGCATATTTTTGCCGATTGTGACCACTCCACATAACTCTGACCATAATTGTCTTTTTATTTCGCTTTTCGGTACATGATAAAGTTTATACCCTTCTTTTGCGCATGTCTTATGACATAAGAAACAACTTGCTTTCGACATTCTGTTTTTAATAAAAACAGAAATAAAAAAAACTATTTATTTGTTTTTATTAAATTTATTTAAACTATTACTGTTTTAATGATGTTAAAGAAACTTAATATGTATATATATATATGTAAGTATAAGTTTGTGCCTTTTACATAAATCTTAACAGTAAATTTATACACTTTTTTAATGTGTGGAATTTAGTTTTCTTAAGTATATTTTCTACAATTCTCTCTTTTTTTTAACTTTTTTATTTCAGTTTAAATTTCTTATAATTTTTAAACCATATTTTATTTTCGAAACTCCTTTTAATTTTATTTTTATCTCACATTACCGCAATGAAATTCTTTTATTTAATATTCCTATACATATTTGTCTTTCTATTTTTATTGTAAAATTTTATTTGGATCTTTAAACTATTTTACTCCACGTTTGCTATCTCTGGTTTACTTTTTTTCGGCCTATTTTATAATTAATATTGTTATATAATCTTTTTGTAGTTGTTTTTCTTAAACTGCTAACGAAATATGTAAATGTATATGTAGATAAGTCTGTAGATTATTATTAAAGTAACCTATTACTCTGATATTTTGTTAGACATCGAGACGCGTAACTCTAGTTCTATTTGCATTACTTTAGGGTTAACATGTGCTGTAAAGATGTCCGCTTATCCTTTCTTGGCGTGTTGTACAGTAAATGTGTAAAGCTACCACTCCTGCAATCCGTAGTGTCGCATGTAACTGTATAAGGACGTGTTGAATGGTTTATAGCTTTGAGGGTATAGTTACCTGGGAAGCAAAACAGATTACGAAGAACGAGCAGTACTAAAATTTATATAACGAGGCTCCTCTGTAAAGTAAAAAATAAATTATATAAATTGCTTGGAATACATCTGTGTGACCATATACCAAATGTTGTTCAGATTTATGTCGACCCCAGCGGGATTAGGGGTTTAGAATATACCCGAGACAGGTAACAGGCGACTAAAATAAGCAAATGAGCTAATTTTTTGCCAGCGAAATTTTCAGCTTCTCAACGCAATTGTCAACCTAACGTACTCTTCCAGTGAGGGGGACGTAGGGCCGCATTTCGTAACTTTTCCAAAAAATTTTTTATTTAAGACTGCATTGTCACGGCGTCGCTAAACATGCTATAAGTTTCAGGGACATACATAAAAGGGAGGTTAAATAAAAGCTTGTAAAAAGGTAACATAAGATTATAAACTAGTATCTTCTCTCCCTCCTCCGCCCAGCCATTCACTCTCTTCTATCCCCATCTCCTTTTCTCTTTCCTTCTCCGTCCCTCTCGACCTTCCCCTCTACCACCCTACAATTTTTTCCAAGAAGGTCCTCCAACATATTTTTTTTTAAATAGGTGGGACCTGTGCAGAATAGTCTTAATTTTTACTTCTCTAATGGAAACCAAAATCTATGTGACACTTTTACCTTAAGACACGAAAAGGCACACATCCGTCAGCAGTAACAGCAGCCACGAACAGTAATGATTCACCTGTACAATTTTAAAAGAAATGCATTAATATAAAATTTCACTAATCTTTTACTAAAATAAAACTAACAAAAACACCCAGCGCGAAGCCCTGCCCACAACAATAACATTCCCCTAAATCTTCGAGTTGTTTTTGTGGTTACAGCAACAACAAAAAAATAAAAAGCCAAACTTTTACTTGTATATGCAGATGTGCGACTTTGGCCCACCAGCAACAATAGAATGCATAAGAATCCACCTATAGAACATGTACATACATGGACCATTAGTATCAAACACCTTCAATTTCTTATTTTTTAATTAATTCCTTACCTAAATTCGGTTTTTCTTCATATGTCCACTTAGGAAGCAAATATATGTAGATATATATGGGGATATATGAGGGGAACAAAATCACTCTGAAACAATAAATTTCTCATTATTATTAATAAATATATCACATAAAGGAGAATTATGATGCTTCTTGCCTTTATATGCTGGCAAAATTCCAATTATATTTGCTTTTTTTCCGCAGAAAAAAGCGTTTTTTACCCGATTTCGTTAAGTAAACCAACTTTTATTTGATAATTGTCACACATTTGATAGAAAGAAAAGTCAACACAAAGCAGAATTGGATAAAAAAGTGATGCCTTTGCACATTTTTGAAAAAAAAATACGATTTTTATGTTTTTAAATACACCTTTTCCTTTGAATAAAAAAGTATTTTTGTAAAGCGGCAACATTCTTATTTCTAAAGGCGTTCAAGATGGCGGCGTTAGAGCAAGAAGCTGCTTACATCCGCCACCTTCTATAATTCCATCATGCTCACCGGTTTTACATTGTAATATTTATACCATGATATTTAGCTATGTTTGTTTAATGGTGTGTTCAGTTTATACTTATATTTAAGAATTCATGAGCTTAACACCGGCTTATAATAATTGAATTTCAATTATTATATTTTCTAAGAGAAACTTATTTTATATTTAGCGTTTTGGAAGCGGCAGCCGTAGAGATGGGAAAGGGGTAAATACCCAATGGTAAATACCCGGTAAATTGGTTATGTATGGTAAAAATGGGTAAATACCCAAATATTTACCCAAAAGGAGGGTAAAAATAATCTTTTGGAATATATGGGAAACAAACACAAAAATTCAATCCAAAATGTACCCGATTTGTAATGTATTGGTAGGTAGTTATCCATTGCGCTATCGGTTAAATTAGATTTAATCTGTAATCCAGCGTTTTTAATAAATCTTTACCCGATTATGCATACCGTTGCCCAAATTGTAGTTAACCCAGCAACATTTTTAAGTCAAACAAAAGTCAGAAAAAATATCTAAATTGGAGCGTTTGCAGTCGCTATGAGCTCATTTTGGAGACCGAAACCTAAATTAGCCTATTAACGTATATCATTTGAGCCTAAATAAGAGTCCGAAATGAGTCTTAAACGCCTTTTAACAGCTCACATAATACTCTAGTGGAACTCTTTCCGGCGTCATTTTTAACTGTGATAAACTCTGATTATACGACACCTATTTGGCCTATTTATTAGGCATCGTCGGCGCTTATTGGGGGCATATATGGTTCGACACACCATGACAGAGCGTGGCAGCTTTGCGGTCCCATTAAAAATGTCGAGAAGCGTCCATGAGCCGGAAACAAAAAATAATAGAAAGGGTGATAATAATGTGTAAATTTAATTCATTAATTGTCGTAACAAAGCATCAATATTTGTTCCAAACTCGCTTTGACTAACCTACATAAATATTTGAAAAATGATAATTTTTGCATGCAAGCCAAGGTCGTTAAATAAAAGCCAAACTTAATTTTCTTTTACTGTCCTACGCGTTTCGAAACTTCCGATTCCTACATTTCCCACTTATTTTGGACTCGTTTCGGATTCTTAAATTATGAGCCTCGTGAGCACGTTTGAGGGGTAGCTTTGTTTGCGTAAATATGTGTACCCTATAAACATTCTCGAAGCGCTTACAATTCTGGAGTTCAATATGGCTGCGCAATATGTGAAAAATATCAGCCTCAAAAATACTATCACCTAACAGTATTTTATGACTCCAATTTAATGGAATTATGAACCAACGTAAAACAATAAAATTAGTAAACTAGGCAGGTCCGGAATATAAGCTCAGAAATTTTTCTGCTACAATTTATTCGAAATAAAATTTTATTCAACTAATACTAATTTCATTTCTATCTTATCCTCATGAGAGATTTATCACAGCAATTTTCTCCCCTATGTTTTCCGCTGCGGACATGTGTCAAAAATTTTTCCTAAAAGCACTGAAGTTGTGTCATTAAAGAACTCAAAATTAGTAGTATATTAGGCCAATAAGGCTCATACATATATGATATGGGAAGGAGGCCTGTATAAGACTTATGTTAGAGCCAAAATATGAGCGTGCTAGAATTTACATAGCATTCACTTCAGGCTCCTAAATGAGTTACTGCAAACGATCCAAAGTATGGACTCCCTTCAGACTAATTGTTGACTCCGAGTGTTTGCTGGGTTGTTTGTTTCAAATCATAACGAAAATTACGTACATATAAATTTAATTGCTGAATTGTAATTCCAAGCAGCCTCGATTCAAATTACTTTTAAATATCCAAAAAAAGATACATAAAAGGAATATTCCGGGTATTTTCCTGGTATTTACCCATAAAAATGGTAAGTACCCAGTACAATCCTATCTCTAGGCAGCCGAGATTGGGATTTCCACTCAGCAGTGGAGATATACACGAAAACTTGCTAGATACTGAAAATGATTCGAAACCTTTCCTAGTTAAATTAGCACCAAAATGTTATAACATTCAACAAATGGGTATATACTTAATCTTCAATTCAACCTTTGTCGTTGAAGTTATTCAATACTTTTGTTTGTTAGAGTCGCTTTTGTTGTTTTTGTAAGTTTATATGCTTGCGCTAGGCGCGTGAACGCGTGCCAAGGCAATGTCAATGAACTGTCAAACAGCGCATGCCGACCAATAAATGCGAATACACACATATGTATGCACATTTAACCCACTATATGCATGTGTGCATGTATGTGCACAAACAATAAACTTACAAATATTGGCAACTATCAACAATGCATACAAATGTCAATATGCAAGTCAACGCTTTCGCGTGCGTTTATTTGTTCACTCATTCATTTAAGCAGTCATTCATTCTTAAGTTAATGTGACGTAAGAAAATTGTTGTTGTTGTTTTTGTAGTCGAAAAATTTCTTTGCTGTGATTTTAATTACTTTTACGCACTTCTGACTGCAAATTCAATTTGTCGCTTGCCCCCTGCCGTGTGGTATACGCCCTTAAAGCAGCACAAATTTGATATCACAAAATCTCTTTGACATTAGCAAGCGCAAGAAATTTGGGTTATTCAATTTGGTGAGTTTGGGGGTTAACAGGGTGAGTCGAATCAATACCAACATAAGAGGACTTTCAGAATGGGCGCATTTGTCTTTTAAATGAAAATCTCGTCACAAAAACTCGCCTCTCCACCTGAGCATGTAATGACGTCATGGTTCTAATCTAGCAATCTTCCACACGGCTAACACAGCTAAAGTTGTCCATAATATTCAATGGCACCGTAGGATCTGCGATCAGACAGTGACTTGTCAATAGTCGATTCCAATAGAGAATAGTTCTGCTATTCGGTTGCTCTGAAGGACTCACAAAGAAGATCTGGACGCCTGAGCTTAGCAAACTTGAGACTCACATATCTCAAAGCCGACAATAAGTGAACTGCGAAATTTCAAACGTGTTACTCTAAGCCAGCTTTAACCAACTAACATAGTTCGCAACATTTTAGGCTAAATTTGAGATTTTAACAAAAACACTCTGCAAAAACTTTTCCATTCTTCTGTTAATACAAGGTCACTTTCACATTCAACTTCTTCGTTGAGAGTATATGAGTTGTAATCCTTTGAAACTGGGACAGACTCCGGTGAACAGACTAGTTAGACGCAGCAGCGAGCGATGTGAGCCTCAAGCCCACCACCTTCGACTGCAACGCGGAGGACTGGGGGACGCCGCATCAGGAAGGCACAATTTTAAGCTGAATCAAAGATTTTAATAAACAAAACTCTGCATTGACCTTTCCATCCATCCGTAGGGCCTCTGAGAGTATATATAATTGGAGAATCCAGCAAAAGTGATATATTATGCTAGAAATAAAGTTACAGATACTGAGAAGACAAAGTGCTCAAGGCTCTCAAAGTATTTGCTCATCTGACCCGAGACCGACCTATCCAAACTGCAAATATCGTGAAGAGTTTCAAGCTCCCTTTAGCCAGCGACGATCCAGAAGTGTCGTTATATTTTGATTGATATTGATTGCCAAGAGATTACATGCAATCGAGAGAAAGGGAGAGAGCAGATATGCGCCTACCATCTTTAGCAACATGCCGGCTGAACACATCGCTTTAAGTTCAGCTTGACTGTTAGAAAAAGTACTAAGCTCGCCGTTAAAGCGTGGGAAAGAACTGAAAGGCGCTGCAAAAACCCGTTAAGATAAAGTTTCGTCTGAATTCGAGAACACGAAAAAAAAATAAACTAGGATATAACTGTGCTATACGTAAACAAGTACACCAAGCCCACACTCCAATTGAGCTCCCACCCTGCTCCGGTGGAGTCCTGAACACAGAGTATGCTGTGTTTCTACAAGTGAACAAACAAAGTCCAAACACAGTCATGTGCTTCGTGCTTTTCCTCTTTTTGACAATACAAGTTCAGTGTTATACGCTCCATCAGACTAATATGCCCCACATGTGTTTAACCACCACATTATACAGCCAGTGATAGATAAAATCCACCTTTTTCCGAACTGTTTAAACTCTCTCTCCTACATTGAGCCTACATGACAACTTGCTATCGATTGTTCTTTTAACACTTCCAGACAGTGCAAATGGTATTCTTCCAATTGAGGTTGGTTATCATGGGCTCCAGCGCAGAAAGCATTTCCATTTATACCCGAATTTTGCAGCAGAGGAAGTGGGAGACCTGCAGTCAGGTTGGAGAAACATGTGGGGAACTATAGCAAGGCATGACATCAAAAATTACCGAGGTTGTGTCAGGGTTATATTTTACAACTTTTTTGTCAACTGTCAGGGCAACATACTACACCTGAACAATCACCCTGTACAATGCTCTTAAATAACAATAACACATTGCATTTTTATGGCTGCGTTAATTATATCAAATCTCAAGTGTCATTCAAATACCATTTCCTCTGCTCGATTAGCGCATTGATTAGTCTTTCCTTACCCTCTTTGGTGCGCTGGTCTTGATTGGCCATTTTGATTATTCAACGCTTTTGCTGAATTGCGTGTGCAAATGTTGCTGCTGTCACAAAGCCTGAATCTTATTTGACATTTAAAATGTCAATATTGACAGTAATGTTATTAGACCGAAACGATTGAAGGCTAATAAATTGTGGGGAAATTCAGATAATAAGAAAAATAATTAATTTTTGGAAATTGAAAAGTTAATAGCCTGACGTAGCAAAACATAATTAAAGTTCCTCGAGGCAAACATAACTTAATTAACTGTCAAGTGAAGTCATTAACACGCTTAATCAGTGAAATTAAGTTATGCAATTTCGATTTTTAGACTTATGTAATGCCCTTCCGTCTATCGCTCTCTATAATATAGAGTCTATATCATCGAATATACTTCGACTTTTCTATATTTTCTTCCATTTCCCTTTCTTATTTTTGTCCTTTCCGTATTCCCATAATCTTCACTACCTAAGGCTGGCTTTTCTTGATGAGATTATGTTCAACGTCCCTGTAGATCACATGTCTTCAATAATTAAAATAGATTGTCTCTCCGCATAGGTGATGAGAGCACACTTTTGTTTTGGAATGCAGACCCCTGCTATAGATCAAACTTTGAAATGTACGAACCTTTCCGCTGTTGTGTCAGGATTTGAATAAGCATAGCACACATTTCCATACTCTATGACTCGCTCTTCCTTATTAAAAATCTCATACTTATTACCTATAATAATTAGAGACAATAATTCGAGAGGCTTGCTTGAAGACATGCATTTTCCAACCTCCCATGCGGTGCAGCCCTAACTGTGGTGTCATGTTCATTACGACAGAATTATTAATCAATTAGACGAACCGGACCCGTGCGCATCGTGCGCAACAAATATAAAAGTCTCATATCAAATATCAACAGAAATCGGTTGTTCTATCAATCAAACATCTACAAACTTACATGCGCTTGCGCTGCCATCTGGCGAAAATTAGCAACTGCCGGTAATACAGTGTAAGTTATAATCAAATATTCACAATAGTGCCATATTACAAATAGATTTATTTTTGTGCTCATAATCGTTTATTTTTAACAAATTATTTTAATAGAATATAGCTAAACAAAGCACTACAACTAATAATGCCCAAAGTTCGCTAATAGCAGGAATCCCCATCTTTACAACCAAAACCCCTACCCAGGAAATATTTAAATTCTCTCTATTTCCATATTATTCAAGCAGGTAGCCACTTCGGCTAAAGAGATTCCATAAATCAAAAATATTAGGTGGTAGAAGGATTGGAAATGAAAGTAGAAGTAGGACTTAGAGCGGAATTGGGCGCGGGGGAGTGAAGCAAAACATTGTATTCCCTATATCTAGGTTATCATATGATGCAATATTTGACATATACATTAATGTAGGAGTAGGAGTGTTAGTCTGAGTTAGAGTATGCGTGAGAATGGGAGTGGGAGTGTGACTAGGACTGGAAATGGGTTTGTGAGTGGGAGGCAGAAATAAAATGAGAAGGAAACGGAGATATATGCAATAAGGGAAGTACAGGAATAAGAACGAGATATTAGAGAAAAATTAGTAGTTTTCGATGATATAGAGAGTGATAATGGGAAGGGAGTTTAATTTTTCAAATATAGGGCAGGTTAAAATCTGCTGCGTAAGATAGTTCAATAATAGTCATACTAAACAGTATACTAACAATAGATTTAAAACTAATAATTTCGAACATATCAACACATTTCAACTATGGTGCTCAGAATCTCAAAAGAGGGCGTAGTTATAGTTCGATTTCATTTATTTTAAATAGCGACCTGAGATGTGTGGAATTTACATACCAAATTTCATTAAGATACCTCAAAACTTACTCAAGTTATCGTGTTTACGAACAGACGGACGGACGGACGGACGGACGGGTATAGCTAAATGAATTTCTTTCTTCGTCCAGATCATTTGTCTATATCTATCTCGATTAGTTTATGCCGTTACGGTACCCCGCCGTTATGCGAACAAAATTAATATACTCTATGAGCTCTGCTCAGCTGAGTATAAATAAATAATAGTTTACAAAAACTAAAAAAACACGCTTTTATAGCTAACCGAACTAAAAAATAGAAAATAATTTTCAATTAAAAAGAGTTTATATAACAGTAGTAGAAGGTCAAACAATCATTTATAGTTAATCACCTCAAAATAAAATTATAATAAAATTTAATATAAGAATAATATAAATCAGATTAAAAAGCGTGGGTGCATTTGACTACATTTCATATCCTTCCTCTCAGATAGTTGCCAATAGAATGATTGTAATATTCAATATCAAGCACCCCACGCTTTTTGCTGTGAATTAAATTATTCTGGTAATAACTTAAATTTTATTATAATCTTATTTTGAGGTGATTAACTATAAATGATTGTTTGACCTTCTACTACTGTTATATAACCTCTTTTTAATTGAAAATTATTTTCTATTTTTTAGTTCGGTTAGCTATAAAAGCGTGTTTTTTTAGTTTTTGTAAACTATTAATTATTTTAAATTTTTTAGTTCAAGTAAATTTAAAAGTTTTAGTCGAGAGTGATGAAACCTCGAAAAGACAACGGTCTATGGATGAATCCAATCCCAAGGGCCAAGACGCAGGGAGGCTGGACGCGGTCTTTCTCCGAAATTGCCAAGGGTCGGCAGATCATTGGCATTATAGACGAGAGCAGCGAAGATGACAGGATCCCGAAACAACAGTGGAAGTGGATCGAGGCCGCGCTCGCTACGGTCGCCGTTAAGGTTAAGGAAGACAACCCTGGTCCACCGCCATCTTACACCGATGCAGGGTGGTTCCAGGGCAATTTCAAGCAAATAGCCTGTGACGACGCCAGGTCGGTAAACCTCTATAGGGCCGCCGTCACGCTGATAGGGGTGGTATATCCGGGCGCGCGCCTCAAGGTAGTGGAGGCGCGTGATATTCCCTCACGACCAAGTGCTAGAGCCTCGGTTCCAGTGACGCCAACGGACCCAGCTGACATCCTGGAGCTGATCCAGGAGTACAACCCGCCACATTTTTGGAAGTCAACCCGGATAAAACCGAGCTTGTCCTCTTCACGAGGAGGTACAAAGTACCAAATCTTACACCGCCAAGAATTGGGGGTACGTTCTTAGCGTTTAGCGATCAAGTCAAGTATTTGGGAGTCATTCTGGATAGGAAGCTATTATAGAGTGACCATATAGTGGAGCGATCCAAGAGGGCAGCAGCAGAGCTGTTCACCTGCAAGAGGGCAATTGGCACCTCCTGGGGATTCTACCCTTAGTTGACCTACTGGATTTACACAGCCATTGTGCGTTCGATTCTTCTTTATGGTGCCTTGGTCTGGTGGCCTGCACTAGCTAAAAGTACCTATCTTAAAATGCTTCAAAAGGTGCAACAGAGTTTGGAGCTCTGCATCCCGGGGCTCTCGGCTCCACTCCAGATTCCGTTACATACATACATGGATACATATATACATAGATAGATACAGGCCAAGCTAATAAAAGCGTGTTAAAAAGGGCTCCGGTATGCTCTTACGTATATGTGCCATGCATCCACTTCTATCATTGACAAAGGAATTCGTTTTTCGCATTATGTGCAAGGTTTCAAATCTATGGTCATTTGGGGTGGTCATAAGTGCAATTGACCTTATGTCCGTTAATCTTATGTCACCCCACCATCATATTATTGCATTGTCATCGAGCCTTCATACGTGTGCAAAGTTTCAATCAAACTTATGGTCATTCAAAGTGGTAATAAGGCCAATTGACCTTATGGCCGTTGACCTTATGTCACCAGACCACCACATTAATGCATTGTCATCGGTTCTTGATATGTATGCAAAGTTTCCAATTAATCAGACTTCTAGAAACAGGTGAAAATTAAGCTCAAAGATTCCGTTACATACATAGATACAGGCCAAGCTAATAAAAGCGTGTTAAAATAGCTCACCAGCAAAATTTCAGCACTTTGACGGTATTCGTGAATGACTTTTACCACTTTTAAATTTTTCGAAATTTCCGATATCGAAAAGGTAGGCATGATTATTATCTGATTTTCATCATTTTCAATACAAATATGATTGACGAGAATATTTAAATTTTGGCTCAAATTAACGGACGGAATGCTGGGTATAAAAATTGGGCGTTGTTTCCAATTGATTTAGGTCATTTTTATAAAAGAAAAACAGTTTTTGTCATAAAACCCAATACCTTCTCCAAATTATATTAGGATTTAAGATCTAAGATCTCTTTGCACTGCAATTTCCAAGGAGGAGATATATCGAGTTTGGCTTTTTTGCGCATATTACATTTTTAAGGTTGTAAAAATGTAGCAAAATAGTACCATACCCTACTATGGCGGCCGCTGTGGTGTGGTAGTACCGTTGTCCGTCTACCGCACTGAAGTTCCTGGGTTCACGCCTCGGGTAAAGCAACATCAAAATTTTAGAAACATGTTTTTTTCATGTTCATTAAGAACAAAGTTGTTCTAAGCGGGGTCGCCCTTCGGCGGCAGTGCTTTGGCAAGCCGAGTGTAATTCTGACATGAAAAGCTTTACAGTGATAATGCCGTTCGGATTCGGCACAAAACATGTTAGTCCCGTCCCAAAACATGCAAAGCCGCAAATACCGTCATTCAGGCACGCAAAAGTCGATATGCATTGTTTGATAGTTTTTATCGCAGACATTAGCCCACCCACCAGAATGCGTGGTAACACAGCTAGGCTAGCCCTTATCGCACAAACACAGTGCAATAGTTGTAATGTGAACGTGCCTTTAGACTAATTCCAGAAAATCTCCACCAGAAATATTGAAATGAGTCGAATGTGGTAAATAAGATGACATTTTTTATTTATATACCGTACATAAATAGCAAATGGATCAGTCAATAAAGTTCAGACACAACTAACGGTCCCTTGCGTATGTGGAACAACATGTTGAACAGACGAGAGCAGTTGGCGTTATTGCTTTTAGCTATTTTTGGTTAGTTTACTTAAGTAAACAAATTTATTCACTAATTTTGTTTTATTTATATTTAGCCTTTCAACATTCGTGCGCTTTGAAAAGTCTAATAAGCTTTGATGACGATGGTATTAATGAAGAATCTGACGAACACTACAAACTCAAGTTTCCTACATTAAAATTGCTTAAACCTTTCAATTTATTCGAAAAGAAAAAGGATAAATTTGGTTTGGGTGATGTGTTGGAAGATAAAATATCCAAATTAGAGGGACTGGATGCCAAATTATTGGACTTGTTGGATTTGGTTAAGGATAAAAAAAAAGATAAATTGGAAAACAAAATAGATTTGGTGGAAAACAAAAAGGAATCGAAATATCCATATCCAGCCTATTCCCCAGCATATGCCCTAGCACCCGCTACAGTTTATGCACCAGCACCCGCTCCAGCTTATGCCCCAGCACCCGCTTATGCACCAGCAATCGCTCCAACATATGCACCAGTACCAGCTTCAGCATATGCAACAGCTTCATCGTATGCCCCAGCACCCGCGCCAGCGTATGCACCTGACCCAGTCTCTGTTCAATATAAAGCTCCAAAGCCAAAACTAGTATCGGTGAAACATAAAGCAGCGGCATATGCAGCAGCACCCGCTCCAGCTTACGCACCAGCTCCAGCATATGCACCAGCTCCAGTGTATGCCCCTTCGGCTCCAACATATAAACCTAAATATTTTTATGTGGATTCAGATTCCGATGAAGAAGAAGCATATGCGTATGTACCGATTAAGCCAATTAAACGAAAACCAGCATCGCAGGCTTGTGCAGGTTATGACGATGACGCCTACTTCACATAAATAAAATCAAGCTGCAGGCAAATTAAATTTTCTTTCCGGTTTCTCTATTGATTTTTTTTTTTTTTGCTTTTGAATATTAAAAAAAAATTTTAATATTTAAATACAGATTTTTAATTTATTTCTATGAGTTAATCGGGGATTGCCGGTATGAAAATGTATGAAAACATTTATTTCAAGCAATTTTTAATTTTATAATTTTATTTAATAATTTGGGAAAAATTTAAACAACGTGACATCAGGACGGACAAGGCGACAGCTGTTTCGATTACACCTTTTAATCTCTTCAAAGCCTTTTCTCCCGGGAGTGGGATTCGAACCCGCACTCCTACGATAGTTGAAATGGTTACAAACGCATTCAGCTACGTCATGCCTTAGTTGTAGTAAAGTTTTTCCCAATTGCCGTCTTTTGCATATATTAATCTTCTACATTTATTTCTTTGCACAAATTTCCTCGGAACGTTATGGACACATTTTGTCTATGTGAGGTCTCTTTTGCTACCACAGTTTAATCAAAGCTTTATTTGACCGTTTTGATCGCATGTGATGTTGGCAGGGTTAGTTTGAGGGGTTAGTGTGTGGTTTTTTACATTCGCACTCGAAGAAAGTGCTGTCCACTGTGAAAGCCCTAACTCGGTGCGAGATGATGCCGCATTAGTTCAACAGCAGACTTTCTACTTAATTAAACACCAAAGAAAGTTACGATATCAACTTGAATAGAGGAGCAAGATCCCCTTCATTCCACATCTACTCTGATCCATTTTTAATGCAGTTGTTAGGTTAGATTAGGTGGAAATGGTCAGTCCGAGAGGAACTAACATAGACAGAAAGAGTCCACAGGGTTACCAGAAGTTTGTTTACTGGTTAAACTGAAAACCCCTATCAAAAAATAGGACCTATGATATTAAATAACTACGTCCTCTTGGAAAATACTAAAAGCTTTCTTGTTACCTTTAGATCTGACGGCTGTATTACTCCTAGTAGCTGGAGTAATGGCCTGGCAAACGCAGCGCACGAGCACAAAGCGTGATCGATAGTTTCTTCCTCCAAGCGGCACTTTCTACGTCTGATATCACTGACTAGGCGAAGTTTAATAGCACATGACGCCTGAAGGTAGTGTCCAGTCAGAATAGCGCCATGTGTATACAGTCCTCTCATTTATATGCGTTTTTAGGAGTTGAGATAATGATGAAATGCATTCCGCAGTGCTAACTAGCAAACGTTCTAAAGGAGATAAAGAGGTGGGAAGTGACGATACGAGTTGTGAGGAAAGTGAAATGGAACGAGAATTCCACAAAATGAGTATCCTTCCGTGAGAGTATTGCGTTCAGTTTCAGTTTTCTACTAAAAAAATAAGTACCCCAGAAGCGGAAGCGGGAAATTAATGTTTTGATTGGGCATATATATCTCAGAAAAGTGACATTCAATGGAGGTGCTCTCGCAGTAATGACCGAATTGCTGATTTTAATTTTACCCCACCTAATCAAATGCCTAAAATAGTCAAAAGTGAGTAAGTATGAGTATTTCCAAAACTATTTGCCGACTAAATTTTTTGAAGATGCATCCAACTTCACCAATCTTTATGATGTGCAGAAAGAATGAAACTTTCGACCAACTAGTCTTGGGGAAATTCGGAAGTTCAGCACTACCATTATTTGCTAACAATATGACACGTAATCGTTCTTATAGGCTGTGAACACATTTGCATTCTACACCCAGAGAAAAACCGTCTAGGAATTTTAAATACGTTCCTATTCATTTTAAGTTTGATTTATTTAAATATGAAAAGCTGCAAGTTTGAATACCAAACGCCTTAAATTAAAAAAATACATACTTATTCTGCTAAATTAGTATGAAAATACCTAGAAATAATACGCAAATATTCAATAATGGCAGAATTATACTTGGGTTAAATATGAGAACACTTTAAGTCCAATATGTTGTCTAATTTGGTTCAAGTATTTTCATCCTTGAAAACACAATGTTGATGATCAAAAGATATTTTATGTGCATCATCATCATCATCATCATCCTCCTCAACTCCTATTGGAGCATAGGGCCTCGACCACCGACTTAAATCTTATTCTGTTAGGTGCAGTTCTTGTGATGTCATTCCACGTATATCCTGCGTCTTCGAGTTCTTTATCCACAGTTCTGCGCCAAGTTTTCGCTGGTGCACCAGGTCGTCGGCTTCCTTGTGGATTCCATCGCAATGCTTGTCTGGCTATATTTACTGGAGGTCTTCTGAGAGTGTGACCAATCCACGACCATTTACGCTTGGTTATTTCTGTGGCAGCCTTAGGTTGATTTGTTCTAGACCATAAGTCGTCATTTGAAATTCTTTCCGGCCATCGAATTTTCAGGATTCGGCGCAGACATTTATTGATAAAAACTTGTAGACGTTTCTGAATTGAAGTTGAGCTTTTCCACGTCTCACAAGCATAAAACAGTACTGATTTAACATTCGAATTAAACAGTCGAAGCTTCGTTTTTAAAGATATTTGGCTGGACCTCCACACGTTTGCCAGTTGCCCAAAAACCATTCTTGCTTTGTTTATGCGAGACTGAACGTCCTCATCTGCACCGCTCTTATTTGAGACAATACTACCAAGATAAACAACGGACTCTACACCTTCGATTTCATTTTCGTCAACCGTAAGCATCAATGGCCTTGATGAAATACTATAGCCGCATCTTGTGACTTTGGTTTTCGCTGTATTGATGCTTAGTCTGGCCTCCTTTGCATGTGTGTTGACAGCTTCTAAATTGTGTTGAAGGTCAGTACTTCTGTGGCTTAGCAGGCAGACATCGTCTGCATATTCTAAATCCCCTAGCTGAGTGAAAGGCGTCCACTGTACACCGTGTCCACCATTTTCTGCGTTCCTCATAATCTCGTCTAATGCCAAGATAAACAAGAGCGGCGAGAGTATGCACCCCTTTCGCACCCCGCTTTTAATTTCGAAGGGTTCTGAGAGGCACCTATCGTGACTGACCCGGCACTTAAATTCGGCATACATTGCCTTTATAATGTTGATTATTTTATTGGGCATCCCTTTTATGTGCATACTAGAGGTTTACGCCGATCACTTTATAGGCGGCGGCTGCGTAGGCTTTATTATGTACCGGCGGCGGCGGCGTGGGCCGCCTTGATTTTTCTATTTAAAAAAATTAATATTTAGGAAAGGTATTGTTTGTATGTATTTAAGGAAATCAACGTGTTGGCCGTTTCGGAAAGATCCGGGATTTTTATCTCGCAGACTGTTCAAAAATTTCCAGGAGTAACTCCTTGAAATAGAGATACATAATATAGCCACACTTTTGTCTGTATATCTCGTGCAAAGCGTAGTCTCACCTAGGGTTAACTCCTAATAATCATCGCGAACACAATTTCTTTAAATCATGTGTGGCTCCTTAGCGGTCACTCACAAAGGTGACTTACGGTTGCTATTAATAGTCTATTAATACTCATGACTCTCGTGGCACAGGGCGCATCCAGTTTTTTCGAGCTACAATTCCCGATGTGCGAACAGTAGCAATCCAGACCACCAGTCGCTACCACGCCTCCTGACCCTCACACCATATGCCAGCACAGAAGCTATAGGACTGCGACTTCGAACTCATATGTATCTTCGGCGACGTCACTTTCCTAGAAGCTCTAGGTGTAGCTCCTAAGACTTTTACCGGATGTTTTTGTCGCGCTGTGCTGCCGAGCTACACCAGAGAAACACCTCCAAACGTTAGGGAGTGACTATTCGGCCAATGATGCCGCCCTCGAAATTATAAGCAGTCTAAGTGGATGTCAGAGCGTAACTCATGGATGAAAGTCGTATAATCCTCGGCGCATCTATATACTTAAAATATTACAAGGACCCTGGATAAAATTTTTAAAATGTAGACCAAAGTTTGCAGACGTTTCAACATTGATTTCAGCAGTCTTCCTTAAATCAAAACGATATTTTAAAATGAAAGTCGGCCGATTGTAAGTTGAAAAATGTTAACTGCTGTTTTCCGGCCTTATGGGTCCCAGGGCATATGGGAATAGATGGGAATGAAAAAGCGGACGAACTAGCTAAAAAGGGCGCATCTCTTGAAGCTTGCTCCGTAGATGTCCCAATTAGATTGGGCGAGATTAAGCGAAGGCGAGAGGTGCACATGATCGACCAAGCGGGAAAGGCGTGGGTTCAAGCGCGGGGCTGTAAAGTTTCGAAGATTATGTGAAGGTTTTACAACCTTAGACTAACACAGTTGCTCCTATCATTAAAAAGAGAGGACTGTAGACTCATGACGGGAATTCTGACTGGACACTGCCTTCTGGCGTTACATGCCTTTAAACTAGGCTTGGTCAGTGATAGCAGATGTAGGAAGTGCGGGTTGGAGGAGGAAACGATCGAGCACGTTCTGTGCTCGTGCCCTGCACTTGCCGGGCTAAGACTCCAGCTATAAGGAGTGATACAGCTGTCAGATCTAGAAGCAGCAAGTGGCTTAAGTCCTAGGAAGCTTCTAGTATTTGCCAAGAGGACGGAGTTATTTTATAATATAGGTCCTGGTTTTTGATAGGGTTTTTCAGTTTGGTCGTTAAAACAAACTTCTGGTAACACTACGGACTCAATCAGTCTATGTGAGGTCCGCATGGACCGGCCAGTTCAACCTACCTACCTTCCGGCCTTATGATATAAGAGCTCATTATGGATGACCACGTTGCTTCAGTTTTCATACTAGATCGACTGTCCACTACGTTAGGGTAGTAACACACTCGGTCATTAGTTCGACTGTCTTGGGAAAGCTTTTGCTTCACCACTTTGAGTGTTCTTGCGAAGGACAAAGCCTCACCTGGTTAAAAAATGTGCCTCCGTATTCACATTTGTAAAAGAGCCGTAACGTATAGGTGACATTTAAACTTGGTTGATAGGCTATAATCAATGTAATTCACTCCAAGGGACTAGTTTTGGATATGGCCGCCAACTGTAGGAAATATCAAACCGGGAGACTTGGGTGTTGAGGGATGAAGTGTGAAAATCAAAATTCACATTTCAGACGCTATTGTATAGATTCGCAAACAAACAACATGTGTTTGAATGTAAGCCCAAGTGATTTTTCAAACCGTTCTCATAAGTACATATATCCTCAACTTAAGTATGAAGTAAGAATCATTTCAAAGGAGTGTTTATGCCCCTAGAACCTACTAAAGGATTTTGCATCACTTATTTCGCTTATTCTTTCAGCCAATAGCAATATACAATTAAAAACAAAAAAAATTGGGTCATTTGATTTGAATTCACTGTTCATTATTAATTTTTTGAAAAAAAAAAAAAAATATGCAACGTAAGCATATAAATTTATGATATAACTTTTCTTTTAGTGTTCTGTTTTAATAACTTGCTGAATTGGATGATGCAAAATCCGTGTTAAGCTGACATCGAAAACGCCTGTTTTTGCAGTGATGCGCATCCGTTGATACCACTTTCGACCATATCCGACCAATTTTCGACATGAACAATAAATGACCTAAACAGTCTTAAACGAGTAGAAAATATAGAAACGCGCCGGACGCCGCTGGACGCCGCCGCCGCCGCGCCGATATTTTTGACACAATCGGCCAAAATCGGCGGCGGCGGCGGCGTTTATTGGCGGCGTATATCTCTAGTGCATACATAGTTAGGCTGACGAAATTACAATTCAATGCAAAACCATTGGTAAAAATAGTTAAATCTAGCTGAAAATATTTAGAATTTCATGCTTTTTTCTCTGGGTGTACCCAGACAAACCCAAGATAAATTATATAGCGTGAGACCTATAATGGATTCTATTCGGAAGCGGTTATTGCAGTAAGAGCTGGAGTAAATCCTTTGGACAAATTTTGAAATCTGTCTCTTTTAATAAGTATCCTTTGCTAAGATAGCGCGCTTTTGGAGCAAAAGCCAACTGCCAATGGGAGAATACTTTTCTTTTAAACTGTACAATCACGCACCTTGGAATTACTTTGACATACTTTGTTATTATAAGATTCATCTTTGCCTTTTACACGATTTTGGAATAATTTCACTTCATTGATTTTATTTACATAAATGTGTAAATAAACACAAACTTATGGGCAAAAAAGCTGATCCAATTTATATCCGTAGTCTGGCGCTGGCTTATGTAGCATTTTTTATACAGCCATGGACAACAGTTGCCTGTTTCATCATATTTGTGGCCATCAGCTATGAGGAGATTTGTTGGTTTGCTTGGTCCTTAACGACGGACACTGACATACTAACACATACATATGAATACCCTTTTAGGTGTAGCCAGATATATTTGCATATAAATTGAATTTTCCTGTAGTCGACAGTTATTTTTCATTACATCAATATATCCCTATGTATTGTCACACATACATACATATGTGCATATGTATATTCAATACGTAAAAAATGATGGCTCTATTTAATTATAAAACATTGCGGCAAAAGTAATCTGAGCAGCAGCAGCAGCCGTAGCCCATTGCAGTCAAACATTCAACGTTACGTTTCAAGCATAGCACCAATGCGCCTTACAACCCCCAACCATTACTCGCCGGCTGCGACTTTTGCTTTTGCGTTTGCAGTCTTCCGCTGGGTGCCATCATTAAAATTGTCATCATCAATGTCAGCGTAATGTCATATTTGCATAAAGTACCGTTGTTTTTTTGTTTATACATCCATCCAACGCCCAACGTTTGCTAAGCGACAGTTGTATCCATACCACAGCTGCCACTTTGATCCGTTTTAGGAAAAACAGATCCCTTTTCATGGTTGCTACTCACAAGCGCCTCAAGGCACCCATTACTACTAACCAAGTGACGATTCCCCGTTCTCCTTCTTTATCAGTCCCTTGCTTATTTCAGCTCTTGATTGGACTTTTCTTATTTAGCTAGAATATTCTGCGGAGACAAAGAAGTTTTTCCTCTAGATTCAGTCTGCTCTGCTAATGTCTCGCTTAACAGATCCCTATATTTATTTTAACACTCTTCGCATACTATAACACTTGTTAGCTTAAAGTATCCATTATCTGCTTTCCAAAACTCCACAGCTCTTTCTTCTACAATTGCAACTTTGCTTTGCCTGTGGTTCTCTTCAAAGGGAAAAGGGCATGTTTTGTTAAAGCCTTTGATTACCATTTTTTTTAAGATCTTATTGCATTCCTCCAGTTGGTCCTCCTCTTCTGGGGGCCTTAGTCACCTATTCGCGGCCGCCGTGGTGTGATAGTAGCGTGCTCCGTCCACCACACCGAGGGTGGTCCTGGGTTCAACTCCCGGGCAAAGTAACATCGAAATTTAGAAAACAGTTTTTTCAATTAGAAAAACGTTTTTCTATTCCGGTTCGCACCTCGGAAGTGATTTGGCCAACACTCCGAGTGTATTTCTGCTATGAAAAGTTTCTCAGTGAATATTCATCTGCCTTGGGGATGCCGTTCGGAGTCGGCAGGTTGTTCCGCCAATTTGTGGGTAAAATTTAAAAGAACCACATCGCAAATTGGAAGAGAAGCTCGGCTTTTTGCGTGCCATTTGGACTAGTGCATATTTCTACGGTTTGAAAAGGGTTTTTCCTGTTAGAGGGATGTTAATTGTTTTATATATATAGTCTGAGAAAAATTACCTATCGAGGATATTCCAGTCAAAACGTGTTGAATTACGATCAGAAATCAACGTGATATCAAGCACACTACTGCATATTGGATGATATAGCATGAAGCCAGGAAAAGTATCTGCTGCTTCTGCCTCAATGGGTACCACCTTACCATAATTATGCTCTCAACTTGCCTCCGATTTCACGTAGTAAACGAGTCCTCTCACGCTGATCACGGAAAGCTTACCTTCATAGTTACTGGACAAGTACCACGTCAAACAAAGTAGGAGGAGCTCCCTTCATGCAACTTTGGAGTGCTGAAATTTGTTGCGTCGAAATCCTCCTTCTACCCCTTGATATATTTCGTTCGTGGTTTCATTCTAGCTCGCTTGTTTCTAGCGTGTTTCGACTGTGGTTTCGGGACTTTGCTTACTCGTTTATTTGGAGGATTTTAACTGAGCTACGAGGTAGATGGGAATGATCAGACGGCTTATTAAGGTTCTAGAACAGAAGATGTAACTACATATCCTCCGAGTTCAACATCCACGGGATTGGTATCTTATCCTCGAAGAGAGTGCCCATGCACGACATTTGGAGGTCTCAAACAAGCTCCTCTGGCCCCCACATGTCGCAGTATTGCCTCAAGGCAATTGCTTCAGTAGATGCTTTTAATTTTGCCCGAAGCTTTCTTGTCCTTCTGAAGAAGGAGCGGTTACTATCTCATTCGCTCTACTTCGTATGCTCGAACACTCTTCCATTCTGTTCGTACTTGCCTGCCGCTTCCTCAACGAGCTCAATGAGTTTTCGGTCCTACCACTCTTTTCGCCTGACTCATCCTTTGTAATGACGTCAACTTCCCTGACTTGAAACAATATTCCCTCAATATACCAATACTTGTATTCGTTATCTTTTAAGGGATCGATCTTAAATAAATCTGAAAACATTAGGGCGCCTGCGACAGAAAAAGCCACCGTTAATTATCGAGACAGACCGCTATTGGGAAGGCTCCCTTCAACAGCCAACCATTTAAGCACCATGGATTTCGGTTTGGCAGTTCTTGACCTCCCTATGGCGTGAAAAAGCCTAGGCAAAATGTAGTGCCCGAAGACAAGATGCTAGCTTGCCGCGAAGGTCATCTGCACCAACCACTACACTCTAGAAATAAAAATGATTGGAAATGAGGACGAGTTAAAAACGATTCGGAATCGATTGAAACTAAGAGGAATTGTGAACATAATCATGAAATCGACTCGGAATTCAAAATAAGTCTTATCACGTTAACAATTTTTGGGTAAAGGGCAAAGACTCAACTTCTTGGTAAGTATTTTTAATTCATCGTAGTTTGGTTATCCGTGATTAAAAAATTACATTTTATCCAGTTTGAACCACTTCGTTGTCTTCCTTGTACCTACATTTTTTCTGGCGTGGCAACCTTGCCCCACGCGCACAGATAAATAAATATGTAAGTATGTGGGAATTTTCCATTACTGCTATTTCATCCACTGATTGCGCATCTTTTACTCAATAATTCTTGGAAATGCGATAGACTTATACGGGGGTCGGGCGATAAAACCAGTTAAGCCGAAGCAAATTTAAGCTGAGCAGCCTGCAAAAGGTCCACCAACCTTTGGTTAAAGCTCAACTTCGAAAGAGATCTTGAACCACAAACAGTTGAAGGGTTGGTGTAAGGATGTGGAAATTGCAGAGCAAACAATACACGTGTATACCGGTGGTTACAAATTAACGGAAGGGATCGGATGTGCTGATTACAGTTACAGTAGCAAGTAGATCCAATGGGCTGCCAGATCATTGTTATTGTTGTTGTTGTGGCAGTGCTTCGACCCATCCAATGACCGATCAACAGGGGTGGACCATAGAGAGAGGGGCGTTAGAGGCGTTGGTTCCACATTACAATTGAAGAGATGGTTGGTGTCATGTGAGGACACATTGCAAGCAGGACATACACTTTGTATGTCAGGGTTGATTCTGGATATGTAAGAGATTAACTTGCTACAGTACCAAGATCAAAGTTGAGCTAGAAGGACGCGCGTTTCCCTAGGGAGAGTACGTTCCTGTTTTGCGAGTTCTGGGTATTTTTTTAAGAACTGCATTTGCCGAGCAATTCCTGACATAGAGAACCGACGCCTGTTTGTGGATATCAATGAGGACCTGCTTATGCTTTTGTGCTTCATACGGCTGTGTTCTTAGGTGTCGTATTTCTTTCAGATCACTGTAGTGCCTTTCTTTAATCAAGAAGAAAAGAAAAGGCCGAAAAGTTGACAAAGAAAGGTGCTGTGCTCGACGAATCAACGGTAGACGATCCAGTCCGCTTGGGAGTACTGAAAAGGAGACAGTGAGTTGCATATGCATCAAGTAGAAAAATTGTGGAAAGTACCAAGGGGCTGCAAAATATTTAAGATCAAGGGCAAATCCTGCTATATAAGATTTACAAAGCTGCTCATATCTCTTAAGAGAGAAGACTTGAGACTCATTCTGGCGTCACATGTTTCAAAGTTAGGCAACCTCAGTAACAGCAGATGTAGGAAGTGCGGGCTACTGGAAGAAATGGTTGAGCAAGTCTTGTGTTCGCGTCCTGCGCTCGCGAGGTCACGGCTCCAGCTTTAAGGGCTGGTAGAGCTGCCTCATCTCGTGACAGCTATCAAGCGAGGTCCAAAATAGTTTCTAGTATTTGCCAGAAGTACGGAGTTATTTTATTCCATAACTGGTGGGCGTCAAACGAATTCCAGTAATACTATAGACGCAGATAGATCAATAATGACCAGTCTTTTCAACTTAACCTAACCGTTAGATAAAGCCCGGAGTTTCATCCTCCAGCTCACACAAGCTGTGCAGATTTGTGTGTAGGATAGATTAAACTTAGGCGATATCGTTGCTGGGACTATACACATTTTGACTTATCTGCACCCTAGGCATTCAACCCAGTAGTAACTGAGCTGCTTGGTTTGCTAGTTACTGATAGTCCTCACGAGGATCGGACCTCAGAATTCTCCTATAGCACTCTGCTTTTCCAGGTAGGCTGCCTGTTCACTACCTGAATTTCCGGGTACTCATCCTAACGAAATCATGATTTTGGGACCCAGATCGTTAAGGTCTCCAACGAATTCATTTACTAGCTAAGAAATAATTGCATAAGACCGCACGGTACGTGAGGCTGCCTCGATGTCTGACATAATGAGGTTACTTCTCGAGGAATAGCCTTTTCATAGACATTATCAAGCGCAAATTTCGGTTGCAAGGATTTCGACCTGAAAAATTTTGGGGTAGCTTCCCATTGGTAATGATTTCTTGAATTTCAGCTCATAGATGCTAGCTCCCGTCCTTCCGTTATCAAATTTGGATTCATCCATGATTCAGACCTCTGAGCCAGTATATGAACTGGGTGTTTTACAAAGAATTCTGCCCAAAATGTCAAAAATCCGCGTCGTTACAATACGGGATTTCCTTTGCATTTACTTGTTATGTCATGTTCCCGCGCTCTTTTTATAAAATATATTTAAAAGTTTTAGTTCAGCAAGCTGTGCCTCTTCCTCTATTAGAATAGGGAAAAAAGGTATTCCCACTAAGGCAATAAGTGCATCAGTAGGAGACGTTCGTATCGAGCCCGTTATGCCTATGTATTGCGGTTTCTTGCGTTGTCTTCGGCCACCAAACTAAGGAAGCATAGACTTTCATACACTATTAAGGCCCAGTATACCATTTTTGCATATAGTCCCCATATTTTGCCAAATGGGTTGCGTGCAAGCTAAGAAAGCTCTTGTTGTTTTGTTCAGTATTGTCTCCAGAGAGCATTTAACGTGAGGACTGTGCCCCCAGATACTTTGCTGTCATTGAAAATAGGGTTTTTGTGCCACACTGGAATGGTTCTGGTATGAATAGTTTGCTAATCTGGGTAAAAGTTGTTAGTACTGTTTTGTTAAAGTTTGTAGGAAGTCCTTTGATATCGCGCCACCTTCACATGATGCGCAGCGCTTATTACATGCGATTGGATATTGTTTCCTCGTGCTTTCCTGTGATGCAGATTACTAAGTTATCTGCATACCCTTGTGTGTAAAATCCAATGAATTTCAGTAACTGAAGTAGGTCATCTATGACTAGTGTCCACAAGATAGGAGAGAGTACAGCCCCTTGAAGGCATTCCCTAGTGGCCACAGTTGACTCAGTTGTCCCCCGCAGCTCAAGGCTTCTCATTGGCATTGATAACACTCAGCGAATGGTCATAGGGCTTAATAGCTCCAAGACTGCTTTGGTGTTGCTATGGAAAGAGTGTGCTTGAGGGAAAGTTTTACTTAGGATTGGGTGTTAATCCAGAAGCCTTTAGTGTAGACTTAGAAGTCCAGCATGCATCTCTCAAAGAGTGTTTACGTAACCAGTATTTAACACTTCTCTTAAACTTAGAGTTGAGTGCCATCGATTCCCAACTCTCGTTTCTTGAGAGCTACTGAGATTTTCCTTTCGTGATAGTCCTGCATTCTTGAGAAAATACTGAGGTATATGAACAGGCAGAGGAACAAGTAGATCTCTAGCTAGATGTAGAGGTATGTCTTTCAGTGTGAACTTATCAACCAGCCCTTGTTTGTGCGTATGTATGCATTGATTACGATCTCTACCTCATATTTGTAGATGCTATTTAAATTCTATGCCATATGAGTGACAACAAAGTGGGTTATGTTGTCAACAATATGTCGCACACTTCCGCTCTATCACCCTCATCTTCCCCTTAAGCAGAATAAATTTCTGTGTAAATACATAAAAAGGATTTTTGCATGAAAACTTTGTGTAACACAAAGTTCAGGCGATGTTTTTCAATTCAATTAATTAAAACTTAATTATATGCAAATTTTTATGGAAGGTTTATTTCTTCTTGGGAAAAAACGTAATTATAGTACATATTGTTAGCCACAAATCATTTCATATTATCGGGGATGATGTAGAGTAAAAAGTAAAAGCAGCATTGGGAGCATTCAAGTTTAGAATGGATCCTTGATTGTAAATTGGAGTCTAAGTGTGAGAGCTCAAGCGTCTAACAACGAGCAGATAAATGCGAAAGGTGTCTAGGGAAAATTTAAAAGACAGTTTGTTCAGTGAGCCCAAAAGTATGCCACGGCTTTTCAGCGCGACCTAAACTCCAGTTAAAGGCCCTGTTTTCAGTAGTTCGTTAAAGTAAGCTTAAACTAAGTTTGCTTAAACTCTAGTCAAATTTAAACTCCAGTTAAACTACTGAGCAATTTTTCAGTCACAGTTTAAGGCCGACGGTTTTTTATTATCTAGATAATTTTTAGATACGGCAGCAGCTGGATTTTGTTTACCCAACAAACATGGAAAAAGTTTTCTCTAGCGAAATATATATCTAGTTCGGAAGGTGATATCCAACATCATTATGTAATTATTTTTCAACCAGATAATTCTTGAGTTGATATCCAACTTCATTCTCCACTGACTATCCAACCTTTTTTGTAAAATTAAGAGTTTCCGATTTGATCTCCAAGGTCATCAATATTTTCCAATTATTATCCAACTTTCGAGAAATTTTGATAAATGTACCGTTTCAAGTGAATATTCAACACATTTCTCCAGTATATATACTACATTATCCATCCAGTTGAGGTGGAGTTGAAAAAAAATATCCAAAGAGGTTTTTAAGAGGTAATTAATCAAAAATAAATTATATGGGCGGCCGCCGTGGTGTGATGGTAGCACGCTCCGCCTACCACACCGTATGCCCTGGGTTCACGCCCCGGGCAAAGTATCATCTAAATTTTAGAAACAAGATTTTTCAATTAGTAGCCAATTTTCCTAAGCGGGGTCACCCCTCGGCAGTGTTTGGCAAGCACTCCCAGTGTATTTATGCCATGAAAAGTTCTCAGTGAAAACTCATCTGCCCCCAGATGCAGTTCGGAGTCGGAATAAAACAAGTAAGTCCCTTCGCGCCAATTTATAGGCAAAATTAAAAGGACAACGGCGCAAATTGAAAGAGACGCTCGGCCTAAAATCTCCTCGGAGATTATCGCGCTTCACTTATTTATTTTTTAATTTATATATATTTCATTTTATTTTCGTGCAAATATTGTAGTATGGAATTTTAGATTTGAGTCAAGTTAGAGAACCTCAAGTTGTTAATTAAATTTTTTCAACTTAAGTAATAGCATTTTTTTCGTTATAAAAAATTTCCTCTTTCGCAGAGTTCGCTATGGTTCTCGAGTTGAGCCACTGTTTCGAAACAACTCTTGAGATCTTAGAAGTGTGCCTAGTTATCAACATGAGCTCTAATGGTACTCAAGCCCAAATGTTTGTTGGGTATATTCGACGCCATTTTGAACGCACGCAAATAACTCATAGGTTAACAATAGTTTAACCCTGCCAGATCGGCCGCTTAAGCTAAGCTTAAACTTCAGTTAAAGTAGACTGAAAAACTGCAGACTACCCTTAAGCGTAGTTTAACTGAGTTGAACTTGTACTGAAAAACCGGGCCATAGTCTTAAATAATTACATAAAACTTATCCGCTCAAAATAACCGCCCTTCCTACTTAAGTTAGTATCTCACCATCCTGCCGTATGTTAAACAAGTAAGTAAGGCTAAGTTCGGGTGTGACCGAGCATTATATACTCAGCTGAGAGCCTTGGAGACAAAATAAGGGAAAATCTCCATATACGAAAATGAACCTAGGGTAACCCTGGAATGTGTTTGTATGGCATGGGTATCAAATGGAAGGTACTATAGAGTATTTTAAAAGGGAGTGGGCCATAGTTCTATAGGTGGACGTCTTTTCGAGATATCGCGATAAAGATGGACCGGGGTGACTTTAGAATGTGTTTGTATGATATGGGTATCAAATGAGAGGTGTTAATGAGTATTTTAAAAGGTAGTGATCCTTAAATCTATAGGTGGGCGCCTTTTCGAGATAGCGCCATATAAGGTGGACCAGGGGTGACTCTAGAATGTGTTTGTACGATATGGGTATCAAATTAAAGGTACTAATGCGAATTTTAAAAGTGAGTGGCCCTTAGTTCTATATGTGAAGGCGTTTTTGAGATATCGACCAAAATGTGGACCAGGGTTACCCAGAACATCATCTGTCGGGTATCGCTTATTTATTTATATATGTAATACCACGAAAAGTATTCCTTTCATGATTCCAAGGGCTTTTGATTTCGCCCTGCAGAACTTTTTCATTTTCTTCTACTCAATATGATAGGTGTCACATCCATTTTACAGAGTTTTTTCTAAATTTATATTTTGCATCAACAAACCAATCCAATCACAATGTTTCATCCCTTTTTTCATATTTGGTATAGAGTTATGGACTTTTTTTCATTTTTCGAAATTTTCGATATCAAGAGTGGGCGTGATCATAGTCGGATTTCGCCCATTTTTAATACCAAGATAAAGTGGGTTCAGGTAAGTACGTGAACTGAGTTTAGTAAAGATATATCGATTTTCGCTTAAGTTATCGTGTCGGTCCGCTGTGTATAAAAACTGGGCGTGGCTTCAACCGATTTTGCGCATTTTCACAGAAAACTGTTATGCTATTACCGAACCGCAAGATTGGTAAATTTTTGTTCGACTTATGGCATTTAAAGTATCCTAGACAAATTAAATGAAAAAGGGCGGAGCGACGCCCATTTTTAAATTTTCTTTTATTTTTGTATTTTGTTGCATCATATCATTACTGGAGTTGAATTTTGACTTAATTTACTTATATACTGTAAAGATATTAAACTTTTGTTAAAATTTGACTTTTAAAATTTTTGTTTTAAAAAGTGGGCGTGCTCGTCATCCGAGTGTGGTAATTTTTATTTAGAACACATGCAGTAATAGGTGTAACGTTCCTGCCAAATTTCATTATGATATCTTCTAGGAATGCCGAATTACAGATTGTAAAACTTTTAAATTACCTTCTTTTAAAGGTGGGCGTTGCCACGCCCGTTGTCCAAAATGTTGCAAATTTTCTATTCTGCGTCATAAGGCCAACCCCCCTAGCAAATTTCATCGCTTTATCCATCTTTGGTAATGAATTATCGCACTTTTTCGGTTTATCGAAACTTTCGATATCGAAAAAGTGGGCGTGGTTATAGTTCGATTTCGTTCATTTTAAATATCGATCTCAGACTAGTGCCCAGGAACCTACATACCAAATTTCGTCAAGATACCTCAAAATTTACTCAAGTTATCGTGTTTACGGGCGGACGGACGGACGGACGGACATGGCTAAATGAATTTCTTTTTTCGCTCAGATCATTTCGGGAAGTCCATATCCGTTATGCGAACAAAATTAGTGTACTCTGTGAGCTCTGTTCAGCTGAGTATAAAAATGAGAGAATAAATCAAAAATAAATTTTTGGAAGAAATTTCGCAGCAAAGAGCTCCTAAAAGCACGTCCTTTGACGGAGTCTTACCATTGCAATTGGCATAAAAAATTTGCGCACAAAAGTATGCAACGGCGCGTTGCTCCCATTTAGCTGGTTAAGCGATTGTTTATGTGTCCGAGGCTGCAGCTGCACTTTCAGTATTACTTTAATGGTTTTTTATACCCAGCTGTACTTTTACACAGGGTATAAAGGAGTCGAGATAGATATAGACTTCCATATATCAAAATCATAAGTATCGAAAAAAAATTTGATTGTGCCATGTCCGTCCGTCCGTCCGTCTGTCCGTTAACACGATAACTTGAGTAAATATTGAGATATCTTCACCAAATTTGGTACACGAGCTTATCTGGACCCAGAATAGATTGCGACTGAAAATGAGCGAAATCGGATGATAACCACGCCCACTTTTTATATATATAACATATTGGAAAACACAAAAACCTGATTATTTAGTAAAAAATACACCTAGAATGTTGAAATTTGATGTGTGGAATGATATTGAGACTCTTGATAAAAATTAAAAAATTTTTTTAAAATGGGCGTGTGGCACCGCCCACTTGCGATAAAATCAATTTTACAAATATTATTAATCATAAATCAAAAATCGTTAAACCTATCGTTACAAAATTCGGCAGATAGGTTGCGTTTACTAAAAGGAATACTTTGAAGAAAAATTAACGAAATCGGTTAAAGATCACGCCCACTTTTATTCAAAAGATTTTTAAAAAGGTCGTGGACGAAGAAAATAAGATATATCTTTGCAAAAAACAGCTTTATATCAATGGTATTTCATTTCCCAAGTGTATTTATAACAATAAATAGGAAAAACTTCAAATTTAATAAAATGGGTGTGGCACCGACCCTTTTATGACTAAGCAATTTTCTATGTTTCCGGAACCATAACTCGAAGAAAAATTAACGGATCGTAATAAAATTAGGTACACTAATTTTCCCTATAACAGGAAATATTTCAAGAAAAAACGGACGAGATCGGTTAAAGAACACCCCCACTTTTATATAAAAGATTTTTAAAAGCGTCGTAGGCAAAAATAATAAGTTAAATCCTAGCGAATAATAGTTTTGTACCAATCATATTTTGTGCCATTATAACAAGAAATGGGAAAAAATTCAAATCTTGGAAATGGCCGTAGCACTGCCCCTTTCATACAATGCATTTCCCAACGTTTCTGTAGC
Organism: Eurosta solidaginis; assembly: GCF_040869045.1. Lineage (NCBI taxonomy): Eukaryota > Metazoa > Arthropoda > Insecta > Diptera > Tephritidae > Eurosta > Eurosta solidaginis. The sequence continues at coordinate 43,202,094 of NC_090322.1, forward strand.
CATAACTCGACGAGAAATTTGGTGCACATGTAGATATGCCTTTTAACAGGAAATATTTTCAGTAAAAATGGACTAAATCGGTTAAATCGCCTTCTTTTATATAAAAGATTTTGTAAAAGTGCGTATATGCAGGCAAAAAGCTATTTCTAGTAAAACTTGGAAAATTTCGTTAATAACCCTGCCCTTTTTTTGTAATAACGCTTTTTAGTACAATGGCACTTGTGTGTTTATCTTGTAACTTTAAACGAGCAATTCTTGTTTGTTTGTATAGCCGTACGATCTTTGGAACGGCTCAAATTTAAACATATCACCTTCTAAGACTTTCTACCTAGGTGCTGCCACTCAGAATGTTTCACAAGGTTGCCACCTATTCGAAATTAAAAAAATTGCATGAGATATGCCGATATGGGTATCAAAGGAAAAGTATTTCACTCCGCATTTCAATAGGGACATTTTTGAGTAGGGTTGCCATTTAGGGTTGCCACCTATTCGTAATTTTAAAAAAATTGCATGGGATATGCCGACATGGGTATCAAACGAAAGGTATTTCACTCCGCATTACAATAGGGAAATTTTTGAGTAGGGTTGCCATTTAGGGTTGCCACCTATTGGAAATTAAAAAAATTGCATGAGATATGCCGATATGGGTATCAAACGAAGGGTATTTCACTCCGCATTACAATAGGGATATTTTTAGTAGGGTTGCCATTTAAGGTTGCCACCTATTCGAAATTAAACTAAAGGAAACATTGCCAGCACAACGAAACGTTGCCGAGCAAAGCTCGGTCGTCCATGTACTGTTGGGAAATCCCCATATCTGAAGGAAAACTCCATTATTACCCGCTCAAGGTCATTGGAGTTAGCCTCTGTCTGTGTTTGCTTCTCTTAAACGAAAATTAGTTCAGAATAGAACCATATGTATATGTATTATTGCGCAGCCTTGTAACACTATTAAGCACACAAAACAAATAACAACAGCATTTCATGTGTACAGCGGGGTATGTAATGTTCGGGTTCACCCGAACTTAAACTTCCGTACTTGTTATTTTTTATTTTTTATTTACATGTATAAATAAATTTATAATGTTTTGTGTTGTTGCTATTGTGTTATTGCTGTTATTGGTGTTGCCAGTGTTTACGCAAGCTGTTTGCTATGAGCTCACGCTACTTTATATGCGTGCACAGTTGCAATGGATTTAATCTGATATTTATTGTTGTCTAATATTTTATTTTTCTAAATCGTGGTGCTCGCTTTAGCCATAGCTCGAACTCTCTGAGCAGGGATGATAAATGGATTGTTTCATTTTGTACCAAACGAAGTGGAAAAATGTACCAAATCATCCAAAAATGTACCAACAGTTTTCGGATACGAATTTGCACCAAACTAGAGTTATATTCTGCTTTTTTATCCAAGAACTGTTTTTAGTCAGGAAACTCTTTGAGTTATTTATATACCTCAGTTGACAAAACGCTTTTTTTCGTATCTATATTATGACAATTACTGTTAGCTGATTTCATCTAGTCTTTAGTTTTTATTAAATTCGAGACTGCGTTTATTTGAAGTATATTTCTGCAATACGCCTTGAACTATTCTATAAATATTGGAAAACATTTGCGCGATTAGTTCATTTTTAACAGATCTTAATACTGGCCAAAAGCTGCATACATATATTTAAATTGTTGAATTTTTAAGGCTCTCATTCTCTGCTAAAGCTCTAAATTCGGAATTCAATTTCTCTATTTTATCAAATTCAGATTTCGGAAACAAGTCCATAACTAAAGGCGCAATACTATTTGTTTTGCCGCTTAAAATACTTTCTGGTGAAAGCTTTGCAGCCCACAACAAAGTTTTATCATTTAAATTTACTTTCTTTAATAAAGTACTACAAATTTTGTATATAAAATTGTTTAGCACAGCTCTTAAATATGTGTACGTCATCTTTTTCGAAAAGGTTGTTTGACAGAATAATATCCACATTAACACCAAAGTAAACTTCATCTGGGGTTAAGTGATTTTCGTCTGAATCAATAATTAACATCCAAATAGGACTGGAGTCTAAATAAGATTTTTTTTAATTTTTAATTTGGTAATAAGTAAATGTATGCGCATATCTTCAGACTGCATTTCCATATTCACATTGTTTATTTCATTTAAAATATAAAAAATAAATGTAAAATATACTTTATAAATAAGACTTTAAAAAATTTCAGATATAAGATTATTATTGTGATTACTGCTTTTATTTTTTTTTTGCTCTAGAATTCTATCTATGACTGCTTGTCCAGAAAGCCACCTTGTGGGGGCGTACTTTAGTATAATATGCATTTCTGTACCGAAATGTTCTTGAAAACTCCAAAAGTCTGCCGTCCTAACGGGAGTTTATCCAAAAATCATAGTTTACGTCTTTTAAAAATTTATCAATTTTGTTGGAAAATACATTACAAGCGGCCATTGAAGCTAAATTAAAATGTGACAAAGACCAGATTTGGAACAACTTGCTTCAGCATTGCTTGCACTCCGCTTTTTGCTCTCATCTTAGCCGAGCAATTGTCGGCAGTGAAACCAATCATTTTTTCAAGTGGTATTGAATGGTCTTTCAAAGATTTAATAATGGCATTAAAAATACCCTCCGTGCTACTATCGGTCAATGGTATGAAATCTAAAAATCTATCAATGCACTTTTTATCAAAAATTCGAATCGAAACTGCCAAATTTTTTGATATACATATATCAGTCGTTTCATCTATTATTAGGGAGTAATAATTCTTCTGACAAAATGCAATTATGGATTTATAATTTCCTGGCCCTTTTATTTGAGTTATTATTTTCTGTGCTTTAAGTCTATTGATCTAAAACTTGTTCACAATTTTAGAATCAGTTATGCTATTTTTCATAAGCATATTTAAATGCTCCATAGTTGCAAATGACAAATTGTGCTCGACAACAAAACAACTTAACTGAGGACGGTTACCGCGGAGTAACCGAAATATATCGGATTTTTAAAGAAAACTTGTGTTTATTTTTTAATTGACCTCGAGCCGGCAAACATATATATTAAATATGAAAGGTCTCCAAACAATTTTCTCTACAAAAACGGAAGGCACGCCGTATGAATACAACAACAAAATTGGATATGCGAAAATCAAAGGCAACAATGACAACTCAAGATCGGTAATAAACAAATATCAGTCAACATCCAAGAAATTAGTAAAACTAAAATCTAGCATTAAGTTTTTGTTAAAGTGTAGAAAAACTAAGGTCATACCGAATGTAATAAAAAATTCCACAAAATGCAACAATTTATTTGTATCTGACTCAGACACACATTCAAATATATACAGACTCTTGGACAAACACACATACTGTTTTCACACAAAACTATTAAATTTACTAATTAAACATAAGCACAACAAATTGAAGAGACAAAACATGGAAATTGAGGAAGTCACAACAAAGCTAAGGAAACAGCCGGACGCGAAAGAATTCGAAGTTTTCATGGAAAGTGAGAAGAACATTACCAATAAGTTAAGAGTGACACTGAAGAAACGACAAGAAATGAAACATGAGAAACTGCGATGCCAACGCAACAGTGCATTAACCACGAATAACAACAACGACTGGTTTGTTAATATTACGAAAACTGAGTTTCCACAAGATGTAAAAGCATTGTTATATAAAGGGCCGAAGTTTGCGTTACCCATAGAAAAACAACGATTCCCCCTCTTCCACGGGGAGGTCTCATACAACTCTTTCAACTCTCAGCGTGAAAGAGGAACAAGAGCAAGCGCGCACAAAGTTCTCATTACTTGTGAAACACCACACGACAACTAATAAAGAAAGTGCAATAGACCGTGCAATATTAGATACATTATCTCGGACGCGGTATTTTCTAAGACAAAAAAAATGAAAATATTAGAATTTTAACTTCGGACAAGGGAAACAAAACCGTCGCAATGGAGATAGATGACTATAATAACAGAATGAGTAATATTTTAAATAACTTGACTACATATAGAATTTTGAGGCTTGACCCAACCTCCAAATTACAAAACAAAAATAATACTATAGTCGATAAACTATTTAAAATGGGATATATTTCGAAGTCTGAAAAACACAAACTCACCACAACCACCGCCCTTCCCCCTAGACTATATGGACTTCCAAAAATACACAAAGAAGGAGTACCACGCAGACCAATTTGCTCAGCGATTAATTCCCCATCTTACGGTCTGTGTAAGTTCATAATTAATATTTTAAGGAACATAACAGCCAACTCTCCATATAACATAAAGAACGCACTTGAATTTAAAGAGAGGATTAATAATACCTTGATTTGTGATGATGAAAAACTTATCTCCTTCGACGTGGTTTCTTTGTTTCCTAGCATACCTACACAATTAGCACTTGACATTATACAAGATAAATTGACGATTAAAAAAGAACACACCAGGTAACCAAAGAAAACATTTATGGATATACTTAAATTTTGCATCGAAGAAAATAGGTACTTCAAATTTAACGACACAATCTACACACAATTAAAAGGAATGCCCATGGGATCACCTGCATCGCCAGTCATTGCTGACATAATTGTGGAAGAACTTTTGGAAAAAACAATGACAAAACTAAAACAGAAACCAAGAGTACTTACAAAATATGTTGATGACCTTTTTGCAAGCATACAAGAAAACGATATTCAAAATACGCTGAATACGCTTAATTCCTTTCACAAGAATATCAAGTTTACTGTAGATTTAGAAGACGGGGGCAAATTACCTTATCTGGACTCCATTATAAAAAAGAAGGTAACCAGCTAAAATAACGGTGATATGAGAAACAAACAGCGTCTGGATGAATCCTCAATTTTAACTCTAAACATCCTAAAACGACGATCATGAATACAGCAATGGGCTGTATACGACGCATGTTAAATATATCTGACAAAACTTACCACAAGGAGATTACGGACGAAATAAAATATTTATTAAAACAAAATGACTTCCCAGACAAAATTATAAACTTCCTAATTAAAAGATCAAAATACAATATTCAGCATCAAATTCAAGACAAACCCAAAATATTCAAATCGGTAACTTACGTACCCCATTTATCTGAACGCTTAATGATGTCATATTGCTACGACAAAGAGAAAATAAAAATATCTCACAAGCCTTGAAGTACCCTTAAAAACATATTTAACAGAACTAAGTCAAAAATACCGGAAATGGACAAAAGTATTGTCATTTATAAAATCCCATGTAATGGAAACCCGAAAGAGCTGTGCAACAAGGTATACGTTGGTACAACCAAATTAAAATTAAAAACGCTATTGGCACAGCACAAATCAGACACCAAACAATGCCAAAATTCTTTTATACATATATAAAACTGCGCTAATGGCACACTGTGCATCGAGCGGACACTCTCCCAATTTCGCTAAAGCATCCATCTTACAGCAAGAAGCAAATTATTCCAAGCGTTTCTCACTTGAAATGTTACACATTATAAACACTCCGCCAAATATACGACTGAACTACAAGACTGACATGGACAACGTCGCGCATATTTACAGACATTTAATTACAAATAAAGTAGTAACAAACTCCACGCCTAAGCAAGAGGACGTGTAAATTAATGTATGTCATTCGTTGTTACTGTTTCATCAATATTTTGTTTATATAATGTTATTTGTTTGTATAGATTTTGCAGTTTATATCCCTGAGGACGGTTACCGCGGAGTAACCGAAATATATCGGATTTTTAAAGAAAACTTGTGTTTATTTTTTAATTGACCTCGAGCCGGCAAAAATATATATTAAATATGAAAGGTCGCCAAACAATTTACTCAACTTAACTATCTATATATTTTCTTCGAAAAATTTTAAATGCTTTTGTACATTCAAAGTTGCTCTGCAAATGACTTGAAGTGTAGGACGGTGTTTTACAAAAATGCACAAAATATGTCAATGTAGTACCAACTTACTTTCGGAAAGCGAAATGTGCCAAAAAAAGTACAAATGTACCATGATCATCATCACTGTCTCTGAGTCGTATAATTTAAGTTGGTACAAGCTTTTCAATTTTTGTATGTCGTCATTTTGTATGTCGTATTTACAGTTATAATGTATAGTAAGATGCTCAAGCGTGCTTAAAGCAATAACGGCAAATAACACAAGAAAAAAACATTTTTTAAATTACTTTTTGTTGTCTTAAATGTTATACTTCCCAGTGGGAAAAATGGTAATGAATTATTCCAGTATATCATTTTATAATGCATTCAAAAGGTTAATTTTCAAATGAATAACAAAAGCATATATTATGAATTCCATTTTAAGTAATTATACATGCACTTGCTGATTATATCTTAATCAAAACTCAAATGTTTTTAAAATATTTCTAAGTTTATACATTATTTTTTCTTAGTATGTAGTAATCTGAAATATAATCTATTTAAAACGCATTCAAATCTGCATTACAAAGTAAACGAGAATTTAATGCATAACTACAACGGGATACCTTAGCAGTTATCGATATGCTACTACGGGTATCTGTAATAGCAAATACACATCTTTTTGCGCATTTCAATTTGTGTTTTATCAATTTGTGGTCGCAGCTCAAGTGCTATTAAATTTTTAATAAATTATTTGAGACAAAAACTTTATTAAAGTGATTTAAATTATTCGGTAAGTAAACATAATTAAAATTAAATATGTTTAGTAAGCGTCATATGCGTAGGCTAGTGAAAATAGAACGTGATAGCGTTTGCAACTTGCGGCAAGATGAAGGGAGCGCTAGCGCTCCAGCTGATTTTTCAAGTATTAGGGATGAGGTACCGGTAGGTATAATCGATGAGATGCCGGAGTGTAGTAATCAAATACCTATAGCACAAAAAATAGGAAATTGGGCTACAGTTTTCAATATTTGTAGAGAAGCGGTTGATGGATTGCTAGAAATACTTCGCGATGAAAATATTAATGTACCAAAATCGTCTAAATCTTTGAGTGTTTCCAAAAGGCACATAATAAGAACGGTATATCCTGGTTCGTATACACATATCGGTCTTCAAAACCAAATAAATAAAGCGGAGCACCTTTTACAAAACTTAAGCACCATCATTTTAGATATCGGAATCGATGGACTCCCTTTGTACAAAAGTTCAAATTTAAGCTTGTGGCCTATATTAGCAAATGTTGTGAACGCTCCACAATTAAAAGTATTATTGGTAGGTGTATACTTGGGAAAAAAGAAACCTAATGAAATAAATTCGTATTTGCATGATTTGTGCTCCGAAATTTCTAAACTTAAAAATGAGGGTCTCTCCATTGGTGACAAAAAAGTAAATTTTGAACTCCGCTGTTTTGTTTGTGATGCTCCGGCTCGTGCTTTTTTATGTAAAACTGTTGGTCACAATTCTTTCAATGGATGCAGTAAGTGCATACAAGTGGGTAGAAAAATAAATAATACGACGACTTATAGTACATCTTGCGTACGCCTTCCTACGGACGATGAATTTTCAAGACGGTCTTATAATGGATACCATAAAGATTTAGATAGCATTAGTAATGTCTTGGAAGATGTGGGGGTGAAAATGGTTAGTCAATTTCCACTGGATCGGCATCTAGTGGATCTGGGAGTAGTCAAAAAAATTATTTTACGAATCTTTAATAATAAAACAAACAGACCCAGACTATCTTTAGAAACTAAAGCCAATTTATCAAGTCATATACTATCTTTACGTCCCCATATTCCCCGAGAATTTATTCGCAAGCCAAGAGGTTTCGAGGAGGTTTTGCGCTGGAAAGCAGTTGAGTTTCGTCAATTCGTACTTTACACGGGCATATTAGTTTTAAAAGACAAAGTAGATAGCCAAACATATTACCATTTTTGCCTTCTCCACTGTGCCTACAGATTTCTATCAGATGAAAAAAGCTTTATGTCTAATCTCAATGCATGTAAAGGTCTCTTAAAGGATTTTGTTGAACTATTTCCCACTATTTACTCTGAGGAACAAGTTTCTTACAACGTTCATTCTCTTCTGCATTTAACTGATTGCGTAGAAGAAATTTGTTATTTAAATACTTTCTCAGCGTACAAGTTTGAAAACTACATGCAGCATCTAAAGCGATTAGTCAAAAAGCCAAGTAAAATACTCGAAGAAATTCAAAATAAAATCGAGAACGAAGATGTTCCCGAACATGGTACCAAATTTGGAATACGAATGAATAAAGATGGAACAATTGTTTCTTTCAGTACAACAAACTTTTTTTAAGCACGAAAATACCCGACAATTATTGTTATCTTAAGTCGGGGGAGGCTATTAAGATTACAGCATTTTCAATGCAAAATGGTAAAGTTATCTTAAGTGGCAAAAAAATGTTTCTGATCGTCGCAGTTTCTTTGAAGAGCCATTGAACTCTATGGAAGATTTACGCATTTTTGTTTCCCAAAGCATGGAATCGAACAGTCGAAATATATATTTTGACGCTGATTCGATACAGTATAAATTAATGTGCTTGCCATATGGAAATTCACTATTATTTATACCTATTTTGCATTCCAATAATTAATTGAAATGAAATTAAATAAAAAATTAATAATATCTACTACTTTTTATTATAGAAATTTAAGATATGAAAAAAAAAATCCAGCGGAAATATGAGCAAATCGTTGAAGAATGATTCAAGAGGTTAGTTATTGCAGTAATAACACTTCTGTAATAACTTAAATAATTTATTTTTATTTTTATTTGTTTAGGTTGTTTGGTTAACAAAAATAAACAATTGGAAAACTGTAATATAAATGATATAAAATCAGAAGTTTCTGCGCTGAAAGAGGAAATCAAAAAAACATTTTAAAATCATAATTAATTATACGTTAAATTAATTCATTAAATACCCATTTTAATTCTACTTTTGTTTTCATACATCCAAAAATGAATACTTGTGTAATGAATGTAAAAATTAAAGCCTTGTTTATGCATAATAAACTGCATAAGTCGGTATACATTAATAAATCAATATAAAAATTAAATAAAAATAATGCATACTTCTTTCGTTTACATATAAATGCAAAATTGAATGCCACACTTTTCTAGGACATCGCCGTGGGGGAAAAAATGCATTTTGGAATGTGTAAATTGCCCTTTTAATGATTATTTTTTTGGATTACTATGCATTACTTTTTCCCACTGGGTTGTTATGATTGTTAGCGTTATGTAATTTGTTGTTGTTTTCCGCTTATGCTATGTTCCTCTTATTCTATCCAACTGTTCTGGCCCTGTGTTGAAATTTTCGAAGTACTTTTTTCAATACAGTGGCTGCTAAGAAAGGAAATTTAGTTTGCAGACCTTATTTTTAGCACGAGGAAGCCAAGCGGTAACAAACAGATAAGTATACATACCCGTTCTTCCTCTAAAGAACGAAAATACAGATATCAAAAACCCGTGCCCAAGTAGCGCACGGGTCGCCATTTTGTTGCAAATTTCCCAGTACCAATTACTGCGGTACCAGTACCAATTAGGCGGCTACCGTGGTCTGATGGTAGCGTGCTCTGCCTACCACAACGTATGCCCTAGGTTCACACCCCGGGCAAAGCAACATCAAAATTTTAGAAGAAAATTTTTCTAAGCGGGGTCGGCCCTCGGCAGTGTTTGGCAAGCGCTCCGGGTGTATTTATGCCATGAAAAGCTCTCAGTGAAAACTCATCTGCCTTGCAGATGCCGTTCGGAGTCGGCATAAAACATGTAGGTCCCGTCCGGCCCATTTGTAGGGAAAATCAAGAGGAGCACGACGCAAATTGGAAGAGAAGCTCGGCCTTATATCTCTTCGGAGGTTATCGCGCCTTACATTTATTTATTTTTTTAATTACTGCGCGTTTAGTATGGACAGTCGGTGCTCCGTTCAAAACATTTGTAAAGGCAATGACCCTGCTGATATCTTTCACAGAGAAATAAACTATTTCCTAAAGTTTCGACGGTATACAATTTTCCATAGTTAGAAACCTAGTTTGTGCTAGAGCTCCTTGGGATCTCCGCCTGTGAGCCTTGGAAATAGGTTATTGAACCAGTCACAAATTTTTCCGTGAAAAAATGCAAAGATGCCCAGTCAGCGCATTTGATTACCCTCTACCCGCGAAGGGTTTCAGACGAGTCAAACACTGGGTGGGTTGCTGTCGAGTTGTCGAACACACGACGCATCGCGCGCTTAGACAGCCTGTAGAAACCTCCATCTAGTTCTTTTGCATGGTTGCTAGCGATCTGGTGTTAGCATCAACTTTGGCCACTTTTAGGTGATCAATGGCAATGTCGCTTAAATGTTGGATTTGCGGTTCCTGCTTCTAACCGAAGAATATTCTAGTTCTTTTGCATGGTTGCTAGCGATCTGGTGTTAGCATCAACTATGGCCACTTTTAGGTGATCAATGGCAATGTCGCTTAAATGTTGGATTTGCGGTTCCTGCTTCTAACCGAAGAATATTCTTCCAACGCCTGCAATCTGCAATCCTCTCTAGAGACGGAGTAGCATGTCCGTAGACCTAGTTGACGCGATTGTTTTGTTTGTCGATTGTGTCGCAGTTGCTATATCCTTTGTGTGCCCGATGTCCAATTCGGTGGTTTGTTATTATTATTTTGTGTGCTTTTATTTAAAGAATTCATGTTTGGTCCCACAAATATACCGTAAAGGGTTGGTCACTCGTTCCCAGTGCCGGCATGCATTGATATGGCACTTGTGAACTATTCGGGATCAGCTATTCGATATCATTCCGCTGACTATCAACCGTTGGCACGGGTAGCTCATAACCTTGGATTAGAGTGATGGCCTAATGTTAGATTTAGCACTAAATATTTTTAGCTATATTCCAGTGCGATACCTAGCAACTTCCATCACTGATTTGTCTACATTAAGCCATTCATTCGTTTTATTTGTATATTTTCCTCTCCTGTTCATACCTAGATATTTGTGTAAGCAATAAGAAGAAATCGTTGTAATCTATTTTCAGGTGCATCAGCTGCATACAAATGCGCTTTGTATGCTTCATTGCTCTAAACACAATGCATTTAATGTATTTACTCAATGTAGGCCCGCTTTTTCAATAAAAATTAAACTCAGTTTGTCAGTTAAACTACGCTTAAAGGTATTCTGCAGTTTTTCAGTCTACTTTAACTGAAGTTTAAGCTAAGATTAAGCGGCCGTTCTGCAGGGTTAAACTCTAGTTAACCTATCAGTTATTTGCGTGCGTTCGAAATGGCGTCAAATTACCCGACAAGCATTTGGGCTTGAGTACCATTACAGCTCATGTTGATAACTAGGCATACTTCTAAAATCTCAAGAGTTGTTTCGAAACAATAGCTTAACTCCAGAATCATAGCGTACTGAGCAAAAGAGGGAATTTTTTATAAAGCAAAAAATGCTATTACTTAGGTTGAAACAATTTAATTCCCACTTGTGGTTCTCTAAGTGGACTCAAATGTAAGATTCCATACAACAGTTTTTTTACGGAAAAAAAAGAAATATATAAGTTAACACGCTGGCGGCACACAACATGTTGGATTCCCACAAGCTGAAGTTTACACGTGCCGCTGTGTCAGCATAATCATTCTTCCCTAATTCATTCTTCCCCATACCATATTCTATTCACTAAATTTGTTATTAGAATTATAAGTATCTTAAAATAAATCTTTTTGTAAATTTAACTGTGTTGTTCTATTGTGTTTGCAGGGCAAGCTGGCCGTTTAATTTTTTTCATTTCAAGGATCACAGACCCTTTAAGTTATATAATTAAGTTTTGATTAATTACGCTTCATTACTGCTATCAACCAGGTGTTTATTTCTCATAATACACAGCTGCTGGTTTTGGTGGAACGACCATGGAGATTTTTTTCAACTCCACCTCAACTCGATATGCAATGTAGGATATCAACTGGAGAGATATGTTGAATATTCATTTGAGAACTCTAAATTTTACAAAATTTCTCAAAGGTTGGATAGTAATTGGAGAACGAAGTTGGATATCAAATCGAGAACTATCTGATTTAAGAATAATTAAATAATGATGTTGGGTATCACGTCCGGAACTAGGTACATATTTCGCTGGAGAAATTTTTTTTCCATGTTTGTTGGGTAAATAAAATTCAGCTGTTGCCGTATCTACAAATTATCTAGATAATAAAAAAGCCTTACAAAAAAGCCTACCCCAAAGGCGGCCTGTGACTGAAAAACTGCTCAGTATTATAACTGGAGTTTAAATTTGACTAGAATTTAAGCAAACTTGGTTTAAGCTTAGCTTAACCAACTACTGAAAAACCGGGCCTTACTGGCATTGTTCGACCGCTTTAAAATAATTTTGTATACATTTTTGCAACTTGCATTCTCATAATGTGGAACTATTCGGTCCAGCAAGGGATCTAGATGAATTTTCTTTGTCAACTGCATTGGATATTCTGAAGGTTTCCTTTTTTTGGCCGATCAGATCAGAAAGACAAATAAAATATTCACACCAAATGTTTACGATAAACTTATAGAAATTTGGAGCAAACTGAATATCAATTTATTGGATAAAAGAGCCGTCACAAAAAAACTACATGCATTACTTTACAAATACAAGGAATTGTCTAGGGCCGGACGATATTTGGAAAAATTTGAAAGTTTCGTTGATGGTACAAAGAAAATATTTTTCATCGCACAATGGAAATGCCCACTGCAAATAACTCTTTGGAACTGTGGTAAATTCCCGATAACCTCAAACACTTTATTTTAGACCAGCACAACGATAGATCACTAACAATACCTGTTGTTGAGGATCCTTCAGAGACAAAAGTGTTTACAGTACAACTATCATTGGCATTAACCGGCGATTAACATATCAGCTAACTTCCTTAGATTTGCAAGATGATACTCTAATGGATGTGGCTCATACATCGACCGAATCACATTATTCTCCAAGATACAGTATAACAAAGTTTGCAATGATGTGCGATAGATTGGGCGTGACAAGCAGAGTTGCATCTTGCCTAGCATCAGCTTTGTTTGAAGACATTGGATGGAAAGATGATCACGGCCAAATCATTGTTTGTGACAAAAACAAAGTAGACAGAGAAAGGAGAAAACTTAGATCGGATGTTCTCCGCCAACGCACAACAGGGTGTTTGAACGAATTTCCGTTTGACGGTCGAAAAGACGACGCATTGACTCAAATAAAAGTTGGCGAAACTTACTATTCGGAAATGAAGAAAGAATCGCATTTAGTCGGGGTACAAGAGCCGAACAACCAATTACTTGGTTATGTCAACTTGGCAGGCAAAAATGATTCTTCTGAAGCGAAACACTCCAGCTTTGAAGAAACTTTTAAAAGAAAAGCAGATTCTTCTTAATATTTGAATTGGCATTTGCTCTGACGGCGAAGTTACAAACACTGGGGGGCAGAAGTATATTGCGACGATTTGAAAAGCAACTGAACAGAGCATTACACTGGTGGATTTGTTTACTACACTGGAAAAATCGCGATCGACTGGGCCAAGAACCTCAACTGGATCACTTGAAAAAGATCTTCACAATTGCCATAACCAACAGCTATTTATCACCCTTTTTTTTGAAACTTTTCCCTATAAGCGACATAAATAGTAATAAATTTCCAAAAAACAATATATTTTCAAGGTTGTTACGAATTTTGAAGTGATTCCACTTGAAAACATGCCACCACCCTTGGATGAAGATGAAGAGAAGAAACTATCGATGGATGCGAAAAATCTATACAAAATTGCTAATGCTATTTCGAATGGTTATGTTCCACCTTCACTGGCTATGATTACACCGGGTCCTATAAATCATGCTAGATGGCTCACAAAAGCTTGTAGAAACCTTCGTCTTTACGCTACAATCAACACTCCATCGGAGAATTTGAAAAGCTTGGCAACATACATAATGTTCGTGTACGTTCCCATGTATTTTAACGTCAAATATTATAAGTCGGTTGTATACGCTTGTGCTTTGCCTGGAAAATTCATACGTTGGACGCAATATTTGCCAGACAATTTACGTAGAGTGATCAATAACACAATTGATAATAATTCCTATTCTGCACATTGTGAAAATGTTTTACTCAGCATGCTCTTCGACGAACGAAAACATATTAGGAAGTATGCACTGGAAAAAATTGTATATATTCGTGATAATTTATTTGATCCATTGTAAAACCAAAAATTAATTTTGATTGCACTGATTACGTTCATATGATTAATTTGAACGACAATCATGAGCTGTCAGAACAGCCATTCACAAGCGGTATACCGTATGAACATTTGAAAGCTTATTTTGAAGACGAAGACGAAGAAGATCCACCGCTTCGGGATCCGAATATTCCACGCCATATTCAACGCACCGAGCGGCACGTTCAGCTAGTGCCATTCATAAAAATCGCGAAGGGATCATGGCGACTACAGTATAAAGCCGAAGTAAAGTGAGCCGAATGGAATCCAAGCAGGATTTGCAAGGAAATATCTGAACTTTAAAATGAATTCCCACATTTTTCACACTTTTTTGTATTAGAAAATATTTGCAACTTGTCATTTTCATAATTTCAATAAATAGTTCAAACAACAAAACAGAAATTTCACTGTGTGCTAATTAATGACCGATTGTTCAGATAAGAGAATTTTCGTCGTTTGTGCCTAATTTTAACCAAAATTCTTCTAAAACTCCATTAAAGGTTTTTTTTTTAAAACTGCACTTACCACCGTCTTTAGCGCATGAATACGCATTATATATGAAAATATTGTAAATTAATTGAATGATGATGGGCTTAAAAGACATTAGTCTTACGCTCAACCAACGAGTTTTATAAATAAATAAATAAATAAATAACAAGTAAGGAAGGCTAAGTTCGGGTGTAACCGAACATTACATACTCAGTTAAGAGCTATGGTGACAACATAAGGGAAAATAAACATGTAGGAAAATGAACCGAGGGTAACCCTGGAATGTGTTTGTATGACATGTGTATCAAATGAATTTAAAGAGTATTTTATGAGGAAGTGGGCCATAGTTCTATAGGTGGACGCCATTTAGGGATATCGCCATAAAGGTGGATCAGGGTTGACTCTAGAATTTGTTTGTACGATATGGATATCAAATGAAAGGTGTTAATGAGGGTTCTAAAGGAAGTGGTGGTAGTTGTATAGGTGGTCGTCTTTTCAAGATATCGCCATAAAGGTGGACCAGGGGTGACTCTAGACTTTGTTTGTACGATATGGGTATCAAATTAAAGGTATTAATGAGGGTTCTAAAAGGAAGTGGTGGTAGTTGTATAGGTGGTCGCCTTTTCGAGATATCGCCATAAAGGTGGACCAGGGGTGACTCTAGACTTTGTTTGTACGATATGGGTATCAAATGAAAGGTGTTAATGAGTATTTTAAAAGGGAGTGATCCTTAGTTCCATAGGTGGACGCCGTTTCGAGATATCGCCATAAAGGTGGACCAGGGGTGACCCTAGAATGCGTTTGTACAATATGGGTATCAAACGAAAGGTGTTAATGAGTATTTCAAAAGGGCGTGGGGTTTAGTTCTATAGGTGGACGCCTTTTCAAGATATCGGCATAAAGGTGGACCAGGGGTGACTCTAGAATTTGTTTGTACGATATGGCTATCAAATGAAAGGGGTAATGAGCATTTTAAAAGGGAGTGGGCCTTAGTTCTATAGGTGGACGCCTTTTCGTGATATCGCCATAAAGGTGGTCCAGGGGTGACTCTAGAATGTGTTTCTACGATATGGGTATCAAATTAAAGGTATTAATGAGGCTTTTAAAAGGGAGTGGTGGTAGTTGTATATGTGAAGGCGTTTTCCAGATATTGACAAAAATGTGGAGCAGGGTGAGCCAGAACATCATCTGTTGGATACCGCTAATTTATTTATATATATAATACCACGAACAGTATTCCTGCCAAGATTTCAAAGGTTTTTTATTTCGCCCTGCAGAAATTTTTCATTTCATTCTACTTAATATGGTAGGTGTCACACCCATTTTACAAAGTTTTTTTCTAAACAATTATTTCTTCAAGCTGGCTCTAGGTCAATAAATTAAACAAGTTGTTGTTGTTTTTGTTCCAATATATTTCGATCTCCAACGGAGATCGTCATCGGGGAATGAACTCATTAAATTTAAAGGTCGTCAAAAATCAAAATTTGTTTTTTTCTAAAGTTATATTTTGCGTCAATAAACCAATCCAAATACCATGTTTCATCCCTTTTTTCGCATTTGGTATAGAATTATGGCATTTTTTTCGTTTTTGCTAATTTTCGATATCGAAAAAGTGGGCGTGGTCATAGTCGGATTTCGGCCATTTTTTATACCAAGATAAAGTGAGTTCAGATAAGTACGTGAACTGAGTTTAGTAAAGATATATCGATTTTTGCTCAAGTTATCGTGTTAACGGCCGAGCGGAAGGACAGACGGTCGACTGTGTATAAAAACTGAGCGTGGCTTCAACCGATTTCGCCCTTTTTCACAGGCATAAGTTATCGGCCCAGAAACTATGCCCCTACCAAATTTCACAAGGATTGGTAAATTTTTTTTCGACTAATGGCATTAAAAGTATCCTAAACAAATTAAATGAAAAAGGGCTGAGCCACGCCCATTTTGAAATTTTCTTTTATTTTTGCATTTTTTGCACCATATCATTACTGGAGTTCAATGTTGACACAATTTACTTCTATACTGTAAAGATATAAAATTTTTTGTTAAAATTTGACTTTAAAATTTTTTTTTTAGGTGGGCGTGGTCGTTCTCCGATTTTGATAATTTTTATTAAGCATACATGTAGTAATAGGAGTAACGTTCCTGCCAAATTTCATAATGATATCTTCAACGACTGCCAAATTACAAAACCTTTAAATTACTTTCTATTAAAAGTGGGCGGTGCCACGCCCATTGTCCAAAATTTTACTGATTTTCTATTCTGCGTCATAAGTTTAACCCTCCTACCAAGTTTCATCGCTTTATCCGTCTTTGGTAATGAATTATAGCACGATATTGTTCATTTTAAACAGCGATCTGATATGAGTGCTCAGGAACCTACATACTAAATTTCATCAAGATACCTCAAAATTTACTCAAGTTATCGTGTTAGCGGACGGACGGACGGATGGACATGGCTCAATCAAATTTTTTTTCGATCCTGATGATTTTGATATATGGAAGTCTATACCTATCTGTATTCCTTTATACCTGTACAACCAACCGTTATCCAATCAAAGTTAATATACTCTGTGAGCTCTGCTCAACTCAGTATAAAAATTCACTTGGGACTAAAAATCGATTTCGACAAAAATGGTGAAAATCCTTTTACCCGAACAGTCGGTTGTATGGGATATATATTATAAATATGTCCGATCTTGATGATTTTTTAAGACAACCATCTATGCCCAATACGTAAGCTTGTGGTAATGATGTGGTGGTTTGATGTTGCTAGCTGTTAAAATGAGGCAGAAATGGTGCAGAAATGGCGAAAACCCTCTTACTGAATAATCGATTGTATGGGAGGTATATGCTATAGTGGTCCGATTCCGACAAATGTCAAATCCCCCATCAAAATATGCCTGCTTACCAAATTTCATCAAAATACCTCAAAAATTGAGGGACTAGTTTGCGTTCAAACAAACGGACAGACCGACAGACGGACGGACGGACATGGCTAAATCAACTTAGCTCGTCCCCTGATCATTTGGGTATACTTATTGGTGTGTCTAACGGAAACATATACATAAAAAATGATTTGGAGCCTTGAAAATGAAAAAAATCGATTTCGACCGAAACAAGTCCCAAAAACCATCAAAAAACTCAAATTTATTTTTTGCAGGCTCGAAAATTATTTTTGTGGGTATGCTTAGTAGAACTTTTTTTTTCCTGGGCACAAAACCTATCGAAAAATCGATGGCGCGATATAGGTTAATAAATCCACACAGATTAATACACACATAAACGAATGCGAAGGTTTTTTTTATCGTTCCACATACTCCCTGGCGGACCGCGACATACAACAAATCACTTCAAATCTACTACTTATTTACTTCTATGTGACCTGGTTGTAGTTCTTCTTCTTGTTTTTTGAAGAATTGAATTCAGGACTCGATGTGATAACAAAATTTCTTTGTTGCTTCACATTCGTGCTATTTTTATATATTTTTAGCCTTCACGGCTGCGGTAGACTGCGCTGTGTACTTATTTAGCTGTATTTCCAATCCCTGTGTGTGTCTATGCAACGCAACACCAATGACCATAAAATATTCATTCAATAAGTTTTTGCTATCAATTTGTATTTTTTCTTGCATGTCAGTGTCACCAATAGCTAACCAACTAATTTTGAGTTCAACGGGTTTCGGATGTTTTCTTGTATTTTTTTTTTTTTTGTTATATTTATTTGGTTCATTCAATGGCTCTAATACGTTTGCCATCAACTTTGTCACAGCAAAATACTTCAAATTCCATCTGGCTTCTCTACTGCTTGTTGTTGTTTTGTTATTTTCAAACTATCGGGATATCACAAATCCATCAGTCATTGTCAACTATACTGATGGTATCATGTGCATTTGTAAGGCTACCAAATGGTGGTTACTAAAACATTTTTTCCCATCAAGGAGTTCAAACGGTCATTATGATAGTGACGTATTAGGGGTTTGAGAAGCTCAATAATAACAACAGCTGGTGCCATTAAAGCGTGAATGAAGGAATCTTTACAAAGATTCCTTGCTGGTATTTCAACAGAAAAGCAAATACGGATATCACTTAACGTTTCGAGTGATTTTGTGCAAAGATGCACTAGAACTTTTTTCTTAAGTTGACATTCTGAACTTGAAAGGTAAACTTCTTGTTGTCGTTATTGTAACAGTACTTTGCACTGTTTATTTGATATATTCCATTTCAGAAACGAAAGGTGTTGTATGAAAAAGCCCTATCCTGAATTAATATCCCTTAGTCAAGAAAGGCTTCAGTCATTATGTTTCCTATAACCGTATGTGAGAAGAATGAGACAGGCTTAGTGGGTGAAAGCATTGAATTTGCCAGTCCACCTGGACCTGCGCTGAGCGGCGACTTTGATTACAACCTGTTGAGCAACTTACAACAGTATGTGTACATGTTTTATTATCATCAGGAATGGTAGAGGAGTCATAACACCTAGCTATGATAGACTCTCTCTATCTAGAGCCACGTGTTAAAAGATATTGTGAACCAATTTTCGCTAGTCTAGTTCAAAAAATTGGCTATAGAATGATCGCGCTCTTTAAAGCTGCAACTATGGGTTTCTGATTTGTCATCATCCGATCCTGCGTTATCTGTGCAGGAAACCTTCAAGTGAAGCTTAGAAAAAGATTTCACTTCTCCATGGATTATCGGTCATATTATGTCCCGGCTGTAAACAATAAAGATCTTCCCATTAAATCTCTGATTACGTTGAAATGAACTGTCTTATCTTCTACCTTTATTTTAGGACGTAATGTTCCAAATGGCTGTCCCCCATCGAGATACATGCAACCACAAAGACCGGGATGGAAAGAAAGGAATAAAAAACAAAAAAAAAAAAAAAAAAAAAAAATAGAGGTCTTAATGTTTATTTGATATATTGATATGTATTTGAAGAACTATTAGCTTCTTGCTCTTCCTCTTAAAATTTTTGTAGCTATAAGGAGACCCGCCTAATATTTTTGCG
This sequence comes from Eurosta solidaginis, assembly GCF_040869045.1. NCBI lineage: Eukaryota > Metazoa > Arthropoda > Insecta > Diptera > Tephritidae > Eurosta > Eurosta solidaginis. Next base: position 43,221,791 of record NC_090322.1, read on the forward strand.
AATTTTATCGATGTTAGTGATCCTTTGCTCTATATAGAACCGAAAAATCGCACCTTTAAAATACCGCCTGCACCATGTTGGGTACAATTTGATATGCCCACGTTGAACTCTCTAGGTCATCAAAGCTGAGAATTTGGTTGGAGAAGCTTGCAAATTCCTTAAAGGTATTACGCTACAAGGGCCCTTGAATATCCGGGTCGCTACATAGCATGTTACATCCTCACGCATTGATGCTTACAGTCACCCAGGTTAGCTGATGCTCTTTATTATCCTGATAGGGTCGCAGCGATTACCTAGAAGGTTTAATGAGGTCATATTAATCGTTTCCGAGATTATCGGACAAGTACCTTAATGGTCCTGGTAAACGGAACGTAAAAATAAATAAATGTAAGACGTGATAACCTCCGAAAAGGTTTTAGGCCGAGCTTCTCTTCCAAATTGCGTCGAGCTCTTTTTAATTTTTCCTACAAATTGGCGGACAGGACCTACTTGTTTTATGCCGACTCCGAACGTCATCTGCAAGGCAGATAAGTTTTCACTGAGAGCTTTTCACGGCAGAAATACACTCGGAGTTCTTGCCAAACAATGCCCAGGGGCGACCCCGCTTACAAAAATTGTCTTCTAATTGCGAAAACTTGTTTCTAAAATTTTGATGTTGCCTTGCCCGGGGCGTGAGCCCAGGATCTTCGTCTGGTAGGCGGACCACGGTGCCCCAAAATCTTCGGGAAATGTCTTCATTGTTAATACAACAGCAACAACAACCTGCTTACTTCAGACGACAAAATCGGCAGCTGTTATATTTCCGTGGCATTTGTCCGGGTTTAAGGCATAGTTGAACGTTTCTACTAAATGATCAGATGTCCAGATGCGTGCCTCCTAGCTTTAGTGCTGTTGTCATAAAAAGAGTAGCAGCATCACCCGAGGTTAATTTAATTGCCATTGGAGCTGTTTCTCATGTGACGTGTTATACACTTGGAGAAAATTATCTGCTTAATGGCGAATGCCTTTCTGTAACCTTTTATAGTTCCGGACATGGGGGAGTGTTCCAACCTAAGCTCCCTTTCATTGGCACAAATTTGCAAAAGAAATTGTTATCGTGTTTTGCAGCTGGATAGGTTGCTTACAAAGAAGAAGAGCGATATCCTATTTCGCACTTCATCCTAGAAGTCGGTTACCACGCCCAGTTTTATCAATTTATAATTTGCGCCTTTAAGTATGCAACCTCGCGACTATTACTTTTTGGATATAGGTTGCGCTAACACTTCGACATACGCCATTCTGGAAATCGATACATGAATTGATTGCCAAAAAGGAACTCATAACATTCCAAATATTGCTAGCATTTAGGCGCGTTTGAAACGATTTTTTTTTTGTACCGTGACCACCAGAACCACATATTGTGCAATAGTGTAAGTTCAAAATATGTAGAATATCAAAATATGAAAACATGATTGTGGTAGTCAGAAAGTGTGCGCAATATGTAAAATCTTACGATTACATACTTGCGGTGGGATGACGACATCTTAACTTAATATTGCCTACTTTAAGGCGCACATCATTTATTATATTGTTTTGCTTCTAAAGTGAGGAAGTCACATATTTGCCTCACATTTGGATGTGATAGTAGAGAAATAAATTATTTGTTATGTAATTAAAATCAAATTAATTTTTGACGTTTAATCTTACCACAATATCAGGTCATTATAACAGTATTAGTTTTAACAAATATATTATGTATGTAAATACCTTTCACAAATCAATAAGCAAAACCATTTGTTTTGTTTATATAAACAATTAATTAAGCGACATAAGCTTTATATAACGCCTACACAAATACATACGTACATTCAAATCTATGCTTAAGCGTAACTTACAGTAAAATATTTAAAGGTGTGAATATTTTATTTACATAATATCCAAAATAAATGCAACACATTTAAAATTTATTAAAAAAATTGCATTAAATATTTAAAAATAGCCAGTGACAATTATTCAAATCATTTTGCTGAAATGCGCGCTAACGCCAAAAAGTATGCAGCAAAAAAGTTCAAACGAAAAGCCAGCAAATGCGAAGGATTACAAAAGAGTCAGTATGTAAAATGAAAGTAGATTTTATAGGTGGGGATGAGCAAATGTATATTTATATATTTAAACATACAAAGCTCAAAGGATGTGAGCATTGGGGCATTCCAAATCAAGGGATAGATAAATCTGACATTAATATTGCAGGACTTTAACTCTGACCAAGCCTAGACTGTGTTTTTTTTTCAGGTTTGTGGTGTGTACAAAGCAGGATGAGGTCTTAAGTCTTTCGATGACTACAAATACTTCTGCTAGAACGGTTGGTTGTGCATTGGGGCATTCCAGTCGCAGTAGAGAGATATATTTTATGTAAATATTTCAGAAAATGCAAACCCAGTAGCTAGAGATGGAGCTGTTTTAGCCTTGTGACTTGTACCAAGAATTAAGAGGTACTCCAATCCAATTATGGCTCCAAATAGCTCTGAGGTTTTAATAAATAGAGAGATCAACAGATTGGCCTCTAGTTAGATAATATTTCCTTTGCCAGATCCCAAGATATGCAAAAAATATTAAGTTTAGTCAAAAAGGGACCTTGTGATACCAAGAAACTGTAAGTGCAAATGGAGGCTAGAGTTAGGGAGAAGGTAAGAAAGATATATAAATTACAAGAAATAATGAAACAGAAGTGAAAGTAAACAAAGAGAGAATAGAGGTATAGAAAAATAAGCTTTGGGATAATGAGCTAGACGAAGATAGAAAACATTGTCCACATAGAAATCTGGGGAATAATTACTCTTGGCAACCGAATAGGCAATTGAAAAGCAAAAACCTCTTAAAAATCATGCTCTAGAACCACTTATCGTTCACGCTCTGCTACATCAGGCATGTGAAAGGGGCTCTGGAAGTGTTCCAGAGAAACTTTCTGAGATAGATTTACGAATCTCTTCGTGAAGGCGACGTGCGAGTAACGAAGCAGATCCAAAGATGAACTGTACGAGCTTTAAAGCGCAGCTGCCACGCTGGCAAGGCGTTGTTGTGCGCATGGAAAAAGATGATATTCTGATCACTAGGTGCCTATGAAAGCAGAGCGGCGGTTTAAACCCTATCTCTACCTCCATCCCTTCCTTATGTCCATATCCACAAAGCTACGCTGGCTAGACAAGGTTATGTGAATGGAAAAAGATGCTCGGGCTTAGAAAATATTTTTATTGGAAGGTGCCTATGGAGGTAGAGGCGGCGGGTTAGTCTCTAACTCTTTCTCCATCCCCATCTTCATCATCATTCCATTCTGAATATCCACCTCCATCTCAATCTGCATTTAAATCCTCATCTCTATCTTTATCTCCACACCCAGCTCAATCTCTATACGAATTTCCACCCCCATTCCTTTCTCCGTATCCATCTTCATCTCCAACTCCATCTACATCCCAATAACTATCTCCATCGACATTTTAACCCTCAATCTCAATTTCAAATTCCACCTCCACCCCTATCTCCATCTCCATTTCTGTTTCCATCTACATCTTCATCTCTATCGCCATCTCCATCTCCATCTCCATCTCCATCTCCAACTCCATCTCCATCTCCATCTCCATCTGCATCTGCATCTACGAGTCAATATCCATCATTTCCACCTCCACCTCCATACCCATCGCCATCCCCATCTCCATATCCATCGGCATTTCCACCTTCATCTTCATCTCCATCCCCCTCAATCTTCATCTCCACCTCCATCTCCATTTCCACATCCATTACCATCTACTTCTATACCTTCGTTTCCATATTAGTCTGCATCTTCTTATCCAACTCCGTTTCCACATTAATTTCCATCTCAGGTTCCATTTTCATATCATCTCTTTCTATATCTCCGTTTCCATATTCATCTTTATCTCCATCTCCAACTCCACCTTACTTTCCATGTTCATCCCCATCTCTAGCTCCGTTTCCATATTCATCCTCATCTCAGTTTCCATACCAATTTCCACCTCCTTTTCCATCTCCGTGTGCATATTGGTATCTGTATACACCTCCATCTCAGTTACCATATCCATTCTAATTTAAATTCAAATCCTTCTTGAAAGCAACAGAAAAAAAAAATAAAGTACAGGAGACGGAATTGGAAACTCTGAAGCGGGCTATGGTCTAAAATATTAGTCGCTCAAGCCTTGCGCCATGTGATCATGGGTATAAAAATTTAGTTGAAAGTAAAGAAGTTCTTCGTGTCTTCGCTGGCATATGAGAATCATGAGACAACAAAGTTCACTACAGAGTTTATCTATCGCTTTTGAAGATTGAAGTTCAGCTACCTGTTAAAATGTGGATATAGAGTAAAGCTCGCAAGAGAATAACTGAAACCTAAACGACTTTGTACAACTTGAGGTAAAATGGCTGCTTTGTGGAGGGTCCTCTGTAAAGCTTAGCACATGCTATAAAACAACAAAAAACATGCGACGCCGTTTCGATTATTCCAAGAGAGCAGTTTTAGAGCATCGTAGGTAATATTGTGCAAAGGTGACTACGATTGATGATAGACGAATCGCAGAGTTGGTATTGAAAATTAACCCAAGTAAAGCAGCCATCGGTATTTTCTAGGATTATGCGCGGAGTCTGATCAGAACAGCAGCCTTTAAGCGACTGCTTTGGGTATGTAACTTTTGATTCTACTTTACAGTTAATGTTTCGAACTAACAGCACTTCGTCCAAGTTTGCAAGTACCAAAACGGTGTTCACACACATGCTTGAAAAATATCGGATGCATATCAAACATACCGTGATGAACGTGCACAACGAAGACGTTGAGTGAAACAATGTCCTCAACTCTGGTCATTAAGTGAAAGGTGACAAAGCTGCACCCATTTTCCGGCTTCCGAAGGAGTTCGGGAATAGAACCAATTGAGAGTTCTTTAATTGAGCATATTTTGAGCATATTTAAGATGAGAGTACTTTGCATTAATCTTCACAACCAATCAAATCCATATTCTTGATTAAGGTACTATCTGCTTATATCACTGAGAGTGCTAAGAAAACATAAAATCATATTATTAAATTGGGTTTTATACCAAAAAGGAGTAGATGGAAACAAACAAGAATATTCTTTATCAGATCTCAAGGGGTGTGTACTGCAACCCCCAACAAAGGTGTAGGCAGCGTAATTCATGGCTGCTCTTAATGCCAATTTACCTACTCGTTGTGAGTCCTATTAGTTTAACAGGTGCGGCCCTAGCAACCCCAAGTTTCACACAAAAACCTGAGGTTGAATGACCTAGAAATTTCAAGGTGGTGAAATCAAGGCTAATACCTTAATAGTGGCGTGGCGAATCCTGTTAATTTAGCAGGCGATCCCAAGCTCTGCATGGAAGGAGGAGTTTGGATAACCCAGAAGACTTAAGGTAGTTCTTTCAAATCGTTCCCCAGATAGTCAAGCTAAAACCTTAATGGCGCTTTTTTCTGGAACGCATTGTATAAATATCCGAAAAATGTCCATCAAATTCGAAAAAACTCCCCAGAACCTGCGGAAAATAACCTAATCGCTACATAAAGAAGAAGCAGAATATTCTTTATGCAGAAAGGCGACTGCTGAAAAGCTCTTCACACTTCCATCTAGGCCATAACATAATGAGGCTTAATAATGCACACGTGCACTCTTTGAAACCGAATACCATTTTTAATTTATTGAAGAGCGTGGCTTAGATGCGGCACATTATTGTAATAGTTTGCATGGAATTCCCCAAAATTTTTAATTTATATATGCAATAAATTTTAAGCTCTCTCATTTTTCAAAGCAACACATAGAAATGCATACAAAATTTTCATGGAAACTCGATTGCAGCCGCATGCAATTATTTTAAAAGCCATCAACCCACATACCAACCAGGCGCCATTCTCTTTAAGCTTTCGCTTACACTTTCACTGTTTTCCGCATCGAGCCGTCAAACTCCTGCCACTATGCCGCTGGACATTCAACTGCGAATTGATAAAAGAAAAACTCTGTTTGCTGTATTCGAAATGTGAATGAAAGTAAAGATAGGTGGATGAGTGAAACAACGAGCATTTGTATATGTATGTATGACTAGGTGAGTGGTCGCGTCAAGTATATTTGCATACTTTCGGAAGCTGATGAGGGTCAATTGTACACTAATGGATACCAAAGGAAGTAGGGGTGTATCGACATGTGTAGTTGTGTATACAACTAAGAGCAGAAGATGCAATATGTGTAGTTGTTAGTGTTTGTTAAGGGCAATGAGTGCACTAGAATAGTGGTTGTTGTAATGATTGTGCAGGATATTGAGTTAGTAGTAGACAAATTAATTTGGTAAAGGACTTTGTTTATTTCTACATATGTGTGTGTGATAGGTCTTGCACACGCATTCAGAAGGCGTGTTGAGTTTTGTTTGTATGTGTGCGCGTTGTTAATATGTTTACTAGCGTTTCAGTGTGGGAGGAAAATTAGTTTGTTTATCAATATTCGCTTTGCAGTGAAACCAATGAATAGGAAATTGCTGCTATAAGCACTTCACTAATACAATTACAATATACATACACATACACATATGTGTGATACAGTATCAAATCTTGTTACACTTAAATCAGCAACAATATCCATATCTACATATATCTTCCATTTGATTGTTGGATCCGATAAAAAAAATTCTTGGCGCGAAAAAATTCTTAGCTCCGAGGAGATTAAGGCCTAGTTTCTCTTCTAATTTGCGCCATGCTCCTGTGCCCTACATACTGGCGCGACGGAACCTATATGTTTCATGCCGTCTGCGAGCGGCATTCAACCCAGGATCTTCGGTGTAGTAGGCGGCCGCCCGATAAATCTTCAACAAATTTGATGACATATATCTAACCCGTTGATTGCCATAAAAAGCTGTTGGCTTGGAGATAGCCAACCGGTAAAACAGCAAACTCGACGATAACTTTGCTTTTAATTATGTGTAAAAAAATGTGAGCTTCTCGGTCTCGGTTGTTACCTATAAGAGACCGACGAAGCTGTTCTAAAATAACGCGAAATTATTTGTTTCCCGTACGGTTATCTCTATTGTGGTTTGACAAGACACTCCTCGAAGATTTCGGAGTGTTGATTTCGTTTTCGGGGTATAGATCCGGTACGTTCCGGTAACAAGCACCATTGAGGTACAAGCCCGACCATCTCGGGAACGATTTAATATGACCACATTGAACCTTCTAGACCATCCCGCCCGCCACTCTCTACTTCCATGAGAATACTGGGATCGCCAGAGCCTCGGCTGCTTAAGAAACATGATTCACCATGGGTAGGTGAGGTTGACAATTAGGTTGGAGAAGCTTAAATTGCGCTGGCAGTTCTTTGATAGGATTGCGCTACACAGCCCTTTGAATCATATGGGTATTTTAGTCACCTCTAAGGATAGCCATACCTGTCCCAAACCCGCTGTGGGTAAAATGTGGAGTAAAATATCATGGCATAATGTCCAGCGAAACGGTCAGTTAGATTTGCAGTTCATATTGGAGGTGCAACGCCCCCTTATTTTAAAATTATTGTGCTGCCCCCTGCAAAAATGCGAATAGTTTATGACGAATCAGGGGTGATTTGTAAACGAATATTCTTTATAAAGAATATCCAGTTTTGATAATTGATATGGCTTGGAGTAATCCTTTTTCTTTGAGAATGTCCTATGGAGAGACCAATTGCACCTTTCTAACCTTACGGACACTGTACCACACGCCCCCTTGGGTACTGTTCGAAACGTCCGACGGGTGGTGTCGGTCAGGCCGTTTTTGTTCTCCCACAGGTAAAGTCGCACACATCCTCTTTGTCTTGCTACGGCTATTGTCGGACGACACTTCTTTGTTCGCGCATGGGTACGGCCAGACAAGTCCTTTTTCTACCCGTACAGGAGTTCTTAGGGATTTTATAATTTTTTAAACTCTAACACAATATTTGTAATTTTTTTCGGCTACATCAATTTTAACTGACTTATCACAACTTTATCTAAAAAGGACAAGAGAGGATCAATTATGCGCCAATGTAGATAACAGAGATCAGTTGCAGACCTTTATTTTAGGAATTAGTCGCGTGATTTTTTGACGAAACATGTTTGTTTTTTTTTCAGTTGATAAGTTGTCGAAGTTTTATTGCAAACCGGTGGAAACAGAAAAACAAAAAAGATTCACTTTCATATAGAAAATAACAGCAAAGAATTAAATATAGAATTCATGAGGTGCTAGCAAGATCTGTACCCAATGTACCCAATGCATATAAGGCACGGTTTTTCGGTAGTTGGTTGAGCTAAGCTTAAACTAAGTTTGCTTAAACTCTAGCGAATTTAAACTCCAGTTAAACTGCTCAGCAGTTTTTCAGTCTCAGTTTAAGGCCGCCTTTGGGGATGGCCTTTTTGTGCGGCAGCATTGGTTTTTTTTTATTATCCAGATAATTTGTAGATATAGCATTTTCAGGTCAAATGAAACTTTTTTTCATTTTAAATGAAACTTTTTTCAAGTCAAATGAAACCATACTACTAAGGTAATTGTCAATATATTTATATCGTACTTTATAACGCTAAATATTTATCAAATTTTTCTTTAAGACAACTATTTCTAATTAGCCACATTGAGGGCAAAATTGTTGCTTAAATTTTCTTTGTGAATTTAAGCTACAGTTAAGGTCGGCTTAGTTTAGCCTTGCCTTTTGATCGTTTCAATTTTTAATAGATAAAGTAGCAGGGTTATACGTTAGGCAACTTATATACTACAGTTTAACCACCCACTTAAAATAAGCACCTATATTTTTTACTTGTATCTACTCCTCTTATATATAAAGCACATTCTTCTTCTACATATACTTCGTTAATAACGTAGGAATAAAGCAACGTAGAGAACAAATAGAAGGAACCAAAGAGCATGATGTGAGCACATTTCCTATTCACTGTCTGACACCAACTAACACATCGGTTGAATCCTCTGTATTATGCTTTTCCTTTTGACCAACGTCTACCAAACAACATAGATCGAGAATTGAGAGAATATTGAGAGAAACATTACTTTTACCAACTATATATATAGTAGAGCATGTGGACTGCGGAGAGATCTTTTTTAACTATGCTGAAAAACATAACGGTAAAAAGTGATCTTTTCTACTCTATGGCGTAGTTACATTGCACTTCACTCGTTTGGGCCTGTTTATTTGTTTTTATTCCATTATTTTTCATTGTAAATTGTATTTAAATGTAATACTTAGAATATATTGTTACAAATATTAGCAAAACTAATGGGTGCTGCTTAGAGATAGAATGGGTCCACTTATTAACCGATATCGCGCCATCGATTTTTCGATAGGATTTGGGGTCCGGAAAAAAAGTTTCACTACGCATACCCAAAGATATAATTTTCGAGCCTGCGAAATTTCTTCTTTTTTTTTACTTTTTTTGACTTTGATTTTTAAGGGTTTTTTCATGACGATATAAATATATTGACAATTACCTTAGTAGTATGGTTTCATTTGACTTGAAAAAGGTTTCATTTGACCTGAAAATGCTATATGGCAACAGCTGGATTTTGTTTACCCAACAAGCATGGAAAAATTTTCTCGAGCGAAATATATATCTACTTCCGGAGGTGATACACAACATCATTATGTAGTTATTTTTAAACCGGATTGTACCCGAGTTGATATCAAACTTCATTCTCCAATCACTACCAACCTTTGAGAAATTTTGTAAAATTAAGAGTTTTTAGAGTTTAGAGTTGATCTCCAACTTCATTAATATTGTCCAACTTTCGAAAAATTTTGAGCAATATACAGTTCTCAAACGAATATTCAACATATTTCATCCTACACTGGATATCCAGTTGAGGTGGAGTTGAAAAAAATTTATTGGTAAAAATAAACATTTGGTTGATAGCGGTAATGAAGCGTAATTAATCAAAAATAAATTATATATATTTATTTTCGTGAAAATACTGTAGCATGGAATCTTGCATTTGGGTCCAGTTAGAGAACCACACAAATTTTAATTAAATTTTTTCAACTTAAGTAATAGCATTTTTAGCTTTATAAAAAATTGCCTGTTTTGCTGAGTACGTTATGATTCTAGAGTTGAGCCACTGTTTCGAAGAAACTCTTGAGATTTTAGAAGTGCGCCTAGTTATCAACATGAGCTCTAAAGGTACTCAAGCCCAAATGCTTGCTGGGTATATTCGACGCCATTTTAAACGCAAGCAAATAACTCATAAGTTAACTAGCGTTTAACCCTGTCAGATCGGCCGCTTGATCTTAGCTTAAACTTCAGTTAAAGTAGACTGAAAAACTGCAGCAAAAGTTTAAACATAGTTTATCTGACAAACTGAGTTGAACTTGTACTGAAAAACCGGGCACACACAGCACTTACACTTATAGCTCCGACACATAAGCAATTTTTCATATAGATGAGTTTAACACAAGCTTATGCATTAGAAGTAGATTGCACGTATTCGAACAATCGAATACGAAACAAAATATGTTAGCAAGTATTTTTGTTGTATAGGGAGAATGTTTACAACAGTGCTTCGCGATATTTTGTTTGTGAATGGGCAAGGCGTAATAAACTTCAATTGCCAAGTCTGAAGTTCCTTCATATTTACAAATGCAACATCTTGGTTGATCGTGGCGATGTTATTGGAATGCATAAGCTTGTGTTAAACGCATCTGTATGAAAAATGTTATTGTACCGCGGCCTTTATGGCTTGAGGTGCCTAATCTTGCATGCTTTTCGAAGTGTATGTGTGGCAGCGTATATGTATGTATGGGCAGTGTATATGCACGTATGTATGTAAGTACATACATAAATTAGTTGTACACAAATATCTGGGAAATCCGCAATACCCTATACCTCCTTGAAAAGCTTTGACTTATTTGAATATATTATTTGAGGAAGAAAATCAAATAAAACTGCAAGTAGTTGTAAGCATCGAGTAAGTTCATATGCATCACAAATACATACATACATATATACATGCATGTGTATAAATAAATTTGCATACAAAGTAGTGGTAAAATCTTCAATGAAGCAGCATTGATTGCATTGATTTTTCAGCCCACCAGCGTTAGTTGGGCAAAACCCTACCGTACAATGCCTTGCCTATTGCTTTCTGTAAGCTTCTGAAAGGAAAATTATAAAACAACAAAATATGTGCTTAATAATGTGAAGTGTAATACAAAGCCATTACAAAGGGTAATTAATTGAACAATGAAAAGTTGTAAAGCATCGAGTTGAGTACCATCATAGTGTTAATACAAAATGAAAGAAGGTACACTTAGATATACATACAGGAAACAAAACAAAGTACATGTGCGTATGTTAACTGCTATACATTCTTTTCATATTGTAAGGTCTATCAGGAGCAAGGGTAAGAGTATGTATACAATATCGGTGCATTGTCATCTTTATAACACCAAAAGCCCCAATAGGTAACCAATATAACAACATCAAATACTGCAACAATAACATTTTTACATGAAAAACAAGTAAGCTAAGTTCGGGTGTAACCGAACATTACATACTCAGCTGCCAAATTACAGCTTGCAAAACTTTTAAATTACCTTCTTTTAAAAGTGGGCGGTGCTACGCCCATTGCACAAAATTTTACTAATTTTCTGTTCTGCGTCATAAGGTCAACCCACCTACCAAGTTTCAGCACTTTATCCGTCTTTGGTAATGAATTATCGCACTTTTTCGGTTTTTCGAAATTTTCAATATCGAAAAAGTGGGCGTGGTTATAGTCCGATTTCGTTCATTTTAAATAGTGATCCGAGATGAGTGCCCAGGAACTTACATACCAAATTTCATTAATCAATCAATAAGCTGCATGTAGTAAAGCTACTAGAGAAAAGTAACAACAACTTGCGCAAAACTCTCGTTTTGAGAGACAGTACTAGTTCTAATTCTGCCCCCTCGCAGTGCTTTCAACTGGAACTCTAACTTAAAAAAAGAGCCGAGAATTGCCCCATTTGCAGATATTTTGAACCAGTTCTGACGCTATTTGTGTACACGTCATCCCACACATGTCCCTCCCAACCTCTCCCTGCGTGTTAGAATGTACCCGTAGAGGGCATGCCTGTCGTAAAAGACTACTAAGTTCCTGTTGCACGATCCGAGATTAAATGGTTCTGCTCAACGAAAGGAAGTTGTGACTAGCGTACATGAACCATGACAACTAGTGCCGTGGGGCACAGGTATCCACTCCTGTTCGCGCACTCCTGTTCGGAGACTTCGCAGTTAACCCTATTGGTCCATAGCAAGTCCGTTAGGTTGTTCTCATATTTGTCGATTCTCCCTAGGAGATAATTCTGCGGCGGTCGGACGGAGCTGTCCACCTCACTTATGTCTAAATCGGAACCTTTCCTAGCCATCTCATCCGCGAGTTCATTCCCTTCAATGGCGCCGTGCCCAGGGACCCAGCAAATTGAAAGATTGAGATGACTTACAGAAGCCAGAGAAGCTCTACACCTCCGCACGATGTCCGATTTTATCATGTTGGACTCTAATGCCCTTAAGGCGGCTTGGCTCTCAACAAAGATTGTTACGTCGGTGTTGGAGACCGCACTATCTTGGAGCAGCTTTGCCGCTCTGTGTATAGCATAGACCTCAACTTGGAATACACCGCATGCGTCAGTCGGAATGACGGGCTTAACTGTAGATGTGTTCAGTACATCCCAGCTCCAGTTCGGTTATCCATTTTCGAGCCATCGGTGTATATTGTGATGGTCCTGCCGTGACCTAGGCCTACTTACCATTACTCCCATGAAGGATACCGTATGTTCTGAACCTGGAAGTCCAAACCCCCTTTGATGTAGTCTGTTTTGGATGTTAGGTCAGTTATTATTCCGTTTAATAGCCCTTCGTCCAGAATTGTCGCGTGTCCACACATATAGCCTTACTTTCTAATATTTTAGTAACCGCCCCATCATCGCTTCGCGCCATTGCGAGCCATAAATCAGGAAAGATATGATGATAAATTATAGAACGTTGTTTTCGTACTTCGAGAGAGGGCAGTACTTTTCAACGGCCTACAAAATCCAAAGTAATACTCTGGTTAGCCACTGAACATCCGTTTAGTGGTGAACTAATGTGAGAAGGCGACAACCTGGCTAGACTACTCTGACATACTCGGTTTAATGGCTAGCTGGGGGATATTTCATCGGCACCACCTGTCCACCACGAGGTGCGGCTGCCTTGGATCAAACGGCTCGCTATATAAAGGTGCAAATAATATTTTCGTCCCCGCTGAGTAGGTTATGCGCCGGGCTTGGGACCCGCCACGTCGAACCACATTCCAATGAAAGGAAAAAATGAGCCTCGGATAAAAGGCGCCCTCACTCCGCTGGAAGGCCCAGGTGGAAAACGATTTAAACTCCCTTGGTGTGACCAATTGGCACCAGTTCGCAGATAGAAGAAGCCATAACCGTTCAAAAGGTTCAGCGCCAATTAAGTAAGTAAGTAAGTAAGTTCAGTGGTTTTCATCCCCAGGTCATCAGCAAAATGTTGCCTAGGCATACAACTGTGACCCACGACTTGCGTCACCATTACAGTACACCGAAAAGCTCGTTTACCGACTTTATTCGATAAACCAAAAATATGTAGCCCTCAAGAGTCGCCAAATATATAACGAAGGCCAGGCAGGTTTTGTCAGCAACACTTATTGCCAAACTCAAATCTGTCGCTGCGAGGAATAGCGACAACTGTCCTGCTGTCAATCACGGCAAGAGCTAGCAAGGGCCCCATCCACGCATCGTCAGAGTGCTTTTAATGAGAAACATTTTAATTGAGTTTGCATGTTTATGGCTTCCCGCCAATGGTATGGAAAATCAATACAAAAGCCAATTAGGGTGGAAAAGGTTTGTAAGAATGAGTTTCAAGTTTTAATGAAAACTATTTGTGTCTTAAATAAGGAATCTTATAAGTTTCTCCAGGGCAAGAAGTATCAGCCCAGTATCATTTTATTTCGCGGCATTGATCACAAACAAAATTTTGAGATCTTAGACTATATTATAATCTAAACTTTGTACTGCTAGCTATCTCAAACCGACAAAAGCTTTTGAGTCAGTTTCTCTGTTTCCCAGCCGGAAAAAGCCCTCTTGGTGCCATTTTGATGCATATTCCCCTGAAAGCAATTGCTTAATATACCCTGTGTGTACTTTCTCAAACCTACTGATGTCCCTTATGGAGCATTTTGATACCACCTCTAGGTCGGGCAGCACATAACTGCATAGATTTCAGTACCACATGGTCATTAGGGCTTGCCACTTACAGAGATAGTGCACGACGGTCTCCTTACAATCATCCACATTATAGATCCTGCAACTGTCGCTGAAGAGAGTTGCTATTATTTCCGCCTGATGACCAAAAAGCCAATTCCATGTAATACACATCCGCTATTATATCTCTTTCCAAGAAATATTTAATAGAGACTCTGTTCTTTTCTGGTTTTAGTCGAGCCATGCTTGCTTGGTGATTTTGCAAATACCCGTAGAGAACGAATTGCGATTTTTTTGAGATTCATAGTAACGTCAGTCTTTATTGATGAAAGTGAAGGTGCACCGTAAAAAGCGTGCCTCTGTTATTACTGACCTAACGTAGATGTCCAACAGTCTCTAAAGTGTCTTAAGCATAAAGGATGTGAGGGTTACAGGTTTGTAGTTTCTGCCATTTTCGTGCGTAGGTCTGTCAACTTTGGTCAGGAAGATCATTTTTTTTTCATACAGCTTTTTGGAATATAGATCAGGGTAATACTAGCCCTGCAAACCCTTCCCAGTCAGAGCACCAATTGTTCACCTAGCACTTGAAGCATCACCGGGATGACGCCATTTGGGCGAGGAGAATCGAATGGGGAGATACTGTTGATTGCAAATCCTATCCCCTCCCTGCCAGTTATCATATTTCATATTCAGTAAACCCTATGAAGGCAGAGAGCTCATACGGAGAGGTTCTTTTACTGATATGTGTTCGCATCCTGGAAGTGTGTTTATATGACGGTATTCAGGGAGTTCCCCTGATGAGTTCATCCAAACGCGATAAAAACAAACTCCGTCCTCTTCCCTTACGAAGTGATCGCTGTGATGATCTTTGGATAGAATTTTACTCAGCCTCGAGGACTCGCGATTGTTTTCTATTGAGGACTAGAAGGATTCCTAGGACATCGCTTATACTACCCGTACCGCTTTTTTGTATTGCATGAGCACATCCCTGTATAGCTGCCAGATTTTAGTAGTGTGGCACTCATTGCAGGCTTTTCTTACCGCTATTCTAAGTTTCCTAAGAATTCTGCCTTGTTTTTAGATGGCTAATCTGAATTAAGCCTAGTATAGTTCACAAGGAAATAAGGCAAAAAATAAGCAAAATTACCTGGCCTAAGTACCTCAAAACTTTAGACCGCTTAAGAATGAGTTCATCCCGCATCTTCGTTAGCTATACATCTGTTCCAAACCGGACAATCAACAAGACGCTCTCTCTGTAGAGACATCTATGGACCTTAAGTAAGAAAGGCTCACGGTGACTGCGACATATAACCTTTTAAGATAATTTGAAGGGGCAATAGTGATCTTTGCGCTTTTAATGACATTACAAGTGATTTCGATAAATTACGCTTCGGAACAAGCAAAGAATAGGATGGGTATAAGGCTAATGACTTCTTTCTAAGGATGTCCATGTTGAATTTTATAAGGATTATAGTAGATGTCCTGTTGTTGGTGTTGTTGTAGCAGTGCTTCGCCCCATCCAATAGGTCTGACGGCTCAAAAATTGTCATCAATGTCCTCTAACGGGAGTCCGAGGAAACTTGCTGTTTCAACAGGGGTGGATCATAATGTGAGAGGTGTTAGAGGCGTTGGTTCCACATTACAATTGAAGAGATGGTTGGTGTCATGTGGGGACACATTGCAAGCAGGGCATACATTTTGTATGTCGGGGTTGATTCTGTATAGGTAAGAGTTTAACCTGTTACAGTATCCCGATCAAATTTGGGCTAGAGTGAATCGCGTTTCCGCAAGTTTAGGGTATTGTTCTTTGAGTACTGGATTCACCGGATAATTCCTGACATAGAGGTCCGACGCCTATTTATGGAGTTCACCAAGGACTTTTTGGCTTCATACGGCTGTATTCTCAGGTGCCGTATTTCCTCATAGTGCTTACGGAGTTCACTCTTTAAGCCTGTGGGCGGTGTTGGCTCATCAATTAGATGTCTGTTGGGATGTCCTGGTTTCTGGGTATTCAACAGAAACTGTTTGGTTAACATTTCATTTCTTTCCCTTATTGGGAGTATTCTCGCCTCATTGTGTAGATGGTGTTCTGGGGACATAAGGAGATAACCCGTGGCGCTTCTGAGGGCAGTATTTTGGCAGGCCTGTAGTTTCTTTCAATGGGTAATCTTTAGGCTTGGCGACCATATCGGGGACGCGTAGCATGCAATCGTCTGGCCAATTGCTTTGTAAGTAGTAACGAGCGTTTATTTGTCTTTTCCCCAAGTACTGCTAGCAAGAGATTTGAGGATTTTATTACGGCTCTGGATTTTCGGTACAATTGCGGCTGAATGTTCACCAAAATGTAGATCCTGATCAAACGTCACACCCAAGATTTTGGGGTGTAAGACAGTCGGTAGCGCAGTGCCATTGACGTGGACGTTCAAAATGGTCGACATTTGGGACGTACATGTTGTAAATAAGGTCGCCGATGATTTAGTCGGGGATAATGTCAGGTTTCGCGAGGTGAAGAAACTGGAGAGATCAGGGAGATAGCCCTTTATTTTGTTGCATAGATCATCGATCTATTGGCCTTGGCCCACTGAGAGCTTTTCATGGCAAAAATAAACCCGGAGCGCTTGCCAAACACTGCCGAGGGGCGACCCGCTTAGAAAAATTTTCTTCTAATTGAAAAACCTTATTTCTAAAATTTTGTTGTTGCTTTTCCCAGGGTGTGAACCCAGGGCATACGGAGTGGAAGGCGGAGCACGCTACCATCACCCACGGTGGGCTTTGATATGTAGAAATTAAACAATAGTGGGGATAGGACACCACCCTGTGGCACCCCTTTTTTAAGTCACCTTGGTTTAAATGTTTCATTTCTAAATTGCACCAATGTCTGCCGTCCACCCAGATAATTCGCCGTCCACCTTTTAAGACTTGGGGGAAGGGTAGACCCTTCCAGGTCTTGCAATAACGTGCCATGGTTGACCGTATCAAAAGCTTTTTATAGGTATAACGCAACGAGTACTGTTCTATGGTGGGGGTTTTATTTAAACCGCAATTTATCTGGGTGCTAATGGCGTTTAGCGAGGTGGTAGTTCTGTGTAGTTTTCTAAAGCCATGCTGATGAGAGGCTGGTGGCAAATTTGCCTTGAAATGGGGCAGTAAAATGGCTTCAAGCGTCTTGGCTACTGGCGATAGATCTCCTCAAAAGCGTCTACTCTGATCTAAGTATCGGAAGTATGCCAGCACATACGAGAATACCGAACTATTACATCAAGATAGCTCTTGGGCTTCATATCTTGCCCTCTGTCTACACTGAACACATATTCAATGTTATGGTTGCTGATGCAAGCATAGTACAAGGAGCCACCTGGCTAGCCAGTTAGATGGTAGTCCTACAAATTCTGTCCATAGCGGGTGAGTTCTTGAACCAGGTACCCCGTGTTGTTGTACTAACAGTGCTTCGCTCAACTCAAAATGCTCTGATCGATTAACAACTTGATATAAGTGTCTACTAGAGGTATTCCAAGGATATTAGCAGTTGTGCAAGATGTTGGAGCATTAGAGAGGTTGATGTTGTAGGCTTTTGTGTCATGTGTTGGAACACCACATGGAGGATATACATATATTACTTATACCGGGCCGATTCTGGATAAGAAAGAGTTCAATCAGTTAGAATACCCAGATCGAGCCAAGGCAATGCGAAAGTTGTTGGGAAATGTGTTTTCCTCTTCTTCTACAAAATCTTAATAGCGAAGCTCACCGGGTATGGCGTTTGAGGGCCAAAACATATTTATCTGGATCAAGTAGAGGAGTTGTATCTGGTTGGATTTCCCTCCGCATAGAAAGTTGGGACGCATCAAGTAGTTTTTACTGGAATTTTCCGGTTTGAAGCAATAAACCAGAAACTCTTTTTCAGTAGCTTGCTTTGCTGTCGCCAATCGAAGCAGTTATAATATTAGGCATGTCTGTCGTAATATGTGACTAAAACCCCTAGACGCTAAGGTTAAATATGTAAAAGGACGCTCCCGAGGTAGAGCCAGAAGTTGCTTATACAGCAGACCCTAGATTTATATCCGGCAAGAGACTGCCCACATACGCTACACTCCTCCAAACCCTCTGGCTTGCTTTGTTTAGCCGACGTTGAGTACGTGCTAGCTATGAGTGCCGAATTTTTTCAGGCCTATAGCCTTTTACAGTGGTTGTTGTGTAGACCGATAGCCCATATTAGAGGAGCCAAGCTCAAGATAAGCTCACCAATTGCTGTGTAGATCATTAGCAGTATTTTTCTTGTTCTCTTCCAAGAAAATCACTTGAGGGCTTCTTTGGAGCACGTTGCAGAGTGGTACAAGTTTCTTGCAATTATTTCTCAGGAACAACTAGTGCGTGTATATTGAAAGCGAAAACTTTTATGAAAAGGATCCCATTCAGTCCTAAGATCCGCCATAAAAGAATCGTGGCGGTTATACAGCCGATCAAAAAACATCGTTACATATTACATCACATCGATAAAAACGTCAAAGTTCCATTTTGCAATACTCAATTTCGTACTTACTAACCAAATTAGTTTACTTGTTTCCCTCTTCACTCATGAAAGCATGAGCTACAACAAACTCATCAGCTCCCGTGGCTTACCAATACTGCTGAAGAGGGCAGACGCCTCACAAACCTCCAAATACAAAATTGTCTGCAGTTGTTGTTGTTGATTTGGGATAACATTGATTTGCCGGAAGTGGAATTAATTGTTTGGAGCCAGCTTTAGAGACGGAGTGTGATGCGTTGCCACGATAAATCGCGCAGGAACTGGCCAACAAACACATTAAATGTCGATGACGTTG
Source organism: Eurosta solidaginis (assembly GCF_040869045.1). Taxonomy (NCBI): domain Eukaryota; kingdom Metazoa; phylum Arthropoda; class Insecta; order Diptera; family Tephritidae; genus Eurosta; species Eurosta solidaginis. The sequence continues at coordinate 43,240,853 of NC_090322.1, forward strand.
ACATTCAATGAGTAGAATGGGACATCGGCTAGTGCGTAGGGCTAGACGCTGTCGAATTTCATTAATTATTGATAAACAAGCGCGAAACATTCACGATACTGTGGCAGCAACAAATACACAGAAGAGAAAGCTTTAACATAGAGTGACGGCATCCTATGCGGTACTAAGGGTGTATTGTTGGGATCCAAATCACTTTCCAGCTGTCGTTGAATCAGTGCATTTGTTAAATTTAGCTTAAAGCAATTATTTGTTATTGTGACTGCATTTATTACTCCAGCATACCAGTCTCTTATCACACTCAGCCCACTCATGTCTTTCTTCGAACAGTGATGCCTGGCTTGCTGGACACCAGCGTCAAATACTTAAACTGCGACTGCAGCTTTTATGGATCTGTGTCTGATTGACATGTGATTTGCATTTAACGCCCCACTTGTTTTGTTACTGTCACCATCAAGGCTGTCAAGTTTTTATGATACAACACCACCTCGCCATATCCAGTTATTGTCGCGCCGGATGTGAGGACTATAATTTCTTCAAGTGCCATCTGCTTTTGTTGGTTTGTTGTCCTTTTTCGAACGGCAACTTCATAACTTAATAAAAGCTTTTCTGCAAAATGCAAAGCGAGATCTAAATTTGGCGTTGGATGCTTGAGTTTCTAGCCTCGAGGTATGCATTTACAAGTGTTTTCACGTTTTTAACAAGAAGGTAAAGTTTGTTGAGCGCCACAGGTTAATCAGTGAGCCTTGACTGAAATCTCCTGTAATCTTGGTTACTTACCTCAGCTCCAGGTAATTCAATATTTCAAGCAAGACAGAGCTAATATTCTTCATTAAAGGAACCAGAATACCTAAATTTCAAATGCCCACACCAAAAGGCACTGAGATTTCCGTCTCATTGAGAGTAAAGTAACTCGACATCGAAACATACAACAAGCTTAACTAGAAAGTCAACATTGAAAGAAGAGTAGAGAAGACATACATTGCATCCAAGTTGGCAGGAACTAAGGCCTTAGGCCGAAACTTATGATTTGTCTTCACAGAAGTCGTACTTGCGGGCGGAGCGTTAATGTAGTGGCCAGCACTGAACAAGCAATACAACATTAAGAAACTAAAAAATATGCAGTGGGCAGCATGCGCTGGGGCTACTGAAGCACTTGGATCATATCCAACGGAGACGCTAAATGGTATCCTTAACATTGGACCTCCACATGCGCTAGACAGCTACTAGCTCAGAAATCAGACTTAGGGAGCTTTGAAGCTCAGAGCAAAGGTTGTATGGCCACAGCGCAACCCTAAGAAGGCGCACCAACGTAGATGTGACAACCGATTACCTATCACCCATCAACCACATTGAACTTTGACAAGAATTTCAAGGTCAGAACAGAGTTTGCAAGGAGGACGGAACCTCAATTTAGACTGACGGGTTCGCAAATATCCTGCTGTGTTGGGACGAAGACTTTCGTCAAAGATTTTAAAGTAGTAATATGCACCCGTCTTCCAAACTCATACGGATCGGACGTGTATTCCAAGCTGAGATACAAAGTATAGAAAGGACCTGTTTTTCCCTATTGGAGAGTTCGGTTATCGAAGCTCAGATACGCATATAATCGGAAAACTATTAAGCCCTAAAAGCATTAAATTCATCATAAACTGTAAGAGGGCGTTACGCCAAGGAGAAAACCTTGCACCCATCACGTTTACTTGGGTATCCGGTCATAGCAGTATTGACGGCAATGAAAAAGCGGATGAACTGGCAAAGGTCGGTGTGTCGTTAAACACCTACGAGGCAGTCACGGTGCAGCGGCTACTTTCATTAATAAAGAGGGACATTCTTATCAACCTCAAGAAAGCCGCATTTAGCAAATGGTATGCTTCATATACTTTCAAATCGCCAAGCCAAGTTTGAGTAGACAAACTGGGTATATTATGCAATTTTTTCTAGGAGAATGTGCATCAAAATGGTGCCTAGAGCGCTACTAGTGTCTGGTCTCTTCAACCGAGCAGCACAGTAACCAATCAACCAACCTGGTCAGTCAAAGTGGAGTTCTTGTAAAATCTGGACAGTTTGGCAAAAAGGAGCTCTATGATACCAACCGTAAGTAAGTGGAAATGCACCGCATTGTCAATTCTCCGTCAATGCAATGAACCTTATGATCTTAGAAGAGCACTTGCCCTACATATTCAGACAGATGCTCGGCTTCAACGTGGTATTTCTCGATCGCCCCTAATTTTGGTATATTATTGTTATTTGTAATAGTCGCAGTACCATTAAACTGCTTGTCTCCTGCCAACTACTTCACTCGTGAATCGAGGCTGTGGTTTCTTGCCGTTAATTTAAAGTTTCTCGGGGCTTCTTTTACCTCCCTTGATTTGAGCGTATTTTGGTTGTTGCCCTTAAGCAAGATTAGTCTAAGTCGCACATTAAGTCTACTCACGCCGCAAGGCTTTCTCTCAAGCTGTGTGTACAACATATCCTAAGACTCTCCTCCGTGGGTCGAGATACACGAAGTATCAACAATTCCTATGTTGTTATAATTGGGTAAATAAGCTTTAAATCCTTAGCGTTTCTCTTGCTTTCAGCACATGGGGTATCCAAATCTTCCTTAGGTATCGTGAGGTTCGGTGCCCCACCAACCATCTTAAAGCACGCGCGTTCTTATTTTTAAAGTTTGGAGAACGTATTTTCAGCCTTTCCCAGGTCGCGCTAGCGATGCAGGTTATCAACTTGACCCCATTGAATCATCCCGCTGTTTGGAAACATGGTAGCGGTTTTGATTCATCAGACACACTTTCAATGATAATCCTCACCAGCTCCCCTTTTAAAAGATCGATCTCTGCAAGAAAGAATTGCACAATTTCTAATTCATCCCTGCATTGTGGGAGGGTTCTCTTCCACTGTCAGTTGTGTTTCCATCATAGGTATATTTATTTGTGCGGCCTGTTGAGCCACTCTTTGCAAAACGCTTCAAGCTCACAGACTGCCTTCGTTTTTCAGTTATTGAGTTCATTTTAGTTTTTCGACCGTTCGACTATCACTCCGAAAAGACGTGAGCATCGGTCTAACGTTAAACGGAGGGGAGTTGTCTTAAGATTGAGTTCATGTGTTGTGTATGTGTCCCTAGTACTGGGAGATCAGGAATTTAAATAGCTAGGGAATGATTGCTGGAGTAAATGGTTTTGATGTAAGTGGGGCTCTCTCCATTAGTCGATCGTAGAATTATTCAATTGGTTTGTGTGTGATTGTTTTAACACCGAGAAGACGGAGGGTGGCAATTAAGAGCGACAATTTTTTAATTTTTTTTTTTTCATTTTTATTTATTTAGGCTGCTGGTTCGGAGTAGGTGTATTCTTAACCAGAAGAAGCTTCGATTGCGAAAGTCTGACCGGAGACTCTAAAGTTGGAACTACGGGAAGCTGATAGCACGCGGAGCTGACTCCGTTTCTGCTCAGTTGGGATAGGCCCTTCGTGGGCATCGTGGTGGCTGTGGTTGATATCCAAATGCGGAGGAGTTATTTAACTCGAATGTGGATTTGCATTGCAACTGGGTGCCATGACCCATAGATTGGAAGAGATGTTAGATGAGCCTCCAATCCCACCACATTCACTCACATCATCAATTTGGAGAAATGTAAGCGAGTCAGTGGTGCATCGTGGGGTTGCGCCAACGACGCAGGTACTTATTTTAATTAAATCTATTTCATTCCCGAGGCGGCATGGTAACAGGAATTACTTACTTAATTGGCGCTTAACCGTCTAAATGGTTATGGCCGCCCAACAAGGCGCGCCAGTCGCTCCGCCAACCGGCGCCAATTTGTCACACCAAGGGAGTTTAAATAGTTTCCACCTGGTCCTTCCAACGGAGTGGGGCCGCCCTCTATCTCTGCTTCTGTAGGCGGGTTCCGATAGAAACACTTTCTTGGTCGAAGTATCATCTTTCATTCGCATAACATGGCCTAGCCAGCGCAGCCGCTGCGTTTAAATTCGCTGGACTATGTGGACGACTGCGTATAGCTCGTACAGTTCATCATTAAATCTTCTTCGGTACTCGCCATCGCCAACGCGTAGAAGCCCATAAATCTTCGAAGAACTTTTCTCTCGAACGCTCCCAAAGCTGCTTCATGTGCTGTTGTCATGGTCCATGCTTCTGCCCCATATAGTAGGTCGGGTACGATAAGTGACTTGTAGAGTATGATTTTTGTTCGCCGAGAGAGGACTTAACTTTTCAATTGCCTACCTAGTCCAAAGTAGCATTTATTGGCAAGATTGATTCTTTGCTGGATTTTAGTGCTGATGTTGTTGCTAATGTTGGTGCTGGTTCCCAAATAAACGAAGCCTTTTAATATTTCAAAATTATGGCAGTAGCGTGGTTGCCAAGGCGCGTATGCGCTGCCTCTTTGCTCGATGACAGCAGGTACTTGTAACAGGAATACTCCGTTCAAATACAGCCTCATATATCCCATGTCGCAGGATCATCCAAAAGTCACTGTTCACGCAACACTCTGGATTAAGATTGTAGATGAAGATGCAGGCACTTAATCCGATGGAGTCAGTGAAATTCCTTGCATCATCGACAAGATGCCGGTTACAGTGAAGGCATATTTAACACAAAAGATTATTATATTAAACCTTTTTTTAAGACACTGTCCTAATGTCGTGAAACCGCAAAGTATCATATCGGGGTCAACCACACATCTCGACGAGTTCATGAACTTAAACAAGGCCGCAATCCAACAGAGGGATGCTAATTCGCATCAATATAAGATAGGCCAAGCGGGGGTGGCTGACCTTCCTCGCTCTTGGGAAAAAAATGAAAGTCTGGGGAGTGCTATTGATGTGACTACCGCTTCGTCGGATATCTCTATAACCATTGAATATGATCACTTCAAACCCTCTAGATCACCCACATCGCGTCTATTAGGATACGTTAAAAATTTAGTTCCAGAAGCAGTGATACTAAAACTGGCACTTTACAGTCCCTAAGCTGAAATCCACAGCTAGATTCGTATTTAAATTTCAGATCTTTAACCAGCTCTGTCATCCCTTATTTAAATTTGTTACCCAACGTAAAATAGAAGCTCATCTAAACTTATACTGGTAAGTAGGTGCATTTTTTACTGTTTTATTTTCCATTCTTCAGTTCTTAGAAATTTCTGTTTGTACCTTCACACTTCCTTTGCTATTTCAATCCAGGTTTTCCTCCCCCTAAACTCAAAAACCAGCAAATGGTGGTAAGTAACTGTGAAACTGGAAAATTGTGCAGAAAGCGTCACTGACACTGACAACAAGCAACCACCGTTACCGCACCATAACACTAAATTATTATTACCCTTTTCTTCAGCTACAGCAATAACTGAGCTTTAAAATCGACAAAAAGCTCGCAACTACTGCACGAGGGGGGCGCATGGCAAACCATCCCCATGGCTGCGAATTTTTAAATGTTGTGAAAAGAAATAATACGCTAGACCCAGTGCCTATAACTGTGCATGTGTGCGCAAAGCTATTTTGCGTACAGTAGAGAGCAATAAAAATGTATGTATGTGTGCTGTCACTGGGATTGTGTCCAAAGTTAGCGAATAAACTTGAAAAAAAGTACGATGTTCCATTCTTGCAGCCAAAAATCAGTTGTCGTTTTATATACGTGCTAAGAAAACCTGTTTGTCCTCTGCTTAGATTAAGGAGTTTGACTGATACACTGTTTTGTTTTTCAGTTATTTATGGTTTCCCTAGTGTGTGCCTTTGTGGGTTTACAGTAGGGCTCTGGTCCTCAGAATGCAGCTATAGCATAGATTGTTTTTCTGTTCCTAACGTTTATGTATTTGATGCCCGGGAACCTATCCTAACAGAACCTGGTTTTTGGCTCCCAGATCATTTAGAACTCCAATGCATTCATCCACCAGCTTTGAAGTAATCTTATAAGACTGACTAAGATGCTGGATTAGCCTTTTCGCAGATATTCTGTACCACAAGCTTATATTGCTGAATTTCTGCCTAAAAAGTAATGAGCTATTATCCCATTGGTACCGATTTCTTGAAGTTCGACGCATGTATGCCCATTTCCCTCTTTCCGCCATCAAATTTTAATCCTTTCGTGAAACAGACCTCAGAGTCTGGGTCAGTATATGGTTTTTCTTTTTCCAAAGAGTTCTTTCCACGAGCCCTAGAAATCCCTTGGGACCCATTATTATTTCATCCGTTATGCCTATGCAAGCGAGCCGACGCAGTTTCCTTAATTTGTTATTGCTGCTCTTCGCGTGGTTTCAGTCACCAAACTATGGAAGCATAGTGGTCTTTTGGCTTCACAACAGCATTAAATTTCCAGTATATCATTTTGGGTGATGGCCCCTTGTTTTGGAATAACTGAAGAAGGTCCTCCATGACAAGGATCTACAAGACAAGAGAGGATGCACAACCTTGAGGGCATTCTGTAGTGACCACAATTGACTCAGTTGACCCTCTCAGATCAAAACTGATTTTCCCTCTCTTAAGCACGAATACCACCCTGCAAATGATCATTAAGCTTAGACAGAAATAGAGCCCATACGGTGCTGGTGACTTGAATGAGCTGAAAGTAGATAAAGGCCCATTGCACTCGTTTAACATTGGTGAGCTTTGTTGCTAGTCTTTTTTCTCGACCACTAATGGTCGCCAAATCTCCCATAATATGTGAGTTTTAAGTAAGAGCTTGCATGTCTCTTCCAGTTGCTTGGTAAAGATTAAGATTCAATCTGTATTTGAGATTAGATAGAGTGCCAATTATGTCTCTGTGATATCTAGAGAGGGCTTTTTAGAATCGCACTGCTATGGGAAGATCATGATCCTTCTCACAATGTTCTCTCCAGGTAGCCCTCTTAGATATACTATATACTTTGCTGTATGATGTGAGGGCGATTGTATACGAACACGAATTGCCCATGGATCTTGCTTCATTAAACGGTAGTATCATTGGCTTGACTGTTTGGCGCCTCTCCAGTGCTTTCTTATCAGTTCCTTGTGCCTTATTTATAAACTTTTTGTGCATTTTCCGACAGCAGAGAGTAATGATGATTATTTTCCGTCACCTATTGTTAAATATTGCTCTTGAGCAAACCGGTTTCAGTATTATACAATCATCAGTGGTATTTCCGTGGAGGGAAAAAAGAAACACTTAAGATCACCAAACCCCGAAACTGATTTGTCTACAGGCCAAATAATCCCTGAAGATGGGTTTAGTATAGACCGGATGTTACAGCACTCAATGGATCGACGGTAGACGTCCCAATACGTTTGAGAGAAATCAAGAGGAGACAGGAGTTGCAAATGACCCATCATAGGCTTAGACAGAAGGGCGGGGCTGTAAAATTTCTAAGTTCATATGCAAATTCTACGACGTTTGGCTCAAAAAATTGCTCATATCTCTAAAGAAAAAAGACTCACGATGTGCATACTAACCGGATACTGTTTTCTAGTGTCACATGCTTGTAAGTTGGGCCTCGTCAGGTGCATGAAGTTCGAGCTGCAGAAATATACGGTTGAGCATGGTCTGTGTTCGTGTCCGATGATCGTGAGACTTAGACTCTTGCTATGAGTAGCGGCAGAGTTGCCAGATCTCGAGACAACAACTAAGAAATGGAAAAATTATAATATTTGCCGACGGAGTTAAGCTATTTGCCAAGAGGACGGAGTTATGCTTTACCTTAAGTCCTGTTGCCAAATTGAGGGGTTTCCGTTGGTCGTAAAACAAATTAAATGGACACATTTAGTCTATGTAGGACATTACTGGCAAGTTCATCCTAACCTTACCTAATATTCACTTTCCTTGTAAATCACGCTTTAAGCATAATTTTACTGCTTAAGCATAGAAATATAACGTTATTTTTTTACCCTAGAAAGATAACGTACGTCTGAGAGACGTGTTAAAGTTTAAGGACCCTAAAGATATAAAAAAAAACTTACATTTTTTTTTTGTTTTTTTTTTTTTAATCATTAATTTGATGTATATTCACTTGTTTTAAAATGTTTTTTAAAGAAAAATATTGTGTTTTTATTGTATTAAAAATTAAGTTTAACTTGGCTTTAACTTGTCCTTACAAACATCAGTTTTTTTGGAAGGACCTCAATTTATAGCCAAAAAATTAAAATAAAATACATATTTTTGTACTTCAATTGAATGAATTAACTGTTTTAAACTATACTTAAAAAATATTAGCTAAAATTACCATTTTCGGCAAAAATTACATATAAAATTAGTCATGTCACGTAGTCACGTAAAAGATAACGATACGTTTCTTAGACGTATTTTTAAATAACAATCGTATATATTTCAGCAAACAAAAAATTTACTACTGAAAAGCACCCCCACTGACAAGCTGGTAATGGTAGCTGAGAAAACTGAGAATGAGAATGTTCTCTCTTTATGATTGTGGGAGACTGAGAACAAAATTAAAACGACGTAAGTCTCACAGACGTACGTTATCTCACTAGGGTCAATGCATATTTTGTGCACTTCACTGTAAGCTCACATTTGATTTAACTCTGTGTTGTATTATTACCTCGCACTTTTCTTCGTTGACAGCTCTGCTCCGCCAACGCATTGTCAGTGTCATTGCCATTGCGGTTCACTGGCTCGCTTGGCGTTAGTGGCTGAACACAATAAACTCGTTTGCTTGTGAGCACACGAACATCCCCACAGTGCTGTTGTTGGGACATGTACGCCTGCTGTATTTGCCTTTACCCCATACTTACATCCGTTTTGGCGCTTTTGTAAAAAAAATGTATTCTTTATTTTGTTCTCTACATTCTTTCATTCTCTCTGCGCTGTGTGACAAGACTTCCGCCTTTTGTTGTACTTGCATTACAGTTCTCCCACCTTCCATTATGCCTCAGCCACTGCAACTTGCAAATGAAAAAAAAAAAAAAAAACCCAAACACAATAACAACAATTTATGTACGCTAGCTGTAATTTACAAGAATTTGTTGTCTGATAATCCCTTTTTTATGCAAACAAAATTTTTTAGTGCTACAATATTTTTCGGGCGTAAATAAGTAAACCAATTTATCATAATTTGCGCCACGGCGACGATGAGATTAAAGCCTAAGCTCAGTGTTGACATTTAGACATCATTCAGCACACACACACACACACATATGTGCTGCATGTACTCAGTTGGTGTGTTCGCATTTGCGTAAGGCGAGAACACGGAAAAAATGAAGAAAAATTATTCGAAAAGCAATTTAAATTTGTTTTTTATTTCTTACTTTGCACGCCACAATAAATTTTTAAATTTAGTTCATTTTTCAAGATTTATAACATTTTCAGGTTTTTTATTAACCTCTGACCTACATAAAAGTTGTGCTTCATGTGCGTATAAAGAATTACTCTCACTTTAATGCCGCCAAATGGATTGAGTTGAAGATAACAATCGTACTGTATGAGCTTGTATTTGAAGTTAAGGTAAGATCAAAGTTAAGATTTGGTTGAGGTTAGGTAAAGTTGAACTTGTCGTTCCATGAGGGTCTCACATAGACTGAATGAATGCATAGAATAAAAAAAAATTTTAGGCGCGATAACCTCCGAAGAGATTTTAGGTCGAGCTTCTCTTCCAATTTGCGTCGTGCTCCCTTTAATTTTTCCTACAAATTGGTGGGACGGGACCTACTAGTTTTATGCCGATGAATCCAAAGAGCTACCATAAATTTGCTTAACGGCCAAACTGAAAAATCCTATCAGAAAATAGGATCCATGTTATATAATAACTCCGTCCTCCTGACGAATACTAGAAAATTTCTAGGACCTATGCTATTTGCTGCTTTTAGGTAAGATTAGGTTAGGTTCAGAAGGCATGCGGAGGTTCCCAGACTTCCACTAGGAAATATTTTTATCCATTGTGAATGCACTCCGTGAGTACCGGCTGGTGGCACATTCGTCCGACCAGACTACTTCCTTGTGGCCTTCAACGAACCACTTGCTTTCTTTGATAAACTTAAGTAGAAGTGAAAGCACCACTTTCCCATTCTCTACCAGACTGTCGAAAAACTTTGCGCTCAGAAATTTGAGTCGTCCCGTTTGCAGTCCTGAACATCAACAGAGAAAGTAATGCATCGACTCCTCTTTCTCCTCATCATCACACTTTCTGCAAAGGGGTTTTGTTGATACGCGCGTTGCAGCATTGGTGCATTAGTGAATTTATCTGTGATGAGATCCGTAAAAATTGTTACTTCGGACATGTTCACCTTAAGAAAGAAACTAGTTGATTTCCTATCCAAACATGACCGTAAGGACCTTGAGGCCTCGCGATCATCGCGGTTGGTCCACAGCATGTCCGTTGCCCTAATCATATATCCCTCGACTATCCTCAGGATAATGCTGCTTCTAGATCTGATAGCTGAGCCACTGCTTACAGCTTAAGTCTTAGTCTTGCCAGCGCAGGGCATGAGTACAAAACGTGCTCCACCTCCAACCAGTACTTACCTTATGCCTTATTTAAAAGCATATGACTCTAGAAGGCAGAGTCCATTCAGAATACCCATCATGAGCCTACAGTTCTTTCTTTTCAAATATCAGAATACATTTTTTAGTTTAAGGTTGAAAATGCTGGCTGTTTTTGTCAGCGATTAAGATATTTTCCGAAGGTTTTGGAAAATTGAAAATAATCATTACCATAAGTTCGAATTAATGAAACGGGAGTGTTATCGATCTTGGTGGTCCTTTGCAGGACATAGATCCGGTACGTTCTGGTAACAGGGCCATTAAGGTACAGGTCCGACAGACTCGGTAACAGTTTAGTATGAACACATTGAACCTTCTAGGCCATAACACACTTACTTATAGCAATGCTTATATCAGTAGCACTACCCTCTACACTTACCAAGGCTCTAGGGTTTAGGCTTAACCTTCTCCCAATATACCTGTATGGTAAGCTCAAGGGTCGTTTAATGCGGCTAAAGTTAGGCATTCCTACCTTGGGGAGACAACCGACTTGGAATACTACTCTTTTGGGATACATCCCGCAAATTTAGTTAACGAGATTTTACCACTCCGACCCTTCCTCTGGACAACTAGCTCTCTTTCAGAAACCCACAACCATTAGAATGAAGAAGAAATCTTCACGCGATACCAGATACCGCTGCAGTGTTCACGGCTACCTCAACACTCAATGGCAGTATGGGCAGCGGTATTTACTCAAAAGGTCCTTCACTACGCTACCCTCCACATCCACAAAGGCTCTAGAGGCAATACTCATACTTCTTTCAATATACCTGTATGATAAGCTCGTAGTGAGCTGTGATGTGACTAGACTGAATGCAGTCCTGTCATGGAGAGATATGACATATGGCCATACTACTTTTCAGGAAACCATCCCGGTCAGCTATATTTCGGATCCTTCCTCTAGTCCTCTTTGCTAGAAACAACACGAGCGAGGTTATATCTCCACTCCACTCCCAGAAACCACTGCAGTTTTCACGGATGGCTGCAAAGTGAATGGCAATGAGGGTAGTGGTACGTATTCAAAACACCTTTCGCTCTCTTTAATTCAGGCGAGCTATTGCAGTGTCATTGCGGAGGCTGCTCGACGGCTATGTCTTAGACTCTCGCGTTCGTTGCAATCTACTCCGACATTCAAGTAGCGTTCAAAGCTTCTTAAAGCAGTGGCACTTCCACAAAGATTGCAATAGAATGCACAAAATCGCTAAACAAACTAGACTCTAGGTGTATCGCAAAGGAAATGTGGTTCCCGGGTCACAGTAGTGTACGTGGGAAACTCATGTCTGTATTTACCGAGAAAGCTAATATCAGATGGGCACTAGAGTCCACTAGTAAAGTGTTACAACAAAACTTGGCACAGAATAAATCCGAACCGAACTAGATTCGTCATCAATGTCAATCGGCCCTCCTAGGATTCATTGATCGCGATATTAACGGGACACTGTCTTGTGGGACTACACAACGTACACAAGGCAATCGCAATGAATGTGTGAAAGTGTTGAATATTTCCTCTGCAGATGCCCGTCTCTAGGTATGACACTTCATAAGCTGTTTCGCAGAGCTCGCAATAGCTGAAATTGAAGGCATAATTTGGACTGACATTTTATATCATCCCTTTAAATATATAGAGCAGGAAGGGAATTCGATCAATTAGTGGTATCAATGGGCCAACTGACCTAAATGTATCACACGGCCTCGTTGGTGGGATTGCGAATTGTGGGATGGCAGCCACTATAACCTTGCTTCATTAACCTAGTGTTGACAGAGGTATCCCTATCGGTAAGACCTGGCTGTTGCAAAAACAAAAACACCTACATATGCAAAAATAGTAACGCAATAAAAATTTGTGAAGCTCGACTTAAATTTCAAGGGGTTTGCGTTTGCTGCAAATTATTATTATTATTGTTATTAATCTATTGAGTCTATTGAGAAGAAAAAGGGTCGACATTTCAATTCTTTAAAGTGTTACAATTTTTAATTTTTATTATTATTGCGACACGCGTTAATTCTTTCACCCTAAGCAAAAAAAAATGAAAAACTTTTCAGTTGGAAGCGAAACACCAAATAAATGTAAGAGAAAAAGGCGGGCGAAGAGGCCTTTAAAGTTCACATAACAATAAAACTGTAAACAATCGATACAAATTACCACACATAGCATACATATTAGACCGGGTCGATTTGTGGGGAGGCAAAAAAATCGCCCATTGCTCTGTGAAAATCATATTCTAGGGATCAAAATAAGAAACTTTGCCCAAGAAACCATACCTCTAAAACGAATTCTGATGTCCCCCCCTTTGGGTCGTAGGGGCAAATTTGGAAAAATCCCACTTTGAAATGCCTATGTTTTTTCTTTTTGGAGTTTATTTTTATACTCAATTGAGCAGAGCTCACAGAGTATATTAACTTTGATTGGATAACGGTTGGTTGTACAGTTATAAAGGAATCGAGATAGATATAAACTTCCATATATCAAAATCATCAGTATCGAAAAAAAATTTGATTGAGCCATGTCCGTCCGTCCGTCCGCCCGTTAACACGATAACTTGAGTAAATTTTGAGGTATCTTGATGAAATTTGGTATGTAGGTTCCTGGGAACTCATCTAAGATCGACATTTAAAATGAACGATATCGGACTATAACCAGGCCCACTTTTTCGATATCGAAAATTTCGAAAAATCGAAAAAGTGCGATAATTCAATACCAAAGACGGATAAAGCGATGAAACTTGGTAGGTGGGTTGAGCTTATGACGCAGAATAGAAAATAAGTAAAATTTGGACAATGGGAGTGGCACCGCCCACTTTTAAAATAAGGTAATTTAGAAGTTTTGCAAGCTGTAATTTGGCAGTCATTGAAGATATCATGATGAAATTTGGCAGGAACGTTACCTGTATTACTATATGTATGCTTTATAAAAATTTACAGTACATAAGTAAATTATGTCAACATTCAACTCCAGTAATGATATGGTGCAACAAAATACAAAAACAAAAGAAAATTTCAAAATTGGCGTGGCTCCGCCCTTTTTCATTTGATTTGTCTAGGATAATTTTAATGCCATAAGCCGAACAAATATTTACCAATCCTTGTGAAATTTGGTAGGCGCTTAGATTCTAGGACGATAACTGTTTTCTGTGAAAAAGAGTGAAATCTGTTCAAGCCACGCCCAGTTTTTATACACAGTATATCGTCTGTCCTTCCGCTCGGCCGTTAACACGATAACTTAAGCACAACTCGATATATCTTTACTAAACTCAGTTCACATAATTATCTGAACACACTTTGTATTGGTATAAAAAATGGCCGAAATCCGACTATGACCACGCCCAATTTTTTGATTTCGAAAATTACGAAAAATGAAAAAAATGCCATAATTCTATACCAAATGCGAAAAAAGGGATGAAACCTGGTAATTTCATTGGTTTATTGACGCAAAATATAACTTTAGAAAAAAACTTTGTAAAATGGGTGTGACCCCTACCATATTAAGTAGAAGAAAATGAAAAAGTTCTGCAGGGCGAAATCGAAAGCCCTTGGAATCATGGCAGGAATACTGTTCGTGGTATTACATATATAAATAAATTAGCGGTACCCGACAGATGATGTTCTGGGTCACCCTGGTCCACATTTTGGTCGAAATCTCGAAAACGCTTTCACATATACAACTACCACCACTCCCTTTTAAAATTGTTATTAATACCTTTAATTTGACACCCATATTGTACAAACACATTATAGAGTCACCCCTGGTCCACCTTTATGGCGATATATCGAAAAGGCGTCCACCTATAGAACTAAGGCCAGCTCCCTTTTAAAATACTCATTATCACCTTTCGTTTGATACCCATATCGTACAAACAAATTCTAGAGTCACCCCTGGTCCACCTTTATATCAATATTTCGAAAAGGCGTCAACCCATAGAACTAAGGCCCACTCCCTTTTAAAATACTCATTATCACCTTTCGTTTGATACTCATAATGTACAAACGCATTCTAGAGTCAACCCTGGTCCACCTTTATAACGATATCCCGAAAAGGCGTCCACCTATAGAACTAAGGCCCACTCCCTTTTAAAATACTCATTAACACCTTTTATTTGATACCCATATCGTACAAACAAATTCTAGAGTCACCCCTGGTCCACCTTTATATCGATATTTCGAAAAGGTGTCCACCCATAGAACTAAGGCCCACTCCCTTTTAAAATACTCATTAACACCTTTCATTTGATACCCATATCGTACAAATTCTACAGTCACCCCTGGTCCACCTTTATATAGATATTTCGAAAAGGCGTCCACCCATAGAACTAAGGCCCACTCCCTTTTAAAATACTCATTAACACCTTTCGTTTGATACCCATATCGTACAAACAAATTCTAGAGTCACCCCTGGTCAACCTTTATATCGATATTTCGAAAAGGCGTCCACCCATAGAACTAAGGCCCACTCCCTTTTAAAATACTCATTAACACCTTTCGTTTGATACCCATATTGTATAAACGCATTTTAGAGTCATCCCTGGTCCACCCCTATGGCGATATCCCGAAAAGGCGTCCACCTATAGAACTAAGGCCCACTCCCTTTTAAAATACTCATTAACACCTTTCATTTGATACCCATATCGTAAACAAATTCTAAAGTCACCCTTGGTCCACCTTTATGGCGATATCTCGAAAAGGCGTCCACCTATAGAACTAAGGCCCACTCCCTTTTAAAATACTCATTAACACCTTTCATTTGATACCCATATCTTACAAACAAATTCTAGAGTCACCCCTGGTCCACCTTTATATCGATATTTCGAAAAGGCGTCCACCCATAGAACTAAGGCCCACTCCCTTTTAAAATACTCATTATCACCTTTCGTTTGATACTCATAATGTACAAACGCATTCTAGAGTCAACCCTGGTCCACCTTTATAACGATATCCCGAAAAGGCGTCCACCTATAGAACTAAGGCCCACTCCCTTTTAAAATACTCATTAACACCTTTCATTTGATACCCATATCGTACAAACAAATTCTAGTGTGACCCCTGGTCCACCTTTATATCGATATTTCGAAAAGGCGTCCACCCATAGAACTAAGGCCCACACCCTTTTAAAATACTCATTAACACCTTTCGTTTGATACCCATATTGTATAAAGGCATTTTAGAGTCATCCCTGGTCCACCTCTATGGCGATATCTCGAAAAGGCGTCCACCTATAGAACTAAGGCCCACTCCATTTTAAAATACTCATTAACACCTTTTATTTGATACCCATATCGTACAAACAAGTTCTAGAGTCACCCCTGGTCCACCTTTATATCGATATTTCGAAAAGGCGTCCACCCATAGAACTAAGGCCCACTCCCTTTTAAAATACTCATTATCAACTTTCGTTTGATACTCATAATGTACAAACGCATTCTAGAGTCAACCCTGGTCCACCTTTATAACGATATCCCGAAAAGGCGTCCACCTATAGAACTAAGGCCCACTCCCTTTTAAAATACTCATTAACACCTTTCATTTGATACCCATATCGTACAAACAAATTCTAGTGTGACCCCTGGTCCACCTTTATATCGATATTTCGAAAAGGCGTCCACCCATAGAACTAAGGCCCACACCCTTTTAAAATACTCATTAACACCTTTCGTTTGATACCCATATTGTATAAAGGCATTTTAGAGTCATCCCTGGTCCACCTCTATGGCGATATCTCGAAAAGGCGTCCACCTATAGAACTAAGGCCCACTCCATTTTAAAATACTCATTAACACCTTTTATTTGATACCCATATCGTACAAACAAGTTCTAGAGTCACCCCTGGTCCACCTTTATATCGATATTTCGAAAAGGCGTCCACCCATAGAACTAAGGCCCACTCCCTTTTAAAATACTCATTATCAACTTTCGTTTGATACTCATAATGTACAAACGCATTCTAGAGTCAACCCTGGTCCACCTTTATAACGATATCCCGAAAAGGCGTCCACCTATAGAACTAAGGCCCACTCCCTTTTAAAATACTTATTAACACCTTTCATTTGATACCCATATCGTACAAACAAATTCTAGTGTGACCCCTGGTCCACCTTTATATCGATATTTCGAAAAGGCGTCCACCCATAGAACTAAGGCCCACACCCTTTTAAAATACTCATTAACACCTTTCGTTTGATACCCATATTGTATAAAGGCATTTTAGAGTCATCCCTGGTCCACCTCTATGGCGATATCTCGAAAAGGCGTCCACCTATAGAACTAAGGCCCACTCAATTTTAAAATACTCATTAACACCTTTTATTTGATACCCATATCGTACAAACAAGTTCTAGAGTCACCCCTGGTCCACCTTTATATCGATATTTCGAAAAGGCGTCCACCCATAGAACTAAGGCCCACTCCCTTTTAAAATACTCATTATCAACTTTCGTTTGATACTCATAATGTACAAACGCATTCTAGAGTCAACCCTGGTCCACCTTTATAACGATATCCCGAAAAGGCGTCCACCTATAGAACTAAGGCCCACTCCCTTTTAAAATACTTATTAACACCTTTCATTTGATACCCATATCGTACAAATTCTAGAGTCACCCCTGGTCCACCTTTATATCGATATTTCGAAAAGGCGTACACCCATAGAACTAAGGCCCACTCCCTTTTAAAATACTCATTAACACCTTTCATTTGATACCCATATCGTACAAACAAATTCTAGTGTGACCCCTGGTCCACCTTTATGGCGATATCTCGAAAAGGCGTCCACCTATAGAACTAAGGCCCACTCCCTTTTAAAATACTCATTAACACCTTTCATTTTATACCCAAAACGTACAAACAAATTCTAGTGTGACCCCTGTTCCACCTTTATGGCGATATCTCGAAAAGGCGTCCACCTATAGAACTAAGGCCCACTCCCTTTTAAAATACTCATTAACACCTTTCATTTGATACCCATATCGTACAAACAAATTCTAGAGTCACCCCTGGTCCACCTTAATGGCGATATCTCGAAAAGCCGTCCGCCTATAGAACTAAGGCTCACTCCCTTTTAAAATACTCATTAACACCTTTCATTTGATACCCATATCGTACAAACAAATTCTGGAGTCACCCCTGGTCCACCTTTATGGCGATATCTCGAAAAGGCGTCCACCTATAGAACTGAGCCAACGCCCTTTTAAAAAACTCATTAACACCTTTCTTTTGATACCCATATCGTACAAACAAATTCTAGAGTCACCCCTGGTCCCCCTTTATGGCGATATCTCGAAAAGGCGTCCACCTATAGAACTAAGGCCCACGTCCTTTTAAAATATTTCTTAACACCTTTCATTTGATACCCATATCGTACAAACAACACATTCCAGGGTTACCCTAGGTTCATTTTCCTACATGGTGATTTTCCCTTATTTTGTCTCCATAGCTCTCAACTGAGTATGTAATGTTCGGTTAAACCCGAACTTAGCCTTCCTTACTTGTTCTCTTTAGAAATTTATTTAGTCAGAACATATGTAAATGAAAAAATGATTTTAACTTAGTAATAGAAAAGATATTAAAAAAAATTATTAGAAATTAGCGTTTTTACAACCCCCTTTTAAAACCAAGGCATCACTGTGATGCATTTGCATGTCGTAAAATTGCTTGTGTTTTTTTTTAAGCCACCACAAGACACAGCAGGTATAATTGAAATTGCCCCTACCCAAAAGTTCGTTCCTTCGGCAAAGTTTCTTATTTTGATCCCTAGAATACGTTTTTCACAGAGCAATGAGCGATTTTTAAATCGACCCGCCCTAATACACATACTGACACACTTGCATACAAACAGACGGCGTTGTTTCGATTCACCGCCACCCCAAACCATGCAAAGCAACAACTTTAAAGTCGTCTGCGCCTCAAAAGCCACTACATTCCATTGAATTAATTTACATTTGAATGAACGCGCTTTCACGCATGTGAGTGTATGTGTGTGGATGAGTGTGCGTATGTGTGACTCAGTTTATATTGGATACCAAAGCACTTGATACAACCAAATGTCAATTGAAATTGTGATAAGCAACCACACGATCCGTCACGGCCCCTGTCATTCCTAGGGTTGTCATACATAAAACTTAAGGAAATTCCAAAAATATGTTGCATACAGACAGGCGCTTCAATTGAATGGCACTAAAGCATTGGTTGGGTGCAACCTCAGCAAGGACTTTGTACAAGTCGAATGTACTAAGGATGACTGTATATGTATGTATGTAGTCGATATTCCACCACCCTCCACTTTGCATATGAAGTACTTTGCACCACATTGCCTTATTGCTTGCTATTCATTGGATTCAAGTCATTTGCGTCTTTCCATGCGATGCGCTATGACAATGACTTTTCTGTGACTGCTTGACTGCGGCATGTTTTGGTAATGCGATAAGGATGCATGCGGTTTCCGCTGTCGATTCGCTGTGCCAGTCTAGCCGCCCTTGTTTTCAGAGCGTCTTCTACTCTGTGTTCCTCTAGCTTTGGGCTAGTGAGTTTTTCTCAATAATGATTTACATAATTTCTTGTATGTAGCTTAGTTTTTGTTACTTGAACTATCAAAGTATGCACGGTATTTTTTTTGGCAACGTAACAAAGGCTGTGAGAAGTGTTTGAAGAATTTGGGTTTTGAAATAAATCATAAATGGGAAAATGCTATTGATTTATGTTTTGGGGTAAGCTTCTGATCCAGAAAGGGAAGCTGACAAGGCACTCAACGCCCTAACAAAAGGGACACTTCGCGTTCGTGCTTAGGGTGGATTAAACTAAGGAATCTCTGCTTGTATTCAAAGCAAGCCTGGAATATAACGGTCCATCGTCTGGAAGAAAAAGTGTCGTTGCTACGTTGGAAGCGTTGTGAAAGTCTATCAATTCTTTTCTTTCATCACATAACTGGATTCCCTAAATATATTTCCAATGAACCAGTTGTTGATGGGATATTAGAAAAATTACTAGTATCCCTGAATATGTGAACATTGGTATCTGAACAACGCATCAAACCAGTAGACGCTACAACATGGACATCGAACGCTATAGAAACCCCAAAATCTTGGCCGATAATAATCAAGGTTGGCTCAACCCAACCGGAAAACTCCCTTAAGGTTTTGGGGAGTGCATTTTGATGGTCCTTTGCCGCATTTAGATACGGTGCGTTGCGGTAACAATCAGTGCAAGCGATTAAAGAGAGAGATGACTATTTTTAGTTTTCTTACAGGACACTCTTCATGAAATAGCGTTTACCGCTGACGACTACCCCTAGAAAGTGAGCGCTGCACAAAGCGAACAGCTCTGATGCGTGATTGATCGCTTATATCCGTCGTTGGTCACCCCGTTACTCGACTACTCACACGCGTTATCACACCGCTTCTGCCGTCCTCTCCAAGCGGGTACGACAGTTTTTCCCCTTGCCCCTTGCTGCTACAGCCGTCCTACAGCTACCGTGGGCTGAAGCCACTAGCTACTATAGCCGTGCTATAGCTGAAGCCATCCTATAGCTGAACCGCCCTGGTGCGGGCTGTATCGCCTACAACCATTGTTGGTCAACCCATTACTCGACTATTACCACTCGTTATGATACCACCGCTGCCGTCTTCCCGACGCTGGTACGACCGTCGTCGCAATATTCAGCTGCAGACGCTCGCTATTAAAGACGTTGGTTGTTCGCTATAATGCTACTACTTTACTGCAGTCGTTCCGATCCTCACCAAAACTTATTATTACACGATACTTCGCCCAACTGTTACTGACCGCCAATCATTCTACCGTTGGAAATATCTATGATGCCAGCCATCCTCGACTGCTACGTTTGTCTCAAACTGCTAGGCAGCTCACTTATCCCTCTCGCTCTCGCTCTCCACTCTCTTCGTCAGCAAAGCGGCCACCTTCCTAACACCTCAAGCCTCGTGTATGTGCATTTGATCTAAGCTCACAAATAAAAAATAAGGACGAGCTTCTCTTCAAATTTTATCCTTCCAACATTTTGCCAAACCACTTAAAAGTTAGCTTAGTAGACGTGCATACCTAGCAGTGATCTGACGAAGTGTAAAAGGATCTACCTACTTCAGGGACAGAAGGCTGTAAGCGAATAGGATAGCCAGGAATACCTATTTAAAAATTAGCCTCTTACAGGCAATACTCTTACAAACGTTTTTTTTTTTAATGGTAGCATCGGACATACACACATACATACATAAATATCCTATCTTCTTTATATATCTATGCCTAAAGCTTCAATTCCGTCAAATTAAGCGTGCGAAGATTTCCTTGCGCATATAGTACAGAACAGAGGCCACCCAAGGGTTAGAGGTGCAATCTAGTAAAAGATTGATTATAGTCGCGAGGGGACTTTGTGCTGGAGCTCAACTATACCTTTCAGCCGTTTTTCGTGTGTGCTTTCAGTTTAGTGCCTCAAAGGGTATTGAAACGAGCCTGAATAGCTTATTCACTGGTATTAAGCCACTAAAAACCTCCTAGCACTTTTCCGATGGAAGTGCAATCACGGCACCACTATGTACATATGTGTGAGTCCAGAAAAAGCCTGACATTGTGGTAGATTGACTTGACATCTTGTCATGTCAGATGTGTACTAGAGCCCAACCAGTTTAGTCAGAACGCACATGGAATATCTGAACAAGCACTTCATTGGCTGTTTAGCGGAGGTTGGTTTCGCTGAAACTGAGAGCATCTAGCGCTATATTATAAGTACAAATTGGTTAAACTTCTTTTCATATATAAAGAAGGAGAGGCGTAAGCTCATTCAGTGATATCACAGTGGGCCATCTTGGGTGGCAGCCACTATAGCCTTACCTATCCTACCCTTTTTATGCAGTCGTGACAGAAATACATCCGCAGACAGAGTTTTCCGAAATTTGTTGAAGGTATTGATATCATCCAAGTACTCGGCCTAACACCCGAAACAGTAGATATTGTATCCCTCAGCGGGTTAGGGGGCTTAAAATATACCCGACGCGACTAAAATACCCAAATGGTACAAGGGTTTGCGTAGCGCAGCCCTTTAAATGGGTTGCCAGCGCAATTTATGACTTCTCCAACCCAATTGTCAACCTCAATTAACCGTGGTGAATCCTGTTTCTTTCGCAGGCGAGGCTCTAACAATCACTACTTCCAATGGTAGAATGGCGAATGGCCTTGAAGGTTCAATATGGTAATTTTGAATTGTTCCAGTGTTCGGGCTTGTATCTTAATGACGCTTGTTACCGGAACGTACCGGATCTATATCCGGCAAAGAAACATCAACATCGATAACAATCCCCAAACCTTCAGAAAGTGTTTATATTGCTACAAGAACCACAACAACAACAACAGCAGATATCGTTTTTGTTGTAAATAATATTTGTACATTTAGTTGAAAAGTTTTTCGAACTCACACAAGCGTATGACTTAATTTCTAAATAAATATATTGTTTAAGAGCTTAACTTTAACCTGCGGGTAAACAAACATATAAAGAAGAGCTCAAGGATATTCATACGGTATCTATGAGAATACAAATATGAACGCAAAAAACAACAATTTGACATACATAAACAACAGACAACCAGCATATTTTAATTTATTCAAAGTTTGTTTGTTCAAAAAGCAAAAAAGATAAATAAATAGAGGTAGAGAGAGAGCGGAAATAGCAATATAGGTAAATACAATACAAAATAGTGCCAAAAATACATCCGTACTTGGTTCGTTCCACACTGAGGGATGAGACTAATATGCGCTGATACTTTAAGGAATTCAAGGGTCTATTTTAAATCGCCTTCACTGGTCGTTACGTAGAGAAGAACGGCAGCCATTCTTTCTTAACCCAAAGCTGTAAGATATGGGTTAGTTTTTTCCATAATAGCAACTTAAAATGAAAAAGATGTATACAAACTTTGGCACTCCGAATAAGTTAAATAGAAAGGGTAAGGTAAAGTTGGAGTTCAAGGGGCTTCCAGCGCTATACATAGGATATCCAACCCAATTGTTAATGCCATCTACCAGTGGTGCATGCTGTTTATTAGGTAGCCGAAGCTTGGGGGACCGCAAGTTCCTCACGGAAGGAGGGAGTTGGATAACCTTGAAGATGCAATGCTGTCATATCAAATCGTTCCCGAGATGATCGTGCTAAAATCTTAGTGATATTATTTTCTGCAATGAACAGGATCTTTATACGGAAAAAATCCGTCTACATCAGTAAACTCCCCAACACATATGCAGAGTCTTCTTGTCGCTACAAAAAAAGAAGAAGAAGAAAAAGAAGAAGAAGAAGGGAAAGCAAGATGAAGCTAAAGATGAAGAAAAAGAGAACTATCGTAAACTTTAATGAATATGAAGGCGAAGACTAATAAAAGCAAGGAAAGAAGAAGACAAGAAAAAGGCTCGGCCAAATACAAAAACGGAATAAGCGAAGGTATATAAAAAGAGAGCAATGAAAACAAAGCCGAGCGCAAAAGCAACCCTATTGTCAACCTCACGTACGCGAGGCGAATCCTGTTTTAAATCTGCATGTATCATAGACATATTTAACTGGCAAAGAGGGTTCAATATGGTCATATTAATGGTCGAATTAGTACCGGAACATATCGGATGTATATCCGGCAAAGGACCATCAATGTCGATAACATACCTTGTGGCTACAACAACAACCACAGGGTGAATAAATATCGAAAGTAGGACGGAGTTTGCTCTCGCAATGCAAAGATAAAACAATAGCAGAATATTGAACAGTTATTTTCAATTTCTGCATTAGCAACTCATTGTAGAGCTGAAGTTGTCATTAGCATCGCCTTCTACGGATGTTTTCTGTTAAATCCTTATATTACAGCCTCAAAATTGATAGGCAATGCCCAACCACAATCTAGCTGCTAATACAGAGTTTTTAAGGGTCACTCGGCATAAATCGACACTCAGAGCAAATAGCGGGAACCTGGACGCATGGACAACAGTAGGCACCCTGAATTAATGCGAATGTGGTACCGGGGTGGGTCACGGTTCCAAAACGGGGCTGTTTTTTAGTCTGCGGACACACGTTTGCTGCGACGGCAGCAATTATGGTGCATTAGGAATTTTTCAGCCCTCCCGAAAAACAAAAAAACGGTCACTCGCCGATCACTCCTACTAACTCTTATTCTTGCGCCATGAAACCGACCAGGACTACCATACATACGGATGCAAATCGCGAGTAATTTTCGAGCTTTAATCGCAAATGTAATACTATTTGAGAGAATCAAAGAGGTTTTTAAGAAGTTTGTGTAGGAAAGCTTAACGCCTGTTTTGATTTTTTAATATATTCGCAGCGAGGGGTGTGTGACACATGACGGATTTAACTAACTCAGTTGCTAAAATAGAATACTTACCCTAAAATATATTTTAAAAAGAACTTTAATATATGTATTTACCTTGAAAATAAACCTTTTGCGATGGAGGTGACAAAGAAATTTGCCGCCATCAGGTTTCTCCCCGTTATTGTTGTTGTTGTATTAGCGATCAACACACCTTTGCCGGATATAGATCAGGTATGTTCCGGTAAGAAAGCACCATTAAAGTACTAGCCCGACTATCTCGTTTACGATTAATATGGCCACATTAAACCTTCTAGGCCCTCCCGCCCTCCTCACCCCTAGTTCCATGAGGAACTTGGGGTCGCCAGAGCCTCTCCTTCTAAATATGTGTTTGATACACTCATATTTGTAACAGGATGAGGTTGACAATTGGGTTGCGGAACTTTTGAAGCTATAAAGTTTTGTATTGCGCTTATCAACCCCTTGAATTACTTTCTCCCCGTTGACAGCACACAATGTTCTGTATTGTATGTAATATGTATATGTACCGAATTTCAGGTAATTCCTGATTATTCTGCACCTTCTGTTATCGTTCGAACCACTGAACTGTCAAAAAAATAACTCAAATATTCAATATAGCAAACTGTTTTTTTTTTCTTTATTTACAACACTACTGTGGTAGTGGTACTTCACAATTAAATTACTTGCATACTTCACTTATAGCGTGTAAAAATCAAACTTATTGACCATCACTTGTCAGGGTATAGACTTTTTCCGAACAGCCTTCTCAAATATTTGCTTATTTATTTCTCGTTTATGTTTCGCATAGTTTTCATATGTCCTAGTATTATGCCCTCTTTATTGCATATATTTGCGGCTGTTTTCGATTTCGTATGCACGCTGCTAATATTCGCCAAAGTATGTAATATCTTTTTGGTTTTTTAATTTATTTCAATGAATTATAAAAATCTACAAAATACAATTTCCACTGTCGATTACCGTGGAATAAGCCATTTGTAGTTATACAGTTTTGCGAAATTGAGCATGATTTGATGCCATATGTGCTATTAAAGGAAATACACAAAATAAGATGTATTGGCTTTAAAGCACCGAAGCAACAGATCCTTTTAATGAGCAATTGTGTCCACTCGAATATTACAAAAACATACATATGTACATAGAAATCATATATTTGAGTACAAATCTTTGTAGTTGCCTTTATGCAAATTATTAATAGCTGAATAATTTCATTATTATAACTATTTGTTGTTGAATCAAAAACACTCATTGTAGAGTAGAAATTTCAGACTGGCGCTGAGATAAAGAAAAAAAGCTTTAAAAATGGATAAGGGTTTTTTTTTTTGGAATATTTTTAAGTTGTCATAACTGCCTTAAGAGCTTAACTAAATGTAAATGACATAGGTCGTTGATTTTTCATCAGCGTGTTACAAACGGAAGTACAAGAGAAGCTGAATACTTAGTTACTTACTTAATTGGCGCTTAACAGTCGCTTCTTATATCTGCCAATTGATCACACCAAGGGAGTTTAAATCGTTTTCCACCTGTTCCTTCCAGGGGAGAGGGGCCACCCCTTTCTCTGTTTCCATAGGCGGGTTCCGATAGAAACACTTTCTTAGCCGGAGCGTCATCTTTCATTCGCATAACATGGCCTAACCAGCGCAGCCTCTGCGTTTTAATTCGCTGGACTATGTTGATATCTGCGTAAAGCTCGTACAGCTCTTCGTTAAATCTGCTTCGGCACTCGCCATCGCCAACTCTTAGAGGTCCATAAATCTTTCGTAAAGCTTTTCTCTCGAACACTTCCAGAGTCGCTTCATCTGATGTTGTCATGGTCCATGATTCCGCTCCATATAGCAGGACGGTTACGATAATTGACTTGTAGAGTATGAATTTCGTTAGCCGAGAGAGGACTTTAATTTTCAATTGCCTACCTAGTCCAAAGTAGCATTTATGGTCAAGAGTGATTCTTTGCTGGATTTCAGAGCTGATGTTGTTGTTAGTGTTAATTCTAGTTCCCAAATAAACGAAATTTTTCACTATTTCCAAATTATGGCTGCCAACAGTAGCGTGGTTGCCAAGGCGCATATGCGCTGACTCTTTGCTCGATACCACCAGGTACTTCGGTTTGTCCTCATTCACCATCAAACCGATCTTTACCGCTTCCTTTTCCAGCTTGGAGTAAGCAGAACTAACGCCGCGGGTATTTCCTGGAGAATTTGAAATTATTTCAGATTGCAAACGAATTAGGTGCACTGGGTCTTGCACATATAACTTATATTCCCTAACAGTAAACAAGTAGTCGGTTCTCTGACTATTGAGAGTAACAAAAAGAGAGTAAATAAGGCCCTCAGTCAGTCATAAGTTGTCAGACCACTTATTGCTGTCAAACGATCAGCTGTTGTGAATTTGACAAAACTAAATGGAGATTCATATATTTGGAAACAATGACATCTTGTCATACGTCTTAACGACACATATTTGAAATTGATAATTTATACTATAATTGCCAAAATTAATATCAAACGAAAGCTATTCTACTTTGTATTGCAATACAAATATTTTTAAGTTGGGTTTAGCCTCTGTATTACCACCTGACTTTGTTATATAAATTTTATTAATATTATAATGCCAAAGTTTGGACGTTTGGATGTCCAGCCGTTTGTCTCTGTAACTCAATCACGTCAGAACGGCCAAACGATAGATAATAGTTGGAAGGATCTACATGCTATTTTTGGAAAAGGGGCATTCTACACCGTCTGAGAAATAGTGACTTTTGTATTTTTTTATATTGATGAAGGAATTTGGACTAAATTTGCCACAGTGATAGAAAATAGTATGGAAGTAACTGGAAAATTATCTCTTAAATACTATAACTCTTCGTGAGTTTCTCCCAGACCACTAATATTTTTTATCTGAGAAAGAGAGACTTCTTAGTAATCGACCTTTAGGTCCATTTGACCTATTCTAATGATATTTGATTGATGGGCCATATAAACCTTGACTCATTATATTAGGAGAAAACGACATTGATTCTCCCCTCAAGATGGAACTTTTCCAGGAGTTGTTTTCCTAAATCGGCATAATTTTGGGTAATTCAGACGTGGAAATATCTCAAACTTCGTACACATAATATATGTATGTATGCATGGCTTATGGTTTGTATAGATATTTGTCTAAATAATGTGAAAAACAATCAGTTCACTGGCTACTTACAGCACTATTTCGGAATTACGTGATAATTTTACGCCTTTTTTTTGGTTGTTCCGCGGTCGTTTTTGAGCAACTTCTGGATCGAAACAGAGATTTTTGGGATCTTTTCGGCATGGTTTTCGGATTGTTTTTGGGATCATATTTTTGCCATTTCGGGACTATTTCGGAGCAGATCGGGATGATTTTTAGGATAAATTTGGAACTATTTGGACAGTTCAGACTGTGTTCGGAACGATTTCGAGAAAACTTTAGGACAATTTCGGGACCGTTTCGAGATTGTTTCCCGAATGGTGTTCGCAATTGTTTCGGGACTATTTCTAGATTACTTTAACACTATCTAGGGATCCTTTTGGGGATATATTAGGAACCTTTCGTAGATATTTAAAGATTTTTTAAGACTATTTCGGCACCATTTAAAGTTATGTTAGTATGGAGTTTTGAAAAATAATGGTCGGTACGACGCTACTATAGAAGAAGATGTATTATGCTAATCAGCCCTACAGTTAAGCTCTTATACCGAGATCGCTTCGCCAAAGTACTTGTGGAATAACTTATCCCCCGCAACTGCGGGAAAGTAAAAACTGGCCATATCATAAGGCATTAGGAACAATTTCCATTTCCACGGCTGCCGGAGCGACTCGGTGTAACCCCACTTAATTTTTGCTCCTTTCGTAAATTTTCATCCTCAGAGCAGATCATTGCAGGGGGACTGTTTTTTTTCTCTTGCTCCGGGAAAGTGTTTAACCCAACCCCGGCCCAGAGAAATCGTTTTCCTCGTTTGTCCGATACAAATATTTTTAAGATGGTCATACTAATGCAAATATGTCATGCGCAAACGATGGTTACATCGAACGGGATGATCTGGGCTAGATTTCAACACTTGGCGAGCCCATAATATTTTCAAGACTTTTGTGGAAACAAGTTGTTTACACCCAGAGCGCCGCGTAGCCTGCGCCTTAGTCCCCAACCACTTCCTTCAAGCAGCACCGCCGCTCAGCAAGCCACAACAAGTACCCGCTTCTGTTTGCCCCTATGACGCCTCCAGCTCATATGGCCGCTCAATCAAATCACTACAATTTACCTAGTATGGACAGAAGCAATTCCGAGCACCAGCCCTTGTTCCCGTCTTTCACTTCCCTTTCTGGCACCAGCAAACGACTAGGTCAGGGAAACAGGCTCCTTGTCCCCATGAACCTGTGCACCGGTTGCCAGTACAGAAAATATACATTAACGGCGGCGGCCCAATGCAGTTTAAGTCTCGATCGATACCATTTTCCTTGATGTTTTGGGCGCAGCGACATTTAACTCCTGACGGGTGTGTTTGTCGCACCGTGCCGCCAACCTACGCGTCCAATAACGCTAGATACACCGGCACTCCCTCAGGGACATCTTGTCCTAGGGCCACAACAGCACATGTGACCTAGCCTTATACCACCTAGGTGCACGTATCCGTCTTTTATCCCAGAGTTACGCTTGACTGCCTTACTAATCTTCTGTCATTCGTTGCATTTGCTTTAAAATATTGGAACATTATTCGCTTCATTGAACTTTTTAAGATTGTTTCACCCTAGTTTCGGCCACAAAGTCATCTTTCAGAACGATCAGCTTTGTTGTGAATGGTTTGGTTGAGATATGGAGAATTTCTTTGAATTTAATTCCACGTAAGACATTGATATGGGACGCATCCAAGACTGTTACCATGTTTTCCACATCGAATTTGGAGGATAGCCGAGGGCAACGAACAGCACCAACGCGGCGAATGAGACAGTCGAAAAAAAAAGCGATGTCTTCATCACACGGAGAGTTCGACTTTACTTCCGCAAATATCTCCACAGAATGGACAAAGTTAAAAGCCCGAACTCCCTATACGACACACCTTCTTTGAATGGAAGCACTTCGCCAAATCCCCGAACAGTGTCCTACCATAGAGTTTTTCGTATTTATTGGGCTTCGTAATCAATGGACAAATAGCAGGCATGAACTGCGAGCAAATTCAGCGAAAGCATTTGTGGCTGAAAAGCCAAGGGAAGCTCCAAAACCGCAACTGAAAATGAAAATGAGAATGAAAATGAAAACCGCAGAAGCAACAGAAAAACAAAAGGTACGCGTTATGGATTTAACAGACGAAGCATAAAAAACCGCCAACAAACAAGCGGTCAGGATAAGGACAAGGCGGGGTTGCGCATGAGATAAACAAAGGAAACAAGCAGAGTATCGACTT
Source organism: Eurosta solidaginis (assembly GCF_040869045.1). NCBI lineage: Eukaryota > Metazoa > Arthropoda > Insecta > Diptera > Tephritidae > Eurosta > Eurosta solidaginis. Next base: position 43,270,060 of record NC_090322.1, read on the forward strand.
GTTCAGACGCGAACGCAGCAATGGGGCAGACAGTCTGCAGAGACGCTGGAAAAAACTAAATAATGACAAAAAAAAAACACGCCATATACTACAGATACAAAAAACAAGACAACTTTTTCAAGTTGTTGGCAAATACACGCAGCAAGGATAATGTAACAACAGCTAGGACAGCTCCTTTCAACTGCCATCTTGCCAGATTGCGCGCGGTTATACAACTACAAGTTGAATATTTTGCTGAATTTGTTAATTCGTTTGATTTGATTTGATTACCGTGAGTTTGGGGTCGGCTGGTGTACCCGCGCTACTTCAATAACTTCTACGCGCAATGCGAATACTTCAGACAAATGTTTGAAAGTGTCTACTTAGATTAACAGGCCTGCTTTACAGCCAGTCTGCTCCTGGAGTTGCTACCGCAATTAAGGCTTTTAGGAATCTTGGTTTTGCCACTCAGCACTTAGTCGCTTGTTTGATTTGCATTTACTTTTGTAGATCTTAGCATATTTGAGGGCGCTGGTACAGTATAAACTACAATAGAATGTTTCTTTTTGTTGTATTGTTGTTGTTTTAATATATCGGCATTCAGTTGACTGTACATCCCAAGAAATTTCCTCTTCTTACAGTTCAATGAGCCATATTTTGCTAGCTATCAATTTGTCTAACTAAATATGCACGAAGCCGGTTTGTTAAGACACTGACTTTTGAAACAATCAAATACCTAAGGTCAGCAAAGATCTTCATTTTCTTGCTTTTGGTTAACTTAGTGAGAGAAGCGACTGATGAAAGCACTTCCTTAAGGGATCTAGCTTTCACCTTATTGTTTTTGTTGTTGTAGCATTACAGACATTAACCGAAGGTTTTATGGGAGTGTTATCGATGTGAGTAAACATGGAAGGTGTAATGAGGTGGACGAGCTCAGAAGATTTTCTCAAGGACGGATATCTAGGTTTAGAAAAACGGGAGCCCTGAAAACAGCCCTGACTGTTACACTGTACGCCATTCTGCACATTCCACCTGTAGACATGGTGGCGAAGAACAAAGCGTTAACAACTGCAACGAGACTCAATGCGTCGGTACAGCTTGAGCGCAGACCATAGCAACCAGGAACCGCATAGATCCAAGAGCAAGGCTGTAGAGTAACAAAGATCATGCGTAGATCCAAAAACCCTTTTCGGGCAGGTAGAGGTGGGAAATTTAGTGCGTTAAAGTTCTACACTGGCTTTAAAGGTTTCGATGCTTCCTCCTCTGCTAAATTGGGGTATCTGAGAATGAAATTAGTTTCTCAAGAATAAAAACTTTATACAAGGCTCATTTCTGAATAGAAGCTTTCAACAATGTGCTACAAGCGGAGATTGAGGGGGCTCTTCTAATAATGGGAATCTTATGCGCATTGCTAGAGTTCATAAGCAGATTTCTGTATGGCAAAACAATAAAGGCGTAGTGGGCGACATAAGCCTGGTGGACCTATTCACGGACATGCCGAACCAGACCGAAACGCATGGTTCGGGTAGAAATATACTGTCAGGAGCTCGGTATCAGTCGGAAATTTAAGCTGACCTGTCACTGCAGTGTCTTACATTCGGAACTCGCCGCTATAGAGGATGCGCTAGATGTTATTCACCACTTTAATTGTGAGGAAACTCTCATCTATTCATTTTTCATGGTCAGGTGGTTATCATAGCGCTTAACCCTGCCACCGGAAGATCGAAGGCAAGGTGTGTAGCATTACCTCACTTGCGGTGGCATATGACTGCTTTGTGATAAAAAATAATTTGAAAACCATGGTATAAATATACTCCCAATCTAACCTAACCTAACTTTTGTCGTATTAACAGCAAAATATATGGACGCTTTAGTGTCACATCAGGAATTTCTGTAACTGTGCAGCGCTATACATATCTTATTTACTTCAAAGTAGCAGTATCCTGCACCTTCCTGCACAGTAATCTCTTTCATCTTAATCGAAATATCCCCGTACTCCCTTATCCGCTGGAGTCTTTCGGGTCATAGTCGAGTATATGACTGTAGTACTATATGGTTTTCAGCAGATAAGGAGCAGAAAATGTCAAAAGTTGGTAAAAATTCCTTTAAAGTCGGGAGCCCGTATAGAATTCATCTAAAGAATCGTTATTAAGAGAATGGTTGTTTTCGTGCAGACTATTCAAGATATATGCTATCTAAGGCTTATTCTTATGAGTTCCCTCTGTGAAAAATACACAGAATAATAATTGATCCCCTTGTTGTAGAGTTTCAGCGTCTACAAGTGGTATTGCGCACGTCTAGCGGCATATTTCGAGAGATAAAAAGAAACTCGAATACTTATATCACGGATCTCTTTTCTGTTAGGATCGAGTTGTTTCGAAGGACTTTGGTTTAGTAAAGGCTTTTCAAATTTCTGCGTGAATGTTATTTCATTCGAAATATTCAAAGCTGTGTCCGAAACTATCTTAAAGAGACTTAATTGAATGGTATGCTAAGTCTGTTTGAAGGAATGTTCTCGGATGTTCATCCGCAATCACATTTTACAAGCCGCTATCGATAAAACTGGAGCTTAAAAGGTTTTCAACATCAATTAGTGTGTGAAATATCTGTTCCATGGTATTTATTCAATTTACATTTTAAGTAAAATGGCTACTTACAATCTGAGTAACAATAAATTGCATATTTTTAGGCGCTTGTAAAATTTGTTTACATACTTTGTGTTTTAGCACTAGAGATTTTCTAAATTAGGAAGCAGGAGCTACATTTTGAGCACTAGACACATTTATATCAGAATAATTTCCTTAAGCTCGCGTCTTTGTAAACTACTACTTAAACCGTATCTAGCCTTAAGATACAAAAATTTGCTATAAAAAAAATTTCCTAGAAGTCGTAAATAAACTAATTCATAAGAATCTTGATGCTGAGCATGCGTTGTTATATTCTTGTACACTTTTGTCATTTATTTAATTTATCAACTCATATATAACTTTTGTAGCAAAGAAATTTTGCATATCTTTAGGCGCTGTCAAAACGACTTATACTGAGCCAAAGTTTGAGCAAAAGAAAAGTGAAGACTGGAAAGCAATATGCTATGAATTTGGCCTGTGAAATCTGCATTTTATACAAATATAAACATTTATAAGTAAAAAAAAATAAATTATAAGTAATTACATATACAAATTTAAGACTATATTTGTTTAGGTATATATGCAAGTGCGTGTGCTGATGACCGCTAAAGAGAATATATTAGCATTTATGTATTTTAAAATGGGCACTTACATGCCGTTTTTTGCCTCATAAATATAACAACTTAGTCATAAAGCATTCGTTAAAAGTTTACGAAAGAAAGTTTTCTCAAACTTGGCAGTTTTAATTTGCATACTTTCAGGCGCTTTTTCCTTTAATATGCATTTTGTGGTATTAATGTGTAGAAATAAAAATAAAGATGCTTTTATTTACACAAAAATTCCAAGCACTTTCAAATTCTTCAGAGCTTATTTGCGGCATGCTTTTGGGCTTACGAGTAAAACTTTTTTCTTGCTAAACAAAAGCAATTTCTTTAATTTATTTTTAGCTGCAGTAAATTGCAATTAATCTCTGTCTGCTGGCTCATTTTATATATTATTTATTTATTTTATATGGCAGTGGATATGCCTAGTAAAGATGATCGTGTATGTAACGCACCTGCTCTAGTGGTTGCGCTTCATTTTCTGCCTCATGTACCATCAAATTAATTTCAATCAAATAAATTTATACATTAATCACATGAAACTTTCTTTTTTACCTTTTATGCAATGACTTTTGCTGTTTCATTGTCTATTTGTTTCAAAGTCAAAACACAAATGCCTGGTACTTCAAATATTACACCAAAGAGCAACAACAGACAATACAAGCCCACCTATCATTGCCTATAATCTGGCGCGCCTAAAAGTCTGCTGTGCTGTGCAGCGCACATAGCTTTGAAGACTTTATCTGTTTATAAACCTTTATTTGATGCCGAGGCTCAACATGTCAGCGTCGATGAAGGTAAGCACTCAAGCAAGTTGAACGCGAGTTTGTCAGTGTATGAAAGAGGAAAAAACAAGCAACTTTTGAAACCTTGCCGTTCGCCAAGTATTTGTATACTTTAAGGCACAAGATAATAGTGTCAGTCAGTTTGTTATGCCGCCAAGCTGTTCAGGATAACTGGACCCTTTTCAAATCAAATCGCTTTGGTAGAGAAGGCATACACTGACAGTTAGTTGAAAAATGGTAGTTGGAGTTCTTGTGTGAGGCTTTTGCCTCCTTGCGCATATACAGGGTGGACAAACACTAGAACTAAGAAATGTGCTCGAACTCTTTTTACCCGCTGGAGTTTTTTAGCGTAAAAACAGACGTCTTTCCAAGAGCTCACTCAAACTTTATTCACAGTGATATTGAGTCAAAACCGATCAATACATCTTAAGTAAATTTTAATTCAACCTCGAGTAATTAAAGTGAAATTTTTGTCGATAAACTCAAAGACGGTCGTATTGGTTAATATGTATCTGATTTAACTATACCCTTAAGCCTATATCAAAAGGCGAATGCGCTTATTCTCCAGCTCTGTGGGCCTGAAAATTTTTAAGAAAGAGAGTTGCCCATGCTGCAACCAAAGAAATTTATTGATGCTACCCTTCAACGTACGTCAAAGCTACCTCCTTGTCAATTGCTGACTCAGTGAGTTCATTTACCTCCGCAGAGGTCCAGCATTGGCATCACAGCCTCTCAGGGCTACTTCCTTGTCGGTTGTTGGATCAACGTATTTATCAACCTCCTCAGAGGCTAGAGTTAAACGCGTGGCGTGTCGTTAGGTTTCAACCGGATCAATACTCAAACTTAGCTAAAAAAGAAGCATAATGAGTGTTCTAAACAAGCACGAAACCCCACGGCTTTTCTTTATCCTTTGTCATCCTATCTGCCAAGCCCTCACCGTTGAACGAGGAAGATTTTTCCGCTTGCTGCATTTTCATCTTCTTTTATTGCTAAGTATATTCTGAGGATAGAATATTTTAAACGAAACCCCACAAATGATCTTCTGATATTTCTTCGTAAAAAAACTTCTAGAAAGTATCGATAAAATGAATGCGCCGCTATTCAATTACTCTACATCTATGAATAATCTTCTCTATCTGCAGTTTGTGGGAAGCCTGACTGAAGTTGTAGTAACTTCTCGTGGATTTGCTGTCTATGTGACTGCTCAATTCTACTTCCTGTATTAAAAACGGAGATTATTGATACAAGAAGAGAGTTTACAAACTGCGATGGTTACTAAGTCATGTTTCTGAATTTCACTTCTTCATCAGTTAGCTTCTGGGGAGCTGAGGCGAAGGGTTGGCGCAAGGAAATGGCAAAAAATAATATGCAAATGCATACCGATGATGCGAAATTCACGGAAGGGGTTTGGTCTGCTATTAATTACGGCGATCCAGAAATAAGTTGGTCGTACAGGCTGCCAGATCATTGCAGTGTACTTCTGACGGATATTGTTGCCATGATTAAAACTGCAGGAGGAACCGTACTTAAGCTGCAGTAGCGTCAATATCTGTATTGATAGTCAAGTGGTGATCGAGACAATAATTTCATAGAGTATTTCATCAAGAAGTGTCCTAGAATACAAAAACGCATTGAAGAGCCTTCGCACAGGCCGGACTATAAACCTGTACAGGGTTCCCGACCACAAAGTGATAGAAGGTAACGAAAAGGCCGATGAGTTGGCGAAGGAGGGTGCAGCACTCGACGGGTAGAGCCTCTATCCGTTTGAAAGAAATCAAAAGGAGAGAGGAGGTGCATATAATCCATCATTCAAGAAAGACAAAGCCTACGATATTGGACTCACAAAGTGGCTCATATCTCTGAAAAGAGAAAACTTAAGACTCACGATGGTCGTATAAACTGGAGAGTTCTTTCTGGCGTCACATGCTTAGAAGGTTTAGGAAAAGCGAGCTGCAAGAATAAACGGTTGAGCACGTTCTGTGCTAACGTCCTCCTCTCGTCAAGTCAAGGCTGCAGCTATTAGGGGCGGCAAAATTCTCAAATCTCGTGGCAGAAAATTCTGGTCACATTATGGATAAATTCAGTCTATGTAACCTACCCTTTGATCATTGATTTTAAATTTTTACATCATTTTCTTAGGTATCGAAGCGGAGCTGTCTGCTTGTACTTACTGAGCACAAATCTAAGTTTGAAGTACGCGCAGTCATGAATCTTTTGAGTTGGGGGAATCATACCATGTCCTCAACATCTGTACAGGGACAAGAGGTCACACCAGACACCAACGGTTCAAAAGTAGATCAACTCTCTCTTAAGATTGCAGTTTAACTTCATTCAACATCTGCACTTACAGAGCTGGTCTCAAATTTCGCGTTTTTAAAATAATGCAGCCCCAGTTTATTGTTTGATCTCTATCCCAGGTAGTTCGAGCAGAGCATAAATCTTTTAGCCCCTAAAAGTATACTTTTCCGTGAACATTGCAATTTACCCTGGTACTGTTACCGAACCCTGTGTTTGGATTTGTACCTATATAATAAATAGTAATAATCGTATATAACGATATGTTAAATTTGTTGCATAACTTAAGGGACACGCAAAGCTAAGTGTTTGCTTTTCATCTTAACGTTCATCGAGAGTTTACACGAGCTAAAGTTTACTAAAGTTTTGTTTTGTGTGTGAGTAATGAAAATTCTGCTAAAGTTTCCGACCACTTCTGGATATTTGGTTTATTATAAGAGGTCCAATAAAATACGGCAGCGCAGTCAGACGTAAGAATTCACTCTGCGCGTCCGGCAAACCAGAGCACAAAAAAAAGACAAAAAAAAGTAAAAAAGCAATGAATCGTCAAACCAAATGAAAAAAAATGTGAAGCACTTTTTATCAATGCCACTTTTTAGTCGTACTTCTTTTCATTTAATTGTATGTTATGTTATATGCACTGCACGCCCCTAAAATTATGCAAAGCCTGCACTCGAGCAGTCAAAAGCAAACACAAAAAGTATTTTAGCAGATAATTGAAGAGCTTAAGCGTAGCATGGCAGTCTAAGACAGACGACGCAAAACAACAAAACCTAAACAATCGCTGTGAAGTAGTTAGAAAAGCTTATAAGCAGGAAGTTAACAAATTGTGTAGTTCTGTCTTTTGAGCTTCTTTTTTTTACACAAACAAAGTTTTGTTACTTCTCTGCGTGCCATCACAAACCCAACGCAAGCATTTGGCTTTTTTTACTAAAATTGGTTTTCTTTACTTGTTTTGTTGTAGAATATCCACTTCAGCGTTATGCCGCCCGCCGCTTGTTTGTTTTATTCATTGAAGTGTACGTAAAAGCCTAAAATTATGCAACTTCATGCAAATTGCCGAATTTTGTTTACTGCGCCTGGAAGTAGACCTTTTTATTATATTTGAAGGGAAATGTATAGTTTATGTTACTCAGTAGATCTGTCCATATTGATACTGCCAGAAGTCGCTAAAAAAATGAAATATTTGAAAAGTACATATTTTTGTGGTAATGTAAACAACAATTTGCTAAGTCAAGCAAATGAATTAGTGAGCTGCTAAAAAAAGTGTAGATTGTTTTTGTGTTTCTAAAGCAAAAGGATTAAATTAATTGCTAAGGGCTACAGTTTGGCTTTGATTGCAGGGATTAGCATACGAATGAGGCGTGCGTCTAGAGAGAATTGTAATTTTGTGTTCTGCTGAGTGACAAGTGCAGATAAAACCTCCTCCTCTATAAAATCAATCAATTACTAATTTGTTTACATACATGCCCACAATAAAAACCTCACATAGACTTAATGTGTATCGTAAACTGCAGATCCCAGCCCTTCCGCTAATTTTGAGCCATCGTTATACACGTGTGTAGTATGTTCTGCCATATCCGCATTCTTGCGCCAATATCCCAGCTCTATTGTGGCCCCAATATGTCCTTCGAAGCTCAAGCGCAGAGCAATGTAGTCCATTCGCCCTATTTTAGATGGCGCTGTTGTTGTTGTTGTAGCGATAGGGACATTTTGCCGGATGCAGATCCGGTGCATTCCGGTACCAGGCCTGACAATCTCGGCAATGTTTTGGGATGACCACATGCGACCTTCTAGGCCATACCACCCTCCCACCCCCTAGATCCACAAGGAGTTCGGGGTCGCCAGAGCCTCGGCTGTTAGTGAAACAGGATTCGCCGAGAATAGGTGAGGTTGACAATTGGGTTGGAGAAGCTATACATTGCGCGCAAAACCTCTTGAAAGGGTTGCGCTACACAACCCCTTGAATCTTTTTGGTATTTTAGTTGCCTCTTACGACACGCATACCAACCGCGGGTATATTATAAGCCCCATAGCCCGACGGCGTGATACTGTTTGGCATATGGCTTGCACTTAAGCTGCTCCTTGGCCTTAAACCTTGTTTCTGTTGCGTTATTTTTTGGCCATTAGGGTTGCAGGCGGAATGTGCAGAATGGTATGCAACGCTGCTGTGGAGGTAGTTTAGGACTTCCGGTAAGCTAAATTGCGGATTGATCGTTTTAGTTTGTTTGGCCGCTCAACAAGTCGCTATTTCTTTGTGCTACCTACCTCCAATTGCAAACACCAAGAAACACATATCGATCTTTCTAATTAAAAACGACGGCTCCCTCGAAAAATGTGCTCTCGGATCTCGAAATCCGCTTTTGCTACATTTCGATCGCCAGAAATAATAAAAATTGCGCCAAAAAGAATGCAAAGTTTAGTAAGACCTCTCTGAAGCATCCGGAAGTTAGCCGTTACTTACAGTATGACACTTCTGAACTCTTAAGTCTTTCAAGCTATTAGAATAATATTTTGACTTATTTAGGAATTTAAAAATATGTGTGTCTCATAGAGCATTATGTCGGCACATCTTAAGATGAAGCTCTAGCCCATGATTCACTGAAAAAATTTCATGTCCTGAGCAAAATTTTGCCAAAGCATTGTTGCAGATCTCGTCAGGTGTAAAACCCAACTCAGAAACCGAAGAACATAAAAAAAACCCACGAAACTCTGTGCGAAAAAGGAAAGTACCTGAAGGTCTCAGCGTAGCCCGCAACTTATCCCCATTCCATGCATTAACATAAATTAAACTAATGCCGTTGAACCACATTGATGCAAATTGTGACCGAGTTTACAAATCAACAATCTCTTACAATAGCGGCGATTCAATACATAACGCTCAGCTTCTAAGCTACTCTGTATGCAATGTCGGCTGACAAGGCCGCGTGTGAAACAATGGCTTCTGGGCACTCATGCCTAAAAAAGTTGACGTTTTTTTTTATTTTTTTTATTTTTCTGCCGTGGCATCTGTGCGTTAAAGGGTTAAAAAACCATCCCTCTGTTGAAACTATTAAGACTGCGATTTCCACGAAGTTACTGATATGCTTCCACTCCGCTTTTCTGCGGTAACCTTGTTGGCAGTGATTTGGTGGACTCTTTTCTAGAGCCGTTGTCTGTTATGGGTTCAGAGAATTTGCCCAGGATCGTCCTTTCTCATCTTTCTCTTGTAGCGATAAGCAGGTCCTTAGGAGCTTCGGCCCTTTTTAATCTTTACAGGTATTTTTGTGGTATCCTTAATATTTTACATTACCAAAGATTCTAGTGCTATATGCTTTAGTACCCGTGAATAGTCCTGCTGTCCATCTGTCTTGTTGTTCACTTTTCCAGCGATCTTTCCACGCTCTTAAAGTTTTTGTCCAAGCTTCCTTGGCTAACGACTGTTACTCACTGTCTCTGCGTCTGCTTATTTGCTTCCCATAAACTTCTTTCCTTCACTAATTTTCTTACATCGTGAGTAGGAAAAAATGCGATTTTGCATACCAAAACGGCTATGTCTAACTCCAGGGCAGCATCCTGGCGCACATCTTGTTAAGTACTATCTTGTAGCTCCAGCCCCAAGTAACCCTGTTGACATCTTCTCGAAGCTCCTTCCATATCCGCTTCTTTGTGCCCATAATATACGCCATAAATGTAGACAATATCCATAAGGGTAACATCTCAGAATTTTAGGGCACATCCCTATCATCATCTATCCGGATAAACGAAATGGACTTAGAGATTAGAGCTACCATTTCCAGTTTATCAGTGGGGGTGTTTTTCAATAGTAACTTTTTTGTTTGTTGAAATATATACGATTGTTTTTTAAAAATACGTCTAAGAGACGTATCGTTATCTTTTACGTGACTACAAATTTTATATGTATTTTTTGCCCAAAATGGTAATTTTAGCTAATATTTTTTTGAAGTATAGTTTAAAACAGTCAATTCATTCAATTGAAGTACAAGAAATGTGTTTTATTTTAATTTGTTTGCTATAAACTGAGGTCCTTCGAAAAATACTGATTTTTGTAAGGACAAGTCCAAGACAAGTAAAACTTAATTTTTAATATATTAAAAAAACAATATATTTCTTTAAAAACCATTTAAAACAAGTGAGTATATATCAAATAAATGATTAAAAAAACATTAAGTTTTATTTTATATCTTTATGATCCTTAAACTTGAACACGTCTCTCAGACGTACGTTATCTTTCTAGGGTAAAAAAATAACGTTATCTCTCTATGGTTAAGTAAGATGAGAAAAACATCTCTGTTGTGTAAAAGGTAACTTTCGCGGGTTGTGCGGGTTGTGCGAGATCGCAGTCGTCAACGCAGGTTGAAGCAATTGAGTTTGCTGCCCACCAATACTAAAACCGTCCAACCATCTATTCTTAATCGTCTAATTGCACACTATGGCTAACTACGCCACCACTATTCGCAAAAGCTACATCAACTTAAATAAGCCTGACTAGAACGAGCATCTGCATCACTACGTCTTTATTTTTATTGGGAAGGGTTTTGGAAATAAGTTCGTATTTGCCAAACATTGCAACAGTCATAATCTAAGAACGTTATTACATGCGCTCAGCGGCGTAGTGAGGCTTTCTTGCATTCTGTGAGTAACGCCCGGGGCAAGATGGCCTCTTGCACCCCCCCCCCCCCCCCCCTCACTTGGCCACTGCATGCGCTACTATAATTATCAAACCAGGTGAAATCGTGACACAAGAAACTCCCTCCCATAAAAATCTACTAAAATAAAGTAACGCTTTCCATTTGCCAGGTTATTTCCTTCTTACTCGTCCGGTGGTCAGGTTAAGTTTTCCAAGGAGAATATCTTCACTTTTGGATCTTTAATCAAACACCCATACATATCAGCTCACAAGCATCGATTTTGGGGTTACATTAGTCGCATGACTTAAGACTGGTCAGCCATCCTTTTTATGTATTTTCAATATTTTATTTATAGGAAAGGCAGCAAACTCTACGAGAGATGCAAGGACATTCGGTACACGCATTGCTACAAATATTCGCGCCCACATACACTTGGCAGCAAAAAAAATGTATCGCCCGGCCTGTGTACATAATGACAGCAGCTTGTCAAAAACTTTTTTGATTATCTTAATTGCGATATCCGGACATGACCGGACAAACGGATGTGTGCAGTCTGACGAATTTAACTTTCAATACAACGAAATAAAATATTACATAAAAGTTAGTATAAAAGCTAAATAAAAATTTTGAGGGAGCGAAAAGTGACGCTAAAAGATCACAATAAGGGTAAAAATAGGATAAACGGTAGAAAAAATGGGAAGGCACTAGCAGACATAAAAATATGGCAGTGGGAAGAAGAGATGTTGCGAATATTGGCATTAGGATTCGCAGAGAATAAACTTTGAGAGCGAGTACTTTGCGAAGCTGAATTTTACGTAAAGAAAAGTTCGCTGTGATTGCCTAGGGGGCGTTTTAGAGAACAATACTTCTGAAAATAGATAAATTTTATACCCAGCGTGTTTTGCACACAGAGTCAGGGCCGTAGAGAGAAAATCCGGGCCCGGTACTAAACAATTTACGGGCCACCTATAAAAAATCCACTAATACATTTGATTTTTATTATTTTAAATTAATGACGTCTAATTCATGAATTTCTGTAAATATTTTGAAAAGTAAGCTAAAGAAAACTTGCTGTGACACATATGTATATGTTAATATTATTGAAATAAAAATTATCATTTATAAAAAGTATTGGGAAACAATTATAACAAGCTTTCTTTTACAAATTTTTTATAAGTTTACATTTATAAGCTTCAAAGCAACTAGCCGTTTCGATTATTTCACGCTTATTTCTAAACAATTTGTAAACAAACAAGTAAGGAAGGCTAAGTTCGGGTGTAACCGAACATAACATACTCAGTTGAGAGCTATGGAGACAAAATAAGGAAAATCAATCTGGGGTAACCCTGGAATGTGGTTGTATAACATGTGTATCAAATGAAAGGTATTAAAGAGTATTTTAAGAGAGAATAGGCCATAGTTCTATGGATGAACGCCATTTAGGGATATCGCCATAAAGGTAGACCAGGGCTGACTCTAGAATTTGTTTGTACGATATGGGTATCAAATGAAAGGTGTTACTGAGCATTTTAAGAGGGAGTGGGCCTTAGGTCTATCGGTGGACGCCTTTTCGAGATGTCCCCATTAAGGTGGACCAGGGGTGATTCTATAATGTGTTTGTACGATATGGGTATCAAATGAAAGCTGTTAATGAGTATTTTGAAAAGGAGTGATCCTTAGTTCCATAGGTGGACACCGTTTCGAGATATCGCCATAAAGGTGGACCAGGGGTGTCTCTAGTATGTGTTTGTACGATATGGGAATCAAATGAAAGGTGTTACTGAGCATTTTAAGAGGGAGTGGGCATTAGGTCTATAGGTGGACGCCTTTTCGAGATATCGCCATTAGGGTGGGCCAGGGGTGACTCTAGAATGTTTGTACGGTATGGGTATCAAACGAAAGGTGTTACTGAGCATTTTAAGAGGGAGTGGGCATGAGGTCTATAGGTGGACGCCTTTTCGAGATATCGTCATTAGGGTGGGCCAGGGGTGACTCTAGAATGTGTTTGTACGATATGTGCATCAAACGAAAGGTGTTACTGAGCATTTTAAGAGGGAGTGGGCATTAGGTCTATAGGTGGACGCCCTTTCGAGATATCGCCATTAGGGTGGGCCAGGGGTGACTCTAGAATGTTTGTACGATATGGGTATCAAACGAAAGGTGTTACTGAGCATTTTAAGAGGGAGTGGGCATTAGGTCTATAGGTGGACGCCTTTTCGAGATATCGCCATTAGGGTGGGCCAGGGGTGACTCTAGAATGTGTTTGTACGATATGGGTATCAAATGAAAGGTGGTAAGGAGTATTTTAAAAGGGAGTAATCCTTAGTTCTATAGGTGGACGCCTTTTCGAGATATCGCCATAAAGGTGGACCAAGGGTGACTCTAGAATGTTTGTACGATATGGGTATCAAACGAAAGGTGTTACTGAGCATTTTAAGAGGGAGTGGGCATTAGGTCTATAGGTGGACGCCTTTTCGAGATATCGCCATTAGGGTGCGCCAGGGTGACTATAGAATGTGTTTGTACGATATGGGTATCAAATGAAAGGTGGTAATGAGTATTTTAAAAGGGAGTAATCCTTAGTTCTATAGGTGGACGCCTTTTCGAGATATCGCCATAAAGCTGGACCAAGGGTGACTCTAGAATGTTTGTACGGTATGGGTATCAAACGAAAGGTGTTACTGAGCATTTTAAGAGGGAGTGGGCATTAGGTCTATAGGTGGACGCCTTTTCGAGATATCGCCATTAGGGTGGGCCAGGGTGACTCTAGAATGTGTTTGTACGATATGGGTATCAAATGAAAGGTGGTAATGAGTATTTTAAAAGGGAGTAATCCTTAGTTCTATAGGTGGACGCCTTTTCGAGATATCGCCATTAGGGTGGGCCAGGTGTGACTCTAGAATGTTTGTACGATATGGGTATCAAACGAAAGGTGTTACTGAGCATTTTAAGAGGGAGTGGGCATTGGGTCTATAGGTGGACGCCTTTTCGAGATATCGCCATTAGGGTGGGACAGGGGTGACTCTAGAATGTTTGTATGATATGGGTATCAAACGAAAGGTGTTACTGAGCATTTTAAGAGGGAGTGTACATTAGGTCTATAGGTGGACGCCTTTTCGAGATATCGCCATTAGGGTGGGCTAGGGGTGACTCTAGAATGTTTGTACGATATGGGTATCAAACGAAAGGTGTTACTGAGCATTTTAAGAGGGAGTGGACATTAGGTCTATAGGTGGACGCCTTTTCGAGATATCGCCATTAGGGTGGGCCAGGGTGACTCTAGAATGTGTTTGTACGATATGGGTATCAAATGAAAGGTGGTAATGAGTATTTTAAAAGGGAGTAATCCTTAGTTCTATAGGTGGACGCCTTTTCGAAATATCGCCATTAGGGTGGGCCAGGTGTGACTCTAGAATGTTTGTACGATATGGGTATCAAACGAAAGCTGTTACTGAGCATTTTAAGAGGGAGTGGGCATTAGGTCTATAGGTGGACGCCTTTTCGAGATATTGCCATTAGGGTGGGCCAGGGGTGACTCTAGAATGTTTGTACGATATGGGTATCAAACGAAAGGTGTTACTGAGCATTTTAAGAGGGAGTGGGCATTAGGTCTATAGGTGGACGCCTTTTCGAGATATTGCCATTAGGGTGGGCCAGGGGTGACTCTAGAATGTTTGTACGATATGGGTATCAAACGAAAGCTGTTACTGAGCATTTTAAGAGGGAGTGGACACTAGGTCTATAGGTGGACGCCTTTTCGAGATATCGCCATTAGGGTGGGCCAGGGGTTACTCTAGAATGTTTGTACGATATGGGTATCAAACGAAAGGTGTTACTGAGCATTTTAAGAGAGAGGGGGCATTAGTTCTATAGGTGGACGCCTTTTCGAGATATCGCCATTAGGGTGGGACAGGGGTGACTCTGGTATGTTTTTGTACGATATGGATATCAAATTAAAGGTATTAATGAGGGTTTTAAAAGCGAGTGGCCCTTAGATGTATATGTGAAGGCGTTCTCGTGATATCCACCAAAATGTGGACCAGGTGATCCAGAAAATCATCTGTCGGGTACTGCTAATTTATTTATATATGCAATACCACTAACAGTATTCCCGCCAAGATTCCAAGGGCTGTTGATTTCGCCTTGTAGAACTTTTTCATTTTCTTCTACTTAATATGGTAGGTGTCACACCCATTTTACAAAGATTTTTCCAAAGTTATATTTTGCGTCAACAAACCAATCCAGTTACCATGTTTCATCCCTTTTTTGGTATTTGGTATAGAATTATGGCATTTTTTTCATTTTTCGTAATTTTCGATATCGATAAAGTGGGCGTGGTTATGGTCAGATTTCGCCCATTTTTTATACCAAGAAAAAGTGAGCTCAGGTAAGTACGTGGGCTAAGTTTAGTAAAGATATATCGGATTTTGCTCAAGTTATTGTGTTAATGGCCGAGCGGAAGGACAGACGGTGGACTGTGTATAAAAACTGGGCGTGGCTTCCACCGATTTCGCCCATTTTCACAGAGAACAGTTACCGTCATAGAATCTATGCTCCTACCAAATTTGAGAAGGATTGGTAAATTTTTGTTCGACTTATGGCAATAAAAGTATTCTAGACAAACTAAATGAAAATGGGCGGAGCCACGCCCATTTTGAAATTTTCTTTTATTTTTGTATTTTGTTGCATCATATCATTACTGGAGTTGAATTTTGACTTAATTTACTTATATACAGTAAAGATATTAAATTTTTTGTTAAAATTTGAATTAAAAAAAATTTTTTTTTAAAAAGTGGGCGTGTTCTTAATCCAATTTTGCTATTTTTATTTAGCACATATAGAGTAATAGTAGTAACGTTCCTGCCAAATTTCATCATGATATCTTCAACGACTGCCAAATTACAGCTTGCAAAACTTTTAAATTACCTTCTTGTAAAAGTGGGCGGGGCCACGCCCATTGTCCAAAATCTTACTAATTTTCTATTCTGCGTCATAACGTCAACCCATCTACCAAGTTTCGTCGCTTTATCTGTCTTTTGTAATGAGTTATCGCACTTTTTCGGTGTTTCGAAATTTTCGATATCGAAAAAGTGGGCGTGGTTATAGTCCGATATCGTTCATTTTAAATAGCGATCTGAGATGAGTGCTCAGGAACCTACATACCAAATTTCATCAAGATATCTCAAAATTTACTCAAGTTATCGTGTTAACGGACGGACGGACGGACGGACGGACATGGCTGAATCAAATTTTTTTTCGATCCTGATTATTTTGATATATGGAAGTCTATATCTATCTCGATTCCTTTATATATGTACAACCAACCGTTATCCAATCAAACTTAATATACTCTGTGAGCTCTGCTCAACTGAGTACAAAAATCAACGCCTTGTGAGCTTTGTGTTTGTTTGAGAAAACTTTTTATAAATTTACATTACGTTTAGTTTGCTTGTTGGGATATTGATGAATTACATCAACAAAAATTTTTCCCACATCAACTAAATGATTTTTGGACTAAGAGCTGAAAATAAAATTAACACAGAATATTCCCTATTTATACTCTTTATTGTCTATTTAAAAGCTTTTAAAAGCCACATATTGTTTCAAATAATCTTTTCTAGTTATTTGGTAACAGTTTAGTACATTTCTGATAAATATAATGAATTAAAAAAATGTCTTAGTGCCTATAAATCGCCCCGTGCCCGGGTGAATCCCCCCAATTCCCCCTCCCCTATCGTCGGGCCTGCACAGAGTATATAAACTTTGTTTGCATAACGGTTGGTTGTACAGGTATAAATGAATCAAGATAGATATAGACTTCCATGTATCAAAATCATCAGCATTGAAAATAAATTTGATTGAGTCCGTCCGTCCGACCGTTAAAACGATAACTTGAGTAAATATTGAGACATCAGCACCAAATTTGGTACACGAGCTTATCTGAACCCAGACTAGACTGGTATTGAAAATGAGCATAATCGGATTATAAGCACGCCCAATTTTTATATATATATAACATTTTGGAAAACACAAAAAACCTGATTATTTAGTAAATAATACACCTAGAATGTTGAAATTTGACATGTGGACTGATATTGAGGCTCTTAATAAAAATTTGAAAAAAAAAACTTTTTAAATGGGCGTGGCACCGCCACTTTTTGGACTAACCAATTTTTTATGTTGCGGATGCCATAACTCGAAGAAAAATTAACATATCGTAATGAAATTGTGTACGCATATTTTCCTTATAGCAGAAAATATTTCATGCAAAAATGGACGGGATCGGTTAAGGAGCACGGCAACTTAAATATAAAACAAGTTTAAAAGAGCCGTAGACTAGAATAATAAGTTAAAACTTAGCAAAAAATAGTTTTGAATCAATGATATTTCACTTATCAAGTTTTATTGTAAGGGGAAATGGGGAGACATTTTTTTAAACGGGCGGTGCCACGTGCTATGTAGAACAGTGATTTATCTGAAATGAAATGTACAATTGAAGCTCACGCTGAGTATATAATGTTCGGTTACACCCGAACTTAGGCACCGTTAGTTGTTAGCACAAAAGTTGAATTTTAAACATCAATACCTAACACAATCTGAAAAATTATTTATTTATCTTTTTAAAATATAAACAAATCAACACATTTTAAAAATCATTTACAATATTATAATTAAAACTTTAAAAAATTCAAAAATGTTCATCAAAAAATTACTAAAAATTTTAAATATTTTAATGAAAAGAATTACTGTGTTACCAATTTTCAGAAAAACAATTCATAATGTTTGAAAATAATTTAAAATTTACTTAACAGCTTTCGCCTTGTCCGTCCTGATAGCACGTTGTTTAAATTTTTCCCAAATTATAAAATAAATTATAGAATTAAAAATTGCTTCAAAATAAATGTAATACAAATTTTTTGAAAAGAAATTTTAGATTCCAAAAAAATAATAGAATTTTTGTCAAAAACAAAAAAATATTTAAATATGAAAAAACCCATTACAAAATATTTTACTTAACTTTTTAAGATCTGAAAAATAAAAAAACCCATCTATCATTATAAATTTCTTTCAAAAATTGCTATAAAAGATAACTGCATAGTTCTAAACATTCAAAATTAAAAAATCAATACTTTCTAAAAATAAGTTCCAAGAAAAATAAGTGTATTAGAAGTAATTGTGTGATTCTCAAGCGAAAAAAAAACGTTTTTTATTATTAATACAAATTTTTTTACAATAATTTTCCGAAAAAAAAAAAAACAATTAAGTATTATTGTAATAATTCGAAAAACTTCGAAGGATTTTTTTTCCAAAAAGCCAATTACGGATACAAACTTAATTGTTTGTTATTACTTTGAGATTTCAATTAAGAAAAAATATTTTGTCAAAAAAATTTTTGGTTTATTTCCAAAAAAAAAAATTATAAACAATGTAATTTTTTTACATATACCAAAATTTAGAAAAAAACCTAAACAAATAATAAAATTTAAAAAAATTAATAAAATACGATTGAATTATTTTTAATTAAAAATTTTTTAATAGAAATTTTCAGAAAAAATTGTTATGAAATTCAAAAATTAAATTTGTAATAAAACAAGTAAGGAAGGCTAAGTTCGGGTGTAACCGAACATAACATACTCAGTTGAGAGCTATGGAGACAAAATAAGGAAAATCAATCTGGGGTAACCCTGGAATGTGGTTGTATAACATGTGTATCAAATGAAAGGTATTAAAGAGTATTTTAAGAGAGAATAGGCCATAGTTCTATGGATGAACGCCATTTAGGGATATCGCCATAAAGGTAGACCAGGGCTGACTCTAGAATTTGTTTGTACGATATGGGTATCAAATGAAAGGTGTTACTGAGCATTTTAAGAGGGAGTGGGCCTTAGGTCTATCGGTGGACGCCTTTTCGAGATGTCCCCATTAAGGTGGACCAGGGGTGATTCTATAATGTGTTTGTACGATATGGGTATCAAATGAAAGCTGTTAATGAGTATTTTGAAAAGGAGTGATCCTTAGTTCCATAGGTGGACGCCGTTTCGAGATATCGCCATAAAGGTGGACCAGGGGTGTCTCTAGAATGTGTTTGTACGATATGGGAATCAAATGAAAGGTGTTACTGAGCATTTTAAGAGGGAGTGGGCATTAGGTCTATAGGTGGACGCCTTTTCGAGATATCGCCATTAGGGTGGGCCAGGGGTGACTCTAGAATGTTTGTACGGTATGGGTATCAAACGAAAGGTGTTACTGAGCATTTTAAGAGGGAGTGGGCATGAGGTATATAGGTGGACGCCTTTCCGAGATATCGTCATTAGGGTGGGCCAGGGGTGACTCTAGAATGTGTTTGTACGATATGTGCATCAAACGAAAGGTGTTACTGAGCATTTTAAGAGGGAGTGGGCATTAGGTCTATAGGTGGACGCCCTTTCGAGATATCGCCATTAGGGTGGGCCAGGGGTGACTCTAGAATGTTTGTACGATATGGGTATCAAACGAAAGGTGTTACTGAGCATTTTAAGAGGGAGTGGGCATTAGGTCTATAGGTGGACGCCTTTTCGAGATATCGCCATTAGGGTGGGCCAGGGGTGACTCTAGAATGTGTTTGTACGATATGGGTATCAAATGAAAGGTGGTAAGGAGTATTTTAAAAGGGAGTAATCCTTAGTTCTATAGGTGGACGCCCGTTCGAGATATCGCCATAAAGGTGGACCAAGGGTGACTCTAGAATGTTTGTACGATATGGGTATCAAACGAAAGGTGTTACTGAGCATTTTAAGAGGGAGTGGGCATTAGGTCTATAGGTGGACGCCTTTTCGAGATATCGCCATTAGGGTGGGCCAGGGTGACTCTAGAATGTGTTTGTACGATATGGGTATCAAATGAAAGGTGGTAATGAGTATTTTAAAAGGGAGTAATCCTTAGTTCTATAGGTGGACGCCTTTTCGAGATATCGCCATTAGGGTGGGCCAGGTGTGACTCTAGAATGTTTGTACGATATGGGTATCAAACGAAAGGTGTTACTGAGCATTTTAAGAGGGAGTGGGCATTAGGTCTATAGGTGGACGCCTTTTCGAGATATCGCCATTAGGGTGGGACAGGGGTGACTCTAGAATGTTTGTATGATATGGGTATCAAACGAAAGGTGTTACTGAGCATTTTAAGAGGGAGTGTACATTAGGTCTATAGGTGGACGCCTTTTCGAGATATCACCATTAGGGTGGGCTAGGGGTGACTCTAGAATGTTTGTACGATATGGGTATCAAACGAAAGGTGTTACTGAGCATTTTAAGACGGAGTGGACATTAGGTCTATAGGTGGACGCCTTTTCGAGATATCGCCATTAGGGTGGGCCAGGGTGACTCTAGAATGTGTTTGTACGATATGGGTATCAAATGAAAGGTGGTAATGAGTATTTTAAAAGGGAGTAATCCTTAGTTCTATAGGTGGACGCCTTTTCGAAATATCGCCATTAGGGTGGGCCAGGTGTGACTCTAGAATGTTTGTACGATATGGGTATCAAACGAAAGCTGTTACTGAGCATTTTAAGAGGGAGTGGGCATTAGGTCTATAGGTGGACGCCTTTTCGAGATATTGCCATTAGGGTGGGCCAGGGGTGACTCTAGAATGTTTGTACGATATGGGTATCAAACGAAAGGTGTTACTGAGCATTTTAAGAGGGAGTGGGCATTAGGTCTATAGGTGGACGCCTTTTCGAGATATTGCCATTAGGGTGGGCCAGGGGTGACTCTAGAATGTTTGTACGATATGGGTATCAAACGAAAGCTGTTACTGAGCATTTTAAGAGGGAGTGGACACTAGGTCTATAGGTGGACGCCTTTTCGAGATATCGCCATTAGGGTGGGCCAGGGGTTACTCTAGAATGTTTGTACGATATGGGTATCAAACGAAAGGTGTTACTGAGCATTTTAAGAGAGAGGGGGCATTAGTTCTATAGGTGGACGCCTTTTCGAGATATCGCCATTAGGGTGGGACAGGGGTGACTCTGGTATGTTTTTGTACGATATGGATATCAAATTAAAGGTATTAATGAGGGTTTTAAAAGCGAGTGGCCCTTAGATGTATATGTGAAGGCGTTCTCGTGATATCCACCAAAATGTGGACCAGGTGATCCAGAAAATCATCTGTCGGGTACTGCTAATTTATTTATATATGCAATACCACTAACAGTATTCCTGCCAAGATTCCAAGGGCTGTTGATTTCGCCTTGTAGAACTTTTTCATTTTCTTCTACTTAATATGGTAGGTGTCACACCCATTTTACAAAGATTTTTCCAAAGTTATATTTTGCGTCAACAAACCAATCCAGTTACCATGTTTCATCCCTTTTTTCGTATTTGGTATAGAATTATGGCATTTTTTTCATTTTTCGTAATTTTCGATATCGATAAAGTGGGCGTGGTTATGGTCAGATTTCGCCCATTTTTTATACCAAGAAAAAGTGAGCTCAGGTAAGTACGTGGGCTAAGTTTAGTAAAGATATATCGGATTTTGCTCAAGTTATTGTGTTAATGGCCGAGCGGAAGGACAGACGGTGGACTGTGTATAAAAACTGGGCGTGGCTTCCACCGATTTCGCCCATTTTCACAGAGAACAGTTACCGTCATAGAATCTATGCTCCTACCAAATTTGAGAAGGATTGGTAAATTTTTGTTCGACTTATGGCAATAAAAGTATTCTAGACAAACTAAATGAAAATGGGCGGAGCCACGCCCATTTTGAAATTTTCTTTTATTTTTGTATTTTGTTGCATCATATCATTACTGGAGTTGAATTTTGACTTAATTTACTTATATACAGTAAAGATATAAAATTTTTTGTTAAAATTTGAATTTAAAAAAATTTTTTTTTAAAAAGTGGGCGTGTTCTTAATCCAATTTTGCTAATTTTTATTTAGCACATATAGAGTAATAGTAGTAACGTTCCTGCCAAATTTCATCATGATATCTTCAACGACTGCCAAATTACAGCTTGCAAAACTTTTAAATTACCTTCTTGTAAAAGTGGGCGGGGCCACGCCCGTTGTCCAAAATCTTACTAATTTTCTATTCTGCGTCATAACGTCAACCCATCTACCAAGTTTCGTCGCTTTATCTGTCTTTTGTAATGAGTTATCGCACTTTTTCGGTTTTTCGAAATTTTCGATATCGAAAAAGTGGGCGTGGTTATAGTCCGATATCGTTCATTTTAAATAGCGATCTGAGATGAGTGCTCAAGAATCTACATACCAAATTTCATCAAGATATCTCAAAATTTACTCAAGTTATCGTGTTAACGGACGGACGGACGGACGGACGGACGGACATGGCTCAATCAAATTTTTTTTCGATCCTGATTATTTTGATATATGGAAGTCTATATCTATCTCGATTCCTTTATATATGTACAACCAACCGTTATCCAATCAAACTTAATATACTCTGTGAGCTCTGCTCAATTGAGTGTAAAAATTCCGGTGTGGAATGCTCTGAGGATTAATCAATAAAACTGTACTTTTTAATATAAATCTTAAAAAATTCTTAAAATTTTAAAACCATAAAATTTTCAAAAAACAAAAAATTTAAAAGAGAATTGAATTCATAACAGTAAAGAAAAGAAAAAGTAAAATAAAAAAAAATTGCTCAAAATAAAAAAATTAAAAATTGAGATTTCATAACATAAAATTAAAAGCAAGTAACGGTGTCTAAGTTCGGGTGTAACCGAACATTATGTACTCAGCGTGAGCTTCAATTGTACATTTCATTTCAGATAAATCACTATTCTACATAGCACGTGGCACCGCCCGTTTAAAAAAATGTCTCCCCATTTCCCCTTACAATAAAACTTGATAAGTGAAATATCATTGATTCAAAACTATTTTTTGCTAAGTTTTAGCTTATTGTTCTAGTCTACGGCCCTTTTAAATTTGTTTTATATCTAAGTTGCCGTATCTTTAACCGATCCCGTCCATTTTTACTAGAAATATTTTCGGTAATAAGGAAATATATGTACCCAATTTCATTACGATATTGTAATGAATTTAGTGCAATTCCTCTTATTTGCAACCTCCTACTATCGGTCGTATCGCTAAACTGATGAATAAATAACTCCAATATTTAATAATGCAAAATGGCCTTTATTAAAGTACTTCACAACCAATAGCTTGCTTAAGTGAAACTGATTGTCGCGTCTTTACTGTTGCTGCCTTTTATACTCTGTGATTTCCTCGTTGCATCTTCTGGGCGCTTCCAGAATTTACTTAGTTACTGCTATAAAATTATAAATACAGATGCGCGTATATAGCTTCTCATATGCGCGTGTATTTGTGAGCGACACTTCCACAATTATAATTGTATACTTTTGGGAGCATCTCAGATAAGATATCTGTATGTGTTTGTGCGTCTCTTCTCCGCTGCGTGTACGTACATATGTGTAAACATAATGATTGATCTATTGATGTGCATACAAGTCACTGCTTAGCATCGCTTAGAGATGACAGTACCCCTTAGTGTTGATAACATTCGTAACACTGCCCTCCACCTAAGTCTGATCGTCCCGATCAGACAAATCTCTCGATCTAACCGCTGCTAGCGGTGGTTTCCCAATTGTTTTTATGCGGTAGATGACATCACTGATCCTCTTCACATCTCTGTACGGGCTTTCCCAACTGCACCGATATTTGGATGGAACACCTTTCCGCCGGTGAGGGTTGTATAGCAGTACCAAATCTCCCTCCAAGAAACCATCCGAATTAAAGTTCTTTTCATGCCAGTGTTTCATCTAACTACTCATTACCCTGGGCCGTTACCTCACACTCTGTTCTTTGGCCAATGAAGAACTACTTCGCAGAGCTTGATCTTGACGGATTGACTTTGTATCATCAGTATCGTCTTGACGCTTCACAACAGTAGTGCGCGCTGGCTTGAAACCACCCTTGCATTCTTTCTGGAAAATTCGTTCCTTCGTTTTTGTGCGTCCATTTGGTTTTGTCAATGCCAATGTTTCTCTCGCAGGTATTTTTGATTTCGCTTTATTTGGCCCATTCGATCCATCAACCTTTGCCTTTGACTTTCGTGGTCTTTGTCGAGTCTTCTCCACCAGTACTCGATTACTACTGAACCCTTTCGCCAAACTGAAGTTAAGTGGTATATCCTGGTTCTTATAACGCATAATCCTTCTCTGCATGTCGATCCTGATGTCATGGTCAACTAAGAAATACACTCCCAATATGACTTCATCAATAATCTCTGCTACGACGAATTTGTGTAAAACCATGACCTTCCCAATTAAGACTTTACATATCACTTCTCTCTGTATTTGGTTATACTCGCCTGTGACCATACGCAACCTTGCTCCAAGTGACGGTTTTACTCTCCTGTTGACCAAGTCAGAGCGGATTAAGGAATGAGATGCGTCCGTATCAACAGTCAGTACATGTTCTTTGCCATCCACATTCCCTCTGATGGTAAGACTGCTCGATTTTCTACCAATTTGCGACACAGATATCACAGGACATTCAATAGCTGGAGCTAGCTCTCGATCTCTACATCTTACTCGGGATTCCCGCATTTGGAGCATTTGACAACTCTTTCACACCGCTTTTGCGATCCTTTCAGTGCCTCCAATATTGTGTTCACCCAGTCTGGCCTTTCTACTTCCACACGGCGTGCTTTGAAAACTGGTATACACAGAAGCGACGCTGTTTTCTGAATCAGAGCATGTGATACCGTTTCTGCGAATGTTGGCTTTGGGTTTGCGTATGTAGCTCGCTTCGTTTCGACGTCCCGTATGCCATTTATAAAGCTCTGAATCTTTACCCTCTCAGTGTATTCCACACGTCCGCATTCGCTAAATGTGCCAGCCTTTCAACATCTGACGCAACCCCTTGCAATGTTACACCAGGCCTCTGGGATCGGTTCAGTAACACCATTTGATATATCTCTGACCTATGTTCACTTCCGTAACATCTCTCTAGAGCGCTCATCAATGTTTCATAGTTGTTCCATTCGTACTCTGGAATTGTCTGTAAGATTTCTGCTGCAGGCCCTTTTAAAACTACGAACAATGCAGCAAATTTATCTCCAGCATTCCAGTTATTCACTGCTGCCGTCTTCTCGAACTGTAGCTTAAAGACCTGGAGAGGAACAGATCCGCCAAAAGATGGAGTTTTTACCTTCGGATTGCTTGCTGAAACAGCTCGGCCATTTAGTTGCAACAGCTCGATACGTCCTCTCAAAGAATCCACCTCGGTCTCGATTTTTTCCTCAAACTGTAAAATTTTTGTATCCCGGGCCTCCAGCTTCGATGTTATCCTTATCTCCTGTGCCTCCAGCTGCCAGGATATGTGGGCCTCCTGTGCTTTCAAATGTTTGTACAGATATTGCAGCTAATATCACATTTAAGTCTGTGCTGGTAACTGCCTGCGATGTTTCGTTTGTAACGAAATGTAACGTAACGAATTGTAACGAATTTACTGCAATTCCTCTTATTTGAAACCTTCTACTAATTTTCGTATCGCTAAACTGGTGAATAAATAACTCCAATATTTAATAATGCAAAATGGCCTTTATTAAAGTACTTTACAATAACACTGATACTTCACAACCAATAGCTTGCTTAAATGAAACTGATTGTCGGGACTCTACTCTTTCTGCTTTTTATACTCTGCAGGGATGCACCTTAACGTTAAGCTAATCGTTTATCAAAAATTTCCACCGTTTCCGTTGAAACACTTCGAAATATTATGGATAAAGAAATTATCAAGATAAATTGTATTTGGTTTTTAACCAAAACGAAAAGCTTTCGTTAACGTTAAAAACGTTAACAAAAACGTAATACTTTATTTTTGAATTGTGCTGGCAATGCTACAGCCATGGTGAAGCTGTAAGGTAGTAACAGCGAGCGGTCATACACACACAAACTCCATGTAATTTGTTTGTCTAATTCGTTGGTGGTAATGTCAAAAATACTCTGAGAAATGTTCGTACTGTCAAAATTCATGAGAAAAGTTGCAACCAGCTTGGCTAATGCTTTCACCTTTAATGACTCCGCCATCAATCAGATTTGCCAGCATAGTTTGAAATTAATAATCAACATAAACGATTTGATTTCGTTTTGATATGGCAGAGAACGAAACAAAATCATTTCGTTAATTTGACGTTCTTAACGTTAATAAACGAAACGATATGACTTTGTTTCGTTTATTAACGTTAATTATCGTAACGAAATGATATCGGTTCGTTGGTTAAGCATGCCTGATACTCTGTGATTTCCTCATTGCATCTTCTAGGTGCTTCCAGAATTTACTTAGTTACTGCTATACAATTATAACTACAGATGCACGTGTATAGCTTCTCATATGCTCGTGTGTTTGTTAGCCAAACTTCCACTATTATAATTGCATACTTTTGGGAGCATCTCAGATAAGATATCTGCATGTGTTTGTGCATCTCTTCTCCGCTGCGTGTACGTACATATGTGTAGACATAATGATTGATCTATTGATGTGCATGCAAGTCACTGCTTAGCATCGCTTAGAGATGACAGTACGCCTTAGTGTTGCTAATAATCGCAACAATATGTTAATATACTTCGAGTTATGGCTCCCGAAAGATAGAAAATTAAATAAAAAAATAAATGTAAGGTGCGATAACCTCCGAAGAGATCTAAGGCCGAGCTTCACTTCCAATTTGCGTCGTGCTCCTTTTGATTTTCCCTACAAATTGGCGGGACGGGACCTACTTGTTTTATGCCGACTCCGAGTGGCACCTGCAAAGCAGATGAATTTTCACTGAGAGCTTTTCATGGCAGAAATACACCCAGAGCGCTTGCCAAACACAGCCGAGGGGCGACCCCGCTTAGAAAACTTTTCTTCTAATTGAAAAACTTTATTACTAAAATTTATGATGTTGCTTTGCCCGGGGTGTGAACCCAGGGCATACGGTGTGGTAGGCGGAGCACGCTACCATCAAACCATGGTGGCCACCAACATAGAAAATTGCTTAGTCATAAAAGGGGAGGTGCCACACCCATTTTCAAAATTATAGTGTTTTCCAATTTAATGTTTTAATTCAATTTAGAAAATAAAATTCTATTGATACAAAGCTCTATTTCGCTAAGATATAGCTTATTATTTTCGTCTACGACCCTTTTAAAAATCTTTTATATAAAAGTGGGCGTGGTCTTTAACCGATCTCGTCCATTTTTTCTAGAAATATTTCCTGCTATAGGGAAAATTTGTGCACCCAATTTTATGACGATCCGTTAATTATACCTTTCATGAATATGAAATGGTATATTAATTTCGTCACGAAACCGAAAATTGTAAGTCCTTAAAGGAAAATATAAAGACCCACCATTAAGTATACCGAAATAATCAGGTTGATGAGCTGAGTTGATTTAGCCATGTCCGTCTGTCCGTCTGTCCGTCTGTCTGTTTGTATGCAAACTAGTCCCTCAATTTTTGAGATATCTTGATAAAATTTGGTGAGCGGGTGTATTTGGGTGTCCGATTAGACATTTGTCGGAACCGACCGGATCGGACCAACCGATTTTTCAGAAAAAGAGGATTTTTGTAATATATTACCCAATTTAACAGATTGAAGCTTCAAACTTCACCATATACTTTCGTATATTTCACATATTGTTGCCTGAAAAAATTGATGAGATCGGTCGTATATATAGTATATATCCCCCACAACCGATTGTTCAGATAAGGAACTTTTCGTAATTACTGCCCTATTTTAAGAGCTAGAGGCTTCAAATTTCACCGAATACTTACGTATATAGCATATATTGTTGTCTGAAAAAATCATAGAGATCGGTTGTATATATAGTATATATCTCATACAACCGATTGTTCAGATAAGAAACTTTTCGCAATTTCTACCCGATTTTAACAGCTATAAGCTTCAAATTTCACCGATTGCTTACGTATATAGTATGTATTGTTGTGTCAAAAAATCATAGAGATCGGTGATATATATAATATATATGTATATGATGGTATATATAGTATATATATATTTTTTTTTTTGCGATTTCGGCCCCATTTTAACAGCTAGAAGCTTCAAATTTCACCAAATGCTTACGTGTATAGTATATATTGATGTCTGAAAAAATCATTGAGATCGGTGGTATACATAGTATATATCTCATACAACCGATTGTTCAGATAAGAAACTTTGCGCAATTTCTTCCCCATTTTAACAGCTAGAAGCTTCAATTTTCACCAAATGCTTATGTGTATAGCATATATTTTTGTCTGAAAAAATCATAGAGATCGGTGGTATATATATTATATACTTCATATAAACTGTCATTTTTGCCCCTTTTTTACGGTTGGAAGCTTCAAACTTCATCATATTTCATCAAATAGTTACGTTTACGTCATATATTTTTGAAATACGTGATTCGTAGACATAGCTTTTACATTCAGACCACAAAAAACGTGAAACTTTGCATCCTCACACAAAGTACCTACATATTTTTTATTTTATATTTATCTTAAAAATCGTTTAGATATGTTCAAATTTCACCAAATGTTTAGGTGTATAGCATAGGGCCCGGTGGTATATATAATCTCATACAACCGATTATTCAGATAAGAAACTTTGCGCAATTTCTTCCCCATTTTAACAGCTAGAAGCTTCAAATTTCACCAAATGCTTACGTATATAGCATATATTGTTGTCTGAAAAAATCATAGAGATCGGTGGTACATATATTATATACCCAATATAAACTGTATTTTTTTGCCCCTTTTTTACGGCTAGAAGCTTCAAAATTCATCATATTTCATCAAATAGTTACGTTTACGTCATATATTGTTGAAATACGTGATTCGTAGTCATAGTTTTTACACGCAGACCACAAAAAACCTGAAACTTTGCACCCTCACACAAAGTACCTACCTATTTTTATACTCAGTTGAGCAGAGCTCACAGAGTATATTAAGTTTGATTGGATAACGGTTGGTTGTACATATATAAAGGAATCGAGATAGATATAGACTTCCATATATCAAAATAATCAGGATCGAAAAAAAAATTTGATTGAGCCATGTCCGTCCGTCCGTCCGTCCGTCCGTCCGTCCGTTAACACGATAACTTGAGTAAATTTTGAGATATCTTGATGAAATTTGGTATGTAGGTTCCTGAGCACTCATCTCATATCGCTATTTAAAATGAACGATATCGGACTATAACCACGCCCACTTTTTCGATATCGAAAATTTCGAAAAACCGAAAAAGTGCGATAACTCATTACAAAAGACAGATAAAGCGACGAAACTTGGTAGATGGGTTGACGTTATGACGCAGAATAGAAAATTAGTAAGATTTTGGACAATGGGCGTGGCCCCGCCCACTTTTACAAGAAGGTAATTTAAAGTTTTGCAAGCTGTAATTTGGCAGTCGTTGAAGATATCATGATGAAATTTGGCAGGAACGTTACTACTATTACTCTATATGTGCTAAATAAAAATTAGCAAAATTGGATTAAGAACACGCCCACTTTTTAAAAAAAAATTTTTTTAAATTCAAATTTTAACAAAAAATTTAATATCTTTACTGTATATAAGTAAATTAAGTCAAAATTCAACTCCAGTAATGATATGATGCAACAAAATACAAAAATAAAAGAAAATTTCAAAATGGGCGTGGCTCCGCCCATTTTCATTTAGTTTGTCTAGAATACTTTTATTGCCATAAGTCGAACAAAAATTTACCAATCCTTCTCAAATTTGGTAGGAGCATAGATTCTATGACGGTAACTGTTCTCTGTGAAAATGGGCGAAATCGGTGGAAGCCACACCCAGTTTTTATACACAGTCCACCGTCTGTCCTTCCGCTCGGCCATTAACACAATAACTTGAGCAAAATCCGATATATCTTTACTAAACTTAGCCCACGTACTTACCTGAGCTCACTTTTTCTTGGTATAAAAAATGGGCGAAATCTGACCATAACCACGCCCACTTTATCGATATCGAAAATTACGAAAAATGAAAAAAATGCCATAATTCTATACCAAATACGAAAAAAGGGATGAAACATGGTAACTGGATTGGTTTGTTGACGCAAAATATAACTTTGGAAAAATCTTTGTAAAATGGGTGTGACACCTACCATATTAAGTAGAAGAAAATGAAAAAGTTCTACAAGGCGAAATCAACAGCCCTTGGAATCTTGGCAGGAATACTGTTAGTGGTATTGCATATATAAATAAATTAGCAGTACCCGACAGATGATTTTCTGGATCACCTGGTCCACATTTTGGTGGATATCACGAGAACGCCTTCACATATACATCTAAGGGCCACTCGCTTTTAAAACCCTCATTAATACCTTTAATTTGATATCCATATCGTACAAAAACATACCAGAGTCACCCCTGTCCCACCCTAATGGCGATATCTCGAAAAGGCGTCCACCTATAGAACTAATGCCCCCTCTCTCTTAAAATGCTCAGTAACACCTTTCGTTTGATACCCATATCGTACAAACATTCTAGAGTAACCCCTGGCCCACCCTAATGGCGATATCTCGAAAAGGCGTCCACCTATAGACCTAGTGTCCACTCCCTCTTAAAATGCTCAGTAACAGCTTTCGTTTGATACCCATATCGTACAAACATTCTAGAGTCACCCCTGGCCCACCCTAATGGCAATATCTCGAAAAGGCGTCCACCTATAGACCTAATGCCCACTCCCTCTTAAAATGCTCAGTAACACCTTTCGTTTGATACCCATATCGTACAAACATTCTAGAGTCACACCTGGCCCACCCTAATGGCGATATCTAGAAAAGGCGTCCACCTATAGAACTAAGGATTACTCCCTTTTAAAATACTCATTACCACCTTTCATTTGATACCCATATCGTACAAACTCATTCTAGAGTCACTCTGGCCCACCCTAATGGCGATATCTCGAAAAGGCGTCCACCTATAGACCTAATGCCCACTCCCTCTTAAAATGCTCAGTAACACCTTTCGTTTGATACCCATACCGTACAAACATTCTAGAGTCACCCTTGGTCCAGCTTTATGGCGATATCTCGAAAAGGCGTCCACCTATAGAACTAAGGATTACTCCCTTTTAAAATACTCATTACCACCTTTCATTTGATACCCATATCGTACAAACACATTCTAGAGTCACCCTGGCCCACCCTAATGGCGATATCTCGAAAAGGCGTCCACCTATAGACCTAATGCCCACTCCCTCTTAAAATGCTCAGTAACACCTTTCGTTTGATACCCATATCGTACAAACATTCTAGAGTCACCCTTGGTCCACCTTTATGGCGATATCTCGAAAAGGCGTCCACCTATAGAACTAAGGATTACTCCCTTTTAAAATACTCCTTACCACCTTTCATTTGATACCCATATCGTACAAACACATTCTAGAGTCACCCCTGGCCCACCCTAATGGCGATATCTCGAAAAGGCGTCCACCTATAGACCTAATGCCCACTCCCTCTTAAAATGCTCAGTAACACCTTTCGTTTGATACCCATATCGTACAAACATTCTAGAGTCACCCCTGGCCCACCCTAATGGCGATATCTCGAAAGGGCGTCCACCTATAGACCTAATGCCCACTCCCTCTTAAAATGCTCAGTAACACCTTTCGTTTGATGCACATATCGTACAAACACATTCTAGAGTCACCCCTGGCCCACCCTAATGACGATATCTCGAAAAGGCGTCCACCTATATACCTCATGCCCACTCCCTCTTAAAATGCTCAGTAACACCTTTCGTTTGATACCCATACCGTACAAACATTCTAGAGTCACCCCTGGCCCACCCTAATGGCGATATCTCGAAAAGGCGTCCACCTATAGACCTAATGCCCACTCCCTCTTAAAATGCTCAGTAACACCTTTCATTTGATTCCCATATCGTACAACCACATTCTAGAGACACCCCTGGTCCACCTTTATGGCGATATCTCGAAACGGCGTCCACCTATGGAACTAAGGATCACTCCTTTTCAAAATACTCATTAACAGCTTTCATTTGATACCCATATCGTACAAACACATTATAAAATCACCCCTGGCCCACCTTAATGGGGACATCTCGAAAAGGCGTCCACCGATAGACCTAAGGCCCACTCCCTCTTAAAATGCTCAGTAACACCTTTCATTTGGTACCCATATCGTACAAACAAATTCTAGAGTCAGCCCTGGTCTACCTTTATGGCGATATCCCTAAATGGCGTTCATCCATAGAACTATGGCCTATTCTCTCTTAAAATACTCTTTAATACCTTTCATTTGATACACATGTTATACAACCACATTCCAGGGTTACCCCAGATTGATTTTCCTTATTTTGTCTCCATAGCTCTCAACTGAGTATGTTATTTCGGTTACACCCGAACTTAGCCTTCCTTACTTGTTTATTTTATATTTATCTTAGAAATCGTTTAGGTATGTAGATCTGTTCACTATATATTTCCTATCTTATACATCCGATTATTCGGAGATTACGAATAGGATAAGATTATTGTTCAGCCCCATTCATGAAAGGTATGAAGTCTTCGGCACAGCCGAAGACAGTCCCGTCCTTACTTGTTTTTCTTCGAGTTATGTTTTTAAGAGTAGATCAATTTTCATAAGATTTAAGAAAATTTAAAAAGAAAAAAGAAATAAATAATATTATCATTAAATAAAAAAAATTATCTTCAAAGAGAAACGAAAATTCTTTATCAAAAATTAAAATTTTAAATAAAAGTTAAAAAAAAAATCGCACAATACTTGTTTTCAGAAAAAACTGTCCTAATTTTCATAAGATTAAGGAAAAGAAAAATTTTTAGAAAGAAAATAAATTAAATTTTTAAGAATCAAATATTCGTAATAAAATTTGCTTTAAAATATATTTAATTACTATAACATAAGACAAAATGTCAAAATGCTTTTATCAAAAATTCAAATTTTCAATAAGTTTTCAGAAAAAAAACGTGCGTTTGTGACAGTTGAAATATTTGGAATTTTCGATGAATGAAATAAAAACAAGTAAGGAAGGCTAAGTTCGGGTGTAACCGAACATAACATACTCAGTTGAGAGCTATGGAGACAAAATAAGGAAAATCAATCTGGGTAACCCTGGAATGTGGTTGTATAACATGTGTATCAAATGAAAGGTATTAAAGAGTATTTTAAGAGAGAATAGGCCATAGTTCTATGGATGAACGCCATTTAGGGATATCGCCATAAAGGTAGACCAGGGCTGACTCTAGAATTTGTTTGTACGATATGGGTATCAAATGAAAGGTGTTACTGAGCATTTTAAGAGGGAGTGGGCCTTAGGTCTATCGGTGGACGCCTTTTCGAGATGTCCCCATTAAGGTGGACCAGGGGTGATTCTATAATGTGTTTGTACGATATGGGTATCAAATGAAAGCTGTTAATGAGTATTTTGAAAAGGAGTGATCCTTAGTTCCATAGGTGGACGCCGCTTCGAGATATCGCCATAAAGGTGGACCAGGGGTGTCTCTAGAATGTGTTTGTACGATATGGAATCAAATGAAAGGTGTTACTGAGCATTTTAAGAGGGAGTGGGCATTAGGTCTATAGGTGGACGCCTTTTCGAGATATCGCCATTAGGGTGGGCCAGGGGTGACTCTAGAATGTTTGTACGGTATGGGTATCAAACGAAAGGTGTTACTGAGCATTTTAAGAGGGAGTGGGCATGAGGTATATAGGTGGACGCCTTTTCGAGATATCGTCATTAGGGTGGGCCAGGGGTGACTCTAGAATGTGTTTGTACGATATGTGCATCAAACGAAAGGTGTTACTGAGCATTTTAAGAGGGAGTGGGCATTAGGTCTATAGGTGGACGCCCTTTCGAGATATCGCCATTAGGGTGGGCCAGGGGTGACTCTAGAATGTTTGTACGATATGGGTATCAAACGAAAGGTGTTACTGAGCATTTTAAGAGGGAGTGGGCATTAGGTCTATAGGTGGACGCCTTTTCGAGATATCGCCATTAGGGTGGGCCAGGGGTGACTCTAGAATGTGTTTGTACGATATGGGTATCAAATGAAAGGTGGTAAGGAGTATTTTAAAAGGGAGTAATCCTTAGTTCTATAGGTGGACGCCTTTTCGAGATATCGCCATAAAGGTGGACCAAGGGTGACTCTAGAATGTTTGTACGATATGGGTATCAAACGAAAGGTGTTACTGAGCATTTTAAGAGGGAGTGGGCATTAGGTCTATAGGTGGACGCCTTTTCGAGATATCGCCATTAGGGTGGGCCAGGGTGACTCTAGAATGTGTTTGTACGATATGGGTATCAAATGAAAGGTGGTAATGAGTATTTTAAAAGGGAGTAATCCTTAGTTCTATAGGTGGACGCCTTTTCGAGATATCGCCATAAAGCTGGACCAAGGGTGACTCTAGAATGTTTGTACGGTATGGGTATCAAACGAAAGGTGTTACTGAGTATTTTAAGAGGGAGTGGGCATTAGGTCTATAGGTGGACGCCTTTTCGAGATATCGCCATTAGGGTGGGCCAGGGTGACTCTAGAATGTGTTTGTACGATATGGGTATCAAATGAAAGGTGGTAATGAGTATTTTAAAAGGGAGTAATCCTTAGTTCTATAGGTGGACGCCTTTTCGAGATATCGCCATTAGGGTGGGCCAGGTGTGACTCTAGAATGTTTGTACGATATGGGTATCAAACGAAAGGTGTTACTGAGCATTTTAAGAGGGAGTGGGCATTAGGTCTATAGGTCGACGCCTTTTCGAGATATCGCCATTAGGGTGGGACAGGGGTGACTCTAGAATGTTTGTATGATATGGGTATCAAACGAAAGGTGTTACTGAGCATTTTAAGAGGGAGTGTACATTAGGTCTATAGGTGGACGCCTTTTCGAGATATCGCCATTAGGGTGGGCTAGGGGTGACTCTAGAATGTTTGTACGATATGGGTATCAAACGAAAGGTGTTACTGAGCATTTTAAGAGGGAGTGGACATTAGGTCTATAGGTGGACGCCTTTTCGAGATATCGCCATTAGGGTGGGCCAGGGTGACTCTAGAATGTGTTTGTACGATATGGGTATCAAATGAAAGGTGGTAATGAGTATTTTAAAAGGGAGTAATCCTTAGTTCTATAGGTGGACGCCTTTTCGAAATATCGCCATTAGGGTGGGCCAGGTGTGACTCTAGAATGTTTGTACGATATGGGTATCAAACGAAAGCTGTTACTGAGCATTTTAAGAGGGAGTGGGCATTAGGTCTATAGGTGGACGCCTTTTCGAGATATTGCCATTAGGGTGGGCCAGGGGTGACTCTAGAATGTTTGTACGATATGGGTATCAAACGAAAGGTGTTACTGAGCATTTTAAGAGGGAGTGGGCATTAGGTCTATAGGTGGACGCCTTTTCGAGATATTGCCATTAGGGTGGGCCAGGGGTGACTCTAGAATGTTTGTACGATATGGGTATCAAACGAAAGCTGTTACTGAGCATTTTAAGAGGGAGTGGACACTAGGTCTATAGGTGGACGCCTTTTCGAGATATCGCCATTAGGGTGGGCCAGGGGTTACTCTAGAATGTTTGTACGATATGGGTATCAAACGAAAGGTGTTACTGAGCATTTTAAGAGAGAGGGGGCATTAGTTCTATAGGTGGACGCCTTTTCGAGATATCGCCATTAGGGTGGGACAGGGGTGACTCTGGTATGTTTTTGTACGATATGGATATCAAATTAAAGGTATTAATGAGGGTTTTAAAAGGGAGTGGCCCTTAGATGTATATGTGAAGGCGTTCTCGTGATATCCACCAAAATGTGGACCAGGTGATCCAGAAAATCATCTGTCGGGTACTGCTAATTTATTTATATATGCAATACCACTAACAGTATTCCTGCCAAGATTCCAAGGGCTGTTGATTTCGCCTTGTAGAACTTTTTCATTTTCTTCTACTTAATATGGTAGGTGTCACACCCATTTTACAAAGATTTTTCCAAAGTTATATTTTGCGTCAACAAACCAATCCAGTTACCATGTTTCATCCCTTTTTTCGTATTTGGTATAGAATTATGGCATTTTTTTCATTTTTCGTAATTTTCGATATCGATAAAGTGGGCGTGGTTATGGTCAGATTTCGCCCATTTTTTATACCAAGAAAAAGTGAGCCCAGGTAAGTACGTGGGCTAAGTTTAGTAAAGATATATCGGATTTTGCTCAAGTTATTGTGTTAATGGCCGAGCGGAAGGACAGACGGTGGACTGTGTATAA
The DNA here is from genome assembly GCF_040869045.1 of Eurosta solidaginis. Taxonomy (NCBI): domain Eukaryota; kingdom Metazoa; phylum Arthropoda; class Insecta; order Diptera; family Tephritidae; genus Eurosta; species Eurosta solidaginis. Next base: position 43,306,232 of record NC_090322.1, read on the forward strand.
AAACTGGGCGTGGCTTCCACCGATTTCGCCCATTTTCACAGAGAACAGTTACCGTCATAGAATCTATGCTCCTACCAAATTTGAGAAGGATTGGTAAATTTTTGTTCGACTTATGGCAATAAAAGTATTCTAGACAAACTAAATGAAAATGGGCGGAGCCACGCCCATTTTGAAATTTTCTTTTATTTTTGTATTTTATTGCATCATATCATTACTGGAGTTGAATTTTGACTTAATTTACTTATATACAGTAAAGATATTAAATTTTTTGTTAAAATTTGAATTTAAAAAAATTTTTTTTTAAAAAGTGGGCGTGTTCTTAATCCAATTTTGCTAATTTTTATTTAGCACATATAGAGTAATAGTAGTAACGTTCCTGCCAAATTTCATCATGATATCTTCAACGACTGCCAAATTACAGCTTGCAAAACTTTTAAATTACCTTCTTGTAAAAGTGGGCGGGGCCACGCCCATTGTCCAAAATCTTACTAATTTTCTATTCTGCGTCATAACGTCAACCCATCTACCAAGTTTCGTCGCTTTATCTGTCTTTTGTAATGAGTTATCGCACTTTTTCGGTTTTTCGAAATTTTCGATATCGAAAAAGTGGGCGTGGTTATAGTCCGATATCGTTCATTTTAAATAGCGATCTGAGATGAGTGCTCAGGAACCTACATACCAAATTTCATCAAGATATCTCAAAATTTACTCAAGTTATCGTGTTAACGGACGGACGGACGGACGGACGGACGGACATGGCTCAATCAAATTTTTTTTCGATCCTGATTATTTTGATATATGGAAGTCTATATCTATCTCGATTCCTTTATATATGTACAACCAACCGTTATCCAATCAAACTTAATATACTCTGTGAGCTCTGCTCAACTGAGTATAAAAAAATTGTGTTTATTTGTTGATACAAAGTTACAGAAAATAAATTTAAAAGAGAATTGAATTATTATGAAATAAGTCAAAATTTTTCAGAAAAAAATTTGGTATAATATATAGTTTAAAATTGTTTTTGTTTTATCGGCTTATTGATAAATGATTCAGGGTTCGATTCGAGCGTTTTTAATTTTTCTATAACTGAAGAATTATATTTTGTTTTTTGGAATAGTAAGTAGAAAATTTTTGAGACAACCTGCCATAGCTGCGCAGAATAATCCATTTCGAAGGCTGCTAAGCTGATGATGAAGGCTTGACACCAATCGAAATAGATCTATCTGCGCAGCTATGACAGATTGTCTGAAAATTTTCTACTTACTATTCCAAAAAACAAAATAAAATTTTTCAATTATAGAAAATTAAAAAAAAAACAAACAATAATTATCATTAGAAAAAAATTATTGTTCTGGCCTTGAGCTGGATCGAACCTTCAATCAATAATTTAAAAAAATAAAATTTCGACAAAACAATTAAAACGAATATAGTTTTGTAGAACGAAATAAAAACCGCAGCGAAAAGAGAAAAACTTTTCGAAACTGAAACCGACCCCAGAAAGCTTTGTTATCGAAATCAGTTGAGAAGAACAAAAAAAAAAAAAAAAAAAAAAAAGGGTCGGAAACTGAAACACTTCGGAAGTTATTGAGATTAAAATTAGTTTTGCACAACGAAACCAAAAGTAGAGCTCTGCTAAAGTTCCTTGTAACCGCGAACCCGAGAACGAAACGATATTATTGAAATCGAAAACAACAAGGTAGATAAAAATTTAAACCGGAATCGAAACTGGAACACCTTGCAATAGCGAAACAAAAAAAAAGAAAGATATTTAGTTCGAGATAAATTTGAAAAATGTAATTATAACAAGGACCGAAACTGAAACTAGAACGATATAATGATCGATATTAGTTAAAAAAAATAAAAACTGAACCCGAAACTGAAACTGAAAGACCTAACAAACCTGATATCGAAACCGGAATGATAATGAGTTTGAAATTAAATTTGAGGAACGAAATTAACACGAAAACTGGAACTGAATGCCGAACAATATGCTGAGAACTAAATTAGATTTTAAGAACTGAATCAAAGACCGACATCAAAAGAGGAACGATATTCAAGTCGAAATCAGATTTCAAAAACCAAATAAAAGTGAAACTCTAACACTGTGGACACACTCAGCCAATGTGAGCTATTTATTGGCCTACCAGTTCAACCTAATCTAACCTACCGACACTCACGTCCGCTAACGCATAAACGAAAATCTAAAATTCCACATTCGCAACATCACCAGTTGAGGCTCTATGCAGAAACAAACATTCAAAACAAAAATTAACGCAAGTGTACAAAAAACAAAAAATTACATCCACATAGAGGTTAGTTTTTACTACAAATAGCTTCAATAAAAGCAACAACTATTCAGACAGTTTGATTGGTATGTTGTAAGTTGCTGCGGACACGCACCACAACGTTACTGTCAAAGCTTTTTTTTGTATGGCGGCCATAAAAATGGCAACAAAGTTTAATAAGTTTTTCTTCCCGTCGCCGCTTCATCACGGGAAGGTGGTTACGCGGCGAGGTCGACGCCGTGCCTTAACCAGATATTTGTAAAGTTTTTGGAGTAGTAACTTTGGGCATAAATATAATTTTGTTTTTGTTATATTTTTTTTTGTTGGCATACATTTTTTTTGGTTTTTGCTTTTGCTATTATTTTCTATACAATTTTGTCAGTCTTTTTGTATTTCATTTTTCTTTTGTTGCTCATAATCACAATTGGAAAATAATAGTTAAACAGAATTCTTGATTAACTTGGGGACCAAATATGTAGCAGCAACGCATCAATTGCCCCAAAAGCACACAAAACACAAACATACAAACACACTCATATGTACGCTTTCAACAAAAAAGCCAACCGCACATTTATTTAGTGCTCCCCTTTGTTGCTGGGAAATGAACATCTATTCAACTTTCACAATTGAGCCCCATCCGAGTTTGGTTGTCTTAAAATTTTTCTATACCCAGTGACTTGGTTTTGGATATGAGTCAAGTCGTAACATAGACTTTGAATACATTCTTATCCGCTTATACTTGCAGAATATGTGCAGGAAAGCAAGACACCTATTGTGTGAGTTATTGGAGAGCTGTGCTATTGGAGTTGATTCCTGTTGCGTGATTCCTAGATCAGTCATTAGAATTCCCTTTTTGGCGGGCCTAATATCAAACCCTCCAGTTTCTTTGTTGCTGGTGCAATCGCGATAACTTTACCAAGAGGTTAAGAGGAGCATTCGGAACAAAGACACGTGATCCTTCGGTACTAGCAACAACTTTTAAGTGAATGATTATTGATTATGCGTACTTCAGTCACCCCCTGAAACTCACCAGTCTGCCTCTTGAGGATCATTAGTCGCCGAGCGGAATCTGACACTGTCACCGATCAACTTCGATCTGGATGCTGAAATAGTTTAAACTTTTACTTACACACTACACCAACAATCTCTTTAATTTCAATCTAAAACCAGCACCCTTAACACCCATTGCCTTTTGTTTCATTTCTGTTGAAACTGTAAGTTTCTTTGGACTTCCATTAAAAGATAAAATTAAATTAAATGAAAGGCTCGATAACCTCCGAAGATAGTTAAGGCCGAGCTTCTCTTCCAATTTGCGTCATGCTTCTTTTAATTTTTCCTTCAAATTGGGGGAACGGGACCTATTTGTTTTATGCCGACTCCGAACGACATCTGAAAGGCATATGACTTTTCACTGAGAGCTTTTCATAGCAGAAATACACTCGGAGTGCTTGCCAAACACTGCCGAGCGGCGACTCCGCTTACAAAAATTTTCTTCTCATTGAAAAAACGTGTTTATAAAATTTTGATGTTGCTTTGCCCGGGTTGTGAACCAAGGATCTACGGTGTGGTAGGCGAAGCACGCTAGCATAACACCACGGCGGCCGCCAATTAGAAGATATTGATGACAATGTGTGAGTCGTCGCACCTATTACAAGAGGCAAAGCACTGCTACAACAAGAACAAGTGCCGAAAAGTTCAGATATCTACACTATGAATGTGTGTTGACGTAATATCATCCGCTACTCAAAGCTTTTCATTACCTCAGCTCTCCAATATGATGGGAAAAGATGAACTGGTACTGTCTATTTATAGGTCTTTGAAAAGAGTCCATCGGGCATAGCCTCATTGTCTACTCCTCCGTTACAGCACATGTTCCAAGAACATACTCGATATAAGTGCTTATCCAGAAAATAAATCTGCATTATATGGTGAGAACTGTGGTGTCATGAAGCGTTCTCCGTCTACCACAACGAAGGTCCAGGCTTCAAAGCCCGTTCAAGGCAATATCAAAAATGTAGAAAAAAGTTGTCCAAACTAAAAAAAAGTTTTTCTAAGCGTATTTAGTATTTATTACTTTTATTTATCTGTATTATAGCACCTCAGAGGAAAAATGGAGGATGAGGACCACCAACAGCATGTTTTCATATAATGGGCATATGTAAAATGAAGCTGCATGCATCAGCGCAGATTCTGTACTCTTACACGGTGCGGAAATTTTAGCGGAAATAATAAAATACAGGAAACATCAGACCGCCCTTACCTCGATCAAGTGGCAGTCGCCCTGATCCGCAGCTATACTGATCTTTGCGGGAACCGTACTGATATATATTCTTGCTGGAGAGAGAAAAACAATATACGATACCGAAGCAAAAGAAACTCGATGCTGGGAAAAACAGTGGTGAAATATGGCACACCGTCAGCATATATATGAGGCGTAAACCTCTCACCAAATGAGAAGATATGTGCCTAGCCCATTTGAATGAGAGCTCATGTGGCGCGCATCCGTACCCGAAGTAATGTTTAATGCGGTCACATGTACGGTGAACTACGCAGCCTGTAGGAACTTAAGTTTTACTGGGTAGCCCTTCATAGAAAGGAAAGGGAATTGCACACATTTGTATATTCTTTTAGTTAAGCCTAAAACATTCCGCTTCAAGCATAAGAGGAGGAAATATCTTCCCAGAAACGCAAACAATAAAAAATGTGGTGACTTTAGGTCAGCCTTTTTTAGTTGGACTGAAGGCCATTTATCATTCATTAACTGGCTTTTAACGGCCAAATCGGTTAAGAATCCCTTCCTCTGCTTTAAAACTGCGATGTCGACTGAAATAATTTCTTTACCATAGCTTCTACGTCCATTCGCATAAGATGACCTAGACATTGAAGCTTTTGAGCTTTCATTCGCTGCACCATCTTCATATCTGTGTAAAGCTCATAAAACTCATCAACAAACCTTCCTCCTTAGGAGAACTCCAAGAGCCATCGTCATCGTCCATGACCCGGAGCCATACATCAGCACAGGTATTATGAGCGCCTATGGATCATGGGTTTTGTTCGTCCGGAGAAAACTTAACTTTTCAGTTGCCTGCTCAGGCCAAACTAGCACATGTTGGCAGGAGTTATGCTCCGTTTGTTTTCTAGGCTGACATTGTTTTCGCTGTAAATGCTGGTGCACAGCTAGACGAAGTGCTTCACAGTCTTGAATTTATATTCGTCCACACTGAAGTGACTGTGAAGGCGCCAATGCGTTCCTGGATGACAGCAAGTACTTCGTCTTGTCCTCCTTTACTGCAATGTCAATTTTCTTCTTCTTCATTAACTCCAGGAAAAACAGAACTCACGTCGCTTTACTAACGCTATGCTAACGATGTTTTAGTTAGATACTGCATTTGGGTTTTGAGGTCACAGCATCGCTCCGTCATTTGAAAAGGTACGTCAACTGAAAACCGATCCATAAAGACATACGGGGCACTACTCGCCAATGTGTAGTGTCTAGATAGTTCAGTAGTCAGTAGCGTGTTATATATTATCCCGTTTCGCCTGAATTTAGACTACCTTACAAGCTCTCCCTTTAATTTGCTCTTCTCATGCCTGCCTTTACGACCTTTCATTACGCGATTAACTATTTCACTTTCATGTGTACGCATTTACCCACAAAAACACAGACACGACACCCCAACTTACATACGAATTTTGCAACAAAAGCTTCATACCAACAAAACTTTCGCACGAATGCAATTAAATCCGCCTCGCATTGACAAAAATAAAAATGAAACCAACGAGCTTCCGACAAAGTTGTTAAAGTAATGGAAGATTTATCAAACAAAAAAAAATTATTTTAATACAAAAATTGTCTTGAAATAAAAATTATTTTTATATATACAGTTAAACTGAGATTTAACTGTACTTTGACTACATTTTCATTTCATTTCATTTCTCTTTTAATTTTTATCTTGTTTACTTTTAGCAAAACTTTTAGGCGTTCGCACAACAATAATTGCGTTTTTCCGCCATTCTGACGCCAGTGGCTTTAGTGTGTTGCATACTTTTCGGCTGACTCATACAATCTCACTAAAGTTTAATTGGCAATGACGTTTGGGCTTCAACTCCATTGGGTGCTGTGTGGTGGAGGCCAAATGGATTTAATTGCTTAGTTCCTGGGTTGCTGCTAAAATAGATTTATGCATCTATTGAATGAGTAACTAACTGAGATTAATTCAAGAAAGGGGCGAACGATAAAGCTCAGAAAAAGAAGAAGAAAGTTCGTGTTGTGCTAGTATAATTTCTAGGATTATATGCGGAGTTGTGGCCGCTATTTAGGCGAACTCCTAAAGTGTGATTAGCTCGACAACAATCGCTTCTGAATTGCAGTTCAAGAGGACGGATTAGAAAGCAGCTTAAAGTATTGAATTCATTATAGACCCCAGCTTGCTCTACACGATAGCCGCATGTTCAGGCTGGTGAATGTTGACGCCAATTTAGCAAACCGCGTTACCGTATCGGCAAAGCTCATGAAACTATGGCTTATGTTACAATAGTTAGTTACTTATTTTCGTCAAAAGATCCCATTTAAATATTCAGGGATACGGTAGAATTGCTTGATTAATAATCGAGGCATCCATCAATTGGCTGATCGTTGCAGTAAGCCGTAACGGAAAAGGCATCAAATAGTGAACGCCGCAATCTTACAAACGCGAAAAGTTAACTCTTGAAATGACAGGCAGATCGTACTCAAAACTGGAACGATCGTTGGCCCAACTCTTACCAAACATTAAGAGATACTGAGGATATTATTCGCGAAGACCACACTTTGGTAACATTCAACGAAGAACAGCTTAAACAGCCTTGGGGGTAAAGAGCCCCAGAGATCTGATGTAATACCAGCGAAGGAAATAACGTATATCATCAATCACTCCTCATAATTTTTGTTGCATATCTACGCTTCCAGATAGCGTGACACCACGTAAGACCACCAGCTCTACTGATCACGATGACGTGAAAGCAACAGGAGTAATACAGAACTCGCCTCTTATTGCTGAAAATTGTGTGAGATTAGGCTTAGGTAAAAAGGGCATGCATGGGAACTTCCCACACTTACACTCGAAGAAATTGTTGTCCAATGTGAGTGCCCTCAGTGAGTTCCGGGCGGCGCTTTCGTATACCCAAACTACTTCCTAGTGGTCCCCAACAAACCATGGGTTTCTCTAGAAATTTAAGAAGAAGTTGAAGTTCCACCTTCCCAGCCTCTGTCGTGCTGTCGAAAAACCATGCGCCCACAAATCTGAGTAGTCTCGTTTGCAGTGATGGACATAGACAACGAATCGATCCCTCATCTTGACAGCTTGTGCAGAGAGAGCTTGTTGGTATGCGTCACCGTCGGAGCATTGGTGCTATAGCGCAATGACTTCGGATGATATTCGTAAGTACTCTCACTGCAGATTTGTTAAGCTTGAGATGGAAGTTAGTTCTTTTACTATCCAAACATGGCCATGAGAACCTTGAGGCCTTGCAATCAAGAGACATCAATGGTCATTTTGAAACATTTCCTGGGAAATTAATTCACTTAAATAGCGCTGTGCCTAGGATCCAGCAATGGCAGACATTGAGATGTCTTATCACGTCGGATTCTAATGCCTTTCGAGAGACTGTTATGATTACATGCGGTTACTGTCTCTAGTTCAAACCTAAAGCCCTTTTGCAGGTGAAGTATACTGCCAGAGTTTCCCTCTCACCTTAACGTTCTTTTTCCAACTTTATTTGTAGTCGAACATTATGCTAAGATTTTTGGTTTCAGAAGAGAAATTATGCGTTCTGCCGTAAAGCCTCCATAAGGCATAGGAGGAGACCACATACCGCAAAGTGTCGTATACATGCAACATGGCTGTTATTAATCCCTCCGTGCCCGACGATTTGACGGCCTTTATAGCCCGTAGTATCTTATCCTGGTCGAAGATGTTTGTGACGTCGGTTTTCGGAGCGAGAGATTAGGCTAAAGTGGAAAGCCTTTCAAAGGCAGCAGGGAGTTCTTTATTCCTTTTAAGATCCCATATTATACAAAATATATGCTTTTTGGGAGAACATATTCTTATGCCGCCATATCTCTATTTTGTATAGAAATAATCCTTTTCGCAACTTTTTTGGTGATTTTCAAAAATAAAATTTCTAAAAGATATGTACTATTTTTTTTACTTTTTGTTCAGGATAAATAAAGCAATCAGTCTTTTCGGTCCATTTTCAGCTTGCTTTGCCAAATAAGTTATAAATCTGTTATTTGGCGGAAGTTGTACCATACATTTTTCAAGGACAACACACACGCACACATACACACACACACACGTGCAAAAGCCGCGTAAGGATATTAAACAACCAGCAACACATTGCGACTAGTTTTTGGCCCTCAAAGAAAAATTCGCATACGTAAGTAAAGTAAAAAAAAATGTTGAATAGAGACCTAACACTCAGAAAAAATACCGAAAATAAGGAAAACATTTTCTAAAAAAACGTCCGGTTAACCTAGAGGCTTGGAACTTTAACCGTACTTCAGACGCAAACCGTACTATCATAACAAGTAAGGAAGCCTAAGTTCGGGAGTAAACGAACAATACATACTCAGCTGCCAAATTACAGCTTGCAAAACTTTTAAATTACCTTCTTTTAAAAGTGGGAGGTGCCCCGCCCATTGTGCAAAATTTTATTAATTTTCTATTCTGCGTCATAAGGTTAACCCACCTACCAATTTGCATCGGTTTATCCGTCTTTGGTTATGAATTATCGCACTTTTTTGGTTTTTAGAAATTTTCGATATCGAAAAAGTGGGCGTGGCGTAGTCCGATTTCGGTCATTTTAAATAGCGATCTGAGATGAGTTCCCAGGAACTTACATGGCGAATTTCATTAAGATACCTCAAAATTTACTCATGTTATCTTGTTTAGGCAGACATGGCTAAATGAATTTCTTTTTTCGCCCAGATCATTTTGGTATATAGAAGTCTATATCTATCTCGATTAGTTTATGCCGTTATGGGGTACAGTAATGCGAACAAAATTAATATACTCTGTGAGCTCTGCTCAGGTGAGTTTAAAAAAGGTGTTAGTGAAGTTCATACGGGTTTACGTATAGATAGCTAAAATTGTTAAGATACCTAGAGCTCGCCCACTGATTGAAACCACCGAGGAGCTAAGTGTACCAGAAAAAAACAGTTTCACGCTTTTTGAGAAGGGCTTCGTAGGATTCTTATCAAGTAGTAACAACCGATACTGACAAGTTATTGTTTTATTATCGGTTCATTATGGTTAGCGAACTATTATCATCGAGCTATCGATTTTTTATCAGCTAGTCTTCTCATCGGTTACTTAGCGGCTTGTTATCGGTATCTCTTTCATAACATACCGATTAGTCGTCGTTAATATTTTGATAACATTACGATAAAAAACTAAAAGCACTAAGTTAAGGAATCAATAACTTTTCGATAATAATTCGATATATTTTTGATAACAAAATCGTTATCTTTTCGATAACACGTCGATAACAAATCTTAAGGTTTGCTTTTAATAAAATATCGATAACATTTTTGTAAGTAATCGATAACTTATGATGGCAAATAGGCAACTTTTTGATGACACTCCGATAAGAATTTCCCAGTTAGCAAGTTTTGACTGCAGCGGGGCAAAACCGAAGTGATTTTTTTTTCAATTCAATTTTAACCTGTTAAAGACATAATATACACTGTTATCCAAAATCTTATAAGTGGATTTGAGAGAAAAAGTCACATTTTTTGAGAGAGAGAGAGCAATCTCTTTTCGGAGGTGATTATATTTTGCCCGAGCTTCTCAATAAATTAACCAAGTCTGCCGTTTGGCTCCTAACCAAGGTTACCGTTGTTGTTGTTGTTGTTGTAGCAGTGCTTCGCTCCACCCAATAGGTGCGAGCGATCACAAACTGTCATCAATATCCTCTAACGGCAGTCCAAGGAAACTTGCTGTTTCAACAGGGGTGGACCATAATGTGAGGGGTGTTAGAGGCTTTGGCTCCACATTACCATTAAAGAGATGGTTTGTGTCATGTGGGGGCACATTGCAAGCAGGGCATACATTTTGCATGTAGGGGTTGATTCTGGATAGGTAAGACTTTAACCTGTTACAGTATCCCGATCAATGTTGGTCTAGAGTGACTCGCGTTTCCCTAGGGTGTGTGCGTTCCTCTTCTGCAAGTTTAGGGTATTGTTTTTGAGTACAGGATTCACCGGGCAATTCCTGGCATAGAGGTCTGACGCCTGTTTGTGGAGTTTACTGAGGATCTGCTTGTGTTTTTTGGCTTCATACGGCCGTGTTCTCAGGTGCTGTATTTCTTTATAATGCTTACGGAGATGACTCCTTAAGCCCCTGGGCGGTGCTGGCTCATCAATCAGATGTCTGTCACAGTCGACTGTGTCAGTTTTGAAGCTAACCAATTAACCCGTACTATACTTACTGGTTTGGTAACATTCTGATAATTGTTCGATAACATGTCGATAACATCTCGTTGATAAGTCGATAACTCGCAGATAAAACTTGATTTTATATTATTTTATTTTATCTATATATACAAATATATAAGTTAATTGGGGTGCGTTAGTCTTGCTGAATCTCGAAAACGACTCGACCGATTCCTATAATTTTGTTTTATTTCATTGGTTGTTGTTCACGGATGGTTTAGGGAAAAAAAATTTGAAACGGGTATTCAATATTTGTTATATAGATTGCGGTAGAGGTATGGGAGTGGGAGTGGGAGGGGGAGTGTTATTGGGAGCGGAAGAGCAAAGAGATCTCGGTGACAAGAAAAATTGAAGTTAAAATATTAGATGTATATTGGAACAATTTTTCGTCATCCCTTGTCGAGACAAACCGACCTCGGCGTTGTGCCATCATCAATGTAAATTTTCGTTCTAATCTCTTGTTGTCCTTTGTCTTGTATTTATAGTTCGCAGTTATTGTCAAAATGGATGTGTCTGTCTGTGCCATGCGCGGGGAACTTTTTTTGTATTGACTGTAATGAAGTATATAATACAAATCTACATAGTAGTTTCTTATCACAAAACGGATTTTTGCTAATTTTTAATTTTTCTTGCTTTTTACGTTCTAAGGGGGGGGGGGGGGGGGGGGGAGGGGGGAGAACTTTTTTTTTAAATATATTTTTACGAATGTTAGCAACACTAAGGGGTACTGCCATCTCTAAGCCGATGCTAAACAGTGACTTGCATGCACATCCTTAATCAATCATTATGTATCTACACAAACGAATCAATAAATTATGTCTACACATATATACATACGTACACGCAGGGAGAAACAGTGCACAAACACATACAGATATCTTATCTGAGATGCTCCCAAAGGAATGCAATTGTAATTGTGGAAGTGTCGCTCACAAATACACGCATATGAGAAGCTATATACGTGCATCTGTAGTATAATTATATGGCGGTAACTAAGTAAATTCTGGAAGCGCCTAGAAGATGCCACGAGGAAATCACAGAGTATAAAAGCACCACCGGTAAAGGCGCTACAAGTAGTTTCGATTAAGACGCTATCTAGCGAGCAATACCAGTATTATTTGAAAATAGTAGAGAGATTTATTGTAAAGTACTTAAATAAAGCCCATTTTGCATTATTAAATATTGAAGTTATTTATTCAACAGTTTAGTGATCGAACTTAGCAAAAGGGAAAATAAGAGGATTTGCAGTAAATTCGTTACAATATATAATAATAACGTAAAAAAGCAAGAAAAATTAAAAATGAGTAAAAATCCGTTGTGCGATAAGAAACTACTAAATAGATGTACAGTCAATACAAAAAAAGTCCACCCCCCCCCCCCCCCCCCCCCCTGGAACCGCGCATGGTCTGTGATGTGTGCTCATTCATAACCGAGAGTGGTTTTATTGCTCGATTTGCATGGCTGATTGACACAGGTAGAAATCAGTACCTCTAGTTTTCTTTGTATGTTTATTGGTTTTTATGTGCTTGTCTGTTGTACTTTTGCGATAACTTTGTTTTTTTTTGTAAACATGTTTTAAAGATTCAAATATTGTGTCAGAAATTGTGTTTGTCTGTTCATTTCTTATTCTATCGTCGAATGTTTCCTGTTTGTAGTTTTTCACGTTTCCGAACACGTTCAGACGTCGGCCTTTTACTGGTATGTGAAGAACCTTGACTGTTTTATTAATGTGTGTTGGGGAACATTCATTTCCGACCATGTGATTCCCGAAGTTATACTCCCTTGGCAAATTTGGTTTGACAACAAATCGATTTCGGTGTTGTGCCATTTTCAGTGTCATTTTTTTTTCTGGTCTTGTGTTGTAGCTTTTCTTATATTTATGCTCGTAAGCCCATGAGTATTGTCAAATTGGATATTTGTGTATATATAAGTGTATTTGTGTTATGTGTTCTCTCAGAAACAAGGTTGGTTGTCACTGGTCAACTTCTGTGGTTAGCTGAGGCAGATAGAAGTCAGTTATTTTAGCCATTTTCCCTTTTTTGTGTATTTGTTGCTTTGAATTGTTTAACATTTTATGTTTAATTGTTAATGATGGTTGTTTGTCATTGATCCACTTGTGTGGTTAGCTGTTGTTGCTTTGGATTGTTTAATATATTATGTTTAATTGTTGATGAATGTTGGTTGTCACTGAACAACTTGTGTGGTTAGCTGAGGCAGGTAGAAGTCAGTTATTTTAGCTGTTTTCATTTTTTTGTGCATTTGTTGCTTTGGATTGTTGTTTGTTTGTTTTGTGTGTATTTGTTCATGAGTGTTTGTTTGTTATAGCTGTGTTATTAACTTTGTTTTGTAAACAGGTTTTAAAGAACAAAATATTGTGTCCGAAATAGTGTTTGTCTATTCGTTTATTTTTTTACTGTCGAATGTTTAATGCTTGTGGATTTCCATTTTTTCTTACTTCTTTCTATTCATAGCTTAAATAGGAGTTATGGCATCAAAAGATATGCTTCAACGCTACTTGCAGTGGTATTTAAATATCTTTAAGACTCAATAATTTACACTCATCGCCACTGCCCCTTCGGATCGATTCCCTTTGCTTTTTTTTTATTTTATCGGTCCCAAGAAAGCATTTGACTCCATAATTCATACATACATTTGTAAATACAACAAGGATTTCAGTATCACACGTGTAAACATTCGTAAGTATGTATTGCGATGCATTCTCTGCTTATAAGTAGCTCATATCATCAATAGAGTCCTTACACTTTTGATTCATATATCATGCACTATCACTTTCATATGTACTCAATGTACATTTTTAGTTTTATATTCCTACAAAGCTCTTAGTGAGTATCACTGCAGAATAAAAATTGATATTATCACAAAATAAAAGTAATGAAATCTCATCTATTTATTTTATACTTTATGTCTTTTAACCATGAAAAACGTCTGTTGCAGCTGCCATTTTATCTATGTGATGATAGTTTTTTGAAGTTGATTAAGTTTTTTTCACACTTTTATCAAGTGTTATTTCATATATCGTTTTATGTTGTCGTTGTGTAGACTTTGTGTGGTTGGCAAGACCGGGGAGAGTTCTATCTTTAATAGACATAGTCCAGTGACTGATAAAAAAGGACTTCGGAGAGTGGTCGTACAATAGTGAGGAGTCCTTTGAGGCGCTATATAATTCACACTTCCCATAAAGAGATGATGCGAAAAAGTTGTGTAAGAACATGTGCACTTCAAATGAGATAGGTCTAGATGAGATATTCACTGCTATGTTGCAAATGGCAGGTGCAACGATTGTAAAATAGCTGGTGCAAGTGCAACGATTGTAGAATAGCTTGATACAACATTCGTTTGCATAAATAAAGAGAAAGCCCTGGAAAACGTCCTAGGTGTTCTTCTGGACATTGCCGAAGCTTTCAACAATGTCTCGAAACGAGCAGTCATGAACAGTCTCAACTCTATTCAAGTTCATCTAACCTAACCTTTGTTAAGCTGCATAATTATCACGTCGCAATGAGGTCCATACGAGGCAATCTGAAAACAGAGGAGCGTCGCAGGGTGGGGTATTATTAACAATGCTTTAGAAGCTGGTCACCAAACAATTACTTAGGCAGTTCGTGGAGGACTTGTCGAATTAACGGCCAATGGAGACGACGTTTAAGTCATCAGCAGTTGTATATGTCTATCAACAATCAGCTCTTTGATGTATTTAGCGCTTCGAGATCTACGTGCCTGGGCATCTGGAGTCGGGCTAACTACCAACGCAGAAAACGCTGATCTAGTATTATTTAATAAGAAATATAAGAAGGTAACTAATTGGACTAAGCCTAAACTTGGGCGCGTAGCCCCACAAAAAAGCACATTAGAAAATATATAGGAATTATACTAGATAGTAAGTTGTAGGGGAAACTCCATGTCGAAAAAAGAGCAAGGGAAGCCGCCTTGGCCCTGTATGCAGGCAAGAGGATGCTAGGATGCACGTGAGAGAATGAACTACATGGTCCCGTGTGTGAGCTTCTAAAGAGATCACGGTGTCACAATAGAGCCGGTGGATTGGTGCAAGAGTGCGATAACGACTGAACTATACACGTGTATACCATACCTTGGTTCTAAATTAACAAAAGGAGTCGCTGATGCTTACTGTGTTGATCCTGAAATAAAAAGATTCTGCGAGAAATGTAGCCGTGAAGAAAATAGCAAAAATTCTGGAGTAAGCATGCTTAAGCTGAAGTTGCGTCAACGTTTGTATTGATAGTCTGGCAGCAATTAAGGCAATAATCTCAAACAGTACTTCAACAAAAGGAAGTTTACTGGAATACAATGAAGCATTGGAGAGGCTTCGCTCGCACCAGGCCATATCTGTTTACTGATGTCCCAGTCATAAAGGAGGGTACATCACTCGATGAATCGACGGTAAACATCCCAATCGGTTTGTTAGAAAACAAAAGGAGATAAGAGTTGCATATGATCCATCAGCTAA